>NC_143582.1:185784084-186445371 GCF_048544385.1 Mastigoproctus giganteus | reverse complement strand
GTTTGTGAGTGGCCGTATTTTTGGCATTTTAAACACCTCAGTGGGTTTGGAATATAAATCCTCACTGGCCAGTTTAAGTGCCCTGCCTTGATGGAACTTGGAGGCCGTGGAGTGTTAAATGTTCGGATGAGAACTCGGGTAGGGGCGAGATTCCCATCCTTTCGCATTGACATTCTTTTGACAGCCATCACTTGTTCTTTCAATTCAGAGCAGATCTCTTCTTCAGAGACGTGAAGAAGGTCCCACTCTGAAATAACACCTCGTGAAGTGTTCAGAGTTTTGTGGGGGGGTTACGGTGATAGGTATTCCTCCTATTGATGTGGTTTTTTCCCCGTTTTATATTTATAGCTTCGACCAAAAGGTCCCCAGAACGCAGTAGTAGTTTTACAGATTTGGATGATCCTGCCAACCCTTCTAATCCTTTCTGGATAAAGAAGGGTGACATCTTTCCAATTGACTGCCCTCCGGTGGAATGGAGAATGAGGAAAAGCGGTGTCACTGATGGTGGTGGTGGTGTATCCTCAGTTCTGGCTCTTTTTGCAGAGGTGTTTTCATCTCGATTAGGTAGGGGCCTTGTTGGGCTCCAGAAGAAATAGAATTTAAATTACTCATATGAGTAAGATAATTTCCAATGCCCTAAGTACCTCACCCACCACGGAGCCCTACGAGGGGACGCCCACTCGTGAACTAGCAGGTACTGCGTACACGAATGGGACACCAAGTTCGCTTAGGAGCACCATACCCACGTTTCCAATAAACCTTGATCCCATCCCATGACCAAAGGGAGGGAGACTTATTAGAACGCAGTTGACCCTAGCAGTAAGAACCACCCGCCAATCGATCCCGGTCCGGGACCACCCGTCTTGTCAAAGCAGGGGCCAAAGTGGTGTATTAAGGCTGGGCCTCTCAACCGCCAGGATCCCCCTTTCCGAATTCCACGGGTCGCGGCGCACGGCTGCACACGCCGATTTTCAACGATGTAACCAAGGTATGGGCGTTGGATCCTGGTGATGCTAATCTGGAAAACCAGCAGCATCACTGGGAGATCCCCTCACAACGTACAGGTGCCCACGTCGAGGGGATTTATTGGCGTAATTTCCAAACAAAACAATTAAGACAATCTCATGCATTACATAAACTAGATAAAACAGTTAAAGGATAATTGCACAATTGTCAAGATTATGCAATTTTAAAAAAAGATTAATATGAATAAAAAATTAACGTCTGAAACTGAATAGATTTGACTATAGTGTGTAAACGCCGAGAATTCTTCCTCCCATCTCGAAAATAATCGAACCATATCAGCGGCGAGAGCTTAAACAAACAGGTGGAAACTTTATGAGAGTTGTTTCCCCCTCTCTCCCCCGTATATTTTGAATAGGTAAAAAAAAAAAATTCCTTCTCAGCACCGCTATCATTAATAATACGCAAAAATAAGTTCAGATGTCATTTAGTGGGATGAAAATACATTTCCTTTGCTAAGGCAATTTGGAGCAGAGCTTGAGCCGAGCAGTGTGAAGAAGTCATCTAATAGCAAACTTTCGTGTATGCTTTGAAAATTTTAATTTACTTTTATTTTGGAAAAGGGTGTAAAGAAGTTCCATTCGCATATTACAGAAATGTATTCATTTAGTTAATTGATAAATTGAAGTAAATAAGCCCCCCATTATACGATGGGAAATTTGATATAAAATGTTTATTGAAATATTCCCACTTAATACTCACGTAAGAAAGTTTGGCGACGTTTCAGACTACCCTTAACCTCTTCAGGCCCAATCCAAATTAAAAATGATGCTAGCTGGAACTTCAGTTTCATTTCAGATTGGTCCTACAGACTAGAATCATCAAAACCGCACCAAACTGTTTTAGTGTGTATTAAGGTGGAAGCATTTCAATAGACCCGTCACTTCGACTGTCGTCGGAGGCTGGAGGAATTGTTAAAGGCTTCTTCGATCGGGACTGTAGTTGGCCGATCTCAGACATGATGAGGCCCTGAGCCAAAGCATATAAAGAGACTCAAAAATATGTAATGGTAGATTTTTATGCTTACAGAGGGAAAAAGAGACCCTAAGCCGTGCCTAAATCTGACAATGCAACAGTAACATTACAATAAGTATCTTAATTCAGTGTCACGTGATATTAACAGCGTATACTTATTTTAATGTATTAGCTATTAAGATGACAAGCCACACCCTTTTCAGATAATTAATAAATTTAATATATTTTTAGAGAACAATGCTACAAAGTCGAAATTAACGGGTTTAAGGCTGGTAAACTATTAGACAAATTATCGACAGCTGTAGATAATGAAGGTCATCACAGAGCCTATTTAATACCAGTTGGTTGCATTTCATTTGCTGATTTTCCTGTCTAATTAACATTAGAAATAATGAAGCCTGTTTGGCTATACTTTAATGAGCTTAACTATGAAGAAAATCCAGCAATACGAAATTTATCTGGACTTCAGCCGAAGTCTCTGGTTAAACCTTTTAAACTGCTACGCCGGAAAATAAGTTCTGCGAACAAATCTGTCACTCTTATAACACTTCAGTAATGGGGAGAGGGAATTTCTTTGTGTTTAGCACGACTTAGCGTCGCTGGTTTCCATTCCCTTAATACTAGGAAGCTGTTGGAAATGCCGAATAGTTTCTAGTCGCATTAATTTGCCGATGGGGTTAATTAGTGCAATTAGAAACGAGGACACTGCTGCAAAGATCGCAACCCGAGAACGGGTGTGTACAATTGAAAAGCCAATTAAACATTCACGCTGACTAAGACTTGTGTCCATTATTTCGAGAGGAGGAAGCAGGGGAGGGGGAAAACTCTAACGCAGTTAGATTATGGCAGACCTAGGCGTCGCACTTACAGTACATGTTACTAGTCCCCAGTGAAAAACTGGTTGTTGGGCTTCAGATTCCCTTTATATTCAGAGAGAGAGAGAGAGAGAGAGAGAGAGAGAGCAAATTTGTTCGGGAATTGGAAAATTAACACATTTAATTTTAAGCGAGAGAATCGCATAACATGAGAAATAATTCTCGCTTAGGCTTTATCGTGCGCAAAATCTGCATTAAGAACCACTGTCTGCTTTTTAATTCCATACTTTCTGATCTTTCTTTTTCGCCCGTATAGTAAACTATCAAGTAAAGTAGTCAGCGTATACGCGTGCAATTCTCCTTTATGTAGAAAGTTACGAACCAAAAACTACTGGCGGAGGTGACGACATGGCATCGCTTGCATTAATGTCATTTGTGTACATGGAAGGATTTGACTGTGCAACCATGCCACTCATTTATGTCGCCTGTTTAGTGCTGTACTGCAAATTTGTTTCTCTGTAAAAAATTGAAAATCCCAAAAGTTTACTTTTTCGAAGGACCAAAAAGTTAAACTCTTCCCCTCCCCCGTAATATGTGTGATGAAGAAAATGAATAAATTTTTGGCCTTTAGAAGGCGAGCAGCACACTAGCAAGACTTTTGTGAATTTATTGGATGACTGTTTTCTGCAGCAACATGTTCGAGAGGCAACCAGGGAGGGTAATACTCTTGATCTGGTTATCAGCAGTGATCATTCGTGTATTAAAAATTTGCAGATAAAGCAACCACTAGGTGGCAGTGATCACATTGCGCTGATGTGGGATTTACTTAAAGATATAATTACGATCAGGGGTAAAGGAAAGGAAAGGAAAGGAAAGGGTTTTTGCTTCCGTAAAGGTGACTTCAGTGGTCTCACACAGTTTTAAATTCTGTACAGTGAGACCAACTGATGTTGTTACCAACAGCAAATTATAAGTGGGAATCATTCAAGAAATTAATCAACCCCAGGGGCTCACATCTGGTGAGTATGGGCTTGGCACACCCAAGGGTCCCGAGCTGGATATCATCATTCTTCTCCTTCTTGGTGATTCCCTTCTACTTTTGACTCTCTCTGTCTCTCTCTCAGTGTAACTCGGAAACTTTTTTTTTTCCTAGTGCAGCATAAGCCTCAGGTTTCCTCGCACCATTTGGCTATTAATAATAATCGTGGAAGGTACTAAAAGTTTCATTCCAATTAAGAAATATTGTTCAAGGTTTAGGCCTAAATGGTTGTCAAATGAACTAATGAGACTCGTGAGAGAAGAAAAATGCATGGGATGCATATAAATTATCAGGCGACACAGAAGTCTATGGCAGATATAAGCTAGTCTGTAATCAAGCAGCTAAGAAAAACAGCAAGGATTTCTTTAGTTATATAAACTCTAAAAGGAAGGGGATGAATCAGATTGATCCACTTGATATCAATGGTTCGACTGTTTGATGATCCTGCTCAGATAGCAAAGAAACTGAATGAGTATTTTACATCTACGTTCACACATGAGTTCTTAAGGAAGGAAAATGCCAGAACAGGATACTTAATGATTTTGTAATAACTGAGAGCAAAGTGGAGGAGAAATTGTTGAGGTTAAACATAAGAAAGGCACCTAGAGTGGATGGGATCTATCCAGTTATATTAAAGGAGGCAGCAAAGGAAGTAAGCAAACCCTTAGCCATAATCATGAAAGCTTCCTTGGACTCAGGGGAGTTACCTATGAACTGGAGATGTGCAAATGTGACCCCAATTCACAAAGGAGGACAAAAGCGTGACACAAGTAATTATAGACCTGTTAGTTTAACTTAACTTCTGTTCCGGGGAAATTAATGGAGGCACTGGTTAAAGGAAGCGGCAAAGGAACTAAGCAAACCTTTAACCATAATTATGAGAGCGTCCTTCGACTTAGGGGAAGTCCACACGGATTGGAGATGTTTAAATGTATCCCCAATTCACAAAGAGGGATCGAAGGGTGACACGAGTAATTATAGACCAGTTAGTTTAACTACTGTTCTGGGTAAAATAATGAAGTCACTGGTTAAAGATGCGCATTGCAGGATCATCTAGATAAGACTGCAGCAATAATTCAGACACAGCATGTGTTTGTTAAGGGAAAGTCTTGTCTGACAAATTTGATTGGATTCTATGATGTGGTTACTGGAGGCAAAAAATAATTTTGATCTCATATACTTGGATTTCAGGAAAGCTTTTGACACTGTTGCACATGGAAGACTACTGTACAAATTGGAGCAGAATGATATTAAGGGTACGTTTCTACAATGGATAAAAGGGTGGTTGAGTGGGAGAAGACAGAGAGTGGTAATCAATGGACTCTGCTCTTTGTGGACTAATGTTATTAGTGTAGTCCCACATGGTTCGGTGTTGGGCCCACTGTTGTTTTGTATATTTTTAAATGATATTGATGATCAGACTTAGTGTCGAAGTTTGCAGATGATACAAAGGTTGCCAGGGTTGTTAACGACAGTGTGCTACTGCAACAGGATCTAGAAAATTTGGGCAGATGGGCTGAGAAGTAGCAACTGAAGTTTAACATTGACAAATGCAAAGTACTGCATATGGGCAGAAGTATCCCCAGAGGAACGTACCAACTGTGTGGTACTACACTTAGGGTGGTAGAAAATGAAAAAGACCTGAGAGTAATTGTGCAGTCAGATATGAAGTTTTCTGAGGCAATGCAAACAGGCTGCCAGGGCAGGTCATGGGGTTTTGTCAGTGATATACAGGAATTTTGCTAGCATGGAAAAGGAGGTGTTATCCCTTTGTATAAGGCCATGGTGAGGCCACGCCTTGAGTACTGCGTACAGGTCTAGAGGCCTCATTTTAGGAAGGATGTAGATTTGCTTGAGCGTGTACAGAGAAAGGCAACAAGATTGGCGAGGTGGATGAGGGGATCCTCTTACCAAGAGAGGCTTAAGTTCTGTAAACTGCAGCGGCTGGAAACTAGGCACCTGTGTGGTTATCTGATTGAGGTGTATAAGGCCTTGAATGGGTTGAGCACGCTGAATGCTGATGGGATTCTTCCACTTGCTCAGATTATGAATCTAAGGGGACATAAATTCAAATTGAGGAAAGACATTTGTAGAATAGACGTGTGGAAATTTGCCTTTAGCCAGCGGGTGGTTAATTGCTGGAACAAACTGCCATCTGTCGTTAAGGAAGTTGATAGCTTAAATAAATTCAGGGAGGAACTGGACAAACTCTTAGAGAGAATGGTTTTGTGAATGTTTTCTTTTCTTTTTTTTTTTTTTTTTTTTGGCTGATGCTACATAAGCTCATACACTTGCTTTCTTTCATCACATGCCTCTATTACTATTACTTTTTTTACTGTTTTATGCAAAATAGGTAAGTCTTCTTTCGTTATTAATGCAATACACTGTAACAACCGTTATATATGAAATTCTCTACTTAATTTTTTTTTTCAAGTACTGCAGCTATCATCATATCATGGGAGTGTATGGAAATTTGCCCTTCGTGTAAAAACATTTCAGTTAACGACTCATTTTCAAGCACCCTTACCCTGTCATTAAGCAAGGTATACTTGTAGTACATTATCAGATATTTCAACAGAATATCTCACCATCTATTTACATGCTTTGATCTGTCCTTAGTTCTAACCTTGAAATTTCGTCGTGGCAGCGTTATAGTAAGGAACACAACCATTATTTCAGAATTGTAAAAAAAGGCAGGGTGGATGCATCTGACAATATCATAAATCCGCTTCCCTTTTACGGGAGAAAACAAAAGCAAACATCAGTGTATATTTAAAATTCTTGCTCTGTGCGAGATAAATTTAATTACCAATCCATCAAACTCATTCCAGTAGAATGCTAGAGGTGGGAACAGAATTGTAAGTAAAGGGTTTCTATGATGGACCAGAGACCACTTTAACTGGCCTTCTTTTATCTCTTCTGGATATAAATAGACGTACAATCTTATCCATATTTCTTCCTGTCCATAGATGCTCCAAGACTGTGCAAAACAGTCTTAGAGCATCGTTATATTAAGCCTGTAATCAGATTCTTCAAGACTTTTAAGCTACCGAATACAAGCAAGAAAATGTCGCCCCTGAAATTAGCGCAGGCTAATTATAGCGGCGACTGTGCCGGCATTAAAATTTGGCCATAAAGTGTAATTTTAATGCTGACAACATCACTAATTATTTTCTCTGCTATTTTCGACCTTCTTAAGCCTATTCGAAAACTATTAACTTATGACGACCATTAATTTTCAAGTATTTTATTGCTTATTGATAATTTTATGATCAGGGAAGAATTTAGAATTGCTATGTATGTAATAAACTCTCTCTCTCTTTCAGTTATTACTCAGGTACTCAGATTGGATGATGATCATTTTAATCGACTAGTCCGCGATACTCTAAAACGTGAAAGTATAGTGAGGGAAAAAGGATTAGAGTCGATGCCTGGTCTCATAGATGTTCCGTGGTCTCAGGCAGAATATTATTTAGTGAAATCTTACAGTCGTCTGGAAAAATACGTGAAAGATACGGTATGTAGTATAGCGAAATCAAATTTCTATTAAATTAATATAATTAGAAGTTTTCTACTGGAAATGTTCAACATTAACATGTCTTATTTTCACAAGTGTGTTAGCATGGGCTTATCTTTCCTTAGAGTGCTGCCAATCAGTGACAGATTTAACATACTCCGAGTAAGCGGCCACTTAGAGCCTCGGAATCTAGACTTTCCGAAATTTCTATATCTAAGTCATATCAACAGCTACCACTTTCCTGACGTTGAGTTCATCCGCTTGTATTGTATTTCAAAATTAATTCATTCGTTAAAAAAAAAAAAAAAAATCAAATTTCTTTCCTGCAAGTAAGTGTGCACAATCGGTTGTTATTGTACCATATGGGTCCCGAAAAATATTCCATTTTTGAGTCGCCCATTGATGGCTGTACCTGGTATTACATGCTGATGCCAAGCGTGGGATCTTACTGTGATTTGGCTTCCATACCTTTATGTCCACTACTAGCCTCATACAAGAGTAGGATACATTTGTGCCACCTTGGCCGCTCATTCTCTCTTCCTCCCGACTTTTGCAGCTAGCCTTCCATATCCCCGACTCCTGGAGGGCCTGTACCTTCTCCCCGTTTTGGAATGTTATTTTCCCAGGCAGTTGTTCTCGTGTACTTTACTATCCATCCTTCACTAGGGCTCCTGATCACCTGCAGAACATCTTCCCTTCACTCCTTTCCTTGGGCCCTCCCCCTCCTTGCTCAGATCGAGTGAAGGCCCCGTCAGACGTCTCTTCTTTCTTCCGTGCCTGGTCCGGCTTCCCGTTCCGTGGACGGGAGATCCATTCCTGGTGATCTTGCCTCCAGATAACTAAGTGATCCGTCAACACAAACAACAGGCTACTCACATAACCCACACCAACTGATTTTGCAAAGTTGTTCGGCATCAGAGTATTTAACGCGGATTTGTGGAGAACCACAGCAACCGCCTAAGAAATATATTACGTCCTAAAACTATACTTTATTAATTAACATTAATACATTGTAATTCAATTAATTGCAATTCATTATTATAATAATACATTTAATTAATAATTATTAATGAAGTTATTACAGAAATCTTTTGCAGATTCGTATATATGTGAAATAGATTAAAATCATATACAATTTACTTATTTGTTTAACGTTTAATTTATATGAACTTATTTTCACTATTTCAGCTGTAAAAAAAAAAGCATTTACTTTGCACTGTTCCTTAAATTGTCGAAACGCCAAATCGAATGATAAACCGATAAACTACGAAAAAAGGTAGTTCAAAAAGTCAAAAATTCTGTATAAATCAGCAACTAAAGCACTATCCTGAAAGATACGAATTTCGCCACTTTCACAGATGGCTGAGACACGAACTTAGCGTAATTCCAGATATAAAAATCGACTGTTTATCCTCAGTCACTTTCGCACGCTGAAACTATTCTTTTTCAACTTCCTTTCCTGCTCTCCAAAATGCTCTGTAGCGCGTATCTAAAGCGGTATAGCGATTTAAAAAGAGAGAGAAAAAAGAAAAAAACTCCTTCTGCTGACGCTTTTTTTTTTTTTTTTTTTTTATTAACACAACGTATTCAGTAAAGCAAAATACTGAATTATCTTTTCTATTTAATAAATCTGGAAACAGGTGGTGCTTTCCTTCGTTGCCACACTTTGCTAGGAACTCTATGTAAGGATCAGTGCGGTCGATTTTCAGGGCGACCATCCACGCATTTCCTTAATTACGAAAACACGGACAGAATAAATAGTGCTGTACTCATATGCGTGTATACGACAGTAAATAAGTTGGGATTTTGTAGTACAAATGTATTTGCCGTTATCTGAATACTGTTGTGCAGAGAAACTTCTTAGAAGAGAGATTTCCAACCATTAATAATGAGTTAATAAATAAATAAAACCATTCTACATAAAGGAGGAAAAATACGCTAAACATAATGGATTGAACCAACTTTCATAAATATGATGATTTCTAGCATGCACAACAAGCGATCATATAAGAATGCTCTGAAATCGATCTCCTTCGTTTTAGGCTCATGGGTAATATCACTCATTCAAATCAAAAATGTCAAACTGATGACTTACAAACCGTGAACAGCACCCTTCTTCTTCATATCTTTTCTTGTCCATTGCAGAAGTTTTAAGTTTCCTATATGGAGCTGAGGGCAGGTGGATAGAAACTGATCATAAGTTTCCATAAAAAAAATAATAATTACACTGACACTCGGGCGCTTACACTGAAAAATATCTGCATTGAGTAATTAAAACTATACTGCCTTCTCAGAAGTATTCGATTACCATACTGTAGTTAGTATGGTATCCGAGGTTAGTTTACTGCATAATGTGAGTGTTAAGGGAAAGGCGCCTTCAGTGGTTTCCCACATCTGCATCATATGAACTCTGTGGAGACAAACAGTATCACTATGAGAACCAGAAAGTGTCGTTGTTGTTGTTTGTCTGGTTTTTAGGAGCATTAGCAATTAAAGCCATATTGCTCCGGGATATGCAGTGGTCATTCTCTGACCTTTCCGCGTCCTCCGTATTTGGTGGTGGTGGGCTCGAACCCCAGAAAGTGTTGTGTATGACATACTGTGTTGGGATCTGTTGTGCGTTCTGGCTTTTGGTCTCATGGCCCCAGATGGGACCCCACGTTGGCCGCACACACCGTTGTAGGTAGCCAGGTTGCCCATAATTCCTTGGCTGATTTCCGCCAGGATCGCCAGAGTTTCCTGGAAAGAGACCAAGTAAAAAAAAAAATATATATATATATATATATAGATTACATGATGTAATGAAAAGAACGAAGGAAAGGAGAATTAGATAGAGCGACGGAGGATGTAAGGGTAGGCATCCTCCGCAGGTTGGGTGGGATTTCTCCCACCTAGGCGGAAAGTGAAAGAAGAAAGCCCTCGAGAGGGTGAGAAAGACAGTCACATGTCAAGGGAGACTTGAGATCGTCAGGTGGCTTGGAAATGAGGTCTTACCGTAGGTTTAGGGTTTGAAAATCCTACCCTGAAGTCAACGTGAAACTACCGGAGTTAGCAATTCAAGCGACATGAGTGGAAAGTCCAGTAGGTGGAAGTGGTAACAATCTAGGTGAAGAGAGTCGAATCTGGTGGAAATCAGAAGAGGGTGTCTATCAGTGTGCATTGGTTCCAGGACACTGTACCAGTGATCTTCTGGTGAACAGATCATGGGCGAAGGCAGAGAAAGTGTGATATTGGTCTTCCCCATTAATCAGATGTTCACTTCCTCGAGGCAAGGCATGTATTTTTGTTACGGGCAATTCCCACAGGTCCTCGTAGAATCATCCAAGATATTCATAGAGGCAAGTTTGCGATTCATGGATCCATGGCCTGTTATCGGGAATGTGGTGTATAAACCTGGGCTGTACCATATGGCAGCTTTAGGGTAAATATGGGCTATTTGAGGTAAGAATTTTTTAATGATGATACAGTCTTTGAGGGTGGTATTCCATCTGTTTTGCCAGGCGTTAAGAAGATGGACTGTAAGGAGTTTTTTTTTTTTTCTTTGATGGTATTTGCTAGGTCAGTAGTGAAATCCAGGATGGTGGTACAGAGCCACTTGGCTAGCCGGTAGTGCACGCCTTTGCGAAGTACCTCTTGGTCCAGTGGAGAACTCGCGCCGTGACTTGGAGAGCTGTGTTGCTTACTGTGTAGCACGCACGAGTGATGGTGACAATGGTAAAAAAAATGAAATTAGGGTCCCCTGTAAATGATTACATCTACCCATGTATTTATTTTGTCTGTAAATTGTATTTGTTCTATGGTCGATTTGCCTGTTTGCTGGACGAAAAAAATCCCAGTTTCTGAGGAAAAAACCTTGCTATCTACGCCTGACTTGTAACTCAGCCACGGAATGAAAAAAAAAATCCCATTAAAGTTCTTTGGGTCATCGACGGGATTTGAACCTGAGCCTTTTACACCTGGTGTAGGGAGGACGGTGACGATACCACTGTGCTACTCGCACAGACATGGTGAGAAAGATATTAAGCTGAGTTCTACTCCTGACTAACTGGTTCGTGGGATACCCTGGTCCTCCGATCACCGTTAATCAACGGCTCGATGGAAACGCTTACCTTTCTACCATCGCCATTCAAGTACACCCCTTCATAATGAGTGTATCCAGACAACTGGCATCTGCCAACAAGAAACACGGCATCCCACAAAGTCCGATAAGTTGCAAACTTGTTTCAGGAACATGACCGTAAATTCTCCTTCCTCTCGTGGCCACCCAATTCATCCAATCTCAACACAATTGAGCATTTTTTGGACCTACTGGAAAAGGATATTCGATGCTACGACCTTCCCCCGACAATGTATGGGCATTACTGGACACGTGCAACGCATGGGTAGCACTACCACAGGACATCCTATAACACCTTGTGGAGTCCTAAAATTTTATCACGGTCCAGTGCTTGACCAGATGTTGCTTCCTTCCATTATTTAGTATGACCAATGATGCCCTTATCTACCCTTTCCCCCCAAAAAAAACACTGCATCTTGAACTTTGTCAGACTCTCACTCATCTACACTTGGAAAGCAACTTGTTGCAGTGATCAACAAGATACTGCCCGTTGGTGAAAGTCATGAGGTCTAGTCTGTTGATTTCCAAAATTTTATATTTAAAGTCCCCTTGGCCTAGTTTCATCTACCAACACGAATATCCTCGTTCATTCTGCTTATTCCTTTAAGGATTTTAACATCTCGATCAGGTCATCCCAGCCATTTAGTATTTTTGCATGGGCAACTCAGACCATGAAGTATCAGTAAATTGTGTCTATAAATTGTATATATTTTATGATTATTAGTGTCTGTCATATTTGTCTACGTTGAACATTTGTTGTTATTTCTATTTGTTAATCGTGGTTTCATCCCCTATACCTAGCTAGAAGTGATATGAAAATACTATGTAACTTATAAGTTATTTAGAAATCATCCTCGCAATTAGTATGATCCAGATCTCACTTCAGGATTCACTACTTTGCCCTGGCTTACACTTTGAGTAAATTACATATGATTTGTGGTGATTAGATTTTTTTTTTTTTTTTTTTTATACACATCCACAAACCTAATTTTACATTACCTATCCATTTTTACATTCAAATACACTGCTCGCAGTAGCGGATTAAGGTCGGTTGAGGCCCCGGGTGCAGAAGAAAATATTGGGCCCCTTATAAAAAAAGAGAGAGACAGGGAAAATAAAAATGCATGTTAACCATTTTTTTAAATAAATAAAAAATATTATGTACTATTAATCTTTTATTTCGAATAAAACTTGAATATAAAATATGTATTATATTATATTCGCGTCTTTTTTAAATTTTGTCTTTTTTCAGCCCCTGATAGATGTCGTTTCATTTTTCTAGCTACCATTGGTAGCCTACCAATGAAAAGAAAAATATAAAATTTAATAGTCTGAATGATTAGAATACTAGAGAAGAGATTTTTCGTTCTAGTGCAATAAATTAATGATTAATTTAAATTTAAAAATTATTCATAAACTACGAAAATCCAAGCGCTGATGTAACAACAGGAATTAATTTTATCTTAATATATTTATTTATTTTATTAAATCAGTTTATTTCCCAAGAAACCTTGGGTCACCTTGGGACGGCTCTGTGCCAGAAGGGTGTGAATATTTACAGACTAAGGTGCGAGGAACACAAGCACAATAAACAAGAGTACATGCGTGCTCGACCCGAGACATTTACAGGATTAAATATACAATAATATACAAAATATACAGTAAGATACAAAATATTAAAAAAAAAAAAAAAAAAAAAAAGTCTGTCATGTCCAGGAGGAGGGGAGTATTATAAGTTCATTACCTGGTAGCAGTTCTTGAGGATTTCCTTTCTGTAGGGCTTGTCTTCACAGAACCTATCAGGGTGGATCCTAAATTTATTGAAGATCCGAAGACAATTGGCTGGAAACATGTTCCTCAGGGAATCAATGTTTGACAGCGTAAGACGTAGAGGGAGACAGGAGTCGGGGTGCTCCCCTCTTGCCCTCTTCGGGCCAAAGATTAATGTGGATACCGATGGAGCATCAATTCGCCTCGTTATAAGCCGTGCAAGCGTGAAAACATTTTTTGTCATGATGATATGTCTCCAGGGAGTGGTGCCCAGATTTGCTTGTAGGATAGATCTGGAGATAGTTAGGGGGTGGCCTTCCACCCTGTTCATCCATCTAAGCAACCAGTACTCTAAACTGAGATGTTTCTGAAGGTATGAGGCAGGGGCAGATGACCAAATTTCTGAAGCATAGAGAGGAATCGGCGTAATACACCTCAGGATGTGCCGAACAAGCAGCGCTGGCTGATGCACACCAACGAACTCTTGACGCACTGCCCAAAGAGCAGCGTACGTCTTCTGCCTCATCCTGGCAAAGTGAGGCTGAAATGTGAGCCCAACGCCCCAGGTGAGGCCGAGATCAGTATGAGAGGTCACCTTTTGCACCGGTTCCCCACTAACAAAGATTTGGATATCATTTTTGACTTTCTTCTTGGTTGTCGTCAGTTGCACTGATTTGGAAGGGCTCAGATGCAGCCCAATTGTGGCAAGATAACTTTCCAAGTTTAATATCTCCCTAGAAGCTTGTTCGTTGATATGATGAATCTGATGACTATGATCTGAGCTCACGTAGAACTTCAGATCGTCGGTGTAAGAGACAAAGTTAGGATTCTGGGCTAGGAAAGGCTCCAAAACTGCTGCAAACAGAGTAGCTGACAGTACGCTTCCTTGCGGGATGCCTCTTGAGACGTCAATAGTTACCTGAAAGTCATTGTGGGTCACAGACCGGTGTCTAGGAAGTAAAATAGACTTCAAAATTTGAAGTAAGGTATCTGCCAGGCCGAAGTAGTGTTTCAGAATGGTAAAAAGAGCTGGGAGGTGTATTCTGCCATAAGCCGATTTTATGTCGAGGAATATGATATCAATCTGTGATTTGTTGTTAAGGGTGCGCTGAATTCTGAAGAGGGTATCAAGAAGATTGGTAGTTGTCGATCTCCTTTGTAGAATGGTATGCTGGTACTCAGGCCTGTGTGCAAAGCAATGCTGGGCAATTGTTGGCTGAATTACTTTTTCAAAAATTTTGAGTAAAGAACAACTGATGGATATTGGTCGCAGGTCTTTAGGAGATTTTGGTTTCTTGATCTTTGGAATGGGCTTAACATGGTAGGTTTTCCAAATTGAAGGAACTATTCCAGATTGCAGAATTTGTCGGAAAAGGTGAAGGAGAAGGTCGACTATATATGGGCTGCAAATTTTGATAATAAAGAGTGGGAAACCATCTGGACCTACAGTGGCTTTGTTGGGTAGTTTATAGATGACATCAATTAGGGTCTCTCTAGTTATTTCTATTTCAGACAAGTGTGCCCTAGGTAACCAGTCCTCCTGACAGAGAGAGGAATCAGAGTCAGGAAAATCTGCCTGCAGTAAGTTGAACTGTGCCCATTCCTGGACAAGCTTTTGGTCAATGGCTAGATGATGATGATGTGAAAGGATCCTTCTACCACTCTTCAACCTATTGAGAACAGCTTGGTTAAGGACCTGCCTTTTCTTTTTCAAGAAGCAAGCTCTTTCTTTCTTAAAGATGGAACGGTCTGAGGGAAGTTGAGTTTTCTGCCATTTCCGGTAGGCCTTCTGCTTCTTGATGAAAGCCATCTTAGTTTCCTTATTGAAACCCCGATTCGACCTGTTAACAATCCTGGTGATTCTGGCTGCATCATGTAGTGCAATTAACTTCAGTTGTTCTGACAAGAGCATAACGGCATCCTCCAACGGCTCAGAATAGAGACGCCCCCAGTCAAACCCAATCAAGCGTTGGAGAATGATCTCTGGCTTCAGATATTTGGTAGAGAAGGCTATCCTAGGCAATTCAGCGGAGTACTCGTCAGGTAACCCAAGGGAGTTGCTCGGTAAGGATAGTTTACATGCAATTGGTGAGTGATCAGATTGGAATCGAAAGTTGCTAGGTAGGAGTTTGATAACTTGCAAGTTCTGGAAGATTAGGTCCAGCGCTTGACATGCTCTAGTTGGTTGCGTCACTAACCGTGTAAGGTTAAAGGCACGAAGAGTGACCTCAAGGCCCTCAAGTGCATTCCCATGCCTGGGCAGTGGCAAGTTAAAATCACCTGCTACAACTGTTGGAATTTTAGGCACTAAGTTGGTTGCTAACCACGTGAGCAGCTCAGCTCTAGAGTCTTCATTGTGGTCTGGAGGAAGGTAAACCAGGCAGCATTGGATTTGAAGAAGAGGACTCCTCAGCGTCAGGGAGACTGCCTCAGTTGTTAGACTGGCTCACTCGTGTCCTTATTGGCTGGAATCGATCGTTGAACAGGATTTCAACACCTCCGCCTCGCCCGTTAATCCTGTGATTCCCAATGTGTTTGTAAGGGGTGTTAAAATGGGTAAGATCAAGCTGTCTATCCGCCGTTAACCATGTTTCTGTAAGGCAGATGACATCAAACTCATTAAGCAATAGGAGGGTCTGGAGACATAATTTCAACAATATACGGAATTTGCGTATATGGTAAGTCTGCACAGCAGGAGAACCTTTGTAAGTACAAAGGAGAAAATACGATTCTATTGCTCCGATGAGCGGTAGCGCAGCCCCGCGGGGCCTATGCAGCGTAGTAGGTGTATAGTATGCAGTGTAGTAATGAAATAATGAAAATAAGCGAATATAAACATACTATCAGGTTCTACCGCCGATTATAAACTTGTACGTAATTAAAATTGCACATATGAAACCAAACTTGGTGTCATTAGAAAAAAGTGTAAAGTTGGGGTTTTGAGGGGCCCTTCAGAAGTCGGGACCCAGGGCGCGCCCGGTACGCCCGCCCTTAAATCCGCCTCTGCCTGCTCGACAAAATTAAGAGAACAAGTAGAAAACACGGAGTAATTCGTGCAGCTAGCGATGAAGTGGGACATAATTTGATATGTTGGTGTACCATAGGAAAACGATGAAATGAGGAGACAGAGAAATTTTGGATAAGTATAAACCCATTTATAGGGCTTGTATAAGAATTACCAAAAAGGTCACATTACAAAAGTCGATACAAGATGCTCAAAAATATGGTCACATGACCATCATTACGGCATATGATCCCTCTAGCATAAGGGTGTTCGATATAAGGGTGTCTATAAGATTCTGTGGCAACAAATCCCATTCTTCTATAGGTCTCCGCTATTTAAAGCGACCGAGGGGTTGGCTGTCGGTGTGCAATGCGATGCCGAAGGTCGTCCCACACATGTTCGATCGGATTTAAGCCTAACGATGGTGCTGGCCACAGCAGTCGTTGGAGACCTTTAGTTTCAAGATAATCCTCCACCACTTGAGCTCTATATGCACTGTTGTTGTCGTGTATGAAAAGAAAATCTGGGTCAACCGCATTTCTAAAAAGTCGCACATAGGGTTGGAGGATCTGTTCACGGTACCTCTGCAGAATCTCTATCAAGAACATGAAAGGGGTGTGTCCATTGATTATTGTTCCACCCCACACGAGAACGCCTCGTGTGGGGTGGAAAAGAAGTGTCCCTTTCTCTAATGTTGGAGGGATGGTACCGCATTCCTCGTTGTCTCCAGAAGGGCGCCTCCGTAGCCAGGTGGGTAGGAGCAGCAGTGCGTAGCACACGCTTCTTGATTAGATCGGGGTTCGAGTCCGTCACCACCAAATACGGAAAGGTCAGGGAATGACCACCGCATATTCCCGGAGCAATATGCCCTTAGTTGCTAATGCTCCTAAAAACCAAATAACATAACGTTCTCTCCAGATGAAATAACGTCTAGAATCGGTTTATAGGCTAAAACAGAGAACAGAACTGTACCCCCATTTGCAAGGGCTCCAAGTCACATGTTCAAGGCAACAGTTTCGACGGGCTCTGCTGTGGCTTGGGATTAATGGGATACAAACCACTGGCTTCCTTGCGTAGAATCCACTTGAATTGAGCTTACTTAACACAGTCCGGTTGAAAATGTTTTCATTTGTGGCTGCAGCAATCTCAAGGGACAGTTGATGAGAGGACATAGTGGGGTTCCGTCTTGCTGTTAGAGCCAGATAGCGGTCTGTTCTGGTTGACGTAACCTTGGGCGACCGTGACTAGCTTTTCTTGTAATGGTTCCTGTCTCCTGAAAACTGCTTCCATTGTGCTGAAACGACACTGCGCGACACATTAAGCCAACGTGCCACCTACCCCTGCACGAGTTCAAGTCGTCTAACGGCTCGCCATCTCAGAGAATCATCTAAACGATGAAGACTTGCCATCCTGAGTACTAGAAATGTGGCTATCCCAGTGAGCAAGCAAAACAAAAACGGATGTGAAGATGTGGTCGCAACTGTGTTTTATAGGCATGAATAATTTGCTGCTCTGTAAGTGGTAAATCGATTTCTGTTGGAAACTCCGAATTTGTATGCCAGAATAGCTTTTATATCAAATATTCGCCTTCGGCGACACTGTTGACAATAAAATATTCATGAAAAACATTTTGTTCTATTAATTTTGTCGAGCAGTGTACTGTATTTACACATTATCAGTCAGCAATAGCATTATCCTAGTACCACAGAGAGACAAGCGAATATGTATCTGCCAAGACTTCTTGTTTATATACGCTGTCATTGTGGTATTTCTCTGAATCGATGGCCAAGGCATTGAAGACTTTTGCTATGTGGTCGATCTGCAATACGAGAGCTCGATACCATGTCGCCTGTGGGCATCAAATGCGTGCTCTTGTCATTCTTATCATTTTGCGTTCGTGTATCTAGATTTCTGGAGACTGTTTCTCCTGATACACATTGCGATTTGAAAATAAGATTGTCTGGAAATAGTTAATGGTTGTCCTGCGGAGTTTCCAATATTTTAGACTTGCGAATTAAATTGAATGGGCAGAAGCCGACAACCGTATGATAGATCCACACAAGGAAGAACTAGATACTTTTGAATATTGAAATTCTAGTTTGAAATTTCTAATTTTGGACTGTTCCTTTCAAATGTGCCCGAACTGAGCGGAACAGCAACGCTTTTAAACTTAGATCTCACAGCAGTTTATTAATTCATTCCAGCATGGAATGAATGGGCGAAAGCTAAGCTAAGCAATGCTCAATAACCCTGCAGCAGTTATGCTCCGAAAACTTTTTTCTAAAAATCAGCATTCCGAGCGTCGGTTTCATTTTGGCAAACTTAAGCACCAACCTTTAAAAAGTTGTGCTGAAATTTAAAGGAGTTATGAAATTAATCGAATAATGGATGAAAACACACTGCAGCTTCAATGAAACTGTCAACGAAAGTTATGACAAATATTTATCCCATATTCACATTTCTTGTTCCATCACAGAACAAACGCTTGAATTAAGCTTCGCTAAAATCTGTTCAGAATTAGCATACACAGAAAAAATATGATACATGGTGAGGTAGGGAAATGGGCTTAATTAAATAAACAATTTTTATTTGCAAAATCACAAATATGTTAACTTAAAGTACACAGCATGCCGTTTATTCTTAGTTTGCCTGAAATCCTGGTGTCTACTTGTAAGTAGCAAAAAGTGTTTGAATGAAATCCCCTCTGAGGTCGAAATAAATTGATTTGTGGATTCCCCATAAACATGCAGTAAGACTATCCCCATTTCTAGGAATGAGAGAAGATAAATTATTTATTAAACGTTACAGTATAATTAAAATTACACATGACAGTTAAAGGATATTTTACAAAACCGTTTCTTGAAACTTTGCAAGTTCGGCTGTATTTGTTTGCTCCTTTCAATAAAGTATTCCGTCGATGCCTCAGTGGATTTTCAGGATATATCCTGTTGTCATTTGTCAAGGCGCCCGACCGATTTCCTAGAATGCTGTGGATAAATTCCCTGTTCACCAGCGTGCATCTGCAAATTAACAAAAATTTTCCTTAGATCGATTAACTGTTCAGTGGCGCCTGTAAACCGCAGTTTATTTGATTTAAAGTTTTTTTTGGATAATTGTCTGGAAAATGCGTATGTTCTGTGGTTGATTTGCTTGTCTGCTGGACGAAAATCCCGAGTTTCTGGGAGGAAAATCCAAGCTACCCTCGCCTGAGGCCAACTAACTCAGCCACTTTGTGAAACAGACCCACTTCTCCTCCAGTCGTTGTGGGGAGGACGGCGAAGTCGTAAACCGCCGAGATCTTAAAATGTCATTATTTTATGCTACCGAATTTAAATAAAAAATAAATAATTTTCTGTTTATACTCCAGGACAACCAAACGGTCAGAGGAGTTTACAAGATACACAGAATACAAAAAACAGCACCGTATTCAGCAGTCACGGGCTAATGGTCAAAATAGTACAACCATCTCCTTACCCTCGATCTTCAAAAGTGGCTTTCCTATGAAGAGTGTCTGGATGGGTGCATTGTGATTACATCGAAGGGCTCGCTTACGTTGGTAGTTTGTTCGGTAAAACTTCAGTTTATGGTACCCCCTGCCGTGGCCAACGACCGGATTTGGGTTGAATCCTTCCCGAAGTCGCATAAAAACCTAACCTTTTTTTCACTAAAAACAAATGAAAGTCGATTAAAACCATGACCTCCTCTTTTAATTTTTTTTTCCCCTTCTAATTACAACTATTTTTCTCAGTTCGCGTCCTTCACGCAACTTTCTATTTGTCACATAGCAAAACACGAGGGTACCGTAAACTTGAGCATAGCCGTTTGTTCTACGACGTTGCAATAACCTTTCACGTAGATTTTATTTCTAATTCTGGTTCTCTGGTATGGATGAAAATTAGTAAAGAGGCAATCATTCAAAACAGAACACATTTATTAACAATGTTAAAAAGCAATCATACACCACACTTTCATCATACATGATTCAAAACATGACATTTATGAGTGCAAGATAACATAGTAATTCATTATAGTGGTTACACGCTACTGACCATATTATAGTAATTGCGCATAAGTAAATGCTTTTCCATCGTTATTACTCCAACTCAGTGCATGAACTTTTATAGTAACGTGTTATTTTAAATATCTAAGGCCACAAAATATACTAGGGTGAAACACACAATATTAGAAAGGAATCATTGTAGCTATTATCATTCCCCTAAGGTAAGAATGTTCAATTTCTTAGATCCCAACCATTCGACTTTCACACTCATAGTAAAATCTGCTCACTTACCCCGTTCTCTTCCATCTCCACTGGCGCCTTGGTTTTCGTTCTGCCGAGCTAGGCGTTGGCTTCTTTCTTGACAGGCGACATAAGTACCAAAATCACCACAACAACCATTTACCATACTCCCTTCCTTGAGTCTCACTTTCCTAGAACCCTTCTTTTTTATGCTAGAAGCTTCTTCCAAAGTTTATTAATCTCAGCGACTCATTGGACGCCGAAGTGAGGACTCATGTCCTAAACACCTGGGCAACACGTGATAGAAAAGGGATGATTTGGTTTTCCTTTTAAACCGGTAGAATATTAATGGATTTACAGGTTTTAGATAAATGGTGCAGGTATTAAAAAGGAAAACAAACAGAATAGTAATTTAGCAAATAACAAATAAGGATTAATTTACAGTAGTAAGATTAAACGGGGGGGGGGGGAATTACTCCACTCTTAACACATTCTTCTAATCTTGCACGCATGCTTCCCATGACGTGGCGTAGCATCTTCAAGGAAATTGCGGAAATTTCTTCACGAATTCTTTCTTTCAGCTCTTCAATGTTGTGTAGACGACGAGAGCACACCTTCCTTTTTAATTGTAGTTTTAAGGTAAAAACGAACTCTGTTTTTATTCTGCTATACAAAAAGAGGTGTATTTCCAAAATAAGCACATGAAACTTTTGTAGTATGGCGCTTTTGCTCATAATTTTTACTTTATGAGTTTTTAACATATTTACGTAAGTCATTGAATTATTTAAATTTGAATAAAGTTATCAGATTTAGAGAAATTTTATTTTCTTGTAATAAGCTGAAATTGTTGGAGTGAAAATACAAATATACCTATAAATTATGCAAATTCCCGTGTTATCCAGCTACCACTGAAGAAAAGAAGTAACGCACTTCTCTAAGTAACAACAGGAACAGTCCCAATCACGTGTTGCCTTTTCGCAGATTTGTGCTGAGAACGTCTACTATGGATAGTTGCTTGTGCATAAACCAGGTCTAATTCCAGAATTTATTTGGTGCTTTGTCGCATACCTCACTTCCCCATCGGTATGACAATTTTTTTTGTGACCTGCCAACTCCATCTCTTCAAAGAAATATTTTCTCCTTTACCCAGTTCTGGTATTCATACTCTTTAACACCTAGTTTCATTTTCTTGTATCCTGCTTAGCCTTATGCGATGCAACTGTAGTTCATAAGCTGCACTTTGTATCAGCTCGGTAGCCAGCTTTGAGCAACCGAATAAGAATAGAGGACATAATTAACTTCTATCGGCCGCATACGTAGACACCACACATTCTGCAAGGGGATCGTTGTGTTGCGTTAAACATGTATCGCCAGAATGAAAACCGTTAATTGACTTGGTCTTGCAGGTTAATTAAGATTTAAAAAGGTGTCAACGACATGCAGTAGCAGAGAATGCAACGAACAAAAAAAAAACGATGGGATTAGGGAAAGATTAATTTTGTGGCAACCCAGAACAGGTAAAAGGTAACAATAGCAATTGTGCAAGATTGTGCTTGAAAAATACTTCTATTTTTCAGTGCATTGTTCTATGCTACACGCGTGGAATTAAAGTTTGATGCAATGTGCTCATTATGAGAAATAACTATGGACTTAAATCTGGACTCTCTTGAATCCAGGAATAGGTCTAAAGATATACTGTAATAAACTTTAAAATTATCTCAGGTAACTCCAGCGAATTAACACATTCACATAAAAATACTTCATATTATATACAGTGGCGAACAAAAAACTGTATCACCTTAAAAAAAGTAACATTTGTAGTGAACCTATAAGATATTGTTTGATTACAGTCATTTTGTTTGTCGCAAAGCAAAGGTATTGCGTCAGATAACGCTTCTATTGCGTCATAGAGTAATTCCAAGGTATTGCATCAGCCGTTTCTATAAGTACGGCGTTGGAAGGGTAGACACGCTCTTTAGAATCCTGTTTTGCGGAGGTGTAAGCATGGCTTCTTATGTTCAGATGACACCAAGAAAAAAGGTGTAGCTGTTGCTCTATCACAGGAAGGGCTTTCTATGCGTGCTATCGCTGATAAAATGGGCTGTCAACAGTATCCCGGGTGTTGAAATTAAAGCGTGAAACCGGTGATGTGAAGAGAAGACCTGCATCAGACCGTAAGAGAGTAACTACGCCTTCCCAAGATCGATATTTGAAACGGCTGTGCAATCGCCATGCTAGTGCTCCTGATCTAAAACTGCACTTTGAGATGACCTCTGGTGTTGAAACAAGTGCACGAACTATGCAAAGGCGGATTTCGGAATGTGGTCTGCATGCCTATCGGCCCAAGAAGAAGCCTTTGTTGACCAAACAACAAATGAGGAAGAAGCGACTTGCTTGGCTAAAACGCATGGTTCATGGACAAAAGAGCAATGGGAAACCGTCATCTTTTCTGACGAATCGAAATTCAACCTGTATGACTCGGATGGGAAGCGATATATCAGAAGAAGAAACTAGGAAGCATACCATCCTGACTGCATAACGCCGACTGTAAAGTCCCTGCCGATCAGATAGTCTGGGGATGCATAACAAGCAGAGGGGTGGGACGAATTAAGTTTATTAACAGAACGGTGAATGCAGAAACCGACATTGCTACCTTGGAGGGGTGCCCGAAATCCGTTATTAGGGATCACCACACAGACCTCCATAACTGAATTTTTCAACAGGACTCAGCACCTTGCCACACAACAAAATTGGTAAGTTTTAAGCTATTTAGATTTAATGATGAGTTTGTCTTCTTGTCTCACAAAGCTTAAAACATACTAACACCAATGTTTTCCCTCGTTTTTCTCCCTTAAGGTGGTCATACCTTGTAATGCTGGCATTAGAGTTTTGGACTGGCCCGGCAACAATTCAGATTTGAACCCTATTGAAAATTTCTGGTACATAATGTCGTCTGAAATTGCTCAGAAGAAGCCAACAAGTAAGATTCAGCTGCAGGAGAGCATTGTCAGGGTGTGGTACCACGAAATTGGCAACCGTATATCCAGAAGTTGATTCACTCTATGCCAGATCGTTGCAAGGCTATAATTGCAGCTCGAGGAGGAACAACAAAATATTGAGGACTTATTTTGCTGATTTACAGTACATAATACTATTACGTTAACTTGTCATTTCAGTTTGTGCACGTAAATGGAATAGAATGTATGTTTGGTTGTCATGATTGCTATTTCCATGATTTCTCATACACTGGTGTGCAAAACTTAAGGACCAGTCAGGTTTTTACCTGTAGCTTTTCATAGGAGTGGCCTGGATATGGGAAAAGCATGCCAAAGGAACCTCGTGGAGGTACAGAAATGATGAAGGAAACAATACCGACACAACAACGGAAACAAAACAGTGCAGAGGGACTTTAATCAAAAATGGCAACATAGTACTGGCTGCCATGATAAAGATGCGTCACTGCCAAAGATGGAACAAAGGGAAGAAGTGGTCCTCAGTAGGAGATATGGCCACCCCTAATGTCGATGCAGGCTTCGCACCGCCTGTCCATACTTAGAACAATGTTGTTGATAAGTTGTTGTGGTAACATCGTCCATTCCTCTGTCAGTGCCATCTTCAGCTGGTGAACATTTTCTGGTGGGTGTGGACATGACACTAGGCGTCTCCCCAGAGCGTCCCACATGTGTTCGATTGGGATTATCGGCAGAACGGGCAGGCTAATCCATACGAACAATGTACTCACTTTCCAAAAGCATATCAACAGCTGCAGTGCGATGGGGTGTGGCGTTAACATCCATAAACACGAATTGGGGGCCAATGGCACCGCTGAACAGACGCACATGGGGAAGGATTACCTCAGTACAGTAACGTGCACTGGTTACAGTACTGCTTTCCAGTATCTGGAGTTGTGTATCCAATAAAACGCCTCCCCAGAGAGAACACCTCAACCGCCATATCGATCCTTTTCAGTGATGTTTGCGGGGTGATACTATGTGCCAACCTCTCGCCAGATCAGCTTACGTCCAGAATCACTGCTGAGACTGAATCGGCTCCAATCAGTAAAGAGTACCTTACCCCATTGCGCTGCTGTCCAGTCCTTGTGTTCGACGCACCACTGTAAACGGTGTCTCCGATGGGCAGGTCTTAAAGAGACAGCATACTGGCCGTCGGGCAAACAGTCCACCTTTGTGGGGTTGCCTGGCTATAGTAAACCGCGATATCCTGCATCCTGTGCAGCTGATTTGCAATTGATCATGCTGTCTGGTGTCGGTCCCTCTTGGTCTGTAAGAGTATATAGCGGTCATCATTGGACATTCTTTTTCATGGATGACCACCACTGGTCCTTCAAACAGCTGTACCTGTTGTTCTGAAGGCCGACCACACACGTGAGACGATGCTATGGGTGATACTGAAGTCTGCAGCCACACTCCTCACACTTCTACCTTCCCAATTATTCGACCCCCGGTAAAGTCATCCAGATGTTGTCTACTGGCCATTTCGTTGCCTGTACCACTGTATGAAACCAATCGAATGTTTGTAAAATTGTGCTCACCATTCGGTAATTTGCACATAACTGCTGCTTTTATGTTTATGTGAGCCCTCTCATCACGATTCAGATTTTTGCATGTGCCCAGCTTTCTACTGAATGGCCACAGTTATGCAAATTGCCACAGGTGTTTCTTTTGATTTTGTGGTTTAGAAATAGTGTTGGTCCTTAAGTTTTGCACACGAGTGTATATATTTCTGTAAATTGCGTGTATTCTGTGTTTTCGATTTGATGTTCTGCTAAACAAAAATCCGAGTTTCCAGGAGAAAAACCATTCTACCCTCACCTGAGACCAACTAACTAAACCACGTTGTGAAAAAGACCTGTAGAATTTCCTCGCATCATTGATGGGATTCAAACTCAGTTCTTTTTCATCCAGTGTGAGGAGGATGGTGTTTATATCAATGTGCTGCAAGGGGCCAGCATGTTGTAAACTAGTCACATGTAATTATTCTTTGCATAAATATACAGAATTCATCAGTGGTTTGAACCACTGGTGAATCACAGTAATTGGTTCCTGCTGAATTCTCCATTCAGCAGGGAGCGAGCCAAACTGCATTGGTTTTACCACTACCTTTATCAGTGATAAAACCCAATTAATGTTATTCAAGTGAGTTAAGATATGTTATTATAGTGTTAAGAATAAGCTACTTATGAAGATTTTTTTTTTTTTTACATAGGTCATTCTTGGAGGTGTGACTGAACAGTCCATGTGGGTTTACTTTATTGTGTCAGGTGTATGTGCCCTTGTACAGACTCTTGATTTTATTATAGAATCTGGTCTTGGATATCAAAAACTTTTACCATTATCGCCTGATGATGAAAATAACGTTTATAATGCTGACAGAAATAATATACACACTACTGATGACGAAAGTATGGCTGTGGACAATGAAACGAATGCTGAAGATATTGCTAGTGGCAGCCACTCTTCTACGTTATTGCAACGAACAAAGTGCCGAAAAATGTTGGAAGTTTGCACTCTACGATGGGGGAACTACTTTGCGGTTGGTAAGATGTCTAATTTTATTGTATTTTGTCAAGAAAAGCAAATTTTCATTAACTTTCATGCCGACCTAGTGGGTCGTCGGTCCATCGGGTAGAGCTATCCAGTTATAGATCGCCAAGTGTCGTGCAGTCTGGTGAGTTCCTAAGTGCTACGATGTATCCTTTGGTGTGCTTTACCGATACTGGAAGAAACACTTCTTTCACTCGCCCCCTCCCACACCACCACCACCACCTTATGGACAAATTGGAGTTTATGAAAGAAATGCAGAGGGAGATATATATATATTTTTTTTTTCTCTTATAAAAAGAGCGTGTTGTGCTTGGTAACTGCCATCAGTTTAATGATCTACACTGCAGTGGTTCCCAATCTTTTGTTACTGAAATCACACTTTAAGTTAAAAGACAAATATTAACTGCACAACAAAATGATTGCCGTTGAACTCAATGGAATTTTTCCTAATCTCGTGGCATAATTGAAAAGAACTAAGGCACATTAGTTGGGAAACACTAATCTACGGGAAAACGCTAATGGTGACATTCTTGTTAATATGACTGAAATATTTTCCACCTGTGCTTCATACTCCAATTATATTTGATAATAATGTACAAACTGAGCTTTATAAAATTATGTAATGAAATGAAATGTGTACATATTTTTGTGTGTATATATTTGCTAAGTAAAGCAAATTGCTCCTTTTCGTAAAAAATATGCACTTACCTCATTTCAGCCAATAGCTGCATTTTTCATATAGACATTCCAAACACATTAGTAGTAACTGTTCAGTTTCACAAATATTGTCTCAGCCTTGGTTCTGGTATACACTTTTTATTCCCTTTGTCCCACCTAATTTTTTATAATGTTCTCTGTATCATTATGGACTGTTCCTTGCCGCCGACCCATCCTTTCATTTTGGTGCGGTGAATTTTGAGACTTTTGTATGAAAGTGCTCTTGGATAAATATTGCCTTTTACCCTGAATTATTTTTTTCTAGTTTCGTTACTTTATAGTATGCTTGCAAGATGAACATGTTGCCTCAGGGGCTCACATCTGGTGAGTATGGGCTTGGCAAACCCAGGGTCCTGAGCTAGACATCATCATTCTTCTCTTTCTTGCTTTCTTGGTGATTCCCTTCTACTTCTCTCTCTCTCTCTTAGGGTAACAATGGAATTTTTTTTTTTTTTTTTGGCTGGTGCAACATAAGCCTCAAGCTTCCTTGCACCATACGACTAATAATAATAATATTCATTTCAATGCTCCACTTTATGCAAATGCATAAAGTGGAGCATTAGCATTAAAATGAATATTATTATTATTATTGTACAGTTCCAGTTTGTTGGGCTGGATGGTCTTGCCCTTCCCTTGCGGTAGCCATATGGATGGTTGTTGTTGTTAGGTTTTTAGAAGCATCAGCAACTAAGGCCATGTTGCTCTGTGTACATTGTCTGTAATTTCGTGGGTTCTCAGGTTGATTTTCTGTTTGCTGGACGAAAAACCCAAGTTTCCTGTAGAAAAAACCACCATGCTACCCTCGCCTGAGACCGACTAACTCAGCCAAGTTGTGAAAAAGACCCATAAAAATTTCTCGTCATCGACAAGATTCGAACTCAGATCTTTTTACACCCTGTGTATCAGCCATCACTTCGATTTTGGGAGTAGGTCCAATGAAGGGACCTTTGCGATTTTCATCTTTTTTCCCATGTTGAGATTTGATTTAGAGGCCATGATATATCTTGTCCAGTGCTGTAACCACTGGGATAATCGTGGCATTATTATTATATAAAAAGAAAACGTTTTCTCCTTTCTTCTTCTTTATCTTCGCCTTCTTCCCACGTTTATATGGGGTCAGTAATTGCCTTTACAGGATGTTTTTCACCCCATGACAGGTTCTGGTACCAAGTGCATGGAGTGCCGATTACTGTTATTATTACTGTTGGTCGAGACTCCATCTTACTATCCTACAGGCTTTCAGGATCACAGCTTTCTGGAGTTCCATGTAAGTGTTCTCTGAGAGGCCTATTGCTTCTAGGTTCTTATGGAGCCTCTTTGGCACCATACCGATGGTTGACACAGTGATCGGAATGATGATCATTACTTTATTATTATTATTAGTGACATATGCAAAGAAGCAAGCTTATAAAGCATCATAAAAAAAAAAAAAACTCCATTTGTTCACCCACTCCAATTTGTATAGTTCTTCCTTGAATTATTCAAATTGCACCTCTTCCACAACACTATATGGAAGTTTATTCCAACAGCAGATTACCTGCTGGCTGAAGGCACACCTCCTCATGTCTATACTGCAACTATTCTTCCTCACTTTCATCCTTCCCTTATGTGTGCAGTCTGAGCAAGAGGAAGAATGCCCTCAGCATTGAGCTTGCTCAATCTTCACTGCCTTAGAAACCTCGATCAGATTACCTCGCAGGTAATCTGATTGAGGCCTGCAATTTTCATATTGCAATCATATTGTCTTTCTCTACAGCCATTCCAGCAGCTATACATCCTTCCTAAAATGAGGTTTCCAGACCTGTATGCAGTACTCAGATGTGGTCTAACCATTCCCCTTATACAACAGGATAATCACTTCCTTGTCCCTGCTAGCAAAGTTCCTGTATATCATAGACAAAACTCTGAGTTTTCCTAGCAGCCTGTCTGCATTGCTCAAGGAACTTCATATCTGGCTGCTTTTATAACTTCTTCAAATTGAAAAAATTATCTGCTTAGAATTAGAGCTAAACTTTTTGTGCATTATCCAGGGCTGTAATGTTTTAATTTCAGAAAGCATTTTTTGTGCCACCTCAGTCTTTTAGTGGCTTGAGCAGTACGATGCTCCTGACCAAACAGATCAACACTTTTTGGCAGCATTGCAGCAAACCACATCAGGGTTTTTTTTATCACTAGTTCTTTCTTGTGTTTCTGTCTATATTAGCATGCACTGAGTGGTAGCAATCATTACTGCTTACTTATCTATCCATTTCATTGTTTAATTTACTTTTATTTTCTAATGTTAAAATTCTTCCCCATTTTACCATTTGCGGTAGCACAGTGGTTATAATCACAGTGCTCCCACTTCAGATGGAAAAGCTCCAAGTTCGAATTCCATCAATAGCTTCATTAATTTTTATTGGATTTTTTTCACAACATGGCTGGTTAGTCGGCCTCGAGTGATGGGTGCAAGATTATTTTTCACGGAAGCTTGGGTGTTTCATCCTCCCTGTTTTTTTGTTTACCCCTTCATAACCACCTTCTAATGATCCATCCGAGAAATTGGTATTAATATCAGGGCTTTAAATATAATAAATATAATACTAGGGCCACCCGGAATATTCATTCATCTGCCCAAGTATATTATGTTCGTGAATTGCATGTGTTCTCTGGGAAATTTGCTTGTTTTCTGGCTGAAAAACTTGAGTTTTAGGGTGGGGTGGGGGAAACTTTGCTGTTTACACCTGAGATTGAGTAACTCAGCCATGGGGTGAAAAAAGCCCATTAAAGTTCCTCGCGTCGTTGATAGGATTCAGACAATGCCAGTGCCACTGTGCTATCCGCAGTCTCAGGGTTTAAAATGGAAAATTTTAAGAAACTGAAAAATCATTAATATAAACGGCAAAATACATTCCAAGCTCTGATTAGTATCACCTGAACAGTAAAAGGAAACCACATGCTTTTATCTGCACAAGCCAAAAACAAAAACAAAAAAATGATTATGAAATAATTGCTTTCTGTGGTCAGTTTGCTGGATGAAAAACCCATGCAGACCTCACCACATTGTGAGGGTTGCATGGTTAACTCAGCCACACTGTGAACAAAGCCCATAAAAATTCCTCACTCCATTGATGGGATTTGAACAGGGCCTTTTCCACCCAGTGTGGAAGGATAGTGCTTACATGCACTGCTACCGGCAAGGCCAAGGAGGCAACTTATCCCATAATTAAAAACTCACTCCTCCACTAACTCTTCAGCTAATGGACAGAAGATGCTGTCATAAAGAATACAATTATCTGATAGTCTATCACAGATAATTGCCATTTCTCAGCCAAACTTCCAAATTTTTCTAGAGCTTGTTGCAGTAGCATACCATCATTAACCACCTTACCAGCCTTCGTATCATCTGCAAACTTAGATATAATTTCATCAATAAATACACAAACCAACAATGAGTCCAGCAACAAATCCTGGGGACTCCACTGATAACATTAGTCCATGAAGAGCAGTGTCCACTAATAACAACAACTCTGTCTTCTCCCTTTCAACCATCCCTTTATTCAACAACAACAACAAATGGAAGCCTGTTTCAACAGACAACCACCCACTGGCTGAAAGCAAACTTCTGCACATATGTCTTGCAACCATCTTGCTAGTGTGTGAGTGACCAACCCATAAATTCCACTCAACATCTGGAAAATAAATTCCCCCATTATGAGACATTCTCATTTGCTGGCCCACTCTATTTCAGTGCTTATATCACACCAAACTGACAATACATTGCACTCATCACCCATATCAACTGGATGCAATGCCTTAGATTTAATATGCTTCTTAACTAAGGGCATAACCCATCCACCTCTACTGTCCTGTCTGTCCTTCCTGTATACATTGTACTCCCCATATTCAAATTCAGCATCACTTATGTCTGAGTGGTACCATGTTTCTGCTATTCCTACAGTGTCTACATTTGATGACACAATCAATACTTCAAATTCATCAAATTTATTTACAATGCTCCTAGCATTAGTATACATGCACACGTTCTTACACTTAGTTACCCTAACACAGTCCACATATTTCTTTGTTCTATGATGACCCACTAGCAGGGCCTGAAGTCCCAGACACCTTGCTTTCCAGGTTACTGGATGTACCAATAGTACCAATTCAAATAATTATCAGAGTATGATCACTTTTGTCAAATAACTCTCAAGACAAACTTTCACATTGTTTATAAGACTTACGATAAGATCTTGTGTAATAAATTCCACTCCTCTTTACATCAGCAAATCTTAGTGCATGGAAGGTTCTCAGAAGAGGTAAATGTGCCCTAATTCTACTCCCTAAAGTATCTCAGGTGTACTTATTTTGATTCAGGTTTGCAGAATTGGCTGATAAATCCATTCAATGAGCATTCTTTATATGAAAGGATTCACTGATATTGAGACCCACAAAGACATCATCATTCATGAAAATTAATTCAGAGCCTAAGTATCTCTAAAAAGCTTCAAGAATCTTATCCCTATGAGTAGTAAAGGTCTCTCTGAAAAGATATGGAGATTGGTGTGGCCACTTCATAATTATATCGCCCCAGACCACCATAGCACTCTCACAACAGATATGGTATGATGTTTTAATCAGGTGAAATCATACCTAGAATAAATTTAAAGACAATACTGACTGATCTATGTGATTCATCTGCTGACCTTGGCTCCAGAGATGGTGTTACTTGTTCCAAATTGGAACAGCTTTCCTGTGGGAAGGCAGTAACTTGCCTTAATGCCACATTGCTCCAATTTGTACAGCAGTCTATTATGTGCAATAGCATCAAAAGCTTTCCTGAAATCCAAGTATGTGATGTCAGAATTATTTTTTGCATCCAGTTCCTTTATTACTACATCATAGTACCCAATCATTGATTACACAAGATTATCCCTTGACAAACCCATGCTGTGACTGAAGTAAAACTGCAGTCCTGTCTAGACAGTCCTGCATTACTTCTTTAACCAGTGACTCCATTATTTTCTCTTGAACAGAAGTTAATCTAACAGGTCTGTAATTAATAATGTCACTTCTTGTTCCTCCTTTGCGAATTGGGGATATGTTTGCACACCAGTACACAGGGACTTCCCCTAAATAGAAGGATGTGCTCATAATTATGGCTAATGGTTTGCTTATCTCCTTTGCTGCCTCCCTTAATATAATTGGATAGTCCATCCACCACTGGTGCCTTTCTTACATTTAACTTCAGCAATTTCTCTTCCACTTTTCTCTCAGTTATAAAAAAAGTCATTTAGCTCCCTGGTAGAGTTCATTAAATTTCTGGCATCCACTCTCCTTAAATAATTTTTCATGTGTGAATATAAATGCAAAATACTTATTCACCGTCAGCAACCTGAGCAGGATCTTCAACAGTTGAACCATCAGTATCAAGGAGACCATCGTAATTTATCCCCTTCCTTCTAGTGTTGACATAAGAAAAGAAGTCTTTGCTATTTTTATTGGCATCCTTCTAGTATTTACATAAAAAAAAAAGTCTGCTATTTTTATTTTGCCAAAGATTTTTTTCATAATCTGCCTTAGCTTACCTAAAATCCTTTGTGAATTGATTGCAGATAATTTATATCTACCATAGGCTTCTATATCACCTGATAATTTTATGTGCATTCCTTGCATTTTTTTCTCTGCAATGAGTCCCATAATTTGTCCGACATCTGTTTATGTCTAAGCCTCAAATGGTATTTCTTAGTTGGTGTGGAAAGCCTATTAGCTTCTATGATTATTTTCTTGAATGTTTCCCATTTAGAATCTGCTGATGGTAGCATCATCAGTTGGTCCCACTGTATAGAATTTAAAAACTGTCTGAGACCACTGTAATTCACCCTTATGAAAGCAAACCGCCCCTCCCCTTTACTCCTTTACCCTTAATGGTAGTTACATCTTTTAAGTAAACCCCATATCAATACACTGTGACCACTGCAACCTAGCAGTGCTTTTTCTCCTCATTGTTAATGCATGAATAATCACTGTTGATAAGGAGATCAAGAGTATTACTCTCTCTTGTTACCTCTAACCTTTCTGCACCCATTTCAATAGATCAAAATCTTATTTAAAATAAGGGTTCCAGACTTATATGCAGTACTTAAGATAACCTGTTTCTTTATACAATGGGACAATCACCTCCTTATTCCTGCTGGCAAAGGCCCAGTATGTCATTAAAAGAACCCCATGAACTGTTCTAGCAGCCTATCTGCAGTGCTCAGAGGACTCATGTCAGACTGTACAGTTATCCCTAGTTCCTTTTCATTCTCAACTACTTTGTACGTGGTAACACATAAGTTAAACCGGGCAACCTTTATATCATCTTCCCATCTAAATGATAGGGTTGATATGCCTTTCAGTATCGTTAAATACCATAAACAGTAAAGGCCCTAGCACTGAAGCCTGAGGGACTCCACTAATAATTTTAGTCCAAGAAGAGAAGTGCTCATTTATAACCACTCTGTTTTCTGTCACTGAATAAACCCTTATTCACAGCAGTAATTTGCCTCTAATACCCTACTGCTCTAATTTGTACAGCAGTCTTTTGTGTAGAACAATATCAAAAGCTTTACTGAAATCTAAATATATGATGTCAAAATTATTTATAATTTTAGTGGATTAAATGCAGTCTTTATCCACTTCTGAGGACTAAAGTGGACCTACTCATTATTAGGTATACATATTAAAAGGAATAAAGCACTTTTAACCTGTGTGAGATCTACTTTCAGACATCAGACATAAAATTAGTGACCTGTGTAATTTTTCAATTAATAATATGTAACCCTTCTAGCAACAATTACTTTGAGTATGGATTTCATTGTTAGGATTCAACTAGATTCCTTAAACACATTACATCAATATTAAGCCATTCTGAAAACAATGAAGCCCCTTAATTCAAACATATTTTGTGTCAATTAATAATGTGTAACCCTTCTAGCAACAATTACTTTGCGAATTAGTAAGGATTTCATTGGTAGGATTCAACTAGATTCCTTAAATACATTATATCAATATTAAGCCATTCTGAAAACAATGGAGCCCCCAATGGAGCCTCCTGTTAACAGGAGAGACTGCTTCTACAGGGATGGGATACACTTAAATAGAAAGGGTGCAAGAATATTTGCTGATGCTGTCGAGGCAGTGTTAGGTGGGTCGGAAAACTGCTAGCTTGGGGGGATACAAAGACTAATAGATTAACAGTAGCCACTGGCAGAGGTGAAAGTGATTCTTGCACTGCTTCTATTGGAATGAGCAGAAGCCTGAAAAACAAGATGCAGGATATTTCAGACTGCTGGGAGTCATTGCGGTACAAGTAAACACATGGGTTGTGATAGGGTAGCTAAGAATAGAAACAGGTGCATGTATACTTGCGTGTACACCAATGCTAGGAGTTTAGTAAATAAATTTGATGAATTTGAGTTATTGCTCAAAACATCAAAGGCAGATATTGTTGGGCTTTCAGAGACGTGGTGTCACACAGATATAAGGAATGCAGAACTGGAATTTAGGGAGTACAACATCTATAGAAAAGATAGAGAGGATAGGAAGGGAGGAGGGGTGCTATTACTTAAGAAACACATAAAATCCAAGGAAGTGAAGCCAGTCGACATTGCTGGACAGTGCAGTGTCCAGTCAGTTTGGTGTGACATAAGCATTGGCAAATCAAAACTGAGAGTAGGAGTGTGCTATAGGCCTAATGACTCTGATGAGTATAATAAGAAACTGTACAGGGAAATACAGTGGGCCAGTACATCAGAGAGTCTTATAATGAGGGATTTTAATTTCCCAGATATTGACTGAAATTTGGGGGCTGGTCACTCACACACTAGCAAGGCTTTTGTGGATTTATTGGATGATTGTTTTCTACATCAGTATGTTCGGGAGGCAACTAGAGGCAGTAATACTTTTGATTTGATTATCAGTAGTGATTCTTCATGCATTAAGAATCTGCAGATAGAGGAACCACTAGGTGGCAGTGATCACAGTGTGCTGAAGTGGGATTTACTAAAAGAGGTAATTACCATCAGAGGTAAAGGGAAGGGTTATTGCTTTTGTAAAGGCGACTACGATGGACTGAGACAGTATTTAAATTCTATACAGTGGGACCAACTGATGATGTTACCAACAGCAAATTCAAAATGGGGAGCATTCAAAGAACTTATCTTGGAAGCTACTAGGCTTTACATACCAACTAAGAAATATTGTTCAAGGTTTAGGCCTAAATGGATGTCAGATGAACTAATGAGACATATGGCAGAGAAGAAAAATGCATGGGATACATACAAATTAACATGTGACACAGAAGCCTATGTTAGATATAAGTTGATCTGTAACCAAGTTACAAAGGAGGTTAGGCAGGCGAAGGCAGATTACGAGAAATCTTTGGCAAGGGATGCAAAGAAAAACAGCAAAGAGTTCTTTACTTATGTAAACTCTAGAAGGAAGGGGATAAATCAGATTGGTCCACTTGATATCGATGGATCAACTGTTGATGATCTTGCTCAGGTAGCTAACAAACTAAATGAATATTTTGCATCGACATTCACACATGAGGAGTTATTCAGCGAGGGGAATGCCAGAGGTGTATTCAACTCTGGCAGTAAGCTAGAGAATCTTGTAATAACTGAGTAAAGTGGAGGAGAAATTGTTGAAGATAAACACAAGAAAGGCACCTGGGGGTGGATGGGATCTATCCAGTTATATTAAAGGAGGCAGCAAAGGAAGTAAGCAAACCCTTAGCCATAATTATGAGAGCTTCCTTGGACTCAGGGAAGTTACCCACAGACTGGAGATGTGCAAATGTGACCCCAATTCACAAAAGAGGATCAAAGGCTCACACAAGTAATTATAGACCTGTGAGTTTAACTTCTGTTCCAGGAAAATTAATGGAGGCACTGGTTAAAGAAGCACTGCAGGATCATCTAGACAAGACTTCAGTTATAGCTCGGACACAGCATGGTTTTGTTAAAGAGAAGTCTTGCCTGACCAATTTGATTGGATACTATGATGCAGTCACAAAAGAACTGGATGCAGGGAATAACTTTGATATTATATACTTGGATCTTAGAAAGGCTTTTGATACTGTTGCACATGGAAGACTGTTGCACAAATTGGAGCAGTGTGGCAATGGAGGCAAATTGCTGCTATGGATAAAAGGGTGGTTGAGGGGGAGAAGACAGAGAGTGGTAATCAATGGACATTGCTCATCGTGGACTAATGTTATTAGTGGAGTCCCTCAGGGTTCAGTGTTGGGTCCATTATTGATTTCTGTATTTATAAATGATATTGATGATGGTATATCAAGCCTAATGTCCAAGTTTGCAGACGATACAAAGGTTGGCATGGTTGTGAAGGACACTACTGACACTATGCTGCTGCAACAGGATCTGGAAAGGTTGAGCAGATGGGCTGAGAGGTGGCAAATGAAGTTTAACATTGACAAATGTAAAGTACTACATATGGGAAACAGCAACCCCAGAGCAACGTATCAACTCTGTGGTACTACACCGACAGTGGTAGAGAATGAAAGGGATCTGGGAGTGGTTGCGCAGGCAGATATGAAGTTCTCTGAGCAGTGCAGACGGGCTGCAAGAGTAGCTCATGGTGTATTGTCAATGATATATAGGAATTTTTCTAGCAGGGATAAGGAGGTGATTATTCTCTTGTATAAGGCAATGGTCAGGCCACACCTAGAGTACTGTATACAGGTCTTGAGGCCTCATTTCAAGAAGGATGTAGAGTGCTGGAGCAAGTACAGAGAAGGGCAACAAGATTAGTGAATGGAACAAAGGTGTGCTCTTATGAAGAAAAGCTTAAGTTTTGAAAATTACAGTGTCTGGAGACTAGGCACCAGCGCGGTGACCTGATAGAGGTGTATAAAGCTTTGAATGGTTTGAGCATGCTCAATGCTGATGGGATTCTTCCTCTTGCTCGGAATAATCACCTGAGAAGGCATAAATTCAAATTGAGGAAAGACAGATGTAGGATAGACATGCAGAAATTTGCCTTTAGCCAGTGGGTGGTTGGTTGGTGGAACAGACTTCCATCCCTTGTCGTGGAAGTTGATAGCCTAAATAAGTTTAAGGTTCAGCTGGACAGGTATTTCGAATGAACAGAGGGGTGAAGTGGAAGTGGTTTTTTTTTTTTTTTTTTTGGCTGATGCTGCATAAGCTTGCTTTCTTGCATCAAATGCTTCTACTAATGCTAATGCTAATGCAAACATATTTTGTGGACACTACTCTTACATTTTCACTTTCAATTCAGGATAGTCTCGTATGTTGTCTACAGGGTTGAAATCTGGTTGTTACATCCCATTGTTATATTTTGGTATTTTATCTGATTGGTAAACAGTTTGGATGACAATTTAACTTACTTTGTTTGACTGAATAAGAATAAACATTCTTTTTCATCAGTTGTTAATTAAAAAATATATTAAAATAATGGGTTTTTCCCTTGCTTAAATGCTATAAAAGAGCACACTTACTACTGCTCTTTTATAGCATTTTAGGTGAACTAATAAAAATAATCATCTAATAATGTAAAAGAGCATAAACTCAAAAAGAATTTTTTTAACAGGCTTCTTTATAGAGAAGCGCATTTCAACCAGTATATGTATATCCTGATTTTTAACTTGACTGGAATTGGTGAATGAGGTGCAGCTAGAAATTTTCAGGAATGATTTAATAATTAAATTAAATCAAGCATTATTTACTTTTGTCTTCCTTTAAAATGATTTATTTAGGCAGTTCACCATGAAGTCATTCTCTTCTGCCACAACTGGAAACATTACTGGAACTTGTTTACTGATATCACTAAAAAAAAATTTAGTGCCCTCAATGTATGCTACTAGACTTCCTCCAAAAATTCAAGACAGCACCAGTTTTGGGATCGGAGGACTGTGGTACAATACACCTATGTCCCAAAAAATAGGCCACAAATTCCAAATAGTACCCCTTAATCCGGGAAAGGAGAGCCCTCCTTGTTACCCATTTCTTTAACATTAATTCTCACAACCAGGGCCCCCCCCCCCCCCTTTGAACTCTAGTACCATTCCTGACCCAAACTGTGTCCCTTTCAGTGGTCTTGATACTTGAGAAAGAAGCCAGAGAGGATGTTCCACCTAAAAAATGTGTTTTATCATCAGATATTGCCTCACCAATAAAGCAATGCAAGTCAGTGAATAAATTTCTGAGGGAAAAGCATCTCCTTCAGTTAGAACATCTTCCCTACTCCCATTTGGCTCGCCATCTGACTTCTATTCCCAAATATAAAAACTTTGCTGAAAGGGCCATAATTCAGTTTAGGTCTATGCAGGAAGTCCAACAGCATATATCACAGGCACTGAATATTTAGTGATATCCATAAACAAGTCCCAAAAATGCTCCAAACTGCAATGAAGAGAATGGCATTGTACAAAGCTGCGAAGGAAACTATTTTGGAGAGAATAAAAGCACGTAACCGATTTTTTCTCTCTAAATAACCACTCTTATACCATGTGGGTTTTTTTTAAAGTTTTGTTAACAAAATGTAGGTAACATTTTGGGAACCTTACCGGAACTCATAATTGGACCATACTTGGCCGTACTAAAGGACAGAAAAACAAATTGTTACAATTAATTATTAATTTTTCATTACTATAAACAGCCAATTATCTATAATTTGTAAATTTTATACAAATAAAGCTAAAAATAAAGTAAAAATAAATAAGATACTGGCTTACCAATAAACAGCCTCCTGTCATTCAGTCAAGGGATGCTGTTAGCAGCTCATTTATACTTATGGTGTGGCTGAATGTTGATATCTTATTAATTGGCCAATGGTAGGGTTGCCAGGTCGGTAATCCTGGAGCACAATGCATTTTGTAGTTCAAATGTGCCTCAGGGGTTGATTTTTTTTTTTCAGAATAGTTACCTAAGCCTCACTCCCAAAACTTCCTAGGGTGTGGTTATGTCGGTTTTGAATCCATGGAGGGGAAAGATTGGCTTCTTTCCTGTCTGGAGCTTTCTTACTGCTTTGTTTTTTTGAGGTCTTCCCTACTCTCCCTCTAAGAATGTTGAAATATTGCTGACTGAATTCTATACCTAGTTTTCTGTTTATTGTTTGTTTGTTTGTTATTTGGTTTTTAGGAGCATTAGCAACTAAGGCCATATTGCTCCGGGATATGCGGTGGTCATTCCCTGACCTTTCTGCATCCTCGGTATTTGGTGGTGACAGGCTCGAACCCCGGTCTAATCAAGAAGCGTGTGCTACGCACTGCTGCTCCTTCCCACCTGGCTACGGAGACGCCCCTGTTTATAGATTTGGCCCTGAACATTTTTATTAAGAATGATCCTTCAAATTTTCTTGTAATTTACTGTTGGTCAAGTTGCTAAAGGTTCCTAAATTGCCAAATATCTCTGCACTGGAATGCATGGAAGGCAGTGTCAGATTTGTGATGAGAGAATAAACAAATCCAACACTGCCTCCCATGCATTCCAGTGTGGAGATATTTAGCAACCCTACGGTCCTTTCAACCAATCAACAGTACAATAGAAGAAAATTGAAAGAATCATTCTTTACAAAAATGTTCGGGGCCAACTCTATAAACAGAAAACAAAGGTATAGAATTTGCTCAACAATATTTCAACATCTTTAAAGGGATGTAGAAGAAGACCTCAAAAAACAAAAACTAAAGCTCCAGACAAGAAAGACAGCCAACCCATTCCTTCCATGGATCTAAAACTGACATAAATCTTGGGAGTGAGGACTTAGCTAACCATTCCGAAAAAATCAACCCCGAGGCACATTTGAACTACAAGAAGCATTGGGCTCCAGGATTTCCGACCTGGAAACTTACCACTAGCCAATTAATAAGATGTGTCAACATTGAGCCCCAGGTATAAATGAGCTGTTAACAGAACCTCTTGACTGAATGAAGGAGACTTTGTCATTTGGCAAGACATAGTTGTTAACAGGTAAGCCAGTATTTTATTTACTTTTACTTTATTTTTAATCTTTATTTGTATAAAAAATACAAATAAACAAATACTTTATTTGTATATAGATATTTGGATGGTTGTAGTAATGCATAAATTAATAATCAATTGTAACGATTTGTTTTACTGTCCTTTAGTACAGCTGAGTACAGTCTGATGATGGGTTCCAGCAAGATTCCCAAAACATTATCTTCATTTAGTCAGTAAGATTAAATAAACTACTATTAAAAAACCCACATGGTATAAGAGTGGTTATTTAGAGAGAAAAATTTTGTGGAAAATCACCATGAAAAATCATTTCCTAATTATATTAAATAATTGATAAGTTAGGTTGTTGTTGTTATTTGGTTTTTAGGAGCATTAGCAACTAAGGCCATATTGCTCCGGGAATATGCGGTGGTTATTCCCTGACCTTTCCGCATCCTCCGTATCTGGTGGTGACGGGCTCGAACCCCAGTCTAATCAAGAAGCGTGTGCTACGCACTGCTCCTTCCCACCTGGCTACGGAGGTGCCCTTGATAAGTTCGATATTCACTTACTTTTAGAGTTATTCCTGAAACTTTCTAGCTACATCCTGTAATTTCTCTTGTTTCATGCATTAACAAAACTTTTTGTAAGGTGGGCAATATTTTATATTGTTCAGGTGAAGACCTAACCAATTCTTATATAATTGCTATGGACACAGTAGAATGTCTCTTAATTCCAAGATTCATGATAGCCAAGGGTGGGCCAAAATTCTTAGAAAGATTAAAGGATAATCTGCAAGAACTCTATCCAAACATAGAAGAAATTCTTGACAAATATAATTCTCTGAGGCAATGGCAAAAATACAAAACAAATGAAGTTAAAAATCTAATGGCTCGCTTTGGTTCTGATCATCCACTGGCTCCCAAAACATGCAAGAAACCCCGTTTTAATAAGTATTTCTGATGATCAGAATTTACAATTTGTGTACAGTATCCATCATTTATTGAGTATTTTAAAATAATAAAAATAATAAAAGCAATAAAGATTTGTGTTTTCATTTTAAGATTCCGTATGTCAGAGAGAACAGCTACACTTGCCACAAATTTACAAAAATGAAAAGGTCTAGAATAAATATGTACTAATGGCTTTTTTTCAGGAGACTCAGGTTATTCAGTTCCCTTAGAGTTTTTTTAAGATAAACTGACCGAGAGTACACACTTCTACAAACACAGATGTATTCAGAATTTAGGTTCTTTCAAAATATTAGATAAAGGACTGAACGTGTATTTACAGCCTCCCAGTCAAAACATTCTTTACAATAAATACATAGATAAATGCAGGAACAATATTTCTACTGTACTGTAATTAAATCTTGAAGTATTTTGACACTTCTAGTGTCAAAATACTTCGCCTATTAGTAATTTATGTCAGTACGATTTTTGCCCTATATTATTCTTGTAAAATGATAAAAAGAAATCTAGAAATAATGAGATTTTAATACTACAGAATTGCTTAAATTATGGGCCATGTACACACAAAGACTGCAGAGGTATTCAGGAAGTCTGTGAATAATAGCCAAATTTCTTAAAGAAATTATTTGAAATTAGTTCGCATTAACATTAGTAGAGCCGTATGATGCAAGAAAGCAAGCATATACAGCATCAGCCAAAAAAAAAACTTCCCATTTCACCTCTATTCACTCCAAATGTTTCTTCAGTTCTTCCTTGAATTTATTTAAGCAATCACAACTGCCACAAAGACAGGTGGAAGTTTGTTCTAGCAATCAACTACCCATTGGCTAAAGGCAAATTTCTCCAGATCCATTCTACAACTGTCTGTGCTCAATTTAAATTTATGCCCCCTCGAACTCATAATCTGAGTAAGAATCCCATCAGCATTAAGCCTGATCAAACAATTCAAGGCCTTATACACCTCACTCAGATCACCCTGAAGGTGCCTAGTTTCTGGATGTTAAACTTAAGCTTCCTTGGTAAGAGCATCCCTTTGTTCCCCTTACAGATCTTGTTGCCCTTTCCTCTACTCCTTCTAGGAACTCTACATCCTTCTGAAAATGAGGCCTCCAGACTTGTACGCAGTACTCAAGGCGTGGCCTGACTATTGCCTTTTACAAGGGGATGATCACCTCGTTATTCCTGCTGGCAAAATTCCTGTATATCATTGACAAGACACCCATTCAGTGCAGTGCCAGACTGTCGGCACTGCACTGAAAACTTCATATCTCACTGCACAATTACCCACAGGCAGGGCCGGTTCTGGTAGGTGTGCAGTGCATGCATGCACGCACGCAGCCAGCCAAATCCTAGGGCGACAGATAGTGCATTTTAAAGAATAAAATTAAAATGTAATTTAATATTATTTTAATTTAGTGGTCGGCGATGAAATAGCGAACGTAGCATTGTTAATAAATAATATTGTATTCTCTAAAGGCCCATTCACAATGAAAATTAAACATAAAAAAAAACGTAAAAAACGTAAAAAAAACGTTTTTTTGTTAATCGGCTTCTGTAGCCATAATGCACTTCCCAAAGTTTTTGCTTTTACTCTGATCCAAGCTCGAGGCAGGATTCGAACCCTCGACCTTTGGGCTGCCAGGCAGGCACTTTACCCACCCGGCTAGCCCGGTCGGCGAGTGTAACCTTAAACTTAATCATAAGATGTTTAAGTCGTCAGTCTGGTGCTTTTTATTGCAAGCGGAAGAATGAAAGTGATAAGGAAAAGGAAAATTATGAGGATCCATGCTGAAATTCGTAAAGTTGAACGAGGGTGACCCAACAGCATAAACGCAGTTGCTTTGGAATTCATTTCAGACAGTAAGGATGAAATGGAAGGTTTAAAACCAAATGACAAATTTGAAGTTCATTTGAAATTGTGCCAAGAAATATCAGTGCCTGAATCAAGCTGTGGTGAGGATAATTTAGAAAATAATAACTGTGTTGAATTGATGGCCGAATATGATATAGGGGTTCCTTTTAGCTGGCCACCAATTATTAATAATCGGTTATTAGAACTCGTAATTCAGAAGGGACCTGTAACGTCTCAAAATATTAAATTTCCTAAAGATTACAATGGAAGATCATTTTCTGCATCACGATATATAAGACTTTTACCTAATGGTGAAAAAGTTCAAAAAACTTGGTTAATCTATTCTGCAAAATCGAATAGTGTGTTTTGCTTTTGTTATAAAACAAAGTAACAGATAGTGAGGGGTTTTCTGATTGGTGACATTTAGTCACTCATTTAGCATGGCATGAAACGACCGTAGAACATGCAAAATTGTAAAAAGTGGTATGAATTAAAAGCACGCCTTGACAACAATTGTACAATTGACAAAGAACAACAACGGTACTTTGAATCTGAAAAAAGACTATGGCGAGCCATTATTGAACGAATCATTGCAATTGTCCAGTTTTTAGCAGGGCAATGTTTATCTTTCGGAGGTAAAAATGATAAATTTTATTAAACAAATAATGGAAATTTTTTAAAGGCTATAGAAATGTTGGCGAAATTTGACCCCATTATCTGACAGCATGTCAATAACATAACACAATCTCAACCTGCTAAATGTTGTATACCTCATTAATTAGGCCATGCTTTTCAAAATGAAATCATATTTGTTTTAGCAAGTGGCATAAAACTGACCGGGCCAGCCGTGTGGGTAAAGTGCCTGCCTGGCAACCCAAAGGTTGCCGGTTTGAATCCCGCCTGTGGCTTGAATATTACGATGGTGCCGTACTGGTTGGACCTCACGGCCAAGGTTATCCATGGATACTGGATGTCCATTATCAGACACTACAGGGGAAGGTTTCTGTAATTATCTTTTAAGTGAACTCTTAACAGATTATGAATTAGATTTCAAGATATGCTTGGACAAGGGTGTGATAATGGGAAAAATATGCGTGGTAAGCATAGTGGCTTGCAGAAAAAAAAATTAGGAATATAAATCCTAGATCCTGTTTTGTATCTTGTGCATCTCATTGAATTTAGTTGTAAATGATGCTGCCAAAGTAACATTTGAAACAGTTAATATTTTTAACATTGTTCAAGAATTGTACACGTTTTTTCTGCCTCCCCTTACAGATGGGATATACTAAATCGTAATATCGCTAGATTAACACTGAAATCTGTAAGCGATACAACGTGGAAGAGTTGAATAAAACAATGCAACCTCTCAGATTGCAATTAAGTGAAGTCTTGAAAAGTTTAAATGACATAATAGATGATAATTCCAGAGACATGAAAACAAAACACACAGCTCAATGTTTGTTAGATCAGGTTGCGTATTTCAAGTTCATTTGCTCAGTCGTTATATGGAACGATATTCTGTCAAAAATTGATGTTGTAAGTAAAATGTTGCAGTGCCCTCAATCCAACATAAATGAATCTCTTAATGTTTTGAATGAGCTTGTTAAATTTCTAAGTGCAGCCAGATCTAATGAGGCATTTAATAAATATATTAGGGATGCAAAAGTTTTAGCTGCAGAAGTAAATGTAGTGGCAGAATTTCCAGTTGTAAGAAGTAGAACTAAAGTTCGCCATTTTGATTACAAAAGTCCTGATGAACAAAACAAATTCAAAAGATTGTTTAGAATACAATTTTATCTAACAATTGTTGATACAGCCTTAAATTCCATTCAGGAAAGGTTTGAAAATCTAAAAGAATGTAATAATTTATTTAAATTTTTTTTTGAATTTAAAGAAATGACTGAAGAGGAAATTAAAAAAATCTTGTTTTGATTTAGACATTTCCCTTCAAATTAATAAAGGAAGCACAAGTATTTATTATATCAATGGTCTTCAGCTCTTCAATGAGCTGATAACATATAGAATTTTGAATTGCAGACCTATTAAAAAAATTTGACATATATTACAAAAAATAACTTGATGTCATCATTTCCTAATCTGTTTATAGCTTTGAGAATTTTTCTGACATTACCAGTTAGAGTAGCATCGAGTGAAAGGAGTTTTTCAAACCTCAAACTTATAAAATTAAGAACGTCAATGACTCAAGAAAGGTTTAATGATCCAGGAGTGTTATCTATAGAAAAGGAATTGTGTGAAAGTTTAGAATTATCAGATGTTATTGATGAATTGGCAAATAAGAAAGCAAGAAGAGTGTAGTTCTCACTTTATGGGTACATTTTGTTATTTTTGTTTTATATATTTTGTACATTTTTGATTTGAATAAAATTAAAATGAATATATAAAACATTTTTATGGATTTTTTTACCCCTGTCAACTATATGGAACTGTCATAAAAACATACTAGTTGGCTCCCATGGGTTGGGTTGGGTTGGGTTGGGTTAGGTTATGTTATGAATCTACTCCCAATCTGCATTGATAGGGGTGGCCAAATATCTCAGCACGCAGGCGGCTAACAGCCCAAAACCAGCCCTGCCCACGGGTCTTTTTCATTCTCCACTACCCTGAGTGTAGTACCACACAGTTCGTACATTTCTCTGGGGTTACTGCTACCCATATGCAGTACTTTGCATTTGTCAATGTTAAATTTCAATTGCCACTTGTCAGCCAATCTACCCAACTTTTCTAGATCCTGTTGCAGTAGCATACTGTCATTAACAACCCTGGCAACATTTCTCATCCACACAATAGGACATTAAACCTAATGTACTTGTTTATACTCTGGCATAACCACCAGGTCAGACGAGTTTACAATAAATTATCAAAACAAACTTGAATTGTATTTAGCAGTCACTGGCTTGAACCCTGGTGTACTCAAAGAGCACATGCTACAGTACGCTCACTCGTGAGCATTCTGGTAAGGCAAGCCTTCATAAATGTCATTGATAAATATACAAAACAGCAATGGGCCCAACACCAAACCCTGGGGGACTCCACTAATAACATTATTCCACAAAGGGCAGTGTCCATGGATTACCACTCTGTCTTCTCCCACTCAACTATCCTTTTATCCATTGTAGCAACTTTCCCTTAATGCCATACTACTCCAATTTATTGATAGGTGAAACGTTGTAGAGCAGATATCATCTTTTAAGGGCACAAAAGGTGATATTGTTGTACATGTTGGCACTAATGATATTAAGAGTAGGAGACCGGCAGAATTACTTAACAACTACAGGTCACTGTTGAAAAAAAGCCGTGAATTAGGGTTGAATTTAAAAGTGCCAGAAATTCTGCCCAGACACGATAGGAGGGAGTATATGATGAGAACTTTGTCAATTAATTCGGCCCTGGAGAGATTGTGCAAGGCTCATGGGGTAGAATTTTTCTCAGCCTGGTCTGTGCTTGCTAACAGGAGAGACTGCTTCTACAGGGATGGGAGACACTTAAATAGAAAGGGTGCAAGAATATTTGCTGATGCTATCAAGGCAGTGTTAGGTGGGTCTGAAAACTGCTAGTTTGGAGGGATACATGGACTAATAGATTAACAGTAGCCACTGGCAGAGGTGAAAGTGATTTTTGCACTGATTCTATTGGAATGAGCAGCAGCCTGGAAAACAAGATGTAGGGTATTTCAGAGACTGCTGGGAGTCATTGTGGTACAAGTAAACACATGGGTTGTGTTAGGGTAGCTAAGAATAGGAACAGGTGCATGTATACTTGCGTGTACACCAATGCTAGGAGTTTGGTAAATAAATTTCATGAATTTGAGGTATTGCTCAAAACATCAAAGGGGCATATTGTTGGGATATCAGAGATGTGGTGTCACACAGATATAAGGAATGCAGAACTGGAATTTGGGGAGTACAATGTGTACAGAAAGGATAGGAAGGGAGGAGGGGTTATGCTGTTAGATAGGAAACACATAAAATCCAAGAAAGTGAAGCCAGTCGACATCACTGGACAGTGCAGTGTCGAGTCAGTTTGGTGTGACATAAGCATCGGGAAATCAAAATTGAGAGTAGGAGTGTTCTATAGGCCTAATGACTCTGATGAGTATAATAAGAAACTGTACAGGGAAATAGAGTGGGCCAGTAAATCAGAGAGTCTTATAATGGGGATTTTTAATTTCCCAGATATTGACTGGAATTTGTGGGTTGGTCACTCACACACTAGCAAGGCTTTTGTGGATTTATTGGATGATTGTTTTCTACATCAGCACGTTCGGGAGGCATCTAGAAGGAGTAATACTATTGATCTGATTATCAGTAGTGATTCTCCATGCATTAAGAATCTGCAGATAATGGAACCACTAGGTGGCAGTGATCACAGTGTGCTGAAGTGGGATTTACTCAAAGAGGTAACTACCATCAGGGGTAGAGGGAAGGGTTTTTGCTCTCGTAAAGGCGACTACGCTAGTCTGAGACAGTATTTAAATTCTATACAGTGGGACCAACTGATGATGTTACCAACAGCAAATTCAAAATGGGAAGCATTCAAAGAATTTATCTTGGAAGCTACTAGGCTTTACATACCAACTAAGAAATATTGTTCAAGGTTTAGGACTAAATGGATGTCAGGTGAATTAATGAGACATATGGCAGAGAAGAAAAATGCATGGGATACATATAAATTAATGGGTAACATTGAAGCATATGATAGATATAAGCTGGTCTGTAACCAAATCACAAAGGAGATTAGGCAGGCAAAGGCAGATTATGTGAAATCCTTGGCAAAGGGTTTCACATAAAAACGGAAAAGCGTTCTTTACCTATGTAAACTCTAGAAGGAAAGGAATGAATCAGATTGGTCCACTGAGTATTGATGGTTCAACTGTTGATGATCCTGCTCATGTGGCTAACAAACTAAACGAGTATTTTGCAACTACATTCACACATGAGGAGTTATTCAGCGAGGGGAATGCCAGAGGTGTATTCAACTCTGGCAGTAAGCTAGAGAATCTTGTAATAACTGAGAGGAAAGTGGAGGAGAAATTGTTGAGGATAAACATAAAAAAGGCACCCAGGGTGGATGGGATCTATCCATTATATTAAAGGAGACAGCAAAGGAAGTAAGCAAACCCTTAACTATAATTATGAGAGCTTCTTTGGACTCAGGGGAGGTATCCATAGACTGGAGATGTGCAAATGTGACCCCAATTCACAAAGGAGGATCAAAAGCTGATACAAGTAATTATAGACATGTGAGTTTAACTTCTGTTCCAGGAAAATTAATGGAAGCACTGCAGGATCATCTAGACAAGACTTCAGTTATAGCTCGGAAACAGCATGGTTTTGTTAAGGGAAAGTCTTGCCTGACCAATTTGATTGGATACTATGATGCGGTCACAAAAGAACTGGATGCAGGGAATAACTTTGATATCATGTATTTGAATCTTAGAAAGGCTTTTGATAGTGTTGCACATGGAAGACTGCTGCACAAATTGGAGCAGTGTGGCAATGGAGGCAAATTGCTGCTATGGATAAAGGGATGATTATGGGGGAGAAGACAGAGAGTGGTAATCAATGGACACTGCTGTTGTTGTTGTTAGGTTTTTAGGAGCATTAGCAACTAAGGCCATATTGCTCCGGGATATGCGGTGGTCATTCCCTGACCTTCCCGCATCCTCCGTATTTGGTGGTGACGGGCTCGAACCCCGGTCTAATCAAGAAGCGTGTGCTACGCACTGCTGCTCCTTCCCACCTGGCTACGGAGACGCCTAATGGACACTGCTCATTGTGGACTAATGTTATTAGTTGAGTCCCTCAGGTTTCATTGTTGGGTCCATTGTTGTTTTCTGTATTTATAAATGATATTGATGATGGTATATCAAGCCTAATATCCAAGTTTGCAGACGATACAAAGGTTGGCAGGGTTGTTAAGGACACTAGTGACAGTATGCTGCTGCAACAGGATCTGGCAAGGTTGAGCAGATGGGCTGATAGGTGGCAAATGAAGTTTGACATTGACAAATGTAAAGTACTACATATGGGAAACAGCAACCCCAGAGCAACGTATCAACTCTGTGGTACTATACTGACAGTGGTAGAGAACGAAAAGGAGCTGGGGGTAATTGTGCAGGCAGATATGAAGTTTTCTGACCAGTTCAGATGGGCTGCAAGAATAGCTCATGGTGTCTTGTCAATGATATACAGGAATTTTTCTAGCAGCAATAAGATGATTATCCCCTTGTGTAAGGCGATGGTCAGAACACACCTTGAGTACTGTATACAGGTCTGGAGGTCTCATTTTAAGAAGGATGTAGAGCTGTTAAAACGAGTACAGAGAAGAGCAACAAGATTAGTGAATGGAACAAAGGGTTGCTCTTACGAAGAAAGTCTTAACTTTTGCAAATTACAGTGTGTCTGGAGACTAGGCACCGGCGAGGTGATCTGATAGAGGTGTATAAAGCTTTGAATGGTTTGAGCATGCTCAATGCTGATGGGATTCTTCCTCTTGCTCAGAATAATCACCTGAGAGGGCATAAATTCAAATTGAGGAAAGACAGATGTAGTATAGATGTGCAGAAATTTGCCTTTAGCCAGCAGGTAGTTAGTTGGTGGAACAGACTTCCATCCCTTGATGTGGAAGTTGATAGCCTAAATAAATTTAAGGTTCAGCTAGACAGGTATCTCGAACGAACGGAGGGGTGAAATGTGAGTGGTTTTTTTTTTGTTTTTTTTTTGGCTGATGCTGCTTAAGCTTGCTTTCTTGCATCATATGCCAATGCTAATGCCTCAATGGCATCCTATCCCTGTAAAAACAGTCTCTTTTGTTAAGAAGTACCAACCAAACTGAAAATTTTTACCCCTTGGGCATTGCAAAATATCTTCAGTGTTTAAATGATTAGCAAGGCTCTCTCATCATGTTACTCCCACCAATTGTGTCTGGACAAAATTCCATTCAAATCTAATCCTAACTTGTCTTTTTCTCATCATTTCTCTGTACTTGTTAAGTATATATTCACATTGCCTATTACTAATATCAGTTATTATATGTGTATAACAATATCACTTTTTGTGCTCTTAAAATATGATTGCAGTTCAACAAACTTTTTGCCCCTGGAAAACATATCCTTGTCTTATTTCACCTCTCCTTGAACAATATATTTTATATTTTCCTGACAACAGAGTCATTGACAATAGCTGAATTTCCACAGTTATGCAATAAATATACTCAAACTTGGGATGATTTAAAGATCGTCATTCTTCTTATTAAATCCAATAATATTATTGTACAATAAGGCATAGCCTTATTCTATGCATATAGCAGTGAGCAAACTATGTTTAGTTTGCTCATCAAACTATGTTGATGCATTAAGTAGTAATCCTGGTTTTCCTATTTTTACATTCAGAATAAAGATATGCTCCACTTATATGATAATGTTTTAACAACTCTTATAGTATGAGGTTTTTGCTCTAAATTTACTTGAGTTTATTTTACCTGCTGCACCATCTCACATATTGTGGTTATATCTCATTACTGCATTGCTTAAGTCTTCACAATACATAACTACCTACTGATGAGCCCCCAAGTAGGCTCAGAACTGGAGTCCGGATAGTGGTATAGTTTCCTTGGTATTGCACTTCTCCACTGGAGCAGTGGAGAAGTGTAATACCAAGGAATATATGTCAAAGTGCCTCTACAAGGTTAAAAGCACTAAGTGGCAAGTGGCTAAGGTAATTGTTACTCATTGCTACATATAGAAAGAAGCTTTTGCCCTAAATTTATTTGGGTATTATTAAATACTTAATTTCCACAGGCTTATATTTCTTATGAACTCAAATACATGATTAAAAATAAATAAATAAATAAATAAAAAACCTCATGATAGGTCAACCCTTCTAAAACTCAGTCATGTCTTATATCTCGCAAAAAGGATTCTTCTGCTCTTATGCTTATCTTTAGTGACACTCTGATTTCTAGGCAAAATGATATATCTCTTATGGGGATTACCCTGACTTCTAATCTCTCTTGGCACAAGCACATTACAAATATTGCTTCCTCTGCATCTAAAAAACTTGGTTTTCTCTTTCACTCTCAGCGTTACTTTTCTTCCAAACAACTGCTCACTCTGTATAAATCGCATATCCGCCCTGCCATGGAATATTGTTCCCACATCTGGGGTGGTGCCCCCAAAACCTCTCTCAGGCTGCTTGATTCCATTCAGAAGAGGGCAGTTAGGTTAATTAATGATTCGTCTCTAACAGAGTCTCTCCAGTCACTGTCTCATAGATGTACTGTTTCTGCTGCATGCCTCTTCTACAGATACTTCCATGGGCACTGTTCTTCTGAATTGGCTTCTATAATTCCCGCTCTCTCTTTCAAAACAGTCCGAACACATGCCGCCACCAGCCAACATCCATTTACTGTCCAACTTCAAACTCACAGAACCAACTTTTCATCTTCCTTGTTTATTCATTCAACTGCCTTTTTCTGGAACAACCTTCCTTCATACATATTTCCTGAAAATTACAGTCTACAGAAGTTCAAGTCCAATGTCAACAAATATCTTCTTTCATTGTCTCAATCTCCAACCCAAGCACGGTACTAAGTACTATAGGTTCTAATACCTCTCGTGTTTGGGGTCTACATAAAAAAAAAAAAAAAAAAAAAAAGGTGAAATAATTTTGGTGAAACAGTCCTTTTACAAGTTCTTATATATTAATATCTTACAAATAATGATGATCTTCAGTAAAGTTTATTAAAAAATATAACTATTTACAAATAAAGAACATTTATATCAAGAAATACAGTATCAAAATATACAAACAGATAAAAGTATCTACAAGTGCAAAATGCTGATTAATAAGTTATACAATTCTCCTCAGTCACTTTTACAGCACACTCCTATTTTAGAGTAATTTATAGAATTGAGAGCTCAATGGTTAAATGCATTTATAAAAATTTTAGATATTCATAATGTAATTTCATAAAACATAAAAAAAAAAAAAAAGAATTTGTTTTGTTGTTGCAATTATCACAATTCAATCATGGTAATCAAGAAAAAACAACTTCTAATTTCAATTACATATTAACCAAGACTAGTATTTATCATTGTGCTTGAATAAAAATTATATAAGAAAAATATAAAACCAATTATTAATTTTAAATATTCACTGGATTTAATGGATAATAAAATTATTTAATTCATATAACTATATAGTTATGTTATTCAGTTGTTGCATATTAATAAACTAAATAATTCATTAAGTAATTCATATGAAGTACTTCATAAAAGTTGGCACATTTTAAGGTGCCATTATATTTGTGTATATTTTATTGTTATTTATTACTTATATAGCAGTAGTAGTTACTAGGAAAATAGTGACAGCTAATCTGAGTAATATGAAATTTCAATTACACCACAGATACCTTGTAAAAGTGCGTTAATTTGTGGAATTACATAAATGGTACAGTACCTTAATCTGTAAAGGAAAATAAAAAAAAAATAAAAATGAGCCACACACTTCAATGTAGATTAACTACAATAAATGTGATAATTACAATAATGTGGTAGTATAGAAATCCCACATTTTACCTTTTTGGTTTTATATTTATTGACAAATTTATTCAAACCAGGCAAATTCTTCTGGTGGTCACATATCTCCCTTACCACTTCTATTCTGAGAGAGCTTAAGGGCCATACAAAAACACCCCAGAGGTCACATAGCGAATACCAGTGTCATACAGATAAATATATAGAAATGTACTAAATTATACATTAATGTATAATATGCATAAAAAGATATTCATTTGTCATAAAGTACAATTAAAATAAGTAACAACATGAGAATTTACCATTACATAATTCAGTTTGGAGCACAAATTTTACCATTACAAAATTTACCATTACATAATTCAGTTTGGAGCACAAATAATTCAAGCACAAAAAGAAATAAAGTGAAGTATCCTTTTGGCATGATGGATGATGAGGATTACACATATCTGCTGCAATTAACATAATTCATTAAAAAATTTTAATTTTTTAAACTTTGCTTTTAAATTTATCATCAAGTAAGGAGATAATTCTCAAGATGTCTTGAGAATCTGATGAAGTCATGCATAATGGCTTGGCCCATTAAAGAAGTTCTAGAAGCAATAACTGAATAGCAGTTGATAGTTGAATATATATTCATTACCTATACATAAATTATTTTATTCTAGACAAACAAAAATTTTTACAGGAAAATTATACTTGAAATACATATTTAGATTTATTACTTTTTTCTCACAATGGTTTCTGCTTGGATTATTTTTGCAAGTTATGAACCTCTTTAAACTGATTATCACTTCTAAACCTTCTTTTATCTAGCTTAAAATAGTTTTGCATATCTTCAGGTCACATTCAAAATTTATATATCATGAATTTTGAAAATAGCATATAAACACAGGTAGAGCAAAGATTACTATCCCTTTTAAGTAAATTAAAAACATGGAATGGTAATAGCCTTACAACACTGAAATTTTAATTTTTTTTTTATAATTACAATGTAATTTTAGTGTGATAGCTGTAAATAAATGGAATTATGTATGAATGTGTGATATGTATTGCAATTGTTTTCACCATTACTGGTTTAAAGCTCCAAAGTTTCTATTACAAAATAAATGAATGCAAATCTTGCTATAACATGACACAACATTAATGGTGAATACAGTAAATAAATTCAATATAAGTTTTTTTTTTGTTTTAATATCAAAAACTGAAAAATGATTATTGTAAAAATATAGGGGGGAAAAAATCCCATTTCTTGTAGCATTAGACAGGGCCAATGTAATAACACTAAGTGCAATGAATAATATACTATTTTTAATTACCTTTAAAAAGTTTCTGTATTAGTTCACACACAGTTTAAAAACACCTTGATTTTGTTATAAATTTTAAATACCTTTATGAAAAAAAAATTAAACTGGAAGCAAATCAAATTCCTGGGTTCTTTACAACATTAAATTGTACAGCTACTTTGGCGATATCAGTACATAAACCAGATTGTCATAATAGGATGTTCAGCATGTTCATTATTTTGCAGCTATACAAAAATGTTCCCGAACATAATCACTGGAGTAGAAAAGTATCAAAGTAAATAGAGAGTTTCAATATCTATGGACCTGAATGCAACAGAAGTCTAATGAGTCATTAGACCACTACTGCATTCAGGTCCATACTAGCTCTTGGGATTATCTTTAGATATGAGGGCTAGTTTTAAGTGTGCTTCTTATAGCTGCTCCACCTCTTACTCTCTTAACTACTTACATAGTTAGTTTGTTAGATTTTGATGCAGAATCACAGCAAACCGTTCAAATATATACCAAACTGTAAACTGATTGGAAAAAGACTATTGGCCTCAATACCTTAACAGTATTTCCGAAGCGAACAAGACAAACCAGTGATTACTGAAACCTCTTTAGAGTATTCACAATGATTTGGAGGGTGTTCACGGCCTTCAGGGCACAATGCGATGCCCAAAGAGAAGAAAATTTTAACAGTTTTTTAAGAAAATTATTTAAAAGGGAATTCCCTCAATACCACACTGCAGAAGCAAGTTTGGATGCAATGCATCGTTTCATTGCAGCAATGTTAAATAAAGTAGGAGAAGCTGCATATTCTACAAGACAGGAAGGAAAAATATACATGGATGCCATGGATGTGAGGGTAGCCATTAGAACGCTATATCCTGCTCCAGCAGTAACCAAATTGGATAAGGCAGTAAATGAATATGAGCAATGGGAGAAATAAATAATTTATCACGGCCAAAAAGATTCTTTCACAAGACTTGCTAATTCAGTATCTATAATTTTTTTAAACAGGTCATTAACCGCATATTCATTTGAATAATTGTATATCATTAAGGCAGTGATTCCCAATCTTTTGTCACTCAAGTCACACTTTAAGTTAAAAGACTAATATTAATGGCACACCGAAATAGTGATTGCCATCGCAACTCGATGGAATTTTTCCTAATTTCGCGGCATACTTGAAAAGGGTCGCGGCACACCGATTGGGAACCACTGCATTAATGAACTACAATAGTCTTATAAATAAAACTGTAGTTGTAAAAGTTATTATTTTTGAGGGTTTATGGTACAAGTATCAAATGAAAAAACTTCATCAAATAAGTTATCTTTATTTGATGATATAAGGAATTTATTCAGGTCTTTTTAAGCACAAGTGGTTTGGCCAATCTGAGGGAAGAGTTGTTTCGTGTTTTGTACAGTAATTCTGCAGTTTAGTGTCCTGAGTCATAGTCAGCTCCAATCTGACTTGCACCTACTTTGGTGGTTTACTACGAACTAAAATTATGCTTAGCACTAACTTGTTCGATTACCAAAATGTTTATATTGTTTAATATTTTTAATATAATAATAAATAATTTTGGTAATCCTCCAGTAGTGTCATGGTCACCGTCACCTCCAACTTGGAACAGTCCCGACTTGTCACTGAACCTGTAATTCTGACGGAGCATGTGCGGCACTCGCTGAATTAAAAATAATGAAAAATAAAATCTTTCAGTAATTTTTTATATACGTTTATTCTGTTTTCAGAAAGAATTTGGTAATTTTCTACATTTTCAGTAAAATTTAATGCATCACAGCCAGATCGCAAAAAAAAAACTATCAGCTCCGATGTGACTGAGCATGCATGACACTCACTATATCTGCCCGTCTGTGTGATAGGAATTGTCGTGGAGCATGCGCAATGCTCATTATATCTGCGGTTCCACAGAGAAGTAAGATACAGAGTGGACACTTGCTCAATTACTCCAGCTCCTTCAAGTTTGAGAACATGAAACGTGGTGATCTGTGGCCATCAAAACCCACAGAGTAATAACGCACATGCCCAACACTTATGAACTTGCTACCATGGTCTTTCGAATTCTAGTGTTTGTTGAACATAGCGTTTTTTTTTTTTTTTTTAACTATTATAATTATTTCTGTATTTTATTTTTTTTTTTTTCATATTATTACAATTATCTGCTGTCATCATGCACAGAAATAAGTGTTTAGTGTGCGATAAATGTGGAGTGCAATTATACTGATTTCCGAAAGAACATCTAAGGTAATTTATCATAATTGATAGAACCAGGAAACATTTAATGAAATGTTAAAAAAATATAAAATACTGAATAGCTAATTAATAACACATGGTTGCTACTGTCTTTCGAGTTCTAGTGTTCATTGAAAGTAGCAATTTTGTTTTACATAGCTTTTTTTTACTATTATTATAATTATTTGTGCTTTTTTTTTAAACTATTATTATAATTATCTGATGACATCATGCACAGAAATAAGTGTTTTGTGTGCAATTGTACCGATTTCCGAAAAAACATTTAAGGTAATTTATCATAATTGAACCAGGAAATGTTTAATGAAATGTTAAAAAAAAAAAAAAATACTGAATAACTAATTCATAACTTATTACATTAATTTATATGAGTAGTATATTGATATTAATCAAAGTAATAGTTTATGGAATAGTTAAGTTATTCCATAAAAAACTTCATGAAATATATCATAGCATCTTTACTGTTTCTGAAATCGAGTCAAGTCATAGCCAAAGTCTCACTGACAAAGTGAAAGAGTTACAATTGCCCAAGTACTGTGAGGATATGGATATTTATGATGAAAATGTATTGGCATATGTCTCAGGTTACATAGCCAGAAATATTTTAAAGAGCAGTAATTGTGAAACATGTAAAGATTTATCATTAGGACCAAAATATCTTGATATGGAGAAATTGTTGTTGTATTAAAGATGTTAATATGAAAGACAGTATGGATTAAAATGGCCATTAAAGGAATTATTGAATACAATGAGAAGTGTATCAGATATTTTGCTTTTCTGAAGTCTGTTTGGTATTTCATAAGGAAAACGTTCTACAAAAACTTTATGCTAAAAAGTTTTATTGACCTAGAGTGGTTTGGGAACCAGGAGTACCAAGTATATGTGAAAAAAAGTGCTTATTCAGTCTATCTTGTAAATTATGTTAAAACAAAAAGTGAAAAATATGAATTTGGCTTACCTGTCCAGTCAAGCATCCAACTCCCTTCAAAAACTATTGAAACATGTTAAACACATGTAACTGGGAAATGTTAAGCATGTGCTGTGAAAGACAGAGGGGAAAATTGTGTCATGATTTTTCTTTTTTAGAGATCACTTGTATCAAAGCAATATTAACTGACCATTCTGAACTACATATGTTTGTTATTTGGTTTTTAGGAGCATTAGCAACTAAGGCCATATTGCTCTGGGGATATGCGGTGGTCATTCCCTGACCTTTCCGCATCTTCCGCATTTGGTGGTGACGGGCTCGAATCCCGGTTTAATCAAGAAGCGTGTGCTACGCACTGCTGCTCCTTCCCACCTGGCTACGGAGGCACCTAATGAACTACATATACCTTAATGATAAATAACATACAGCTCCATAATTCAGTTTGAATTCTATTGTCTGATGAATTTTACACTCCTGAAGTATTTGCCTGAAGTATTTGCCAAACAGTTGTCAAGGGTTGAGACTATTGATACGGAGCCTTCGGTTTCATTTCCTGGTTGAGGTCTGTTGATTGATGAGTATGGCCAAAGCTCAGCATTGAAGAATATGAAAAATGGCAATACGAAAGACTCAGATGACATACCAACCGTATTTTGGAAAAAGTCTGTCACCACTCTTAATCCTATCATGCTTCATATTTGCAACTTATCTCTGAGACTGAGCATTTACCCAAATTTTTTATACTTCTGGTATTCAAAAAAAGGTGTGCTACATCAATACAAGCGTGCTGTATAAGATTTCAGACCATTCCCCAGCAAAAAAAGCCTTTCTAAACTATTTGACACAGTAGAGCATAAACAACTCTTCAATTTTTTTCAAGCCTTACCTACATCAAAATCAACATGGCTTTGGTCGTGGAAAGTCAGCAATTACTAATTTGATACCCTTCTGGCAATGTACATACAAAACTTTCTAGAGCCATCTTAAATTAGACACTGCTGACATCACTAAGCAATTTGATAAAGTACCTAGTGAAGAACTCATTGAAAAACTAAACATTTTTGGTATCTGCAACACATTGCTCTTGTGGCTAAGGAGCTATATAATGCAATGTTCCCACAGTGTCACTGTCAACCAATTGAAGTCTGGACCTTTTATCACACTCGGTGCATGTGTTTGCTGGGAGCCCTATTGCTCTTGTGGCTGAGGAGCTATATAATGCAACATTACCTTAGTATCATTGTTAAAATGGAATTGATTTTTCTTCCGCACATCCCTGTTACTTTCACAAATCTTTCTACTGCAAATTAGTTCTTGTTTGGTTAACTACCTTTCCTCCCCTCCCTCTTTCTCTCTCCTACACTTAATGTATGCTTGTCGTTGATCTATAGAAGACCCTGTACGTTTGTATTCTTACAGTTGGATAACAACATGCAGGTGTCTAAGTAAATAGTGTTTATTTTTTTAAACTTGTATGGAGGAGAATAGGTATGGAAAAATTAATTCCATTTATAACTCAACTAAGGTAAATTTAATCTGATCATAGAATATCACTTACAGATATATTCTTAAACTTAACAGAAAAGGCTAAAAGGAGGAGGGACAGTGAAATCCGATCTTCTATAAAGCAGCAGGAGTTCTTATGGAGAGATATGAAGTTACTTACACTGTGTAATTAGAGAGAAAGATCAAAACCTCTTCATATCAATGATTCACTGTGCAAAAGTTGCTATCGCTTACAAGTATTGTATAGAATCCTTTTCAGTCCCGAAACGCAATGGGAGGGGAGAGAGAACAAAAGAGGTAGAGTAATGGAGAAGGGATGATGTGATCACCCCTTACGCTTTTGACCATCACTTGTTATATAAGTGATCCGAACCTAAGCCCCGGATCGGAACGGTCCAATGGTAGGCCAAGATTCCCTTAATTGTGGGAAAGTTTTCCAGGAGATAAAAGGGGGTCGTAGTTGTGGAAGGTTATTTTGTTTGGAGGAGTTGGCGAGAAGACAAAGGAGAATTAGATGAAAGCTAGAAGCCAGGAAGCAGAGAAAAAGCAAGGGAGGCGAAGAAGACACGAATCCAGAAGGATTCACGACCGCCAGAGAGAAAATAGAAAGCTCGGTAAGGGAAACGGTAAATTAAAATACCTCCTGCAAGATTCTGGTAGAATGGTTCGAACAGAAAATTAACTTGTGATAAATTCTCATGTGGAAAGAATATGTTAGCACAGGATAATGATTTTTTTTCTAGAATGGTAACATTTATTTGAAATGCACCTTCAAAACGTTAGAATGATTAATGTCTTCTAATGCTCTGATGAAGAGTAGAATAGAGATTTTCTAGCCTCAACCGCAAAGTTAAAATAAATAGAATGGTAACATTTATTTGTAATGCGCCTTCAAAAGGTTAGAATGATTAATGTCTTCTAAAGCTCCGATGAAGAGCGGAATAGGGATTTTCTAGTATCTACCAAAGAGTTGCAAATAACAAGAATGCTAATGAATTTATTCAAGCTATTTATGTATGTTTCGCTTGTAACTTCTCTCATATATCATCAATACAGTGAAACTTCCCTTTAACGGACAGCCATGGGGAACGAAAATTTGTCCGTTAGAGAGAAGTGTCCGCTAACAAGAAGTCTGAGGGAGAAAAAAAAAAAGAAAGAAAGAAAAATCGTTAAACGTTTAATGTAAAATTAAATTAAAATATATACAGATTTTGCACAATATTTTTGTAAATAATATACATACAATTGTGCTATGCATATTATGACTTTATCTTAAGAAAAATACATACAGTAATCACTTATTTTCTTCTGCACCTTCTTCCGGCTGATAATTTTGTTTTCAACATTTGTTTGGAGTGAAGAAACCATCGAAAGTCCTTCAGTATCTTCTTCAGTGGCAAAAAACATTTTTAAATGATTGATTTGTATGAGCGCTTCTTCTATTTTCATCGGTGGTTGGTCGTTAATATGTTCTTCGACAGAATGACCTCCTTCCATTTCTTCATCCTCATGAGGAACTTCTTGAACAATATCGATGATAATGTCGTTGATATCTAGAGCACCATCTTCTGTAGTGAGGTTCGAGTCTATATCTTTGTAGCCAGGGTCACTTGTAGCAGAAGTATCGTACATTATCAATAGATGAAGTTCTTGTTCTTCTTGGTGCTCCACATTGCTGTTCACAACTTCAATTTTTGCGTTTGAGAAGCCAGACTTTACAAAACAGTTCACGACAGTTTGTTTTCTAATTGCGTTTACTGAAGAGGAAATCCACTGAATCGCATCTAGGATGCTGATTTTCTTTGCAAGGTCACTCGCACATGTTACATCGTTCATGTTTGCAATGAGATGTCTTAAAACACATTTTCTGTAGTGAAGTTTAAAATTTTTTATTATCCCTTGATCCAAGGGCTGACACTCTGCAGATGTGTTTGGTGGCAGACAAATGATTTGAATGTTGGACAATTCAATGTGCAGGTGAGATGCAGCATTATCCATGAAAAGAATAATTTTTCTGTTTTGACGAATCATGTTTTGGTTAAAGTGACTTATCCATTCGCTCATGATATCTTGTGTCATCCATGCTTTTTTATTAGACTTCAGTCAACATTCAAAGGATTAACTTTATGCCCCCTTGAAACAACGAGGATTTTGTGGTTTTCCTATAACAAGAGGTTGTTCAAAGTCTCCCAGCATATTTTTACACAATAGTACAGTCAAGTGTTCCTTAGAAATTTTTCCACCCTGACACTTTTAGTTTTTTAGACTCATTGTTTTTTCAGGTAGAGCTTTAAAAAAACAACCCTGTTTCGTCACAGTTGTAAATATCCTTAGCTTCAAAATCACGACATAAATCTTCCAATTTAACGGTCCACTCTGTTACAACCCCAGTATCAACAGATCCACCTTCACCACTTACAGTTTTCCAAGAAATTTTATACTTGTCTAGCCATCCCACAGAAGCTTTGAACTCATTTACTCCCACAGATTTTGCAACCTCCAAAGCCTTTTCCCTAATAATAGGCCCATTAATGGGAATTTTTTTAGCACGTGCGCAACAAAACCACTCATACGTAACGTCAATTTGAAGTCCAACAGTTTTTGGAAATGATTTTTGAACCTGATCATTTCCATGTTGCCAAAATTGTTTGAGCAGTTCATTTTTTTTCTTTAGGATGTCACTTACCTGCGTCTTCCCGATTTTGAATTTTGCAGCGAGATTGCGAACACTATTTTTTTGCTGATCATACACATTAATGAGTTCGACTTTATCTTTTAAAGTTAAATGTTTACGAGAAGACATTGTGCTCTTCACACGACACTGAACAAAACTGAAAACTGAAACTCAAAAGACGAAAGGTCGACCAAATTCCCCCCCCCCCACACATACACACACAGAATTCATCAGAAGTTTTGCACGTGCCTTAAAATTCTTGAAAAAAGGTTTATTACCGCGACGTAAACCTTGATAAAATTCAGAGAATCGGAAATAGAAAATAAACACACGATTGAGGCAATACGTGGAAGAAAAGTTCCTAGAAAAAGGGCCATGAGCTCTCCCGCAGTCCGTTATGAGGAGATCAAATTAAATGCTAATCTAAACGAAACAGTGCGGATTGCCTGTCCGTGTCCATTACAGAGAATGTCCGCTAAGCAGAAGCTGCAAACACGTTAAAACCAATAGAGGTGAGTTGAGGAATTTGAAAATGTCCGTTGTAGAGAAATGTCCATTAGGAGAAGTTTCACTATATATCGGGTGAAAATTCAATGTACTGCTGTTTATTAATGTCATTAATAAATGTGTTTTTGTTTGGAATAATAGGCTTCCTCTCTGCTGAATTTCTGTCCTGTAGGGAATAACCCAGGAAAGGAACCAGATATCCTTGGAAGCTTTTAGCGGCATCGAAGGTTATTCTTCAAAATCTTCGATGAAAAATTCACAACACAGGTCAAAGCCGCAGCATTCAGGTCCCTACCACCTGAATGACAAGGGCCTTAGACTAGTCCTAATTCACCACTAGAAAAATAAATAAGGGGAGAGAAGAAGGGGGGAGTTAGGGACAAACAGTGCCTAAAATGCCATAACTACTGATAGTGAAAAATACTGGAAACACCTAATCTTCCTTCCTCCTCCTCCTCCTCCTCCTCATAGGGGAAACGTATAACATCATTATCAATCAGGTGAAGTCTGAACTGTTTATCCAACTCAGTGCATATGTACGTATGTGTTCTTTGTGAACCTATTGCTGCTAGGCTGTTATGTAGGGTCACTTTTCTCTTGTGTCTGATAAGCTATATAATGCAATGTTCCCAGTGTCATTAACAATCAAGTGAAGTCTGAACTTTTTATCCAACTCAGTGTATATGAATGTATGTTTGTGTTCTCTGGGAGACCTTCTGCTGTTAGGTTGGGTCACATTGCTCTTGTGGCTAATTAATTGTATAAAGCAACATTACCAGTGTCACTGTCAATCAAGTGAAGTCTGAACCATTTATCCAACTCAGTGTATGTGTATATAAATTTTCTCTGAGAGATCTGTTGCTGTTATCTAGGGTCACATTGCTCTTGTGGCTAAGGAGCTGTATAATACAACGTTCAAACTGTGTCATCATCCACCAAGTGAAGCCTGAACTGTTTATCCAACTCAGTGTATATGTATGTATGTGTTTTCTGTGAACCTATTGCTGCTAGGCTGTTATGTAGAGTCACATAGCTCTTGTGTCTGAGAAGCTATATAATGCAATGTTCCCACAGTGTCATTAACAATCAAGTGAAGTCTGAACTTTTCATCCAGCTCAGTATATAAACAGGTCATATAAATGCACACATACATATATTAGCATTAGTAGAGGCATATGATGCAAGAAACCAAGCTTATGCAGCATCAGCCAAAAAAAACACTTCCATTTCACCCCTCTGTTCATTTGAAATACCTTGTCCAGCTGAGCCTTAAATTTATTTAGGCTATCAATTTCCACAACAAGGGATGGAAGTCTGTTCCACCAACCAACTACCCGCTGGCTAAAGGCAAATTTCCGCACATCTATCCTACATCTGTCTTTCCTCAATCTGAATTTATGCCCTCTCAGGTGATTATTCTGAGCAAGAGGAAGAATCCCATCGGCATTGAGCATGCTCAAACCATTCAAGACTTTATACACCTCTATCAGATCACCTCGCCGGTGCCTAGTCTTCAGATACTGTAATTTGCAAAAATGCTTTATATCAGTGCTACTCAAAGTGTGGTATGTGGACCGGTGGTAGTCTGCAAACTGTTTGTTACCAGTACACAACAAATTGGAAATTCGTCATGGACATTACTGTTCCACGACGGCCTTTCTTTATAAGAGCAACCCTTTGGTCCATTCACTAATGTTGTTGCCCTTCTCTGTGCTCGTTCCACCAGCTCTACATCCTTCTTGAAATGAGGCCTCCAGACCTGTATACAGTACTCAAGGTGTGGCCTGACCATTGCCTTATACAAGGGAATAATCACCTCCTTATCCCTGCTAGAAAAATTCCTGTATATCATTGACAAGACACCATGAGCTAGTCTTGCAGCCCGTCTGCACTGCTCAGAGAACTTCATATCTGCCTGCACAATTACCCCCAGGTCCTTTTCATTCTCTACCACTGTCAGTGTAGTACCACAGAGTTGATGATACGTTGCTCTGGGGTTGCTGTTTCCCATATGTAGTACTTTACATTTGTCAATGTTAAACTTCATTTGCCACCTCTCAGCCCATCTGCTCAACCTTTCCAGATCGTGTTGCAGCAGCATAGCATCAGTGGTGTCCTTAACAACCCTGCCAACCTTTGTATCGTCTGCAAACTTGGACATTAAGCTTGATATACCATCATCAATATCATTTATAAATACAGAAAACAATAATGGACCCAACACTGAACCCTGAGGGACTCGACTAATAACATTAGTCCACGATGAGCAGTGTCCATTGATTACCACTCTGTGTCTTCTCCCCTTCAACCATCCCTTTATCCATAGCAGCAATTTGCCTCCAATGCCACACTGCTCCAATTTGTGCAGCAGTCTTCCATGTGCAACGGTATCAAAAGCCTTTCTAAGATCCAAATATATAATATCAAAGTTATTCCCTGCATCCAGTTCTTTTGTGACTGCATCATAGTATCCAATCAAATTGGTCAGGCAAGACTTTCCCTTAACAAAACCATGCTGTGTCCAAGCTATAACTAAAGTCTTGTCTAGATGATCCTGCAGTGCTTCTTTAATCAGTGCCTCCATTAATTTTCCTGGAACAGAAGTTAAACTCACGGGTCTATAATTACTTGTGTTAGCCTTTGATCCCCCTTTGTGAATTGGAGATACATTTGCACATCTCCAGTCCATGGTACCTCCCCTGAGTCCAAGGAAGCTCTCATAATTATGGCTAAGGGTTTGCTTACTTCCTTTGCTGCCTCCTTTAATATAACTGGATAGATCCCATCCACCCCAGTTGCCTTTCTTGTGTTTATCTTCAACAATTTCTCCTCCACTTTACTCTCAGTTATTACAAGATTATCTAGCTTGAGTTGAATACACCTCTGTCATTCTTGTATGTATGTGTGTGTTCTCTGGAAGTCCTATTGCCATTAGGTTGGGTCACATTGCTCTTGTGGCTAAGTAACTATATAATTTAATATTACCACAGTGTTATCGTCAATCAAGTGAAGTCTGAACCTTTTATTCAACTCGGTGTATATGTATGTATATATGTGTTCTCTGGGAGACCTACTGCTGCTAAGCTATTATGTAGGGTCACATTTCTTTCTGGCGAGGTGTGGGACAGAATAAAGAAACCAATCAGAGTTTGCAAAGTCTATCGCTGCAGCCATACAAGTACGTAACATATGTTCTTTACTCTTCTTCCTTTGTTTACAATCCCTTCAAATACATTTCTGTAAAACATGACATATCAGCCATAAATTACAGTCATCCCCCCAACTTAATCAATATGTCGATTCTTGTTTATAACTATAGTAAATTTATTTATTTTATTAATTATTCATTCATCTCCATATAAATTCTACATCAAACAGTATATTTATATCTCATTTTGTGCTGCTATTCAATTTACTTTCTTGCAAAAATTTAAGAAGAGTTGAAAGAAAAACACTTTTCTTTCAAAACATTCCATCAAGATCTAATAAATATAAATTCCTCCATAGTTGGGAATTTAACAGCAAGTTTGAATGAATATAAAAACAAAGGTTTTAAAAGCAACATAATGATAAACAAATTAAGAGCTTTACAGCAATATTATATTCAGTCAATAAACAATCATTAACTATGGTGACATTCATATAGGCCATGCAAGCCATGCCCTGCTGGTTATTCAAATTGTTTATTAACCTTGTTATATACATATTGTAATTTCATCATGAAAAAGTAAAAATGTTGACAATGAGAGAGAGAGAGAGAGAGTGTGTGTGTGTGTGTTAAAATTCACAAAACTTAAGTATTGCAAACACACCACAGCTCCCCCTCCCAAATTTACCCATCATTACTGATGCCACAACGTTATTAAAACAGGTGATTACAGCTGCTTGGCAGTTACCATGGAAACATAATACCATTTGACCAGGAAACTAAAAAAAAAAATGACAACTGGAAAACTAAGTGGATTTCAAGGAGCATGGGCTTCTGTTTGACATGTAGTCTCTGCACTTGTGTAACTTTAAATTGGCTAATCTTTTAAAAGTACCAAAAGTATATACTTTTTTTTTTTCATTTAATTATATTTTTATGTGTGAATGTATGAAGTGTATAGCACAACTTTTTGAGAGTATTACAGATCTGTTACAATATTCTTTCTGAAGAGATGCAATCTATAATAGATTTAGTTAGACCACAACCAATCCTACCAACTGCAATACAACAGAGAATTGTATAATGAAATTTTACAATTCTCTGTTTAACGAAAAACTCAAATTTGAGTAAAAATACTCATTTCAATGCATTCTGAACTTAGATATGTATTAAGATAAAGGGGGCAGTTCCAACTGGGACAATTCCAATAAGTTGCATTTCTTAGAACAGGAAATGGTTAGAAGCATTTAAATTGTGTAGACCTGTAATGGCAAATTATAATATTTGCCATATCTATTCCCAAACTGCATGCAGCAGCGCCCCAGTGAAATCACGGATATTTTAAATTTTCGAGGGAAACACAGCGATACTCAACATCTGTTGGAGACCCTGCAAACTACTAGCTTGAGGTAGTTCACAGTTTCAACATTACTTGTTAAGTTTTTTGGACCTAACTACTTAATAAACGGAACTGTTAAGTATTTCTTTTGGCCTAGGGGGCACCGTGAAAAATTACTGAGACACTAAGGGCGCCGTGAACTGAGAAGGTTTGGGAAACTCTGAATTATAAGATTATACACATTGTGAGGAAATATACTGGTACCACCATGAGAATAGTGGTAAATATTTTCTGTTTTTCTCCATTTTCTACTAAGAAACTAGATTCAGTTTAGGGATGGTAATTAATATAATTTTTCTCTAAATGATATGGATCTTTGCAACAGCCAAAATCATGGTATCTAGTAAACACACGGCAATCAATCCATCTTAACAAATGTGCCATGCCCTTATTCTCAATATGGCACTCTGGGGCAATTCCAATCATCAGTGATTGGAATAACCTCTTGCTGTGCTCTTTTTGTAACACATTTGCTGCCCGAATACAAAACTGTGTCAAAAAAAAATAAATGCTTTTGTGCCTTAATGCACATATGCATTAAGTGGTGGTCAATAAATGAGCATTGTAAAAGGAAAGGCACATGAAATGAACAACATGAGCGATATCAGCACACTGACATGGTTACTGCATTACGCTGGGGTTTTGTTTTGTGCCATCCACACTGTCTAGACGGTGTTATAAAAGCTATATACTTGGTTCACAGTTTTATACATTCTTTGCTTATGATGAAGTTATTTTATCCACTTCATTATTTTCCACAAAAAGGGGTAAAATTTTTGAAGATTATGTTTGCCAAATTTTAATTCTTTGGTTTTTGAAACAAAACCTCATCCTTAGTGTGCATCTACTGAAAAAAATTTGTGTAAAAAGTGTCTTTCTGTAAAATTTTACCCAAAAGGGTTATAATTGAGCTACAGCTTGGGTTACATCAGGACTGAAAAGAACAGGGACAGTATGTTGAAGCTGATAACAATTGAATCATCTCTTTATAATATGTCATCTGATACTGAAATAGTAATTCTATTTAAGTGATGTGGATTCTGAATCTTTCAAATGCATCTGTTGACGTTCTTCATCATCATCATTAGCTATTTTCAATACACTGCAGTATGAAGGCCTCTCCAACATGAAAGCCTCTCCAGTTCTTTCTGTTTTGTGCAATGGCCATCTATTTGCTGCCTATGAACTCTTCAATTTCATCTGTCCATCTCTGTTGTTGTCTCCCAGGTTTTCTTTTAGCTCCTATTGGATACCATTCTTTTATTTTCTTAATCCATCTGTCTTCATGTCTTTGAGTTATGCATCCTACCTAAGTCCATTTCGGTTCTTTAGTTTTGATAAGAATGTTTTTTCCTTGGGTTTGCTGCCTAATCCATGTGTTTCTCTTCTTTTCTTATCCAACAGTCTGATTCCTAATATAATTTGTTCCATTCTGTTGATGTTAGAATGCTACAAATGCCAGATGTCAGCATTACTTGGAGTGATGATTCTTCAGATGAAATCCATTTGATAAAAAGCAGTGCCTACTTGTTTCAACACTACAGAGAACAATACCAAGGCATACATAAAGGATCCATTCAAATATAAAAGGCAGTGAATGTGTTAATAAACTTACTCTATTAACACATGTCATCCTTCCCTAAATAGTTTTGGTTTGTGATCATTTATTCTGTTTTACTTATATTTCAACTTCTTTATTTTTTTTTATTTTTTATGTGAACCCCAAACACGAGAGGTATTAGAACCTATAGTACTTAGTACCGTGCTTGGGTTGGAGGTTGAGAAGACGAAAGAAGATATTTGTTGACATTGGACTTGAACTTCTGTAGACTGTAATTTTCAGGAAATATGTATGAAGGAAGGTTGTTCCAGAAAACGGCAGTTGAATGAATAAATGAGGAAGATGAAAAGTTGGTTCTGTGGGTTTGAAGTTCGACAGTAAATGGATGTTGGCTGGTGGCGGCACGTATCCGGACTGTTTTGAAAGAGAGAGCGGGAATTATAGAAGCCAATTCAGAAGAACAGTGCCCATGGAAGGATCTGTAGAAGAGGCATGCAGCAGAAATAGTACATCTATGAGACAGTGACTGGAGAGACTCTGTTAGAGATGAATCATTAATTAACCTAACTGCCCTCTTCTGAATGGAATCAAGAAGCCTGAGAGAAGTTTTGGGGGCACCACCCCAGATGTGGGAACAATATTCCATGGCAGGGCGGATTTGCGATTTATACAGAGTGAGCAGCTGTTTGGAAGAAAAGTAATGCAGAGGAAGCAATATTTGTAATGTGCTTGTGCCAAGAGAGATTAGAAGTCAGGGTAATCCCCAAAAGAGATATATCATTTTGCCTAGAAATCAGAGTGTCACTAAAGATAAGCATAGGAGCAGAAGAATCCTTTTTGCGAGATATAAGACATGACTGAGTTTTAGAAGGGTTGAAATCAACTAAGTTGTCTTTGCCCCACTGGAGAATTACCTGAAGATCGGCATTTAAGGAATTGGTAGCAGATTTTCGAGAAGTTGAAGCTGATTGAGCAGGACAAGGTTCCTCAAAATGGAAAGTTGAATGCAATGTGCTATCATCGGCAAAACTATGGATAGGATTTCCAGTCAATGGAAGAAGGTCATTGATATACAAAGGAAAAGAGTGGGGGAAAGAACTGAACCTTGGGGGACACCGGCATTAGTGGAGAAGTTAGAAGACAGAGAGCCATCTACCATCACCCTCAGTGAGTGATCAGAGAGAAAACTGGATAACCAATTACTAAAAACAGTTGGCAAACCATAAGATGGAAGCTTGTTTAGAAGACCTTTATGCCAAACACGATCAAAAGCCTTTGAGATGTAAAGAGCAACTACTTGCGTTTCACCGAACCTTTCCATTGAATTAGTCCATAAATGGGTAACATAAGCCAGAATATCACCAGTGGATCGACACTGACAGAATCCATACTGGTGATCGTTGATCAGACGGAAGGTTTCTAGGTAGTTTAAGAGTTGGCGGTTAATTGCTTTCTCCATTACTTTAGAAAGAGTAGAAGTAATTGCAATGGGACGATAATTGGATGGGAGGGATTTGTCACCCTTTTTAGGAACTGGCTGGATATGAGCAAATTTCCAAGCAGAAGGAAAAACACCTTTGGAATAAGAAAGTGAAAAAAGACGGCAAAGAATAGGAGTAAGTTCAGGGGCACAGGTTTTCAGAACAAGTGGAGAAATACCATCAGGACCTGGAGCTTTCTTAGCATCAAGATTCATCAAAATCCTTCTGATATCCTTTTGATGGAAGACCACAGGCGGCATTGAATAGAGCGTGTTGGGAATGGTGGGAGGTGTTTTACCAAGATCATTAACACATGAGCTCGAAAAAAAATGGGATGCTAGCAGGTCAGCTTTATCCTTGGCTGAAGTGACAACAGAACCATCTGGTTTGGACAGAGGTGGGAGCAGAGATGGGCAAAAGTTGCGGCCAATAGCTTTGGCAAGAGACCAGAATGCTCGGCTACCATTAGGGCAAGAAGCAAGTTTTCTACTCTTAGCCTGTTCAAACTCTAGTTTGGACTGATTAATAACTGCTTTACAATTGTTGCGAGCTTTGGTGTAGGCAGAAAATGAAACTGAAGAATTAGAAACAAGCCAATTACGATATGCAACGTTCTTCTCGTGGACAGCCTTAGCACATTTATTGGAAAACCAAGGTTTAGATAAAGGACAAGATTTTAAAGTGGAGTGTGGGATAAAGGATTCCATTCCTGCAAGAATAATTTCACTGACACAATCTGAGCAAATGTTGACATCAGAAGTTTTGAAACAGTAATCCGACCAAGGAAAAGAAGACTCACAGGTCATCCCATTTTGCATTCTTGTAATGCCAAACAACACGAGGTATTAGAGATACTAGGATAATGTTAGCAGTTGGGGAAGCATGTGAAACTTTACACCATCATTGGTTCATACAATATGTATCATATTATTTATTGAATTTATTTAATCTGATGAAATATTTTTTTATGCAGATGACCCGATGAAAAGTAAATATCACTCAGAAAGCACCTTAAGACACCCTATCACTGGTTGATACCTTTGAAGCAGTGGGACAGAAGAACAGTACATTAGAGATAACCAAAACATTGTGGAATGCCATGAAAAACAAAACAGTATAAAAAACACTACATGAAACTGATCATGTAGCATTCTGTATTGAATATCATACAGAACACTACATGATCATTTGAAGTCAACCAGTAATTGAAAGTAAAACCAATTTTACAGTAGCTCAAGGAAAGGGATGGCCGAGTGCATAATTCTGCTTTCAAAATTATTTTACAGGCTTACAAGCTTGAATTTACACAAGCTGAAAGTGGCACACGGTATTTGCAAGGAAATGAAGTTTGCTGGCAGAAATTTGGTGGATGCATTTAAGAGGAATATCCAGGCATCTCACTCTGAAGGTTTCAGGTAATAAGTATAAACACAATAACAGCATTTAATAAAATCACTGTGTTTTAATAATCTGGAAGAGGTCACTTTGAAGTACCAGTTCACTCTTGACAAAATCTACAACACTGATGAGAGAGAGAATATGGAATTCTAGCCAAAAAAGAAAGAAAAGCAAGTGCACTGCACTGAGTTGGAAAGGGAACAAAAACATCACTGCTCTGTGTGCATGAGAGCCTGTAACAACAGGCTCACTTCCCACATGTGATTTCTCCTGGGTATCATATTTCTTGAGGATTTTGGAAGTTTTCTGTGTTCTTTTGGAAAAGATTATGATTTTCACAAGTGGTAGAGGTCTGTGTGTGCTCATTTTATCCAAATTGAAAAAAAGACTATGAATGAGATATTACTGGCTAATCAGGGGCACATCTAAATTGCAGACCCTTTGATCCTCACATATGTCAATGACATTCTGAAACTGACCATTACATTGGGAATGTTGTTCAACATTCTACCCTTGTCTGTTGCTTTGTTCCTATACAGCTAACAGGACCCTGACTTTTTGACAGTGCCAGGCATTTTGGCACTCCTAAAACAACATTCCAATCCTTCTATAATATTCAAGGCGAACTGCTCAAGTTCCTGACATCGCTAACCAATAAGACCATTACGCTAACTGTGGGTGGCCAGATCTATCAAAGAAACATCAATACAGGGCTACCGCAAGGGGGCATTTTATCAGGCCTCCTGTCTACTGCCATAATTGCCCCTCTAGTAAACAATAGGACCGACATGATATTGTATGCAGGTGATTTAAAGATGTTAACCACAATAAAGCCTTCAGATAATGTGCAAGATATAGAATATGCAATTATTTATTAACCGCAATTATTGTGGTTAACTTTATTAACCACAATAAAGCCTTCAGATAATGTGCAAGATATAGAATATGCAAATAACAGCAGCCTTACACAATTAGGAAACTACCTCAAATTCTTTGGTCTGACAATTAATCCAGACAAGTCCACTTGCATGGTCTTTTCATTGAAGCCCAATCTGACAGTCATTTACCCTGTGCATGACGGGAAACTCATAAAAAGTGTATCAAAATATTGTGAGCTTGGGGTGATCTTTGACACAGAGTTACACTTCAACTACCAACTTGAACATCTGTGCCTTCAAATGAGCTGAAATCGCTGGATGGCAAAACGGCACCTTCTGTACATCATTAACCCAGGCACTACCAAGAGGTACACCCAGACCGTCATCTTCCAACACATCCTCTACAGAGCAGAAATTTGGGGTTCTGCGACCAAAACTACACTAAAGCCACTATATGCAGCCGAGTTTTGGTTAGTTAAATGGGCCCCACAGAAGTCTCAGTTACCTCCACAGCAGTAAATTATAGCGATGGCCACGGCTCTCAGTCTGGAATGTTTGCCAGTGAAGGTGGAACAGAGATGCCTAACCTTCACTGTGAAGCTCACGGGAAAGATCTTCACCCCAATATCTGGGATGTGATCTGCTGGAGAGTTCCTCCTCCTGCACTGAGAGTAAAGCCACAGTTGTGCTCAACCCATGTGAGACTGCACATGACTGAAAGATTTCTTCCCACACAAATGTTGATGATTATACAATCACTAGATGTTGATCTGAACTGGTTTGCGAGCAACAAGCAGTACAGGAGAAGGATGTTAACAAAAGCATGTGATCTGCTCTCCACCCAGTAGGGGAATGAATTTGAACTGTAAAATCTATCTCTGAACTGTGAAAAACTCAATCTGTGTCACCTGTGAACCACGAATTCCTGTAATCTAGATGTATGGAGGAGTGGTTCTAATAGTATCTGTTCCTGGTTTGGACTTTATTGATTCAGTTTTGATATTTGGTTATAATCATTGTTATTATTAATAATTATCAGTGTTATTATCTTCTTACTAAGTCTTATTATATTTATTCATGTGAAATCCCTGGCACCGTGCGGTGATGGGTACAGTCAGTCCTCGTATAATGTGTTTACACTACACGAATCCGATCATGCACGATTTATAAATAAGGAAACGATGTCACAAATAACATGAACCGAATTCACTTATGCATAATTTGCCTTTGTGTTTACAAGAAATGGCAGTCGAATGCAACAGAATCACTCCAACTGAACACAACACAGTAGGAATGAAGAGAAGATTCTGAAAATTTGTTTTTTTATGATTGAAGATTTCATGGAAGGGGAAACACATTTCACATAATAATGTAAAAACCCACAGAAATTCAGCTATAGGTATTATTGCAAATGTAATTAGATCAACTTTACTACCCTTTTATAACAAATTCCACTAGCAGAAACCCCCAATAAACTGGAAACTGCAAATTGTTTTATGGTAGTGACCTCCAGAAATGTACTTTAGTAAAACGCAAGCATGCAAAATGTGAGCATAGTTTGTTTCTGCCTTTACTGCATTGTTTATTCAGTTTCTACACGGATGCTGTGTTGTTTATACAGTTGCTACTTGCGCACTGTGCTGTTTATGTGTATCAAGCTTGCCTCCTCATTTTTGTTCTTTTTATACTTGTGCTCTAGTCCCAAAAAATGAGTAAAATACTTGAAAAAGGTGTGAAAAGGAAGTGTCCTGGTGAAGATATTACAGGTTCAGAGAGGAAAAGAAAAGCAATATCGATAGAAGAAAAATATGAAATTGCGAAATGCTTTGAGCGGAATGAAAGAAAATGTGATATTGTACTTGCTACAGGCCTAAATGAGGCAATGCTGAGAACAATTAGAAAGAATGCAGAGAAAATAAAAGCAACTTTCATAGCAGGAACAACTCAAAGTGTAACAAAAGCAATTAGATCAAGACACAAAGAATTGGAAGAGATGGAATGTCTATTATCTGTTTGGAAAGAAGATCAAACAAAGAAGAGATCACGAACAAGTTTGGAAAAAACAAACGATAAAAGCAAAGGCATTAGCAATATTTGAAGACCTCAGAAATAAAGCTACAACCCTCAAGAATTGGATCCCTTTACTGCAAGTAGTGGCTGGCTTAATAATTTTAGGAAATGTCATGCTTTCCATAATGTGAAATTATCAGGTTAAGCTGCAAGTGCAGATGAAGAAGCAGCAAAGGCATTTCTGCCAATACTGAAAAAACTAGTTGAGGAAGAGGGCTATACACTGGACCAAATTTTCAACTTTGATGAAACCAGACTGTATTGGAAAAAAAATGCCATCACAAACATATATCTCAAGAGAGGAAGCACAAGCTCCAGGCTTCAAGGCTGCTCAGAATAGATTAACCGTTATGTTAGGAGCAAATGCAAGTGGCAACTTGAAACCGAAGCCTGTTGTTATTTATCATGCAGCCACTCCACAAGTATTAAAAGGGATTGTATGGTATACCCTGGGTGTTAACTTTAGGAACAGCAGAAGAGGGTGGATGACAGCAGATCTTCACTGATCTTCTACTAGATATGTTTGAGGATGTGTTTCAAAGCTTCTGCAAAAAAGAAGAATTTGGATTTTAAGATTTTAATATTTTAATTTTTTTGGACAATGCACCAAGTCACCCTCCAACCCTTGCTGAACTCTGCAAACATCAAAATCCTGTTTTTAGCCCCTAACACAACATCTCTTATCCAGCCACTTGACCAAGGAGTAATTGCTGCTTTTAAGCACTATTACACAAGATGCACAGTTAACATGTTGATAGCAGAAACAGGTTGAAAATGCACCAACAGTTAAAGACTTCTGGAAGCAATTCAACATAAAGAATGCAATTTGCATAATTGTAGAGGCTTGGAACGATTGACAAAAGAAGGTTTACATGGTTTACCAGATTTTATTCATGATTTTAAAGGCTTTGATCCTGTAAATGAGCTTCCTAAATTAAAAGTACATTGTGTTGCCCTCGCAAAGCAGGTTGGCTTTGAGGAATTGGAGGAAGAATATTTAGAAGACCTTTCAACTAAAGAACTGCAAAACTTGTTGCTGGAGGGCAGGTGGAAGGTGAGGAAGATGACGAAGATGAATGCCTGAAAGCCACCATAAAACAGCTGTCTACTTCAGAGTTATCTTCAGTTTTTTTTCCAATTCATTTGAGAAAAGTATGCAATGGCTAGAAGAAAACAATTAAAACGCAGAAAGAAGCAGAAGGGCACTTCATACAATTCGATCTGCTTTTGAGCCATATAAGCAGCTGCTTTGTGAAAGAAGGGAGATAGCAAAACAACAGAAAATAATCTCTTTTTTATGAAAACACCCAAGGAAGAGACAGAAAATGAACCACAGCCCTGTAGTTCTGGCGTGACAACAATTCGTCCAAAGCCCTCATCTGCATCGCCTCCATTTCCAATAATGATGACAACCTGCTGCCACTTTTCCCATAATTCTGCTGCTTCAACCCTTTCTCACGCCCTTTCCCTCAAGTTGTCTTCATTTAATTTTAAAGTAGGAATCTAAATTTAAATGATTAAATTATTAATTTTACAACTGCGTAAGTGTTTTATTTGTTTGGTAATGTTTTGGTTACAAATGTGTGTCCGATCTTGGTTGGTCGGCACCGAACCCTATTTTTCCAATAAGGCCTGTTATTTATATTGCACAAGGGTTTCTAGGAACACAACTATCATGTTATACGAGGACTGACTGTACATTGTATCATACCTTTACGTACAATAAAGATTAATTAATTTTTTGCTGGCCATGAATAACTCATTTTGTGTTTCTGTTTTCATTTGTGGCAGGAAAATTTGTTGCAAAGTTCCTTGAAGAATGCCCTTCAAATGGCAAATACTGTATATAATAAACCTATATACATGAGTGGGAAGCAAAAGAAAAAAAAAGGAATCTGCCAATCACAGCGATTTTAGTTACACACTTGTTGTATGACACAATGTATGTACAATGATTGTAAGGCATCTGGCAACTACGACCAGTGAAAATGATCGGCTGATAATCGAACGTTCTCAGTTGTGTGTTTTGGTTTGTTTTTTAATGTCTTGTATAGTGTCACAATAATGAAAAGGATATGCCACTAAGTTACATATATAGTTTAATAATTACTTTAAATAGTAGACTCAGAGCCGGTTTTTGAACAGGTGGTTCACAATTTTATTCAGGACTCCGGGGCTAAAATTTTACAACAAAAAAAGAAAATACATAATGAAAAATCAATTAGGAAAATAATTGAAACTTTTTTTGTGTCTATGTTCTTTTAATTAGGAAAAATTAATTTATTATGAAAACAAAAAATACATACAATGCAATTTTTTTTCCCTTTTTTTTTTTGTCGTTTAGGTAACAGTATAGTGAAAAATTAACTGCACTAAAAAAAAAAAAAGAAACTGTCGGGAAATGAGAGAAAAAAGAAAAATACCCTTGATAAAGGTCAAAACTGCTACAATATAAAAGACATGTTTAATTTACCTACATAAAAATCTATTATAAATGAGGGGGAGGAAGAATTCAAACTCTAAGAACATCGAGATGATGGAAGTATAGTAAAAAGGCATATCAAAAGTGAAATAAGACAGAAAGAAAATGATTAAGGGAAACAGAATGAATGTGAAACAGAGGAAAAAGAAGGCAATGACAATAAAGACGACCAAACGATCGAAAAAATTCCAAACCATGAATGAAATAGAAATATCAGTAGAAAACGATCAAAAAAATTCGAGCCACAAAAAAGACAGTGATGATTTTGAAACAGCAAGAATTCATATTGATACTGATGAATACATATTAGATTTTGCTGATAATAAGTTTAGAGAAGATTTGATGTGGCCTACTGATCCATATATTTTCAAAGATAGTAATTTGATCCCAAATTTAATAAACATTTTGGATTACGGACCCTGCCAGCCAGGAATCAAAGAAGATCAATATTTTTAATAACTTTTCAAGAAGACAATTATTTTTACAATGATGACATTATGAAAAAATGTTTGCAATCTTGGCTAGTTTATTTGCCAAGAGCAAAAATATGTTATTGCTTTTGTTACATGCCAATAAAAAAAATAAATAAACACTACAATAAAACGTGGTCAAACATAAATAACAGTGGATTTAAAAATTTTAGAAAAATGACAGGTAAACTAAACATGAGAAATAAGAGATTCGCAAAGAAGCATTTAAAAAAATGTGTATGATCAAAAACCAGTTCTGTTATAAATTTACTACAATGGGAAAAAAGAAATAAAATTGCAACTAATAGGCATATAGTATGATCTCTTTTAAATTGTGTGCTTTTTTTGATAGGTCAATATTTGCCATTAATCCCTTCCCGGAACATTTTTTCCTGAAAATGTGCCATAGAAGATTGACTTTTTTATTTTACACATTAAAAGTATGCATCATGCGAATACTCGTTGTATAGTTTTATGTGTTTTTTATAAATTTTTTAGTAGAAAATACATGGGATTAATTAACCCATTTGGGCTATCCCGAGTTATTTCGTCTATGCCAAAAAGTGTACAAATTATACAGATTTTTTTTAATAAATTAGTGCTTGAGCACTAATTTATTAAAAAGAATAAACATATAAATAAATTTAAAAAATCAAGAAGGCACAAGCAGTAACCTCCCGCCACAAACAATAATCATGAACTACTACATTCTGACACACGGCTGCAGCAAGTGGATAGGTGAAGTAAGCTTCACTTACAGGCAGCAGTTCAAGAGGGCACCAAAATATTTTTCAATATTGTTTTCTGATGATTGGTTAACACTTATCAGTATTCAGAATTTAGGGCCTTATACACCTCAATCAGATCACCTTGCAGGTGCCTAATCTCCAAATAACTTAAAACTAAAAACGAGATATCTCGGGATAATCCATGAAGGGGTTAAGTGGGACATATGAACATGGAGGAAAATCTACAAGTGATGAAAATGAATGACATTTCTTAGAACTAGTAAAGTTTCTTGCTCACTATTACGATAAGGATCTCGCAAATCATTTGCAACAGTGTAAACGCAATAAAATATATGTAAGCCCCCAAATCCAAAACAATTTCATTTACTCATCACGACAAGAAAATTTAACATTGATTATCGCTGAAGTTAAAAATGTAAAATATTATAGTTTAATTGTAGACTCCACGGTAGATATATCTAGACTGGGCCAAATTTCTCCTTCGTTACAATATATTGATCCTACAGGTGGTTTATGGGGTGATTTATAAAATTTGACATTCTTCCTAGTTCATGTGCTGAGGATTTTTCCAATTTGGTACTGAAATCATTAAATGATTTAGGCTTAGATTTAAAAGACTAGAGGCCAAGGATATGATGGAGCAAAAGTAATGTCAGGCAACGCAATTGGTCTTCAAAAAAGAATAAAAACATGGAGCCAAGTCTGTGTATATTCACTGTTGTGCACATAACTTAAATTTAATTGTTACTGAATCCGTGCAAAGTTGCAGCGAAGCAAAAATTTTTTTGGCACAGTCAAGGCCATTTATAAACAACAGCTTTCCTCATTTGAAAATACTGAAGCAGGAACAAGAGCTTTATTGCAATAGCATGTCTCACTATTCAACACTGAAAAGACTTTCAGAAAGGCGGCGGGTCTATCGGGATATCTAGCTTGATTGCAGTAAAAGAAAATTTACAGACAATTCACAACACAGTTACACATATAAATTGAGAAAATAACTTACCAGTAAAAGCAATGGCTTTGGGGCACAGAATACTATCACATATGGATACATTTGAATTTTACATATTATTATCAATGTAGATATCAGTTTTAAACACAACCAATGTGTTATCAAAATTTTTAGTCTCCATCAAAAAATTTAAAAGTTGCTGACGCCCTTATATCTTCCTGCAAAAAAATCAATGAGCGATCTTAGATCAGATGAAAAATTCACAAATAATTTGGAGGAATCAAAACAACTTGCAGCGTTATGCAATATGACTCCTGATTTACAGTAAGAACAAAAGTTTTTTTCATGATAAAACAGAAGACGAGTCAATAAGGGATATCATTGAAAAATTTAAGACAGAAACGTAATGTCATTCTAGACAAAGTAATACAAAATTTTACCGACAGATTTGAAGATTTCAAGTCGTCGACAAGAGTGTTTGAGGTTTTAAATCTCCAAAATTTTTCTGCTGAAAGACATGTTTCAGATAATGAAATAAATTTTCTATCAGCGCTTACTAATTTTTACAAAAATGACATAATAAATGCCGCCAAATTTAAATCTCTGAAATCATTTATTTTAGAATATTCAAAAAAAAAAAATTGGAAGATATACAGTGGTACCTTGGATTGCGAGTAACTTGGTCTACGAGTGTTTTGCAAGACGAGCAAAAATTTTTAATAAATTTAAACTTGATAAACGAGCAAGGTCTTGCAATACGAGTACAGTCAGTCCTCGTATAACACGTGTTCACACTACACGAGTTCAATCATACACGAACGATAGCTTATATAACACGAACCGAATTCGCTTATGCACGATTCATCTTTGTGTTTACAAGAAATGGCAGTTGAACGCAGAATCACCCCAACCGAACGCAACACGATAGGAATGAAGAGAAGATTCTGAAAATGTATTTTTTTTTATATCAGTGAAGGGGAAACACATTTCACCACAATAACGTAAAAACCAACACAATTTCAGCTATCAGTATAATCGCAAATGCAATTAGATCGAGTTTACTACTAGTTTATAACAGATTCCACTAGCAGGAACATAACTGGAAATTGTTTTTATTGTTTTATGGTAGTAACCCATAGAAATGTGCTTTAGTAAAATGTGAGGTGTTAATAGTGTAACTCTGCCTTTATGGTGTTGTTTATTCAATTGCTACACGTGCGCAGCTTTGTTTATGTGTATCAAGCGTGCCTCCTCATTTTGTAATAGTGTGAGCGATGAATCTGTTTAACGACAATGCAATGTCATTAGCATTAGCATTAGTAGAGGCATTTGATGCAAGAAAGCAAGCTTATGTAGCATCAGCCAAAAAAAAAAAAAAAAAAAAAAAACCACTTCCACTTCACCCCTCTGTTCGTTCAAAATACCTGTCCAGCTGAGCCTTAAACTTATTTAGGCTATCAACCTCCACCACAAGGGATGGAAGTCTGTTCCACCAACCAACCACCCGCTGGCTAAAGGCAAATTTCCGCACGTCTATCCTACATCTGTCTTTCCTCAATTTGAATTTATGCCCTCTCAGGTGATTTTTCTGAGATAGAGGAAGAATCCCATCAGCATTGAGCATGCTTAAACCATTCAAGGCTTTATACACCTCTATCAGATCACCTCGCTGGTGCCTAGTCTCCAGACACTGTAATTTGCAAAACTTAAGCCTTTCTTCATAAGAGCACCCCTTTGTTCCATTCACTAATCTTGTTGCCCTTCTCTGTACTCGTTCCAGCAGCTCTACATCCTTCTTGAAATGAGGCCTCCAGACCTGTATACAGTACTCTAGGTGTGGCCTGACCATCGCCTTATACAATGGAATAATCACCTCCTTATCCCTGCTGGAAAAATTCCTGTATATCATTGACAATACTCCATGAGCTACTCTTGCAGCCCATCTGCACTGCTCAGAGAACTTCATATCTGCCTGCACAACCACCCCCAAGTCCCTTTCATTCTCTACCACTGTCAGTGTTGTACCACAGAGTTGATACGTTGCTCTGGGGTTGCTGTTTCCCATGTGTAGTACTTTACATTTGTCAATGTTAAACTTCATTTGCCACCTCTCAGCCCATCTGCTCAACCTTTCCAGATCGTGTTGCAGCAGCATAGTGTCAGTAGTGTCCTTGACAACCCTGCCAACCTTTGTATCGTCTGCAAACTTGGACATTAAGCCCGATATACCATCATCAATATCATTTATAAATACAGAAAACAATAATGGACCCAACACTGAGCCCTGAGGGACTCCACTAATAACATCAGTCCACGATGAGCAGTGTCCATTGATTACCACTCTCTGTCTTCTCCCCCTCAACCACCCCTTTATCCATAGCAGCAATTTGCCTCCAATGTCACACTGCTCCAATATGTGTAGCAGTCTTCCATGTGCAACAGTATCAAAAGCCTTTCTAAGATCCAAGTATATAATATCAAAGTTATTCCCTGCATCCAGTTCTTTTGTGACTGCATCATAGTATCCAATCAAGTTGGTCAGGCAAGACTTCCCCTTAACAAAACCATGCTGTGTCTGAGCTATAACTGAAATCTTGTCTAAATGATCCTGCAGTGCTTCTTTAACCAGTGCCTCCATTAATTTTCCTGGAACAGAAGTTAAGCTCACAGGTCTATAATTACTTGTGTCAGCCTTTGATCCTCCTTTGTGAATTGGGGTCACATTTGCACATTTCCAGTCTATGGGTACCTCCCCTGAGTCCAAGGAAGCTCTCATAATTATGGCTAAGGGTTTGCTTACTTCCTTTGCTGCCTCCTTTAATATAACTGGATAGATCCCATCCACCCCGGGTGCCTTTCTTGTGTTTATCTTCAACAGTTTCTCCTCCACTTTACTCCCAGTTATTTCAAGATTCTGTAGCTTACTGCTAGAGTTGAATACACCTCTGGCATTCCCCTCGCTGAATACCTCCTCATGTGTGAATGTCGATGCAAAATATTCATTTAGTTTGTTAGCTACCTGAGCAGGATCATCAACACTTGACCCACCAATATCAAGTGGACCAATCTGATTCATCCCCTTCCTTCTAGAGTTTACATAAGTAAAGAACTCTTTGCTGTTTTTCTTTGCATCCCTTGCCAAGGATTTCTCGTAATCTGCCTTCGCCTGCCTAACCTCCTTTGTAACTTGGTTGCATATCAACTTGTATCTATCATAGGCTTCTGTGTCATGTGTTAATTTGTATGTATCCCATGCATTTTTCTTCTCTGCCATATGCCTCATTAGTTCATATGACATCCATTTTGGCCTAAACCTTGAACAATATTTCTTAGTTGGTATGTAAAGCCTAGTAGCTTCCAAGATAAGTTCTTTGAATGCTTCCCATTTTGAATTTGCTGTTGGTAACATCATCAGTTGGTCCCACTGTATAGAATTTAAATACTGTCTCAGTCCATCGTAGTCGCCTTTACGGAAGCAATAACCCTTCCCTTTACCCCTAATGGTAGTTACCTCTTTGAGTAAATCCCACTTCAGCACACTGTGATCACTGCCACCTAGTGGTTCATTTATCTGCAGATTCTTAATGCATGAAGAATCACTGCTGATAATCAAATCAAGAGTATTACTCCCTCTAGTTGCATCCCGAACATGCTGATGTAGAAAACAATCATCCAATAAATCCACAAAAGCCCTGCTAGTGTGTGAGTAACCAGCCCCCAAAATCCAGTCAATATCTGGGAAATTAAAATCTCCCATTATAAGACACTCTGATTTACTGGCCCACTCTATTTCCCTGTACAGTTCCTTATTATTCTCATCAGAGTCATTAGGCCTATAGCACACTCCTACTCTCAATTTTGATCTCCCAATGCTTATGTCACACCAAACTGACTCAACACTGCACTGTCCAGCGATGTCGACTGGCTTCACTTCCTTGGTTTTTATGTGTTTCTTAACTAATAGCATAACCCCTCCCCCCTTCCTATCCTGTCTATCCTTTCTGTAGACGTTGTACTCCCCAAATTGCAGTTCTGCATCCCTTATATCTGTGTGACACCACGTCTCTGATATCCCAACGATATCTGCCTTTGATGTTTTGAGCAATACCTCAAATTCATCAAATTTATTTACTAAACTCCTAGCATTGGTGTACACGCAAGTATACCTGCACCTGTTTCTATTCTTAGCTACCCTAACACAACCCATGTGTTTATTTGTACCGCAATGGCTCCCAGCAGTCTCTGAAATACCATGCATCTTGTTTTTCAGGCTTCTGCTCATTCTAATAGAAGCAGTGCAAGAATCTCTTTCACCTCTGCCAGTGGCTACTGTCAATCTATTGGTCTTTGTCTCCCCCCAAGCTAGCAGTTTTCCGATGAAATCCTCAAGAGGAGGCAAGTGTCATTGGAGAGGTTCCTTGTTAAAGTCGCACAAAAAGAAAGAGTCAACAGATAGCAGTGATTCCGTTAGTGACAGTGAAAGTCGTCCTACCATAAATTCGATTGCTTTATGTATATTAAATTTAAATATTAAAAATATGAAAAGGTATGTATGTATTTTGTATTAATTATTTTTACAGTATATGGATATTTTTGAGTTTTGGAACAAATCATCTGGGTTTCCATGATTTCTTATGGGAAAATTCGCTTTGATATACGAGTGCTTTGGATTACGAGCACATTTCCGGAACGAATTATGCTCGCACACCAAGGTACCACTGTAATTGTATTTAAGCAGTGGCGGCTCGTGACTGATGTTTGGGGGTGCTGCGTCTTAAAATTAAATTAAATTTCCTTGATTATAAGACATGTAGACATACACAGTAATAATAATAAGCAAGTAAAAAATACTATAAAACATTAACTAGACATTTACCATTAACAAACAAAATCCATTCTTCGGTGTTTATTTGTTGAAAATAGATTAATAACTTTTTTCATTCAAGTTTGGTGCACTGTTGACCAAGCTTTTCTCTACTGAAAGCATTGCTTGAGCATTTAGCCTTTCCTGATTCATAGTGCTCCTTAAAAATGTTTTTATTCTTTTTAATGTCGAATGGCAGCATTCAGGCTCTGAAATACTCATCGGAATGGTCAAAATAACTTTTATGAGTTTTGTAAGTTTACCAAGAACTTCAGCTAGATTATTTTCTGAGATAAATTTCAGCTTCAATTAATTCCCAATAATTGTGTAGATCATGTCTGCTATAGAAAACTGGTAATTCCATAAGAAGTTTTTCTCTTTCAATCATGGGATATGCCTCAATGGTCTCCTGTACCTCTTCCATTGGCATTTTCATACAAAAAATAAAGTTCTCCTTGTTAAACAATTTAGCAGCAATTAATTGCTTTGTAAAAGAATATCTCTCACCTATGTCAACACTTATACATGGTGTCTCAAAAATATTGGTACAAACGTTTAGGGGAGGTAGGTAACATCTAAAGGAATGCGAATCGCATGGGAACCCATAACTGGAAACGTCACCATAAGTCGGTAGACGGCGCTGTTCATCAGTTCGCGAGAGGGAAAATTTCTGGTTTACTCATTCAAGCAGTAGTCGCCGCACGAAGAGCATGCATCGATATACGAACTGTGAGCTGGCAGACATGCACCTAGTGTATGGATTAGCAGAGGGCACTGGATGAGCTGCTCAACGAATTTATGGAGAACGCTTCCCAGACAGACATGTACCGGACCACCATTTGTTTCCGCGTGTGCATCAAAATTTGTGCGATTATGGGTCATTTAGAGGTAACAGGAGTAGTGCAGGCAGACGACGTTTGACGTGAACTCCTACCATGGAAGAAAGTCTGTTGAATGCCATCCAGAATTTCTGCTTCTTGTGCCTCTGCTACTACTTTCCCGTAACATTTCTGGTTATGGGTTCCTCTGCGAGTCACATTCCTTTAGATGTTACCTACCTCCCCTAAACGTTAGTACCAGTATTTTTGAGACACCCTGTATAGTCACATACTTCCTTCGCTTCAATCATGAGTGTTTTTGAAGGATTTTCACAGTACATTGAATTCCTGATTTTTAGAATGGCATTCTTAAAGTTTCCTATATATTCATGTATTTTAACTGCCTCAGTTTCTCGAGATTGCATTTGATTATAAATAACTTCCATGTGAGGCATTATCTGATGGAAAAGTTCTAACCAGAACTCAAATATTCATTATTTGAGATGTGCAAAATTTCAGTCGCTTCTGAAATCATCATATCTGTGTTTGCTGTTGCTTATAGTTCCTTCATTCACTTTTTTAAGGATTCAAAATTTTCATAAATGCTGTTCACGGTGCATATATTGAAGTTCCATCTTGTAGGGGAAGGTCGGGCAACATGGCTGTCCATATGCTTTCTGAGAACAGAGAGATGCTGTGGTGATCTCGAGAAAAATGTTGGTATCGACATGAGGTTCGAAAAGAATTTCTTGAATCTCGGATACTACTTGCTGCATTTCTCATCATCTCAATTCAGTTGGTGTGCATAGCAGTGAATAAAATGTGCATTTCTGTACACTTCTTTTATTTTAGCCTGAACTCCCCCTTTCTTGCCTTTTATCACACTTGCGCAATCAAATGTCTGAGAAACCAGTTTTTTTAATATTTCCTTCGAGAATTATGTCTAACTGATCTAGAATGCACTTCGATATTCCCTTTGCCATTAGGTTTTCTGGTGTGAAAAAACCCCAAAAATGCTCAAAAATGTCTCCATTCAGTTATATCTTGAACAATTACCATTTTGTATATGTTCTGAAACAGCTGTTGTGTCATCAGCCATGACAGCTACAAATGAAGCTTCTTTAATTTCTCTTTTTATTTCATTCCGGCGTATTTGCAGAAAACAGTCCAGAATATCATTCTGAATAGTTTTTGAAATGCCTTTAAATGCTGCATTACTTTCTAAATGGTTCTTTAAATTGGAAGCTAATGTACAAGCAAAATTTATTAATCCTCTGAATACACCTGGATTTTTAGGATCGTCTTTTTCATCATGTCCACGTAAAGGAATTTCAAAGTGTCCACAAAATTTAATGCAGTCTATTGTTTTAGATAATACCTCACGATTCTTGGTAACTTTTCTGTTATGTTTGCAAATCGAAAGTCTGTAGGCCTTACTAAGCTGTTCTTTAATATTTAAGCTTCCTAAAAGCAATAGTGAAATCACATTATCAGTACGTTTCTTCGAACTCTCATGTTTTAGAGTTTTTTCTTTTATTCTGTTTATGTTTGTAAAGCCACTTTTTCGAACAGTGAACATGGAAAACAAAATAATTCATTTTTAACCTCACAACCACAAAGCCAACTTTTCCTTTGGTACCATTCAGTTTTAAAACCGAATATATTTCTTATTATTACTTATTCCCCGCTGAGAAATTTGAATCTTTGGTGTGGGGTAGCCTTCTTTTTTAATAGCATTTTTTTCTTGGACAGATAATTGTGAAAAACTAAGTTGCTGAAGTTTATTCACTGTCATGCAATTTACTTTATGGGGAAGCATGGAGACCATAATCGAATCAAATTTCACAAAATCGTGTGTCGTAAAAATAATGTTTTACCTACATATCACCTCATAATATAATTTCAACTTATCAAGTTCAAGCTCAATTTGCAATTAAGCTGTAATCACATATTACACTGTTGAATGTTGAGTATTGACTTAACACTGATATTATTTAGTTACTTAATGAGAATTTGGGCGAATAACAAAAAGACACCTATACACCCAGCGGCGCGTTATCCTATGGGCAAAAAGGGCAATTGCCTGGGGCCCCCATCAACAGGGGGAGCCCCAAAGTCCCCAAATCAATATTCTATAAACTCATTTTTGTAGTAAAAAAATCGGAAATTAAATTTCAGTCCCCATATCTAGGGATACCATACCTAGATTGCAGGTATGACGCAGGCGTATGGCAAGAAAATAGGATAGAAATGAACCTTCCAACTTTACAGTATCAGCCGGCATTATTATTGATCAAATTGAAAACGATACCAACAACGCAACTGTGTACAATATTAATGATAACAATGATAAAAATATTAATACAAATATCAATGATAATAATGATAAAAATACGAATGCAATACACACAAATAATATCAAACATAAAACATACACTAAAGATGTTGCTTTATGGCCAAACCCCATCACAAATGATTTTATTGAGTTTTGCCTTTGCGAAAAATCGCAAAATTTTGGAAACATTAAATCGAAATTTTAATTGTGATGAAAAATCATTACGAGAAAATTAAACGAATCACATTTCTATTTAAGTAGAGCTAATGGTACCACAGAAAAAAGAGAGTTATTAATATTTTCAAAAACCACAAAATCTGTATACTGTTTTATTTGCAAATTGTTTTCAGTTAAATCAAAAAAAAAATTATTAGTTACTGCATGTAATGATCGGAAACATATTGTTGATATTTTAAAAAGGCACAATGAGTCTAGAGAACATAAAGAAAATAGGTAAAGCGCTTGAAAAGTGTAGGAAGAATTGATTTAGACTTGATAAAAGCTTTTGAAAACCAAACAAGTTATTGGCGTGAGGTTCTAAAAAGAGTTGTTGTGACTGTGAAACTGTTAGCTTCATTAGGGTTGGGATTTTGAGGGCATGATAGTAATGTAGGAAATATTATGAGTTGCTTAGAATACTTAGCTAATTTTGATATGTTTTTGAAAACCCACTTAGAAACTTATGGTAAATGTGGTAAAGGACAGGTGAATTATCTTTCTAATACTACGTGTAACGAATTCATACATTTAATGGCCGCTAACATAAGAAATTCAATTATTAATGAAATCAAACAGGATAAATACTTTTCACTTATTGTTGACTCTACTCCCGACATAAGTCACACAGATCAATTATCATTTATGATCGATATTTAGATAAAGAAAATAAAATTCAGGAACGTTTCTTGTCTTTCCTACATATTGAAAAGCATGATGCTAGCTACTTAGAAAATATAACTTCAAAATTAACGGAATATGGTTTAGATATTCAAAACTGTCGAGGACAATCTTACGACAATGCAGCCAACATGTCCGGGATATACAACGGATTACAGGCGAAGATTAAGAGCCATAGTAAAGCTGCATTTTATGTCCCCTGTGTGGCTCATAGCCTAAATTTACTAGGAAATTCTGCTGCAGAAGCTTGTCCAAAAGCACTCCATTTCTTCGATTTTATTCAAAATTTATTTGTATTTTTCTCTTCTTCTACAAAGAGATGGGATATTTTAATGAAAGCAACTACAAAAGGAAATATAACAATAAAAGAAATTTGTTCTACAAGATGTTCCTCAAAGAGTAGATGCAATTTTAGCTGTTAAGATGAATTTTTTGGCCATAAAAGAATCTTTTATTTAAAATTTTTGAAGATTGTAATGAAAAACCTGTAACAAAATTAGAAGCAAAAAAGCTATGTGAAAACTTTGAAGATATTGAAACAACACTTTTACTTTTCATAAGGAATGCAATTCTACAAAGATTGAATGCAACTAGTCTTCAAAATAAAAATTCTGATTTACATAATGCCATAAATCTTTTAAAATCATTATCTTTGTACATATCAGAAGACATTCGAAACAACAACGAATTTTTTGATACTATAGCACAGAATGTTTTGCATTAACAAACAATACAAATTATGAGTCAGACAAAGGGAGAAAACGCAAAAGAAAATTACATTTTGATGAGAAAAGGGATGGAGATGAGGATGTGCAATTGGCAGGCAAACAACGATTTATAGTAAACTGTTTGAATGTTATTCGTGATCAGTTGGTATCAGACATTCAAAGACGTGTTGAGGCTTATCAAAATATTTTAAATTATTTTGCCATATTAATAAATATCAACTTAAAAGAAATTTCGGCAAATGAGTACAATGAATGTATTTTAAATTTAATAAATACGTATTCAAACGACATCGACATTAGTATATTTAAGAAAGAACTTACCCACTTTGTACATTTTGCAAAAAATTAAAATTTAAATTCTCCTTTATTAATGTATAAAGCGATTCAAGAAGGGCTAGTTTCTATGTTTTCTAATGCGAACATAATTTTAAGAATATATTTAACCACGCCTGTTTCTAACACATCGGCAGAGCGTTCTTTCAATGTACTTAAAAGAATTAAAAATTACATTATAAATTCTTTAGGCCAAGAAAAATTATGCAATTTGTCAATATTATGCATTGAAAATGGCATTACTAGTGGGGTTGATTATAATGAGCTGATTGATAATTTTGCAGCTCAAAAAGCACGGAAAGTGAACATATAATAATGTTCTTACAATTTTTATTCTAATTACAACTTTTATTAGGTAATTTGTTACGTTCCGTTAGAATTGTTTTTATTTTTAATTTATAGAAAGTTTGTTTCGTTATATTAAATATATAATCATTCTAATTCTCACTTAATTAATCTAGTTTATTATTTAATGCAATAAAGTACTTAAATAACTAACTGAGTTCATTTATGACTTTTTCTTGTGGATTATACTTAATCTATATACAGTATAAAAGTTCTTTATAAATGTCATACATGTAATTTTGTTTTATTTTTAATAAAATTATATCTACAATTATTATTATTTAGCTTTTTGCATGAGTAGAGTATACTACTGGAGGCGTGAGATTTCCCTCAAAGAAAATTCAACACTATACATGGGGCCCCCAAATTAAAATTTGCCCGGGGCCCAATGAGGTCATAACGTGCCACTGTATACACCCATCATGGTCAACAATGAAATCTGCACTGCACGCTTTACAGTGACTTTGATTTGTTTCATCTATAAAAAATGTATATTGTCTAGTTGCCAATGGCAACCAACTACCAGATATTCACTGGAATGTAAAATGTGTCGCTGCCTAGCGCACAATGAGGCCTACGGTTAATTAAACTTCAAAGTTGGAAATGATTTTGTGTTTTTATTCGTTTATTATTGAAATGATTACTGGAAATAGAGGATGCGCATACTATATGCAGGTCCTGTTAATAAAAATATTCATTGCATTGCATTGCATTGTTCTTCACAAAATTTCATACAACTCCGTTCGGTGCCTCCGTAGCCAGGTGGGAAGGAGCAGCAGTGCGTAGCACACGTTTCTTGATTAGACCGGGGTTCGAGCCCGTCACCACCAAATACGGAGGATGCGGAAAGGTCAGGGAATGACCACCGCATATTCCCGGAGCAATATGGCCTTAGTTGCTAATGCTCCTAAAAAAAAAAACCAAAACCAAACATACAACTCCGTTCACTGTATATCTAGATTTAAATAGCTGCAGTGCCTATGGATGAGCTGCCCCTGCTGATTTAAGTTGACAAATAATTTGGATGTAGTGTATAATAATTTATTAATATTATATAAAATTTTTCTTACAATCTATTATGAGTGCTTCGGCTGAAAGAAATTTCAGCAGATTGAAACCGATTAAAAATTATCTTCGAAGCACAATGGGAGAAGAGAGGTTATCTTTTTTAGCTCTTAAGTACTGAGCATGATTTATCATTAGAGTTAAATTGTGATAAAGTTCTGGAAGTTCTCAAGTATGCAAAATGACATAAAAATTTTAAATATATATATTTTTTTAATTTAAAACTTCCTGTCTTTTGTATATATCTTGTTTTTTTTCTTGTAATATTTTATGTATCATTCTTGCAGTTTATATTGTTACACATGTTTATTTTCATAATTATATAGGTATTGATTACATTTTATATATGTTGTATATCAGTGTTTCCCAACCTTTTTCGAGTCGCGACCCCCTTTTATAATAGCCAAGTAACCTGTGACCCCCACGCCACATTTGCATAAAAAGGCATTTTTAATAGGGTAAAGGAAACACATTAAAAATAGATTTTTCAGAATATAATTCTAACCTAATATTTAATGTGATGGTTGTACTTGCATCTGGACAACAAGCTTCAAAATTCGCGGCTAAGTATTTGTTAAAGCCAACCTCATGTCATCCTCAACATTCAGTCTGTTTCTTGCCTTTGTTTTGATATGAAGAAGCATTGAAAATCCACTCTTGCAGAGATATGTAGAGGCAAATGGAAGTAAAACTCGAAAGGCAAGCATGGTGACATTTGGATATGACTGATACATAGCACACCAGAACAGTCAGCAATTTTTCATAAAACAAATTACGTGCCGAGGAATAATTCTGCAGATCCAAGAATTCATCCTGTACTTCATTGGGAATGCTGGCCACATTCAGGGAAGCAGAGAATGGGTTTCTCACCAGTGCAGCTTCTTATTCTGTAAGCTCAGGAAAGTACTGCTGAAATTCCTTTTCAAGGGATTCAAGGTGCCCAAAAATCTCCTCCTTCAGATTCTCATCCAGTTCACCCTCAGATTCCTCTACAACACTGCAGAATTTTTCAAACATGGCAATGTTTCCAAGATTTACTTTCCGACACCAGTTTTGCAGCTTGGATACAAATGCCTGAAGATGTCTTGAAATTGGATAATGTATGTTTCCTTTCCCTGAAGTTTCAGGTTCAGCTTATTTAGCTGGTCTAAAATGTCTGCTAAGTAAGCAACTCTTTTCTTCCAAGCTTCATCATTAAAGTAAGCCACAAGGTCATGTTTCCCTTGCACTTCCAGGAACAACTTGATTTTGTCTTTCAACTCAAAGACACGATTGACAACATTTCCGTTCAACAACCAGCGTACAGCAGTATAGAAAAGAAGAACCTCGTGATCAGAATTCATGTCTTTACAGAGTTCTTTAAACAGACGGGTGTTAAGGGCTCCAGATTTGATGTAATTCAAAATTTTGATCAGAGTATCAAGTACCTCTTGCAGAGGAGCTGGAAGAGTCTTACTGGCAAGAGCATATCAGTGAATCATGCAGTGAATGCTCTTTGCTTGGGGAGAAAGTTCTTTCACTTTTGTCTGAAAGCCCAAATTTGACTCTAGCATAGCTGGTGCTCCATCTGAACAAACCCCACAGACATTTTTCCACTGTAGTCCTCCAGTTCCAAAAAAGGTATTTATCTTCTCCAAAATATCTTCGGCTTTTGTAGTAGTTTCAAGTGCACTACAAAACAGGAACTCTTCTTTGATGTCATCTGAATGAATACATTTCACGAAGACAAGCAACTGAGAACATGAACTTATGTCCGTTGATTCATCAACTTGAAAAGAAAACAATGGAGAAACTTTGATTTCATTCAAAACCTGCTCTTTCACGTCTACGGACATATCTGAAATGTGCCTCTGAATAGTGTTATTGGACAGAGATATTTGTCACATCTTTATCTCGCTGGCTTCCCCAAAGATTAACTTCACCATCTTCAACATGCAGGGGTTTGATGACCATTTCTCCAATCGTGTAAGGTTTTTTTTTTTTTGGCAATTTCCAATGCGACTTCATATGATGCCTGCACTGCTGTTGTGCTCTGTTGCTGAAAACTTCTTGTAGGATCAAGTCAACTCTCTGCCATCTGAAATCAGTTTCATGGTGTCGAAAGAACTCCAAATCCTTTTAAGTATGTTCTGAATGCTTTATCTCTAAGTGACATTTCAGTTTTGAAAGTTTCATAGATTCAGCACTGAGAACGACATTGCACAAAATGCATTGTGGCTTCTCTATGCCACTGCTGATCAAGGTGGTAAAGCCAAATTTTAGATAGTCTTCTGAATATTTACGTTTTTTCCCCATGGGTATGGATTTAGCATGGACTGATGATGACCCCCTGACACTATTTAGATTTTAGAAAGCGCAAGCAGTAGCTAACCTGTGGTCGACAGCGAGTGGCTGGTTTCTATCATGGCGCCGACTAAAGGTGGTTGACTATTGCCGAACTAAGTTTTCACCAGTTTGCATTAGACGGCCCATCACGGACATCACTGAATTACATCATTGGAAACATGGCAGCGTCAGCAAAACATACAGGATGATCTTCAACTGCGTTAAGAGAGCATCTCACCTTTATTCGACGGTCCGTATTCAACAGTCTGTTATTCACACATCGAGACACCAATTAAAAATGAATTTTGATATTGAATATTTTTTACAGTTTATTATTTGTAACATAGAATTTTATTCTAATGATAACACTGCATTTGTATGTTTTATTTTTAGGGAGTGAATCAAGGTCTGCTGCAGCAGAAATTTGAAAAAATATTAAAGGCCCACCATAGCAAATAATTAAAAAAATATAAACTGTTTAATATGTATAAACACGGCGGGCTTTTAATATTTTTTAAGTATCCAATGCGGTGGACCTTAAGTCACTTCCTTTCATTTATCAAAAATCAGTGTTACAACCACTAGTAGAATATTGCAGTGTAGCCATATGCCATATTGAAATAAATAAGTGTTTAAAACCTTCGTGGTGAAATTTCCTATAAAAATAATTGAAACTAAAAATAACCGTGGCAACCCCCCAGAAAACACTTTGCAACCCCCTTGGGGGTCAGGACCCACAGGTTGGGAAACCGGGCTGTATATGATATCATATGTATGTAATGAATAAAAAACTTAAAAGTACTTACTAAATATATAAATCAAATAATCATTTATAAATAGTTTGTTGTTATTATTTATATATTTAATATAATTTTTTGTAATACAGGCATATATACAGTGGCAGAAAAAACTGAATCACCTTAAAAAAGTAATATTTAATTGTTACTTTTTTAAGTAACAATTAAATGTTACTATAAGATATAAGTAACATATAAGACATTGCTTGATTACAAAGCAAAGGTATTGCGTCAGATAATGCTTCTATTGCAACATATTGCATCAGCAGTTTCTATAAATACAGCATTGGAAGAGTATACACGCTCATTAGTCTCCAGTTTTGCAGAGGAGTAACCATGGCTCTATATGTTCAGTTAACGCTAAGAAAAAAAAAGTGTAGCTGCTGCTCTGTCCCAGGAAGGGCTTTCTATGCATGCTATCACTGATAAAATAGGCTGCCACTGGTCAACAGTATCCCAGATGCTGAAATTAAAGAGTGAAACCGGTGATGTGAAGACCAGGATCAGGCCGTAAGAGAGTGACTATGCCTTCCCAAGATCAATATTTGAAATGACTATGCCTTCCCAAGATCAATATTTGAAATGACTATACCTTCATAATTGCCATGTTAGTGCTCCTGATCTAAAACTGGACTTTGAGATGTCCTCTGGTGTTGAAACAACTCCACGAACTATCCAAAGACAGCTTTCAGAATGTGGTATGCATGCCTATCGGCCCAAGAAGAGGCCTTTGTTGACCCAACAAATGAGGAAGAAGTGACTTGATTAGGCTAAAACGCATGTTTTGTGGACAAAAGAGCAATGACAACGGCATCTTTTCTGAAGAATCGAAATTCAACCTGCATGGCTCGGATGTGTGTATGTCAGAAGACAAAAATCGGAGGCATACCATCCTGACTGCATAACACCGACTGTAAAGTTCCCCGCCGGTCAGATGGCCTGAGGATGCATAACAAGGAAAGGGGTGGGGCAAATTAAGTTTATTAATGGAACGGTAAATGCAGAAACCTACACTGCTATCTTGTAGGAGTGCCTGAAACCCGTTATTAGGGATCACCACACAGACGTCCAAAACTGCATTTTTCAACAAGATTTAGCACCTTGCCACACAGCAAAATTGGTAAGTTTTATGCTATTTAGATTTAATGATGAGTTTGTCTTCTTCTCTCACAAGGCTTAAAACATACTTACACCAATGTTTGCCCTCGTTTTTCTCCCTTAAGGTGCAGTCATGCAGAAATGCTGGCATTACAGTGTTGGACTGGCCCGACAACAATGCAGATTTGAAGCCTATTGAAAATTTCTGATACATAATGTCGTCTAAAATTGCTCAGAAAAAGCCAACAAGTAAGATTCAGCTGCAGCAGAGCATTGTAAGGGTGTGGTACCACGAAATTGGGCAATCTATTGATTAACTCTATGCCAGATCGTTGCAAGGCTGTAATTGCAGCTCGAGGAGGAATGACAAAATATTGAGGACTTATTTTGCTGATTTACAGTACATAATACTATTACGTTAACTTGTCATTTCAGTTTGTACACATAACTGCAATAAAATGTATGTTTGTCATGATTGTTATTTGCATGATTTCTCATATTTCCATTAATTACACATTTTACCCTTTGGGAAGATATTTATGGCAATTAGGTATATCAGGTGGAGTCTTTTTATTAGATTTCCTTCACAGAGAGATATATATCCCATCTAACAAATGCATTTCAAACATTTCTGCAACCCACAATGCAGCAAAACACATTATTTGCAAAATTCACAAGTGATGCCTTTTTTTTTTGTCTGCCACTGAATATTGAGGACTTATTTTGCTGATTTACAGTACATAATAAATTTCTCCATATCGGCAGTCCAGTGTTGGGGCTGACATGCTAATGCAATTAGCATGTCACCCCCAACAATTAGCAGCTAGGTTCTCATCCTGCATCCCGTGAGTAACCATTTTTTGGTGAAACAGAAGCTGCTATAAGTCAAATCCAAGTGCTCCTGACTAGAACAAAGATGTGTGCTTTACATATTCTTCAACTTAACATTGAGGGTCTATGTTCTGCAAAAAAGATCCTTACTTGAAGTCATAGCCTACAGAGAACAAGCAGATATTATTTGCCTCCAAGAGACACATGTGGACACCGCAGCACGTACTAGACTTACAATCACTGCATTTAAGGTGATCAGTTTCCATCTGCATTCTAAATATGGAAGGGCAATTTATGCCAGATCCGATATTGTTGAGTTGAATCTCTAACAGTCACTTTAGAACTTTGTGACGTGATTAAAGTTGGCCACTACATGATTGCAAATGTGTATAAGCCACCAGGAATCTCCTGGCCACCCAAAGTCCTACCAATTCTACCCCACTCTGCCATCTATGCTGGAGACTTTAATAGTCACTATGTTACATGGGGGTATAACTAGGGCTTACAATACCGGGATCCCAGTCATTTTTTTCCGGTATTGATACAAAAAAAATACAGGTCGGTACTAATTTAAAAAAAATAATTGTTTATTATTTAATCACATAAAGATTATAAAATCACCTTTATGTAATTATGACGTCGTTATCTCTACTAGCAAATGTTCGATAAATCATCGATAGGACACCATGCAACATTGCAACCTCTCCACAATTCTCGGACAACTTCATGTCTGACGTATCGTAACTCCCAAGTCCCGTTCCTCCACTATGACTTTAGTTCAACTCCACCAAGTGTATAAGTTATTTTAGGGTTGCTGTTCCCCAGGTGTAAGACCTTGCATTTTGCTGAATTAAAGCATAGCTGCCACTTTTCTGACCATCCCAGAAGTCTATCTAGGTCACTCTGAAGAAGCTTTGCTTAGCGGCAATCATTAACTACTCTACTGATCTTTACATCATCTGCAAGTTTAGACCTCACACCCTCCATCCCTTCATAGATGTCATTTAAGATAATCAAAAACAACAGTGGTCCCAATACTAATCCTTGGGGAACCCCACTTCTTACATTAACCCAATCTGAGGAATAACCATTTATCACAACCCTCTGTCTGGTGCCCTCAAGCCATCGTGCTATCCACCTAAGGATTTTCCCTATGATTCCAGCCTGCTCCAACTTATAAAGTAATCACTCATGTGGAACTGTGTCAAATGCTTTGCTGAAATCCAAATAAACAAAGTTGAAATTATTCCCAAAGTCCAGCTCTTGAGTGACCCTGTCAAAATAGCTAACCAGATTAATTAAACATGATTATCCCTTTACAAAGCCATCCTGTGTATCCTACAGAATTCCATTTCCATCTAAATGATCCTGAATTCCACCCTTGATCATTGCCTCCATGATTTTCCCTACTACTGAAGTTAGACTGGCCGTTTGGTAAACACTCCTAGAATCGCCTTTATGTTCCAATTTACACCAATCCAACGGAATCTCTCCTGTCCACTGATGCTCTCATAACTAGCCTTAGTTATTCAATGCAATCACTTACCGTCTCCTTTAAGATTATAGGGTATATGCTATCAACCACAGGATCCTTACTCGCCTGTAGGCACGAAAGTTTTCATTAAATAATCATTTGAAATTTCAACATCATTAATTACATTTTTTTCAACTTCACTTCTGTAATATCTCATTGACACAAAGGGTTTTTTATGTAAATATCAATGCAAAGTAACTGTTCAGTTCATCTGTAACTTAAGCTATGTTATCTAATACTATCCCACATCCATTACATAAGGGTCCAATCTAATTTGTCCTTCTGTTATTTGCATTTATATATGTGAAGAATTTCTTAACTGCACTCTTTATTTCTCTTCTTTATTCCTTATCCCTTCTCTTTGCTCTCTCCCAGACTCAGTAAAGATACTATAGTGAAAATTATGCTTCACTGAATAAAACGTCTTTCTCCTTCAGAAAATGATGAACATAATTCAACCATGGAAGACCAACATGGAACAGAACATCAGTGTTCCACAAATTCTTTCCAAAATAAGAAATTGCTGAGCATCTCGGAAATTAATTTCATTAATTTCCAAGATGAACTCGGAAATTAATGAAATACTTTTAACTATTTTTTCTAAAAAAGTTCAAAGCCTAGAAAATATGGACTAAGATTGTCTATGATTATCTCAGTACAATAGTATCAGAATAGAATCCGAAAGGACGTTTTCTGCCGCTGATCAAATATGTACCAAAATTAGATCCATTTTAAACGATCATACTATTGATTGCTTATGTTTCTTAAGAGCTCACTTTATTCGGACAGGTAGTGTGGATGCTTAAACATAACTAAACTTTGCAGTAACAATATGTATTTCTTTGTTTTTAGAATAACTGTATTTTAATGATTTTTTTCAGAATATTTATTATTGCAATAAAAGTTTATTTAAAACATGAATTCAAGTAATTACAGTACTTGTTTTTTTCTTACTTTATTGCACCTAATTGTCATCAAAATTTATTGGGAAAAACGTTTGTTTTTGGAATACCGGTATTAAGATTTTGACTGGTATTGTAAGCCCTAGGTATAACTCTACAGACCATCATGAAGACCTAGCAAACTGGGCTTCTGCAAAGGATTTATATCTCCTTCGTGACCCCAAACAACTTTCAATCCTCTTCTCTGCACGATGGCAACATGGCTCTTCTCCTGATCTTTCGTGGTCCACTACAAAAAACAGCCAGCCGAACCCAGCATGAATTATAGTCTTGCAGAAAATACTGCACAGCCAACACTGCCCCATTATCATTTATATCAAAATTCGATATTCCTGTTGTGAATACTTGCCCTAAACCATGTTGGAAATATAGGAAAGCTGACTGGCTAAGATATCATTCACTCTCTGATGCTTCTATTAGTCCCATTCCCCATAATATCTCAATAGAATGTGCTTACCATAGATTTAAAAATGCTATATTTAAGGTAGCAGTCCAGTCCATCCCCCGTGGCCATCACAAGAAATACATTCCATGCTTAAATAAGCATAGCACTGAATTGTTGAAGAAGTTTGAAATCTCAGGTAATCCTGAAGCCAGAGATGAGCTTCTGAAGGAATCAGAAACAAATCTCAGAAGGCACTGGGAGGAATTAATAACAGGACTTAATATGACACGATTTGGCAGAAAAGCATGGTCCTTGATTAGAAAGCTAGGTGGAACTGAGAGACCACTGCAAAACAACTAGCCAGTGACTCCAAACAAAATTGCTTCTTATCTGTTGCCCACTGTTCACGCTAAGCATGACAAGAATTCCCAGAAGGAAATCAAGACCTTATGGAGAATGAGATGGTGAAGAGAAATTTATTCCATTTACAATGGAAGAAACCATGTTAGTACTATCAAAGATGAAATGCAATAAAGGCTGTAGAATAGAGAAACATCTTCCCAGAGCTTCTCAAGAATCTTGGACCTAAAGTAACTAAATGGTCGGCCCATTTTCTATCCTGCATTGTCACTGAGAAGAGAATACCTAAGATATGGCTAAAAGCCAGTGATAGCTGTCCCCAAACTAGGAAAGGATACCTCATTACCTTCTAGCTATCACCCTATTTCTTTATTGAGTTGCTGTTATAAACTTCTAGAAAGAGTTATCTTACAACGAATTACATCCCATGTTGAAAATACTCTTCAGGTTGAACAGGTTGGATTTAGAACTAAAAGAAGTACTTGCAACAAGTCCTAGCCTTAACAACTTACAATGAGAATGGTTTCCAAATTAAAGGGAAGACTGGAGCAGTCTTTTTAGAACTTACTGCTGCTTATGACACTGTCTGGCATATGGGACTTCTATACAAGCTGGCCCAAACATTACCTCACTGGACAATGGAAATCATCAAGCACCTCCTCAGGAACTGACAATTCCAGATTAATCTGGGAGATAAATGCAGTAGATGGAAATCTCAAAAAAATGGCTTGCCACATGGGTCAGTGTTAGCTCCAACCCTCTTTAATATCTTCATAAAGGATCTGCCAAGGACAACATCAAGGAAATTCATATATGCAGATTACATATGTCTAGCATATAGAAGTCAGAGCTTTCAAACTATCAAACAACATCTTACAAATGTAATTTTATTTTGTAAATTTTGTGCACACATCTTTGTACTCAATGCATTCAAAATAAATAAATTTCTTATATCTTGCACTGAGCATGGGTACTAACTAAGCTTGACAGCTGTTGACTGCCACAGCCTATACAAGCTAATGTCTGGTGCATAGTCCACGTGGATATTGGTCTTGCTATTCCTACGTTGTATTGGATGGTTAGTTGGCCACTGTGTTGCACTGCTGCTGTGTAACAAGACAAAAGATGCTCATCATGGGCATCAACCACATGGCCATCCTACATGTGACCTTTAGCTGATTGTTCAACTGCTGTTGAGCCAGTTGCAGTAGACTCATGAAACCACAGAATGGGAGTACTTAACCATATTGGCTGTTCAAGATACTGGTACCCATGTATCCTACCACACAATCATTCCATGTTCCAAGTCAGAAAGACCGTGACACCGACCCAATCTTATATCAGCCATTCCCAACTTTGAGCCTTCATTGGCATCACAGACCAGTCCATGCCTACACAAAGAGATGTTGCTAATGCAAAGCCAACTCAATATATGTGTTACTGGCAATGTGTGTAATCTGGCATCCTATGGAATGCCTGGCTTTCTACATAATGCCTAAAACTACTAGGCAAAGTGTAAAAAAGATAAAGCTTCATACATTGCCTAGGCATTTTATATAATTCCAGGTAAGTGTTTTAGAAAATATGTGAGATGAGAGTTACATCGTGCCTGATCATTCCTAGTGCTGCTGGTGCCTGCCTTCTGGCTCCCTCCACCCCTCCCAGTTTGATCCAGAAGTCAGTAGTGTAATAGTGTTTGAGATGGGGGCAAAAGCAGATAGTCAGGCTAAAAGTACAATGAAAGAACAGTTTTACACTGAATTAGCTGAGAAATGGAATGGCATTGCAAAAAACACATTTTTCTTATGGATGAACATTACCAAGAATTAGTTTTTTTTTTTTTGTTAGTTGTTGGCGCATCAGCTTCTGTGGCCATAATACAACTCCCAAGGTTTTTGCACTACTCCGATCCAAGCCTGAGGCAGGATTTGAACCCACGACCTTTGGGTTGCCAGGCAGGCACTTTACCCACCTGGCTAGCCCGGTCGGCCCAAGAATTAGTGAGTGAATATATTGTTTACTGGTTGTAACTGATCAACAGAAACAAAAGCTAATACAGCCAATAAAGAAAGGAAGTTGTGCTTTGCGTTTTATGTGTCTGAGAGTGAGTTGTTTGATCTGCTTCATGAGGCACATCAGTCGATTGGGCATGGTGAGCAAGGAACTGTCTAATAGGTAGAAGAATATTACTCGCTTTGATATTGAACTGCATATCCAGTTGCACGAACCTTGCCAGCAAAAGCAGAAGGACTGTAAGAAAGGAGCTGTGGTTCATCCAATAATTTCTTCTGAACATAATAAAACAGGCCTACGTGCTCTGGATTCATAATGCGAAAATTTATTTTTATTTTGTTACACATTCATTTATCGTAGTTTTTAATGCTCTGTGTAACAAAATAAAAATAAATTTTCGAATTTCTTCTGAATTTAATTCGCATTGCCAAGTCGACCTAACTTCCAGACCCATTCCGACAGTCAGTACAAATTTATAATGGTTTATCATGTTCATCATGGTAAACATGTTTACCATGTTTTATTCATCTAATAAAATTTGTGGTGCTTAAAGCTCTCAAAACAAAAAGGGCTACTGAAGTAGCTTACAATCTCATAGACATTTTTACACTTACTGGTGCACCTTCAATCCTGCAATCCAATAATGGCAGAGAGTTTGCCAACAATGTTGTTTCCAGCCTTAAGGATTACTGGCCCCCAAATTAAAATTGTGCATGAGAAACCTCATCAGAGCCAGAGGAGTGCAGAATGGGACAACCAAGATATATAAAATATGCTCACTACATAGATGAAAGATGGAAAAACTTCCTATTCGAGTCAAGGCATACAATTTGTCCAGTTAATGAAAAATTATTACCATATGAGGCTCTATTAAGCTGAAAAGTTGGGTTGAGTACATAAAATCACTCAGAAAGTCATGCAAACCAATGAAGATGAGGAAGATTTGGAAAAGATCATTAATTCAATTGAAGTAAATAAGGATGAAACCACAGCCTAGAAATTCAAACTAAAGTGTCTGAATCCCTTGATTCTTCATCATCACTTCAATCCCCTACAATGGAAGCAGCTTCTTCACTTATCTGTTGTGTGTGTGTGTGTGTGTGTGTGTGTGTGTGTGTGTGTGTGTGTGTGTGTGTGTGTGTGTGTGTGTGTGTGTGTGTGTGTGTGTGTGTGTGCTCTAAAGCTACGAGTGAGGCTCACACTGTCTGTAGTCACAATATTCATGTCATTTTGGCAACCCTACTGGAAGCAAAGATGAGGAAGAAGGATATGGGGCAGGCCATTTTTTTGTCCTCTTTGTACTAACAACAAAAAAGCTGCTAATGGTTCACAAAATGATGAAAAAGATAACCTAGAACAGACAAATAAAATGAAAAGACTGTCTAATAATAAATTTCCACCAGTTGAACAAGGGGTCGTGGTTTGAGTTCGTGTATACCTGAGATAGATAAAGGTTAAGGAGATGCTTGCAATATTTTGGCCATTGTAATAGATGTGATGAGTGAAGGTTTCTGTAAGTTGGGGACATCACAAGGATGTCTTAAAACAGTTACAGTGGTACCTTGGATTACGAGTAACTTGGTATGCGAGTATTTTGCAAGACGAGCAAAAATTTTTAATAAATTTTAACTTGATAAACGAGCGAGGTCTTGCAATACGAGTACAGTCAGTCCTCGTATAACATGTGTTTACACTACACGAATTCGATCATACACGATTTATAAATAGGGGAACGATATCTTATATAACACGAACCGAATTCGCTTATGCACAATTAGCCTTTGTGTTTACAAGAAATGGCAGTCGAACGCAGAATCACCCCCAACCGAACGCAACCCGATAGGAATGAAGAGAAGATTTTGAAAATGTATTTATGGTTTTTTATATCAGTGAAGGGGAAACACATTTCACCATAATAACGTAAAAACCAACTATCGGTATAATCGCAAATGCAATTAGATCGAGTTTACTACCAGTTTATAATAGATTCACTCGCAGAAACGCAACAGGAAATTCTTTTTATTGTTTTATGGTAGTAACCCCTAGAAATATGCTTTAGTAAAATGTGAGGTGTTAATAGAGTTGTCTCTGCCTTTACGGTGTTGTTTATTCAGTTGCTACACGCGCAGCTTTGTTTATGTGTATCAAGCGTGCCTCCTCGTTTTGTAATTGTGCTTTATTCCCTAAAAATGAGTAAAATAATTAAAAGGTGTGAAAAGGAAGCATCCTGGCGAAGACACTGCAGATTCAGAGAGAAAAAAAAAAAAAAGCAATATCGATAAACAGAGGCGGACTGGGTCAAAAATTCTTACCCGGGAAAATTTATAGTGGCCTCATACTACGGTTTATGGCCAAAATCACACCGGCCTCCGGCCCACCGGGCTACACGCGTGCAGCTTTGTTTATGTGTATCAAGCGTGCCTCCTCGTTTTGTAATAGTGCGAGCGATGAATCTGATTTCCGTGAAATCCTCAAAAGGAGGCAAAAGCAAGTGTCATTGGAAAGATCCCTTGTTAAAGTCGCACAAAAAGATAGCAGTGATTCCGTTAGATACAGTGAAAGTCGTCTTACCCAATAATTAATAAATTCGATTGCTTTATGTATATTAAATTTAAATATTAAAAATATAAAAAGGTATGTATTTTGTATTAATCATTTTTACAGTATATGAATATTTTTGAGTTTTGGAACAAATCATCTAGGTTTCCATTATTTCTTATGGGGAAATTCGCTTTGATATACGAGTGCTTTGGATTACGAGCACGTTTCTGGAACGAATTATGCTCGCAAACCAAGGTACCACTGTATATGCAAAATCACAATTTTCATTATGTGGAAAAAACTTAACTGCATTGAAAGACATCGCTGTCAACAAGAAAATCTCACTAAGGTCACGGCAATCCAGCAATTTACAGGTATGGGCCAAAGATTTCTGAAGCGCATGTATAAAACCAAGTGCCAAACAATGAAATGTTTTTGTGTAAGAAAGAAGGTACTATGTAATTCCAAGTGTCATTTTAACTCTAGCTCTACTTGCTGTAATAAATATGCACTTACCAAGAGTAATTTTTTAATATTTTTCTTCTTTTTTGTCAGATCCATAATTTTTTAAAATCAAAATTTCAATCAATCAATGAAAAAAACTTTAATACACCGTTTTTAAAGGATTTTATTTATTTGTTAATAAATAATGTCATTTAGTGACGTAAATTTGTTTTATTAATACTTTACCTAAAATATTCTCAGCAATATATGTAATGCCTAGGTATCATATACATTTCCTAAGCAAAGTATGAAATGCAAGAGCAAAATTCATTTATATCATACATTGCCTAAACCACATAAGGCAATATATAGAATTCCTGAGAACTATGTACAATGCCTGGATTACACACATTACTGATAATATTTAACAAGAAGCAAAACATTTTTACCACCTACCTAATAGTGTGCTGGGCCACCTTTCGTTGTGATAACCTCTTGCACCCAGCATGGCATCAACAAGACCATGGAAGGTGTCCTCGGGTATCCTGGACCAACTGAACAGAAAGACATCCCAAAATTTGGCAAGAGTGCAAGTTATCGGCATGGACTGGAAAATGCTGCATTTCACTGCATTCCATAAATATTTGATGGGACTGAAGTCAGAAATTAGGTGGCCAAGGGAGTACACAAAATGCTTAGACATGATCCCAGAACTATTCCTGCACAATGCAGGCCTTGTGACAAGGGGGATGTTGTCTCACTGAAAGCATCCAGTGCCATCTAGATACACAGTCATCATGTAGGATAAAACTTCATCCAAAACAATGCAAGTTGGGATTTGAAGATGAGGGTGTGTTCAATGGGGATGTGGGGACCCATAAATGTTCATGAAAACCACTCCAAACCATTAAACCTACTGATGCTAGCCTGTTTTTGTTCAACCTTCAGTCTAGTGCAGCTGTTCACCTGCTTTACACTGAATATACACCCATCCATTGGCATGATGCTGGAATCATGATTCAATCAGACCAGATGACTCTTTTCCAGTCATCCAATGTCCAGGAATGGTGCTCTCATGTCCACTGCATGTGGGGTTGTCGATGACAGTCTGTCAACATGGGTACATGAACTGGTTGCCTACTCTGCTAGCCTATCCACAAGAGCATCCACCGGATGATGTGCTCAGAAGCATTTCTCTGGATACACTGGTTGTAGTCTGCCATTAACTGAGGGATCACGAGCTGTTTGCTGTTGTGGTCAGCACATGCCAATTACTATTTACCTCAACTGTCAATTAGTGGTAGTTGTTGTTATTTGGTTTTTAGGAGCATTAGCAACCAAGGCCATATTGCTCCGGGACATGCGGTGGTCATTCCCTGACCTTTCCGCATCCTCTGTATTTGGTGGTGACGGGCTCGAACTCCAGTCTAATCAAGAAGTATGTGCTGCGAACTGCTGCTCCTTCCGACCTGGCTACAGAGGCGCCTCCAGTGGTAGTCTCCTCGTCCCAGCACATTGGGTGGTTATGTGTCCCTCTCTGGACTATTTCCACCCCACCTTCGCTAGAGTGACCTGCAAATAGTCTACAATACCTGCGGTTGCTGAGATGCTAGCCCTCACCTCCTTAGCACCAAATCATTCCCCCATCCAAACTCCATCAGGTCCTTTCGTTTCCCCATTGCAAGAGCTTTGTACTTATCGACAGACCGGCACTACCTGTGTCACCCCTACATATGCTGCACCTCTTGATAACATTACTCCTAGGTTCTGTGGGATGCATCCACTTGTGAAGATGGGTAGTCATAATGATTTGGTTTGTGATTTTATGTGCACATGTGCATGTTCATATTCCTTTGGTCCCTTACATGAAAAATCATATACATGTATACTTGCAAAAGAAGCCTTAAACCTCACCACAGAACAAGCACACCTTCCCTTTTTAGGAAAATTCTGCTCACAAATATAGAGAATAAGTATGAGAGCATCATCTCTTTCACCTTAAGTGGCTAAAGTGTTTATAGCCAAATTTGAACATTTTGCACACCAATATGCAGCTTTGCTCTGTTGATGACATCATAGTTTAATGGAGCCATAGTGAAGGATGTTAGATACATTTTCACAGACATCTTATTCCACTAGCATTCTTCACAAAAAAAAACAGAAGGAAAATATCAATTTTTTTTTTTTGCAAAAAAACAGTTCACAAAAAATATATTTTTTTTAGAAAAAAAGTACACACCACATTAGAAATTAAATTAATGACAACACACACATTTTATATAAAAATACAGACACAGGATTGTTTATCAACATTGTATGATTTCCTATAATTTTTTGTCTATGAATGCCTGTTTGGATTTCTGTTAGACATCAAGTGATTTTAATTGCTTAAAGAAGGAAGGCTGTCTTCTTTATTGAAGAAATCAAAGACTTTGTTGCAGACTTTTCCCTCTTCAGAAATGTTGAGTCAGAGTTTTGTTCATAACAATGGCCCTGCAGTCTAGACATGACTGGCAAGAGCATTTCCAAAGCTTCACCAGGAAGAGAAGACCTAAACTCAGTTTTTGTTTTTCTCACCTGGCTGAATATTCTCTCATATTCAGCATTGCTATGAGTGGTTGGTTATTTGATTTTTTATGGCACGTCAGCAGCTTAAGCTTGCACTGCTATAAGGAATTATTAAAAATGCCAACCATAACTTAGGATAATTTGTTGTATTTTGAGCTTCTTTGTGTATTTGTCAGTTCCCCAACCAAGGACAGTGCTATACATCAATTCTTTTTTTCTTTCATAATAGCATCTGATAGGCTTTCTAACTGAAACTGACAAAACTGATACTTCATCTATTTTTTTCATCTTTAGCAATGCTAAGAAGTAACTGGTAACTTGTCTACAAAAAATTTCAGATTTGAAAATGATGCACTGCCAATTGCTGAAATTTGTGCTACTTCTGAATTTTACAAGAACAATAATTTTTCAATGGGAACTTGTACACCACACAGTCACATACAACAATAAAGTACTTCTTCACTGACCAAAAGAAATAACCTTCTCTTGTTTTAGACTCTGCATGATCTTGACAGAAGAAATGCCTGTGACTAGGTCATGATCATACCTTCTGGTTTAGTCTACTATAGTAATCAACTTCCAAAATGGAAGTAGGTAGTTTAAAAATTGTTGGTATAATAAATTTGCACGTAACATTTTTCAACATAGCTAGGAGTAATGATCTTAATATGAAATCTGTATGTTCCATTCCTAGAACATAAAGTGGTTTCAGAATGTGCCACATGAGACAATGACCTCCAAAAATCCACAATGGTATGGGGAGGAAAATGTTTTCCACTAGAGTCAATCATTGGCCATAAGATGCATTTAAAAAGAAAACTGCTAATAAATTTTTGTTTAACAAAGAGGAACAACTTCCTTAGAATTTGAAACATACTTGAAACATTTCTTATAAATTCTCATTTAAAAAGTTTATTAGACAACTTTTTAAGATAACTTTTTTTTAAGTTTATATACAACTTAAAGCTGTAACTAACAAGGTCAATAATTGCTTATAATTATCAATATAATATTCATAAAACATTATATTACTTTCCATGATGATAAAATACACCTTTCACTTAAAATTTTAACAGCATAAACCAACACTTTGACAGTGTCTAAAAAAAAAACATAGATTATGAGCCTAAAAATTCCAAATGGTGTCAGGTGATTTAAACAAATATCTCTTATCCCTTTGTCAAATAATCAACTTTATTTAATAATGTAAGTGCTCTAAATGGAAATTTAGAATTATCATCAATATTCATTAGTGCTTTCTGAATAAATGCTAGAGTACAATGTATCTGTTTTGGGTAGGCAATATTAAATGCATAGTAAGAGCAAAACAAACATAAGAAAGCATATAACAAACAATCTGACTTGCAGATGTCAAGATTTCCTGCCTTGATACAGAAACTGTTTTCCTGTCTCACATAAGGATTGCTAAAATAAACTATTCTTGGATAATTCACCTCAAGGTCCTACAAAAAAAAATTAAATCAGCACTACAGAAATGTTGAAGTACTTCTTTTTTAAAACAAGAAAGATCTTTCATATAATTAACTTTATAAATGACTGAATGAAATTTATATCAGTTTTACATAAATTTTTAAATATACCATCAGATTATTTACAAAATAAATATTTCTGTTTAAAATAGCACATTAATTTCAAAGGTCATTAAAAGAAAAGCAGCACTTTTCCTTATGAGGGAAACCTTTTGAAATTAGCCATGAAATAATCAGTTATGTTATGAAAATATAAATGAAAATGTCTTTCATAAACAAATGTTTTTAAAAGAAAACAAGAATAACTCTCAATGATGCCACTTTCACAGAACTTAACCATTTTAATTCACTGCTTGCTTAACAGTTTCATGCCATGATCTCACTGATATTAATTTCTAAATTACATCATGTAGCGCATTGATCATGTATTATTCCTAAATTACATCGCATAACTCATTCATCATGTATTATTCCTAAATTACATCATGTGAATTACATTGTGTGTATATTACATAATGTATAAATAAATAAAAGAACTCCACAATACAAAATTCTTCCTTTTAATCAATTTGTCATTAAAAGATGGCAACAGATCTTCTCCTTCTTCAGAGTGATTCATATGATCTGACAAATTTAACTAGTAATGGGTCATGATATCCCTTGGCCATCCAAGACTTCTAAGGATACAAGGAATTTATTTAGACGAACAAAGCACACTGACAAAATTAACAACAAAGTCAAAATAAAGGGAGAGGATATACTGCTAAAAATCCTGCCATAGACAAATAAGTGACCTTAGTCATGTGACAATGAAATGACCTTGTGGCAATAGCAAAGGACAATACTAACGACTTTGTCAAGTTAGCATATCTATAAATTCACTATTGCTCCCACCAAAAAAATAGGCTAACCTGGTAGATTGCCATATAGGAATTTGCAAAGAAGAAAAAAAATAATAATATTCTAAATGCAAAATCTCAAAATACAACTATCATGTCAATGCAGGTGTCATCTATTCACATAGAGAATAAACATACAAATAATAAGAACAATATGATCAGCAATCAGCAGACAATTCCTAAATGGGACAAGACATTAGCCTTCTCTTCTTTAAAGAAATATGCTATAATACCAGATATCAGGATCTATATTCTAAATAAAAAACAGTTCAAGAGCAGCCTTAAAAAATAACCAGCACATTTCTTATTTCTCAAATTAATGAGGCAGAGAAAAAGCTTACTACATAAAGAGGCTGAGTATTTTCTACCATAAAAATGCCAACAGATTATCATGCTGTCATCCACTCAAATAACAAGTTTAGTACAGATTGCATAAATAAATGCCAAATTGTTTTCTGGAAGACCAAGGTTTTGCAAAACTATGGCTTAAATTTCCCAGATAGCCATCTCAACAACCAACACTAGAATACAAGAACAATTTTTAAGTTACAGTGAGCTGCTACAGACCAAATCATGGCACACTGCATCACAAAAGATATATAGAGAATAGAGTACTTAAGTATATGGCACTTAAGTACTTTATTCTCTATGTATCTCTTGTAAGTAAAATTAACCTCAGGGGTACTGAATAAACCAAAAATCACGCTTCTCACCTTGGGTTAATTTTGAGGCATTAACCACCCAATTAAGTCAGAAGTGCAAAAACAGAATTCTGAATCACAGAGTAAAATAATGAGAAATCAGAACATTGAGCAGTGAGATACTGAACTGACATAATGAGAAATCTGAACCAAAGTAGTGGTAGATTGAACAGAAAATTAAATTTCTTATATATAAAGTAAACACTGGAATCCTTAACAAAGAGGGAACCAACAGGGGATTAAAAACTGAAAGGACAATCCCTTGGGGAATACCCACAGATATCAAAAACAAACCACTAACCAGGTCATTAAAAAAACTAAAAAGCATTCTGATAAGCAATTCTTCAACATCCAAAGGACCTTGCCTACCAAACCAAAACAAACCAGTAGAACTGAAGCTAAAGAAGAAACATAAACAGAATCAAAGGCAGAAGAAACATCAAGGAAAACTGCACATAAATCTACACAGACACTGGAAGAAAACTTTTCAATTTTTAAGATATCCAGACTTTCAGAACAATATCTTTAACCAAGATCTAATTATATACATCAACCATGATGTCCAAAATAAAAAAGAAAAAAAAGGCAAATTTCAGGCAAAAATTTTTAAAAAAATGTCTTTATGTACAGAAACAAAATAGAAAGACATTTCTGTTTAAATGCTAAAGGAGGACAAGTTGTGCTTTTCAAAAATGTAATGTGTATGCTACACTGGAATGAAAACAAAAATAACAATTCAATTAACAAACAGTGGACAACAAAATGAAGTCAACTGAACTTGAAAAGAATTTTCATGAATCATAATCGTAATATCCTAACTACCCAAAACTGATGGGTACGAACCATATAGTAATAATGACAAATGATGCAAGAAAGTAAGCTTATATAACATCAGCAATATAAAAGAAAAAAAAAAAACCTACACAGTTCACCCATCCATATCCTACAAGTATCTGAAGTTTTTCCTTGAATTTATTCAACCCATCCACTTCCAACAACAACAGATGGAAGCCTGTTCCAACAGTCAACCACCCACTAGCTGAAAACAAACTTCCACATATCTATCCTGCAACCATCCTTCCTCAATTTGAATTTATGCCCCCTCATGTGTGTAGTCTCAGAAAGTGGAAGAATGCCATTAACATTTGGCTTACTCAATCCATTTGCAGCTTTAGACACCTCAATCAGATCTCCCCACAGGTACCTAGTTTTGAGATGGTACAATTTGCAGAACTGAAGCATTTCTAGGTAAGATCATCCTTTCTTTCCCTTCAGCAGTCTAGTTGCCCTTCGCTGCACCCGTTCCAAAAGATCTACGTCCTTCTTAAAGTGAGGCCTCCAGACCTGTATACAGTACTGAAGATGTGGCCTAACCATGGCCTTATACAAAGGGATAATCACCTCCTTATCCCTGCTAGCAAAGTTTCAGTATATCATTGAAAAACCCATTAGCTGTCCTGGCAGCATGTCTGCACTGCTCAGATAATTTCATCTCTGACTGTACAATTACCCCCAGGTCTTCTTCATTCTCCACTACCCTGAGTGTAGCACCACACAGTTGATAAGTTACTCTGGAGTTACTTCTACCCATGTGCAATACCTTGCATTTGTCAATATTAAACTTTAACTACCATTTCTCAGCCCATTGACCCAATTTTCCTAGATATTATTGCAGCAGCAGCTCACCCTGATGACTGTTGTTATCCACAATGCCAACCTTTGTATCATATTCAAAATTAGACATTAAAACCTGATATACCTTCATCAATATCACTGATAAATATTGAAAACAACAATAGGCCCAGCAGTGAAACTTGCTGAACTCAACTAATAACATTGGTCCATGAAGAGCAGTGCCCATTGATAACAACTCTGTCTTCTTTCACTTAACTATCCCTTTATCAGTAACTTGCAGTAACTTTAGCAGTAACTTGCCCTTAACGCCACATAGATCCAGTTTGTACAGCAGTCTTTTATGTGCAACAGTATCAAGAGCCTTCCTGAAATCCAAGTACATGAAATCAAAATTATTTTTTGTATGCAGTGCCTTGATCACTGCATCATAGTAACCTATAAAATTGGTTAAACAAGACTACCCCTTGGCAAATCTGTGGTGTAATTGCAGTATAATTGCATGCCTGTCCAGAGAGTCCTGCATTACTTCTTTAACCAGCGATTCCATTTTCCCTAGAACAGATATTAAGCTAATAGGTCTGTAATTACTCAACATCACCTTTTTATCCCCTTTATGAATTGGGGATACATTTGCACATCTTCAGCCATAGGTACTTTCCCTGAATCCAAGGATGCTCTCATAATTATGTCTAAGAGTTTGGTAACCTCCTTTGCTGCCTCTCTTAATATAACTGGACAAATTACATCCACCCCCAAGTGCCTTTTTTATGTCCATCCTCAACAATTTCTCCTCCACTTTCCTTTTAGTTATCACAGTCATTTGCAACTATAGCGTGGTTAACGTGGTTAACCTGAACAGTTAACTCACAAACATCAAGTGGCCCAATGCAATTCAACCCCTTCCTTCTACTGTTAATATACACATAGAAATCTTTGCTATTTTTCTTTGCATTCTTTGCCAGAGACTTCTCATAATCTTCCTTAGTTTGTCTAACCTCCTTTGTGACTTGATAACAGCCTAACTTATTTCGACCATGGGCTTTTTTATTACCTGATAATTTCTATGCATCCCATGCACTTTTCTTCTCTATCACATGTCTCAATAGTTCATCTGACATAAATTTAAAGTCTAAGCATTGAAAAGCCTTCTTTGATTACTTCCCTAAATACTTCCCATTTAGAATTTGCTGTAAGTAACATCATCAGTTGATTTCATTGCACACAATTTAAAAACTGTCTGAGACCTCTGTAGTCACTGTTACAAAAGAAAAAGCCTTTCTCTTTATCTGTGACAGTAGTTATATCTTTAATTAAATTCCACAATTGTACACTGTGATCGCTGCCACCCAATAGGTCTTTTACCTGCAGATTCTTAATGCAATCACTGCTGATAACCAGATCAAGAGTATTGCTTCTTCTTGTTGCCTCTCTAACATGCTACTGTAGAAAACAGTCATCCAAGAAAATCACAAAAGTTTTGCTACTGTGTGAGTGACCAACCCACAAATTCCAGTTAATATCTGGAAAGTGAAATACCCCATTATGAGACATTCTGATTTGCTGGTCCACTCTATTTCTCTGTATAGCTGTTTGGTATACTCGTCACAGTCATTAGGCCTATACCACCCTCCTACTCTGAATTTTGTTTTTCCAGTGTTTATACCATAACAAACTAACTCTACATTGCACTCGTCACCCATGTCAACTGGATGCACTGCCTTAGATTTAATATTCTTCTTAACTAAGAGCATAATCCATCCATCTCTCCTGTCCTGTCTGTCCTTCCTGTATACATTGTACTCTCCATAACTCAAATTCAGCATCACTTATGTCTGAGTGACACCATGTGTCTGCTATTTCTACAATATCTGCATTTGAATGGCTTAATCAGTACTTCAAATTCACCAAATTTATTTACAATGCTCCTAGCATTAGTGTACATGCAAGTATACATGCACATGTTCTTTTAGTTACTGTAACACAGCCCATGTATTTATATTTGTTCAATGATGACCCACAGCAGCACCTGAAGTTGCAGACACCTTGCTTTCCAGGCTGCTGCATTTACCGATAGTACCAATATAATTCAGATATTTATCAGCGTATGATCAGTTTTGCCAAATAATGCAATGACAAACTTTCACATTGTTTATAAGACTTACGATAAGATCTTGTGATGTAAATCCCACTCCTCTTTATATCAGCAGATCTCAGTGCATGAAATGTTCTCAGAAGAGGTAACTGTGCCCTAATTCTTCTCCCTAAAGCATCTCAGGTGTACTCATTTTGATTCAGGTTTGCAGAACTGGCTGATCAATTCATCCAACAAGCATCCTCTATATGAAAGGATTCACTGATATTGTGATCCAGAAAGGCATCAACAGAGCCTAAGTACCTGTAAAAAAGGTTCAAGTATCTTATCCCTATAAGCAGTAAAGGTGCCTCACTGAAAAGTGTGAAGATTGGTGTGGTCATTTCATCATTATATCTCCCCAGACCATTATATCATTATCACAACAGATAGTGTTATGATGTTCTAATCGGGTAAGAACGCATCTAGAATAAATTCAAAAACATTACTGCTCATCCACTGGTCTTGGCTCCAAAGATGGTGTTACCTGTTTCAAGTTGGAGCAGCTTTTCTGTGGGAACACAAATCATGACCCTTTCTTGGAACTTTTTAAAAAAGTTTTTTGCACACTAAAAACTTCCATTAAGGGCTTTTGTTAGAGAGAGAGAGAGAGAGAGAGAGAGAGAGAGAGAGAGAGAGATGCCTTACTGTCATCATTCTATAGCATTTTGATATGTTAACACTACATAGCACGCCCTTGAATTTGCCTCTAAGACACTTTTCCTATCTCGTGTTGTTGTTGACACAACCTTATAATTACTGTTCTTTACACATTTAATGCTCTGGAATGGCTAGTGAATTAGAGGATAACCTTATGAATGCACCCCCCCCCCCAAATTCACCAGATGAGATCTTTCAAACATCTATACTCCATTTAACAGAAGAAAAAAACTGAATTTTATGTGTTCTGTACTGCATCTGATTAGAATTGAGTAGTGTTGATGTAGTACACACTTTTATATCCTGCCTAATTTGCATTTTCTAGAGATTAATATCATATTGTTATGCACTATTGAGATTTATTGTGTGAAATTATATTCCACTCGATCCAAAGGTTTGTCCAGGTCTTTCTTGAATTTATTTAAGCTGTCAACTTCCATAATGATAGATGAAAGTCAGTTCCAGCAATTAACCACCAGCTGACTAAAGGCAAATTTCCACACATCTATTCTATAACTATATTTCCTCAATTTCACTTTATGCCCCCTCAGGTTCATAATTTGAGCAAGAGGAAGAATCCCATCAGCATTGAACCTGTTCAAACTATTCAAGGCCTTATATGCCTCAATCAGATCACTTCGCAGGTGGCCTAGTCTCCAGGCACTGCAATATGCAGAACTTAAGCCTTTCTTGGTAGGAGCACACCTTTGTTACTCTCACCAATCTTGTTGCCCTTCTCAATATTTCTTCTAGCAATTCCACATCTATCCTAAAATGAGGCGCCCAAACGTGTACGCAGTACTCAAGGTGTGGCCTGACCATTGCCTTATACAAAGGGATAATCGCCTCCTTATACTTGGTACCAAAATTGTTGTATATCATTGACAAGATCCCAGAACCTACTCTGGCAACCTGTCTGAACTGCTCAGAAAACTTCATATCTGACTGCACAATTATCCCCAGGTCTTTTTCATTCTCCAATACCCTGGTGTAGTACCACACAGTTGGTACACTTTTCTGGGGTTACTTTGCATTTGTCAATGTTAAACTTCAGTTGCCACTTCTCAGCCCATATTTTCTAGATCCTGTTGCAGTAGCATACTGTCATTAACAACCCTGCCAGCCTTCGTATCATCTACAAACTTCAAAATTAAGCCTTCATCAATATCATTAATTGATACAGAAAACAACAATGAGCCAAACACTGAAACCTGGGGACCTCACTAATAACATAAGTCCACAAAGAGCAGTGTTACCACTATGTCTTCTCCCACTCAACCATCCTTTTATCCATTGTAGCAACTTTCTCTTAATGCTATACTGCTACAGTATCAAAAGCTTTCCTGAAATCAAAGTATATGACATTAAAATTATTTTTTGCATCCAGCTCCTTTGTGACCACATCAGAGAAGAGAATCCAATCAAATTGGTCAGACAAGACTTCCCCTTAACAAACCCATGCTGTGTCTGAATTATTATTGCAGTCTTGTCTAGATGATCCTGCAATGCTTCTTTAACTGCTGGCTCCGTTATTTTCCCTGGAACAGAATTTAAACTAACAGGTCTCTAACTACTCTTGTCACCCTTTGATCCCCCTTTGTGAACTGGAGATACATTTGCACATCTCCAGTCAGTGAGAACCTCCCCTGAGTCCAAGAATGCTCTCATAATTATGGCTAAGGGTATGCTTACTTCATTTGCACCTCCTATAATATAACAGGATAGATCCCATCCACCTCAGGTGACTTTCTTATGTTTAACTTCAATGATTTCTTCAACGGTTTGCTTTCAGTTATTAAAAAATCATTTAACTCCCTGTTAATAAATTCAATAAGCTTGCTTCTATACTCCACTTTTCCACAGAATTCCTCGTGTGTAGATGTAGATGCAAAATACTCATTCAGTTTGTCAGCTATCTGAGAAGGATCCTCAACAGTTGAACCATCAATATCAAGTGGACCAATCTGATTCATCCCCTTCCTTTTAGAGTTTACAAAAGTAAAGAATTTGCTGCTGTTTTTCTTTCCTCCTTTGCCAAACATTTCTCATAACCTGCCTTCGCCTGCTAACCTGTGCTACCAAAATTAATTTATATCATTGACAAGACCCCATAACCTACTCTGGCAGCCTGTCTGCCCTGCTCAGAAAACTTCATATCTGACTGCACAATTACCCCCAGGTCTTTTTCACATTGATTGGTAATCAATGAACAGCGTCCATTGATTACCAATCTCTGTCTTCTCCCACTCAAGCATCCATTTATCCATTGTGGCAACTTGCCCTTAATGCCATACTGCTCCACTACCTGGTGTAGTATCACACAGTTGGTGCACTTCTATGGGGTTACTTTGCATTTCCCATACAACTGGATGCACTTCCTTATATTTTATGTGTTTCTTAACTAACACCATAGCCCCTCTTCCCTTCCTATCCTTTCTGTACACACTGTACTCACCAAATTCCAATTCTGTATTCCTTATATCTGTGTGACACCACATCTCTGATATCCCAAGAATATCTGCCTTTGATGTCTTAAACAGCATTTCAAATTCATTTACTATACTCCTAGCATTGGTGTACATGCAAGTATACATGAACCTGTTCTTACTCTTAGTTACCCTAACACAACGCATGTATTTACTTGTTTTACGATGATAGAATGGTACATGGGATTAGTCAGCAGCTCTATTGCATGTTATCCAGCTCTATAGCATGTTATCTTACAACCATACATGAACCTGTTCTTACTCTTAGTTACCCTAACACAGTGCATGTATTTACTTGTTTCACGATGATAGAATGGTACATGGGATTAGTGAGCAGCTCTATTGCACGTTATCCAGCTCTATTGTATGTTATCTTACAACCTTCACATGCTGTGTGATAGCTTCTGGTTAGCAGGCACAAGTAAGAAGACATGGGGCTGGAATGGCAGCTAGAGTATTACATGTTATGTTTAGCAGTGCATCAGCTAATGCTGGGCATGTATTAGTACTGCATATACTAATAGTGGGTGGGTCAGAAAACTGCTAGCTTGGGGGGGGGGGATTCACAGACTAATAGATTAACAGTACCAGCAGGCAGAGGTGGAAGTAATTCTTGCACTGCTTCTAGTGGAATGAGCAGCAGCCTGGACAGAAAGTTTCTGGGGGTTTCAGGTTACTCCCTCTGCATACTTCCCATCCAAAGTATGTCAATGTTAAACTTCAGTTGCCACTTCTCAGCCCATCTGCCCAACTTTTCTAGATCCTGTTGCAGTAGCATACTATCATTACTGTCATTAACAACTCTGCCAACCTCTGTTTCGTCTGCAAACTTCAACATTAAGCCTGATATACCTTCATCAATATCATTGATTAATACAGAAAACAACAATGGATCCAACACCAAACCATGGGTGACTCCACTAATAACATTACTCCACAAAGAACAGCATCCATTGATTACCAATCTCTGTCTTCTCCCACTCAAGCATCCATTTATCCATTGTGGCAACTTGCCCTTAATGCCATACTGCTCCAATTTGTACAGTAGTCTTCCATGTGCAACAGTATCAAGAGCTTTCCTGAAATCCAAGCATATAATATCAAAATAATTTTTTGCATCCAGTACCTTTGTGACCACATCATAGTATCCAATTAAATTGGTCAGATAAGACTTCCCCTTAACAAACTAATGCTGTGTCTGAATTATTACTGCAGTCTTGTTTAGATAATCCTGCAATGCTTCTTTAACCAGTGACTCCATTATTTTTCCCAGAACAGAAGCTAAACTAACAGGTCTGTTATTACTCGTGTCACCCTTTGATACTCCTTTGTGAATTGGACATACATTTTCACATCTCCGGTCCATGGGGACCTCCCCTGAGTCCAATGATGCTCCCATAATTATGGCTATGGATTTGCTTACTTCCTTTTCCACCTCCTTAATATAACTGGATAAATCCCATCCACCACATGTGCCTTTCTTAAGTTTAACTTCAATAATGTCTCCTCCACTTTACTCTTAGTTATTACAAAATCATTTAGCTCCCTATTAGAGTTCAATAAGCTTATGTTCTCCACTTACAGAATTTCTCATGTGTGAATGTAGATGCAAAATACTCATTCAGTTTGGCAGCTATCTGAGCAGGATCATCTGCAGTCAAACCATCGATATCAACGAAATTCTTTGCCAAATATTACTTGTAATATGCTTTGCTTGCCTAACCTCCTTTTGTGACTTGATTACAGACTAGCTTATATCTACCATAGGCTTCTGTGTCACCTAATAATTTATATGCATTTTTCTTCTCTGCCATGAGTCTCATTAGTTCATCTGACATCCATCTGGGCCTAACCTTGAACGGTATTTCTTAGTTGGTATGAAAAGCCTTGTAGCTTCCAAGATTAATTCCTTGAATGCTTCCCATTTAGAATTTTCTGTTAGTAACATCAACAGTTGGTCCCACTGTATTCAATTTAAAAAATCTTTGAGACCACTATAATCACCTTTACAAAAGCAAAAAATCTTCCCCTTACCCCCGAAGTTAGTTACATCTTTGAGTAAATCCCACATCAGCACACTGTGATCACTGCCACCTAGCGGTTCCTTTATCTGTAAATTCTTAATGCATGAATAATAACTGCTAATAATGAGAGCAAGAGTATTACTCCCTCTGGTTGCCTCTCGAACATGCTGCTGTAGAAAACAACCTTCCAATAAATCCACAAAAGTCTTGCTAGTGGGCAAGTGACAAACCCACAAATTCCAGTCAGTATCTGGAAAGTTACTGACTGGAACGATTATAAGACATTCTGATTTACTATCCTTTCTGTACACAAATCCACAAAAGTCTTGTTAGTGTCTTAGTGACCAATCCACAAGTTCCAGTCAATATCTGAGAAATTAAAATCCCCCATTAAAAGACAGTCTGATTTACTGGCCTACTCTATTTCTCTCTCCAGTTGTTCATTGTAGCATCAGAGTCATTAGGCCTCTAACAAACTCCTACCCTCATTTTTGCTTTCCTAGTGCTTATGTTACACCAAACTGACTCGGCGTTGCACTGTTCATCTATGTCCATTGGATGTACTTCCTTAGCTTTTATGTGTTTCTTAACTAATAGCATAACCCCCCCCATCCCTTCCTATGCTATCTATCCTTATATTTGTGTCATTCCTTATATCTGTGTGACACCATGTCTCTGATATTCCAGCAATATCTGCCTTTGATGTCTTGACCAGTGCTTTAAATTCATCAAATTAATTTACTATACTTCCAGGATTGGTGTACATGTAAGTATACATGCACCTGTTCTTAATCTTAGTTATCCTAACACAGCCCGTGTATTTATTTGTTTAAAGATAACTCCTAGCAGTTCCTGAAATTCCCAGCAACTTGCTTTCCAGGCTGATGCTCATTCTAATAGAATTCAGTGCAAGAATCACTTCTACCTCTGCCTGCTGCTCCTGTTAATCTATTAGTATGTGAATCCCCCCCCAAGCTAGCAGTTTTCCAACCCACCCACTATTAGTGAATGCAGCACTAATACCTGCCCAGCATTAGCTGATACACTGTTAAACAGAGCATGCAATACTCTAGCTGCACTTCTAGCCCCATGTTTTCTTACTTGTGCCTGCTAACCAGAAACTATAACACGGCATGTCAAGGTTGTAAGATAACATGCAATAGAGCTACTGACTAAGTCCATATCCCATCCTATGGGTTGCCTTTTTAGTCTCAATCCAAATCTAATCCCAACTATAACTCACCCCTCCTCCTATCAACCCATCTTCCATTCTTTCTTTCTTTTTTTTTTACAGGACTTGCCTTCCGGATTCAAGGTTTCAAAATTTCTAGGAAAATTTATGCTCACTGGTTGTTGCTTGGGCTGAAGGAACATAGCCAAATACCTGAATGTGACTTGGACCCATGCTACTTTTAAATATTTGGCTGTGGTTGTGCTAAGTGGCCAGCCATACAACACAACTCTAACATACAGTATACCATTGTTAATCACTAATTAGTTGCCACTTCAAGTGATGAGCCACTTGAAGTAGCTTGCTTGCTGATAAGAAGAGTAAACAGTAGAATGTAAATGTTCATTCATATACTGATTTTTATCCATTATCTATTTTTCTTTCTACAGAAACCAAAGAATAATTTTTGTGATATACATACATATGATTTACAGATTATAATTTTAAATTATATTATTTAATTTTGTTATTTATTTAATATAAGTTAATAAATAATATGCACAAATATAATGCATTTTAATAATATGTATTACATTTCTAGAAGGCCTCCATAGCCATGTGGTCAGGAGTGGGAATGCAGAACACATGCTCTTTGAGTGGACCAGAGTTCAAGCCCATGACTGCTAAATATGCCTGATCTGCCAACCCACACTGGACCAGCATGGCAGATTACGGTTCATTTCTTTAAAGAAGGCCTCCATCCTGCAGTGGGTTGATAATGGCTGCAGTTTACCTTTTTGTTTTACCTTTATTACATTTCTATTAAAGCCTCTTTAATTTTACAGCCCATTTAATTTATTTTCAATTTAAAAATTTTAATTTATTATTATTTGGTGTACTGGAAGGGCATTGTACATATTACAAATTAGGGCCATAACATGTTTAAATCCAGCCCTGGCTGCAAGAGATGACATCAGCAGATTATCTAGGTGGATTTGGCCTGAGAGGGATTTTTATGAGATCCACAGATTTTTTTTTTTTAATCAAGATCTTTAAGAAATTATACACTTACATTTTTCTTTTAACTGGAAACAGTTTTTCTTTATTCTTTTTATTCCAGGGGCAATATTTGTGTGTTCATTTTTATTTGAATAGGAATGACTATTCTATGCATAACGGTAACACACTCAACATTTATGCTAGTCAAAGATTCACTAAATGTTCTCAACTTGGGTCATGTGTGATTTCTCATGCTGCCATCACCACAAAAAGAGCTGATATGATCCAGTTGTATCAGCAGTAGTTTCTAAAATACCTTAATACATATAACTTAAACTTGATAGAAGATATGAATTCATACATTAACTCAGTAGAAGATAAAACTAGTGTGTGTGTGTGTGTGTGTGTGTGTGTGTGTGTGTGTGTGTGTGTGTGTGTGTGTGTGATGGGGGTTTAATGGCGCACGAGCTGCTGGGGCTATAGTGTGCCAATTCATATGAAAATGATAAAAAACAAATTTCAGATATATTCACTTTATGTTTTATTAGAGAGATGTTTTAGAATTTATGATACATTCTAATATTTTTCAAAAAAGAGAAAAATTCATTGATGTTTGCATCGTCACCAATAATATGTTTTAATGTCTTCGGTTCTCGAAGATTTCTTAGGGAAAGGAGGGTGGATATTCTGTCCTGATGACAGTGAGGGCAATCAACGATGTTGTTTGTTTGTTATTTGGTTTTTAGGAGCATTAGCAACTAAGGCCATATTGCTCCGGGCAATCAACGAGAATGTGTTTGACTGTTAAATGTGAGAAACAGTGTGGACATTGAGGAGGATCCTCTCCTGTAAGTAGATGAAGGTGAGTCAGGTATGTATGTCCTATCCGTGCTCATGCAAGCACTACTACTTCTCTTCGTACTGTTTTGGTGCTAGAGCGCCAAAGCTGTGGTTCCTGTTTCAGCTGATAAAGTTTATTATTGGTTTGGGTGTGCCATAGCTCTTTCCACTGTGCAAGACATGTAGTTTGTATGATGTGAATCATAGATTGGAATAGGAGCGAAGGTTAAATCATAAGTTGATGGATTTTTCGCAGTTTTGTCAGCGAGTTCATTCCCTTTTATCCCCGAATGGGCTGGGATCCAGCAAAAGGTCACTGATTGATGACGTTCCTCAATTTTTAATAAGAGGCTTCTGATTTGGTTTAACATTGGATGAACCTTGTAAGTTTTGTATTGCTGTAATTGAGCTTAGAGAGTCAGTGTATACAATATATTTTAGAGATGGGTAGAGATTCAGGTTTTCTAAAGCTAATTTTATTGCATGAAGTTCTGCAGAGAAGCTGCTATACTCAGGTGGAAGGGAAGCAGAAATGATTGTAGTGGGAAATACTGCTGCTGCTCCAACGGCTGAATGTGATTTCTTTATTCTTTTTATTCCAGGGCCATCAGTATATATATTGGCAAAAAACTAGCATATTTCTGAATATGGCTTGCATGGAGTTGTTTCACGTTGAGGGACGGTAGGTGATTCTTTCCCCATTTTTGAAGATAAGTATCACAAGTGAATTGAGGAGGAGGTGTCCAAGGTGGGTGAAAGCATTTCACTACTTGTAGCCTGTTGACATTAGGAATATTCCAACTCTGTGTTATTTCAATTAGGCATAAGCCTGCCAGTCTTATTTTACTGGGTTTATTTCTACAGAGGTTTTGCAGAGTGGATTAAAGAGATATGGCTCAATGGGATGCTGATAGCAACTTTGTATTTGGGCTGCATACTTAAGAAGTAGTGTTTTTCTGCGGAGACAAAGAGGGGGCTCATGTGCTTCAATATATAAACTATGGGTAGGAGATATCCTGAATGCACTAAGGGCAATCCGCAATGCACTATGCTGTATAGGGTCCAACCAGTGTAGCGTACTCTTTCGAGCAGAATCATAGATTGGAGCACCAAAATCCAAATGGGATCTGATCAATGCTCTGTATAAGAGAAGCAAAGATGTACAGTCTGCTCACCAAGACAGGGCAGATAAAGCTCTGAGTACGTTCAGTTTTTTGAGGAAGGAAGTACGCACCGATTTAATGTGCTCAAAAAAATTTAATTTTCTGTCAGGGATTAATCCCAAGAATCTGATATTGCTGGTCACTGGAATGGTAAAATTTGACATCTGAAGTTCAGGATCTGTATGCATTTTTCGTAGATTACAAAAGTGGATACCAACAGTTTTCTGCTGAGATAGACGATAGCCATTGAGTCCTGCCCACCTTTGGACCTTATTCAAGGATATCTGCAATTGTTGTTCAATGGATCTCATATTCTGAGAGTGGCAAGAAATGGAAAGATCATCTGCATAAAGATAGGCCTCAACTGTATTTGGAAGTTCTTTTGTGACAGAATCAATTTTAAGGGCAAAGAGGGTTGCACTCAATACAGAACCTTGTGGCACTCCTTCTTCCTGTAAAAATGTCATAGAAAGCGAGTTGTGGTATTGAACTTCGAACGAACGACTCTGGAGAAAGTTCCTGATGAATATAGGAAGGTTGCCTTGTAGACCAAGGGCATGGAGGTCACTGAGAATGCCATGGCGCCAGGTAGTGTCAAATGCCTTCTCTATGTCTATGGAAATCAAAACAAGATGCTCATTTTTTACGAAGGCATTGTAAATTGCAGACTCTGCCTTGATCATGAGATCTAAGGAGGACCTGTTCTTACGAAAGCCGTGCTGATTATTACTCATTAGGTGTTGTGTTTCGATGATCCAAACAAATCGATTATGAATAATTTTTCAAATAATTTACCGAGGCAACTGAAGAGGGAAATTGGCCGGTAATTGTATGGCCTGTTAGGGTCTTTTCCAGGTTTCAAAAAGGCAAGAACTGTGGCATGATGCCAAGAGCTGGAATAAATGTTTTCCATAAATATTCGGTTATAGTAGACCAGCTGTATTTGTAAATTTTTGTCACCGAGGTTTTCTAACATGATATAAGATATTCCGTCTGGCCCAGCGGCACCGTTGTGTGTTGTTTTAATGACATGTACAAGTTCATGATATTGAAGAGGCTGGTTATACGGAAGGAAAACTGAGGTTAGAAAATTGATGATTCATTGTTCAGTCATGGTCTTTATTTTCTGAAAATCCGCAGAATAAGTTGAGGCCACTGAAACTTCAACAAAGGTTTTGCCCAAGGCATTTGCTATGTCCGTAGGAGCAGAGAGTTCCTGCCCATTCCATGAAAGAATTGGTGAAGGGGTTGTTGGAAATTTTCTGGAAATCTGCCTGATTTTCTTCCATATTAACCTGGAGTTAGTGTTTCTGTTTATGGTAGATGCAAACCGAATCCAAGAATTCTTCTTGGCTTGCCTTTGAATGAGACATGCTTTCGCTCTTAGCTTCTTGTAATTGATAAGATTAGCCATGGTTAGTGATCTATGAAATAAATTCCATGCTTTATTTTTTAACTTCTTTGCTTTTGTGCAGTCTTCATTCCACCAATAGTTAAGATGCCGTCGGGACTGGAATTGAACATTTAGCTGCAGATAGTAGGTGTGCAGTGATGTAATCTATGGCTTCATCTATCGACTGTGTTCGTATATATTGCTCATCCAGGGTGACAAAAGATTGAAATTTGACCCATTTGGCTTGAGAGAACTTCCATTTCCTGCAGGGTTTAACTAATGGTAGTTGTGCAGTGAGCAGATCACAAATAATCGGAAAATGATCACTGCCCAAGGGGTTGTCCATAACAGACCATTCTATGATTGGAAACAGAATCAGGGAACATATTGATAGATCGATTGCAGAAGTTTGTCCAGATGGTAATTGTATGTGAGTGGGTGCACCAGTATTAAGAACAGTAAGGTTTTGCTTATGTAGAAAAGTTTCAATTAGGCGGCCATGTGTATCTAATTTTGTTGATCCCATAAGAGGTGGTGGTCATTAAAATCACCCAAGAGACAGACAGGAGGGTGGTAATTGCATTAGCAGGTTTTCAAGATCTTGATAAGAGAAGGTATGACTTGGTGGGAGATAGACTGATGCTAGTGTTAACGCAATCTGGGTTACCAAGCGTACAGCAACAGCTTCAATTTCAGTTTGCAAAACAATTTGTTTGGTCAGGATCTTTGAGCTGACCAAGATGGCCATGCCTCCATGGGCAGCATTTGAAGTATTACGATCTTGTCGATAGACGGCATAGTTCTTATTGTTGGTGGAAATTTGAGAAGTTAGATAGGTTTCCTGTAGACAGAAACCAACTGGAGAGTATCGGTTAATTAAGACTTGAATATCATTAATGTTGCTGCGAAATCCTCTACAATTCCATTGTAGAATATAAGGCATTACTGGTGTTTAGTAGAAGAAGCTGTATCTGACTGTTTTCTTAATGTGACTGGCTTGTGATATTCAGGCTTTGGTTTGTCTTTTTTGGAGAAGAATGGTCGACCGGTTTCCATTTCTTCTTCCGCATGTATTTCTAAGATAGGTTCTTCTTGTCTGGATGAGTCGAGTGTATCCATAGATGTTTCTTGGATATTCTTTTTTAAATGTGAGCTTCGATTATTCGATGTAGAAGCAATCACTGGGGGGAGGAGGAGATGTTGCTGGTACTGTAAGTGCAGTATTATTTGCCTGGTTCAACTGCTTAGGGATATTGGACTGTTGCTGGGAGAGAACAGCCCAAGCCCAGTCAGAGATTGCAGTGTTTGAAAGGACTGTAACATCAGTTTTGGTGGCCACTGATTGATACTTTTGCGCAATACTAGAGTACGTATGCTTAGTCATACTGGGAGCAATTACTTTCCTTGCTTCTTGAAAACTTACTTTATTTTCAATCTTATATTTGACAATTTTCTTTCAGGTTTTCCATTTGCCGCATGACCTTGAATAAGCAGGATGGTTGCTTTTACAGTTGGGGCAGGCCATTTCTTTTGCTAAGCAGTCACTTTGAGTGTGGCCAGAGGACCCACAATTGGGGCAAACTTGATTTCCTCTGCATGCCGTTTGAGAGTGGCCATACTTTTGGCACTTAAAACACTTATTGATGTTGGTAGATTTGGCATATTGAAAGTGAGAATAATGTTCCTTGTAGGCGTAAGTGTATTGTCTTTTTTAATCATAATCCTTTTGACTGCAATGACATTTTGGTCTTGAAGTTCTTGCATTATCTCCTCCTCCGTGACATTCAATAGATCCCAGCTGGATATAACCCCTTTGGATGTATTTAGGGCTGCATGGGGAGAAACCTTTACTGGAATTCCAGCAATGTTTGTAAGGTTTAGCAGTTTCTCTGAATGTCCACGTTTTATTGTCTCCACTAGTAGGTCGCCTGATTGCAGTCTCTTGACTGTCTTAGGAGATCCTGCCAGACTTTCCAGGTGTTTCTGGATAAGGAACAGAGAGAGCTTACTGAGAGGCTGATCTTCAAGAGAGTGCATTATACGGAATGCAGGACAATTTGTTTCTGAGGAAGTGGTTTTCAACCTCTTGGGTTGCGACATGTTATGCTCAATGTCTTAACTCTGACCGAGAGCTTATCGGCTCGAGAGACGGAAATGCATGTTGATCCATGTTTGCTGCTTTTGGCCCTTGGCAGATTAGCTTTTCTGCCAAGATTTCCGGCCCTGCCACGGGGAGGCAGGAGCAGTGCCCGGTGTGACCAAGCGTAAAGTAGTAAGTGTTAGTAAAAAAAATATGAAAAATAAAGAAAGGTAGCTTTTCTTTCTTGCTCTGTACAAGTACTTTTTGTAACAGTAGCTGATATTAAAAAATAAATTTCTTAAGGACAGGAACTTAAAAGAACTATAAATTGCTTTTAGATAATCACTCTTTAAGCACAGAGAAAACGCTTGATCACAATCGCTTGGCACCTGAGGCCAGATAAAACTAGATACTGAAATATATATATATATATAGGGTTATTACTGCATTGGAATATAATTTTAGTGTAACAACGAGGCTAGTCAGAGCAACACGTGTTCACAAGCCAGATTTTTTAATGTTTTGAAATTATTGTTTTTTTTCTCTAACTTTTTAATTTAAATTTAGTAGTATAGTATTTTTTTTGTGATTTTCCGATTAAGTTGGTGTATTTATTCTTTACTTAGTCTTGTAATTACATAGAAAACCACAGATATGCAGTACTTTACTTTACATTATATTACAAACCACAGATATGCAGTACTTTACATTTGTCAATGTTAAACTTCAGTTGCCACCTCTCAGCCCATCTGCTCAACTTTTCTAGATCCTGTTGCAGTACTGTACTGTCATTAACAACCCTGCCAACCTCTGAATCTTCTGCAAACTTGGACATTAAGCCTGATATATCTTTATTAATATCATTAATAAATTCTGAAAACAACAATGGGCCCAACCCTGGGGACTCCACTAATAACATTAGTTCATGAAGAGAAGTGTCCATTGAATACCACTCTCTATTTTTTCCCACTCAAACATCTCTTTAACTGGCAAGGGACTATATGATTTTGAAATAACTGAGAGAAAAGTGGCATTAAGGGCAGCAATTTGCTCTTAATGCCATACTGCTTCAGTTCGTATTACTCCTATCCATACAGTATCAAAAGCTTTCCTAAAATCCAAGTATATGATATCAAAATTATTTTTTTGCATCCAGTTCCTTTGTGACCACATCATAGTATCTAATCAAATTTGTCAGACAAGACTTCCCCTTAACAAGCTCATGCTGTGCTTGAACTATAACTATAATCTTGTCTAGATGATCCTGCAGTGCTTCTTTAATAAGTGACTCCATTATTTTCCCCAGAACAGATGTTAAGCTAACAGATCTGTAATTACTTGTGTCACCCTTTGATCCCCCTTTGTGAATTGGGGACACATTTGCATATCTCCAGTCCATAGGGGCTTTCCCTTAGTCCAGATGAAAGTAAGCAAGCAAACCCAAGTCTAAGGGTTTGCTTACTTCCTTTACTGCCTCCTTTAATATAACTGGATAGATCCCATCCACACCAGGTGTCTTTCTTATGTTTAACTTCAACAATTTCTCCTGCACTTTTCTCTCAGTTATTTCAAAATCATTTAGTCCCTTGCCAGAGTATGATAAACTTCTGGCATTCCCCTCCCCGAATAACTCTTCATGTGCGAATGTAGATGCAAAATACTCATTCAATTTGTCAGCTACCTGAGCAGGATCATCAACAGTTGAACCCTTGATATCAAGTGGACCAATTTCATCCCCTTCCTTCTAGAGTTTACATAAGTAAAGAATTCTTTGCTATTTTTTTTTTTTTTTGCATCCTTTGCCAAAGATTTCTCGTAATCTGTCTTCGCCTGCCTTACTTCCTTTGTGACTTGATTACAGGGCAGCTTATATCTACCATAGGCTTCCATTTCACCTGATGCATCTCAAGCATTTTTCTTCTCCCCCACTAGTCTCTTTAGTTCATCTGACATCCATTAGGCCTAAACCTTGAACAATATTTCTTATTTGGTATGAAAAGCCGAGTAGCTTCCAAGATTCCTTGAATGGTTTGCATTTAGAATTTGTAAAGAGAAAGCAAAAACCTCTCTTTACTCCTGATGGTAGTTACATCTTTGAGTAAATCCCACCTCGGCACACTGTGATTACTGCCACTTAGTGGTTCCTTTATCTGTAGATTCTTAATGTTAAAAATTAAGATTGATACAATGAAGCATCATATGTTTAAGAGTGTAAATATTCTATATAATATTCGTGTAAATATTCTATATAATATTCGTGTAAATACACCATAGAAAACTCTTAAATGAAAAAACTACAAATGTAGTTTTTTCGTTTAAGAGTTTTCTATGGTGTATTTACTATGTTTGTAGTTTTTCGTTTAAGAGTTTTCTATGGTGTATTTACACAAATATTATATAGAATATTTACACTCTTAAACATATGATGCTACATTGCATCAATCTTCTTTTTAACATTATCATGTACACCTTCTGGCATCTCTAATATTGTGTGATTATCTTCACAACTGGATTGCCATGTCTGCAACCAGGGTGCCTGCCCACCCACTGATGAAGGGCCAACAAGCCTTGAAACGGTGCCATCTGGGTGGTGCTGCCCACCGAGAATAAGTAACAATAGTCTTCTCTTTTGGTGAAGCGTTACTTATTTGAGGTAGTGCAATACATGGCAACTCGTTGTGAAGGAGGAGCACAATATGAGATACAGATAAAATGATGCCCCTTCAAACTACAAACGTAGTTTTTTCGTTTAAGAGTTTTCTATGGTGTATTTACACCAGTATTATATAGTAGATTCTTAATGCATGAAGGATCACTGCTAATAATCAGATCAAGAGTATTACCACCTCTGATTTCCTCTCGAACATGCTGCTGTAGAAAACAATCATCCAGTAAATCCACAAAAGTCTTACTAGTGTGCGAATGACAAACCCACAAGTTCCAGACAGTATCTGGAAAGTTGTCTATTTTCTTTTCTTTTATTATATTTTACTTTTTTTTTTGGTTTTTGGCTGGTGCAGCATAAGTTTTGGACTTCCTTGCACCATGTGGCCATTAATAATACTAATACTATTCCTTTTTCAATAGCATATTTCCCATTTCAGGGCTATGATTCGTCTCGTTGAAGGTGCATTATCATTATGAATTTGTAGCATCAGGTTTACTGAAATAGTTCTACTATTATCACTGTGAATAGTTGGATTATTGCTTGATGGACTGATACTAAGTTTCCTTGGATGGGGAGAGAGGATTTAGAATATCAGTGGTTATTGAACAAGGTTAAATAATAAGCAGAAGGAGATGACAACTCTACCCTGTTTGGGTTGATGACTTTTGAGGCATTTCTTTGGATATAATAATAATACCTCAACAAAGTTTCCTCTTGCGATGGTGCACAACATTGAAAATTTTGATGTGATTCTCCATAATTGTTTAAAATGCAACCGCGCTCAACTGATGAAATGAGTGCCCTACATAAAAGCTTACTGCAATTACAATTCAGTCTGTGGGCTAAATCTCTGGATGGAGTGGTAGATATCAGAGGATTTCATACCTGTAAGAAATACTACTTATACTCCAACACAGGTCATAAAAGTTCCTAACTAGTCATTTTAACAAGAATATTATACAGGGTTATTCAAAATGAAGTCCGGAATTGTGTACAGGAATACAATTCAAACCCCGCACTTCACTTTATTAACTGTATTTAGTGCTCACATCGGGCTCAAACCACAGTCAATTCACATGCATATGTACTGTCTTTTACATGACTGCTCAGCTAATTCAGGATACATAAAAGTTTCTAAATTAATTATTAGTATTAACAGTGGCAAATGATGCAAAGAAGCAAGTTTATACAGCATTAGCCAAAATAAAAAATACCTCATTCATTCATTAAAATTATTAAAATTAATATCATTTAATGATATTAAGAGTAGGAGACCGGCGGAATTACTTAACAAGTACAGGTCACTGTTGAAAAAAAGCCGTGAATTATGGTTGAATTTGAAAGTGTCTGCAATTCTGCCCAGACACGATAGGAGGGAGTATATGATGAGAGCCCTGTCGATCAATTTGGCCCTGGAAAGATTGTGCAAGGCTCGAGGGGAAGAATTTTTTTCAGCCTGGTCTGTACTTGTTAACAGGAGAGACTACTTCTACAGGGATGGGATACACTTAAATAGAAAGGGTGCAAGAATGTTTGCTGATGCTATCAAGGCAGTGTTAGGTGGGTCGGAAAACTGCTAGATTGGGGGATACAAGGAATAATAGATTAACAGTAGCCACTGGCAGAGGTGAGAGTGATTCTTGCACTGCTTCTACTGGAATGAGCAGCAGCTTGGAAAATAAGATGCAGGATATTTCAGAGACTGCTGGGAGTCATTGGGGTATAAGTAAACACATGGGTTGTGTTAGGGTAGCTAAGAAAAAGAACAGGTGCATGTATACTTGCATGTACACCAATGCTATGAGTTTGGTAAATAAATTTGATGAATTTGAGGAATTGCTCAAAGCATCAAAGGCGGATATTGTTGGGATATCAGAGACGTGGTGTCATACAGATATAAGTAATGCAGAACTGGAATTTGGGGAGTACAACGTCTACAGAAAGGATAGACAGGATAGGAAGGGAGGAGGGGTTATGCTATTAGTTAAGAAACACATAAAATCCAAGGAAGTGAAGCCAGTCGACATCGCTGGATAGTGCAGTGTCGAGTCAGTTTGGTGTGACATAAGCATTGGGAGATCAAAATTGACAGTAGGAGTGTGCTATAGGCCTAATGACTATAGCACACTATAATAAGAAAGAGTATAATAAGAAACTGTACAGGGAAATAGAGTGGGCCAGTAAATCAGAGAGTCTTATAACGGGGGATTTTAATTTCCCAGATATTGACTGGAACTTGTGGATTGGTCACTAAGACACTAACAAGACTTTTGTGGATTTGTGTACAGAAAGGATAGTAAATCAGAATGTCTTATAATCGTTCCAGTCAGTAACTTTCCAGATACTGACTGGAATTTGTGGGTTTGTCACTTGCACACTAGCAAGACTTTTGTGGATTTATTGGAAGGTTGTTTTCTACAGCAGCATGTTCGAGAGGCAACCAGAGGGAGTAATACTCAAAATGGGAAGCATTCAAAGAACTTATCTTGGAAGCTACTAGGCTTTACATACCAACTAAGAAATATTGCTCAAGGTTCAGGCCTAAATGGATGTCAGATGAACTAATGAGACATATGGCAGAGAAGAAAAATTCATGGGATACATATAAATTAACACGTGACACAGAAGCCTATGATAGATATAAGTTGATCTGTAACCAAGTTACAAAGGAGGATAGGCAGGCGAAGGCAGATTACGAGAAATCTTTGGTAAGGGATGCAAAGAAAAACAGCAAGGAGTTCTTTACTTATGTAAACTCTAGAAGGAAGGGGATGAATCAGATTGGTCCACTTGATATCGATGGGTCAACTGTTGATGATCCTGCTCAGCTAGCTAACAAACTAAATCAATATTTTGCATCTACATTCACACATGAGGAGTTATTCAGGAAGGGGAATGCCATAGATGAAGTAAACACTGGCAGTGAGCTAGATGATCTTGTAATAATTGAGAGTAAAGTGGAGGGGAAATTGTTGAAGATAAATACAAGAAAGGCAACTGGGATAGATGGGATCTATACAGTTATATTAAAGGAGGCAGCAAAGGAAGTAAGCAATCCGTTAGGCATAATTATGAGAGCTTAATTGGACTCGGGAGGTACCCACAGACTGGAGATGTGCTAATGTAACCTCAATTCACAAATTTAGGATCAAAGGCTGACACAAGTAATTATAGACCTGTGAGTTTAACTTCTGTTCCAGGAAAATTAATGGAAGCACTGGTTAAAGAAGCACTGCAGGATCATCTTGACAAGAATTCAGTTATAGCTCATTCACAGCATGGTTTTGTTAATGGAAGGTCTTGCCTGGCCAATTTGATTGGATACTATGATGTAGTGACAAAAGAATTGGATGCAGGGAATAACTTTGATATTATATATTTGGATCTTAGAAAGGCTTTTGATACTGTTGCATATGGAAGACTGCTGCACAAATTGGAGCAGTGTGGCATTGGTGGCAAATTGTTGCTATGGATAAAGGGATGGTTGAGTGGCAGAAGACAGAGAGTGGTAATTAATGGACACTGCTCATCGTTGACTAATGTTATTAGTGGAGTCTCTCAGGGTTCAGTGTTGGGTCATTGTTGTTTTCTGTATTTATAAATAATATTTATGATGGTATATCAAACTTAATGTCCAAGTTTGCAGATGATACAAAGGTTGGCAGGGTCGTGGAACAGGATCTGGAAAGGTTGAGAAGATGGGCTGAGAGGTGGCAAATGAAGTTTAACATTGACAAATGTAAAGTACTACATATGGGAAACGCGCCTCTGTAGCCAGGTGGGAAGGAGCAGCAGTGCGTAGCACACGCTTCTTGATTAGACCGGGGTTCGAGCCCGTCACCACCAAATACAGAGGATGCAGAAAGGTCAGGGAATGACCACCGCATATCCGGGAGCAATATGGCCTTAGTTGCTGATGCTTCTAAAAACCAAATAACAACAACAAATATGGGAAACAGCAACCCCAGAGCAACGTATCAACTCTGTGGTACTACAATGACAGTGGTAGAGAATGAAAAGGACCTGGGGGTAATTGTGCAGGCAGATATGAAGTTCTCTGAGCAGTGCAGACAGGCTGCAAGAGTAGCTCATGGTGTCTTATCAATGATATACAGGAATTTTTCTAGCAGGGATAGGGAGGTGATTATTCCCTTGTATAAGGCAATGGTCGGGCCACACCTTGAGTACTGTATACAGGTCTGGAAGTCTCATTTCAAGAAGGATGTGGAGCTGCTGGAATGAGTACAGAGAAGGCAACAAGGTTAGTGAACGGAACGAAGGGTTGCTCTTACAAAGAAAGGCTTAAGTTTTGCAAATTACAGTCTGGAGACTAATCACCTGAGAGGGCATAAATTCAAATTGAGGAAAGACAGATGTAGGATAAATGTGCGGAAATTTGACTTTAGCCAGCAGGTAGTTTGGTTGGTGGAACAGACTTCATCCCTTGTTGTGGAAGTTGATAGCCTAAATAAATTTAAGACTCAGCTGGACAGGTATTTCGAACAAACGGAGGGGTGAAGTGGAAGGGTTTCTTTTTTTTTTTTCTGGCTGATGTTGCATAAGCTTGCTTTCTTGCATCATATGCCTCTACTAATGCTAATGCTACTGCTTCCTTAAATTTAATCAAGCTATCTACTTTTACAGCACCAGATGGAAGTTTATTCCAGCAATCAATTACTCCCTGTGAATTTGCACACATCTATCCTGCAGCCATCTTTTTTTTCAATTTAAGTTCATGTCCCCTAATTTGTACTGTTTGAGAACAAGTAAGGATGCCATATTTACTTTACTCAATCCATTTAAAGCCGGAAATGCTTCAATAATGTGTCCTTGCAGGTGCCTGGTTTTCAAGCACTGCGGTTTGCAGAACAGAAGAGTTTTATGGTAAAAATACCCTTTTTTTTTTTTTTTTTGTCCTTAACTAATCTTGCTGCTCTTCTCTTTACCTATTCCATAGTTAACATCTTACTTAAAATGAAGCTTCCAGACATGTACTCAAGATGCAGCATAACCATTGCTTTATACACTGAGATAATTATCTTCTTGTCTCTGCTGGCAAAATTTCTATATTTCATTGACAATATTTCATTGAACATTTCTTGTCTGCCACCAGCTCTCCTCAGTTCATTTATTAGATCTAAACCTTAAACAAGATCTTAGTTGAGAAAAAAAATAGCTTAGTAGCTTCTATGATTACTTCTCTGAATGATTCCCATTTAGAATTTGCAGTTGATAACATCATTAACTGCTCCCACTGAAATGAATTACAAATTGTCTAAGACCTTCACCTTTACAAAAGCAAAACCCCTTTACCCTTGACCAATGTTCCCTCTAAGCTGCATGGGTGTGTGTGGTCACACAATAACTGAAATGCTGCCGTGCACTGCTAAATTGTTGCCATGCAGCTGAAATTTTCTTTTAAAAATGCTACTGAAAGCACCATCACCAGTCACAAGGAATGCATACAAAACTGGATAATAATAACGTAGAAGATGTGGAAGGTGCACCCTGCACCAAAATTTCTAATTTTTATTAAAAATTGTTAGAACAAGGTAAAAATTAGTTTCTATAAAATTATTTGTATGACAGTAGTTGTTTTGCTAAAATAAGTTTCTTCACTTAATAATTAATTTGTTTGGTATTGCCAAATAATAATTATAATAATAATTATTTTTAGTATCCTTACAATGTTGAAAAGAAAGACCGAAGGAGAGTTAAATGTTTTGAAGAACAAAGCTTGTGCAAGATTTAAGAACGAATGGCTTTTGCAGCTCGTAGAAACCGAACTACCATCTTCACATCAAAAACAAAAAATAACAATTGGCGATATTTTTAAATATCAAGATACTGGCGATGTTATCAGCACCATTTGTGTGGAAGCAAAAGTTGGGGGTCAGTTCAGTAGTGGAAAAATATGGGAAGATTGAGAGTTAGATTACTTAAAATGGCATCTCAACCAGAGAATTCATGTAGATGCAGTTACCAAATTATGCAACTAGAAGACAGGTGGAATTTTCCAATATTAAGTGAAACTCCAAAAGAGCAAGAAGCAAGAGTGGAACAAGATGCACGAAAGAAGTCTGACTCTAATATAGTCAAGGTGTTGTTGGTTTAAGGATTTATTAGGTGCATCAGCAACTATGGCCATAGTGCGCCAATAGTCAAGGTGCTGACTGATAATATTATCTTAGCAATTAAAATTAATGCTTCAATGCATTCCGTGCAAGAAATTCATGCACATGTGTCCAAATATGTAAATATACCAGAGAGTTGGTGCAGCAAGAACTATGCGTTTTAATTTGTTAAGTGTATCAGCTTTGTACTGCAGAAACAAATAATGGGAGAATTGCAGAAATATGCTTTCCATACATTAATTACTGATGAAAGTACAGCCATTTCTGTACAAAAAATGTTAATTTTGTATTTTAAGTTTTGACCAGAAAATGAAACTTCCTATAGGACTGTGTTTGCAGGTATTTTGAAATTAACTGCATGTGACAGTATAACTATTGTTGAAGCAATAAGAACGTTTTATATCAAGAAGAATATTGATCTTCAAAAGATGGTAATGTTTACATCAGATGGAGCACATGTTATTCTTGGAAAGAATAATGGTGTGGCAGCAATTCTTTGACGAGAAATAAAGCATCTGTCTGAACAACATTGCGTTGTCCACAGAGAAGACCTGAGATTAGACGACATGGAAAAAAAGTGTTAATCATGCAGGATATAGAAACACTGTTACGAACTATACAACGTTCAGTAGGTCATCTATTAAAAAAGAAAAGCTAGAAGAATTAACCAATGTCACAGAATGTGACGCTTTGTCATTTCGACCACTAAACGAAGTGAGATGGTTGTCAAGACATTTTGCCATAACTGCTTTAATGAGAAATTATGAAAGAAAGTTTTAATCCAGTATTGTAACGAGCAAGTTAATGAATGTAACAATCCAACCAGTAATGACTGCCTGAAGATTTTGACCAATGTACAATATCAAGTAGCATTAACTGTTCTTAACAATGTTTTAGATGACCTGGCATCTCTCTGTAAATTCCTTCAGAAAAGTTGTTTGAATACAATTGAAGCACTGCAGTATGCAAAAGCAAAAATTAACAAGATAAGATCACAGTATCTTGGCCACACTCTTTATTGGAGTGACAAAGTAAAAGATTTCATCTAAGTTCTGATGTCGATACTATGCCTATTATTATATTCATTAAACCTGTGTGTAATCACTTGGACAATAGATTTCCTGATGATGAGTTAAAAGAATGGCAAGCTTTTGACCCAACTGTTATGAAAAATGCACCCAATTTTGAATTTGGAGAAGAGAATGTTAAAACAACTAATAAAAAAATACTCAGCTACAATTACAATAAACAAAAGCATTGCCACAATAATACCGCATCAGTACTATGATTTGAAATTCATTGTTTCTGAGAAGTCAAGAGTGGTTCAATTAAGTTGTTCACTGATATGTTGAACTACATGCTCAGAAATGAAGAATTTGAAGAACTGTCAATTCTTGTTGACATTTGTGGAACATTTCAAGCTTCTAGTGCTGAATGCGAACATGGATTCAGTGTCGTGAATTCCAACAAATGTAAATCTAGAAATTGACTGGAAGTTGAACATTTGGATAATGTGATGATGATTAAGACATACCTTTCAACTGGGTTCAAAATTGATATAGATAGTGTTTATAGTCAATAGATTTCTAATAAAGACAGATGAGAAAAAGTTCTTGAAATGTGAAATAATTTTCTTTGTTCTGCTGATTTTTATTGTACTATTCAATTAATATATAAAATACAAAATATGAAGTTTTTCAATTTTCACTGTAAATATTCTTATTATTTAAAAGTTCCACGCAGACGTCAGGTCATGTAAAAATTTTCTGCTCAGAGAACTCACAGCTGTAAAAAAAATTAGAGGGAACATTGCCGTTGACAGTAGTTATATCAAGCAAATCCTAAATCCCACATTAATATATTATGATCATTGCCACTCAATATTTCCTTTATCTGGAGATTTTTAATGCATGAAGGGTCACTGCTAATAATGAAATCAAGAGTACTGCTTTCTCTGATTGCCTCTTTATTAGTTTCAGTGCAGAAAGGACACACAGAACAGAAAGGGGAAAGGAGTAATGAGAATGTCTTCTAATGTGGGAATCCCCCATTATAAGATTCTCATTTACTTGCTCTCATTCCATTTTTCTGTATAGTTGTTCATTACAGTTATTAGTCATTTGGCCTATAATACACTCTTACCCTTTTTTTTTGTTTTCCCAGTATGCTGTCACCCAAAGTGACTAAATATTACACTGGTCACTGACTTCAACTGAGTGCACTGCTTCAGATTCTATGTGCTTCTTTATTTTTTTACCAAGAGCATAATTCCTTCCCCCTTCATGTCCTATCTGTACACATTGTACTCACCATATCCAAGTGGCATCATGTTTATGATATCTCTACAACATCCACATTTGATAATTTAAGCAATACTTCAAATCTGTCAAATTTACTTAATATTTTCTCTTGGAATTAGTGTATGATGCATGTACATGCATGCCTGAATTTGCTCTTAGTAACCCTATAAAGCCCATCTATGCCTTTCTTCATGAAACCCCAGCGGTCCACAGGTAATTTCCCTTCTGTTTGGAAATATGCATATATCCAACCAATTCCTAAAAAGAGTGACAAATCTCTCCCATCCAATTATCACCACATTGCACTTCCTTCTACTCTTTCTAAAGTAATGGAGAAATCTATTACTAACTGGAAACTCTTAAACTATCTAGAAACCTTTCATCTGATCAATGATTGCCAGTATGGATTCCATCAGTGTCAATACACTGGTGATATAGTAATAATATTTGCCATATAGTGCAAGGAAGCCACAGGCTTTTGCTGCACTGGCAAAAAAAAAAAAAAAAAAAAAAAGTAGATAACAAAATACAAATTATATGTTTCCCTCTTCACACAGGTAAGTATCCAGTTGACCATTCAATTTATTCAAACTGTCAGCCTCAACTACTTAAGAGGGTAACTTATTCCAGCTATCAATGACTCGCTAGCTAAAAGAAAACTTCCAACAATCTAATCTAAACCCCCATAATTTGAATTTATGACCCCTAATTCTGGAATTCTTTAGAGCAGTGAGAATTCCACTTTCATTCATTTTAATAATCCTCTCAGAGCGCTATAAATCTCAATGAGGTCACCTCTGAAGTTCCTGGTTGCCAAGCTCTGTAGCCCACATAATCGGAGTCTTTCCTCAAACAGTTGTCCTTCTGCCAATCTCACCACTCGAGTTGCCCATCTTTGGACATTTTCAAAGGCTCAATGTCTTTCTTCAGATGACGTCTCCATACTTGAACACAGAATTCCAAATGCGGTCTTATATTTGCCTCATATAGCAGGATTATGATCTCCCTATCTCTACAGGATAGTGTTCGATAAATAATTGACAGGACATCATGGGCTATCCTGGCTGCCTGTTTACCCTGTTCAGAAAACTTCATATCAGCCCGCATTGTAACTCCCAGATCCCTTTCCTCCACCACTGTTTTCAATTAAATCCCAACAAGTGTATAATTTATTTATAGGCTGCTATCCCCTAAATGCAAGACCTTCCATTTGGCAGCATTAAAACATAGCTCCCACTTCTCCGATCATCTTTGAAATCTGTTCAACTCATCCCGAAGAAGTGCTGCTTGGCACTGATCATTAACAACTGCAAATCTGTACGTTATCCGTACTGTATGAAAATGCCAGAAGGTTATCAAATTGTAGCAGGGTGCTTAATGATTTTGTAATAACTGAGAGTAAAGTGGAGGAGAAATTGTTGAAGTTAAACATAAGAAAGGCACCTGGGGTGGATGAGATCTATGCAGTTATATTAAAGGAGGCAGCAAAGGAAGTAAGCAAACCCTTAGCCATAATTATGAGAGCATCCGTGGACTCAGAGGAGGTCCCCACAGACTGGAGATGTGAAAATGTATCCCCAATTCACAAAGGGGGATCGAAGGATGACTCGAGTAATTACAGACCACTTAGTTTAACTTCTGTTCCGGGTAAAATAATGGAGTCACTGGTTAAAGATGCATCGCAGGATCATCTAGACAAGACTGCAGCAATAATTCAGACACAGCATGGGTTTGTTAAAGGAAAGTCTTGTCTGACAAATTTGATTGGATATTATGATGTGGTTACAAAGGAACTGGATGCAAAAAATAATTTTGATATCACATACTTGGATTTCAGGAAAGCTTTTGACACTGTTGCACATGGAAGATTACTGTACAAATTGGAGAAGAATGGTATTAAGGGTAAGTTGCTACAATGGATAAAAGGATGGTTCAGTGGGAGAAGACAGAGGGTGGTAATCAATGGGCACTGCTCTTCATGGACTAATGTTATTAGTGGAGTGCCACAGGGTTCGGTGTTGGGTCCACTGTTGTTTTGTATATTTATCAATGATATTGATGAAGGTATATCAGGCTTAGTGTCGAAGTTTGCAGATGATACAAAGGTTGGCAGGGTTGTTAATGACAGTAATGGCAGTGTGCTACTGCAACAGATCTAGAAAATTTGGGAAGATGGGCTGAGAAGTGGCAACTGAAGTTTAACATTGACAAATGCAAAGTACTGCCTATGGGTAGAAGTAACCCCAGAGGAATGTACCAACTGTGTGGTACTACACTTAGGGTGGTAGAAAATGAAAAAGACCTAGGAGTAATTGTGCAGTCAGATATGAAGTTTTCTGAGCAATGCAGACAGGCTGCAAGAGCAGGTCATGGGGTTTTGTCAATGATATACAGGAATTTTTATAGCAGGGAAAAGGAGTTGATTGTCCCTCTGTATAAAGCAATGGTCAGGCCACGCCTTGAGTGCCATGTACATGTCTGGAGGCCTAATTTTAGGAAGGATGTAGATTTGCTTGAGTGTGTAGAGAGAAGGGCAATAAGATTGGTGAGGGAAATGAAGGGATCCTCTTACCAAGAGAGGCTTAAGTTCTGCAAATTGCAGCGGCTGGAGACTAGGCACCTGTGTGGTGATCTGATTGAGGTGTATAAGGCCTTGAATGGGTTGAGCACGCTGAATTCTGATGAGATTCTTCTGCTTGCTCAGATTATGAACCTAAGGGGGCATAAATTCAAATTGAGGAAAGACTGGCTGTAGAATAGATGTGCAGAAATTGCCTTTAGCCAACGGGTGCTTAATTGCTGGAACAAACTTCCATCTGTCGTTTTGGAAGTTGATAGCTTAAATAAATTCAAAGAGGAACTGGACAATCTTTTAGAGGGAATGGTTGTGTGAATTTTTTTTTTTTTTTTTTTTTGGCTGATGCTCATACGCTTATTTTCTTGCATCACATGCCATGTAATAATAGTAATTACTATTACTATCCCTTCTTCAATGTCATTTATGAAAATTAGAAACAACAGTGATCCAAGAACCAATCCTTGAAGGAGCCCACTCCTGACATTACACCAATCTGAAGAATATCCATTAATCACAACCCTCTGCCTTCTGCCCTGCAGCCACATAGCCCACCCAGCAATTAATCTTAGAACCTTACCAGATTTCCCAACCTGTTCAAGCTTTACAGTAACCTCTCATGAGGGACCGAGTCAAATGCTTTGCTAAAATCCAAATAAACTATGTCAAAATTATTCCTTTAATCTGGCTCATGAGTAACTGTATCAAAATTGTCTAATAAGGTAGTTAAGCATGATTTATCCCTAACAAAGCCATGTTGTGTGTCCTTCAGAATGCCATAGCTAACTAAATGTCCCTGGATTTCACACTTAATCATTGCCTCTAAGATTTTCACTACCACCAAAGTCAGACTAACCGGTTTGTAGTTACTAACTTCACTCTTAGCACTTTATGTATTGGCAATACACTGGCACTTTCCCAATCCGAAGAAATCTCCCCCAACTCTAAAGATTAGATTTGCGAGTGTATTGAACCTCACTGGTTCAATACACTCACTGGCATTCTCTCTCAAAAGTACCGGGTATGTGCCATAAACTCCTTGAGCTTTACTTGCCTCTTTGCGCAAAAGTTTTTCTAATAAACAGTCATCTGTAATTAAGACATCACTAATTTCATATGGATCAGCCTCACTCACAAAGCCTTTTCTCAGCATGAAGGGTTTTCGCCAGTAAAAACCGATGCAGAGTACCTATGCAATTCATCTGTAACATCAACTGGATTGTCTAAGACTTTCCCACACCCAGTGTACAAAGGTCCGATCTGATTAGCTATCTTCTTTGTTGTATTCACATATAAGAAAAATTCTTTGTCCCCATCCTTTGCTCTCTTAGCCAATGCATTTTTGTATGCAGCTTTTGCCTCCCTAATCTTATTTTTGGTACTATTACAGATTAACTTGTACCTGTTGTAGGCCTCAGTACTTTTAATCGATCTGTAACTGTCCCATGCCCCTTTTTTTTTTCTTCTTTTTTTTTTTGCTCTATTTTACCAGCCAGCTCCGCAGCCATCCAATTTGGCAGCCTCCTACTGAAATATATTTTTTAAAGGTATGTATGCGTTCATGGCTTCTGTGATTTTTGCTTTAAGAGTATTCATGGCATAATTCAAATGTATATGCCATCCCTTGGCAATCCACCCAGTTCACAGATGCCACATAGCACCTTAAACTGTCAAAGTCCCCTCTTCTGAAGTTAAAACCTATGCCTTTACCTTTAACTACTGCAACATCTTCCAGCTGAAGATTACATGATCACTTCCTGACATGGTTCCTGTACTTTAAGCCCTACGATGTCATCTGATTCATTAGTAATGATGAGGTCAAGATTATTCTCACTCCTAGTACTTTCTTTAACATGTTATTACAGATAATAATCATCTGGTTTATTTAAACAAGTTTTTCCCCACCATGAGTTGTTCCCCTTCTACTTATTCCAATCACTCTGGCACAGATTAAAGTCACCCTAATGAGACATTCGTGCTTGGTTGCCATATTCTTCACAATCTTCTGGTCTGTAAATTACTCCCACTCTCACTGTTCCTTTACTTCCGACTAACTCACACCACACTGATTCTATGCTGGAGCCTGAGTGCAAAAGATCTTTTTGCACTCAGGCTTCTTTTGATAAGAAGCATGACCGATCCACCCCATCTATCTTCCCTAAATAAGTTACACATACCGTAGTGGAACTCATCATCACCAATTTCCAGGTGGCACCATGTTTCTGTTAGCCCTACGATATTAGCATTAGTTGTCCTAACCAGGCATTCAAATTCAGCCATTTTATTGAGAACACTGCTGACATTACTGTAGACACAGCTGAGACTAAGTAATCTTCTATAGTTTACTACCCTGACACACCCCTTGAAGTTATTTAGGTTTGTATCCCAAGCTGTATCTTCCTTCTCATTTGAAACATTGCTACCCTTAGAACATCTTATCAACACTGGCTGTTGTGGCAACAAACAAGAATTCATATGGCTTATGTTATCCATCTATGGACAAATTCAATGTAAAGGTTTGGTGAAACTCAAGCAGTTGCTTGACATTTCAAAGGCTTTGATCATGTTTGGCACAAAGGTCTTGTAAATAAGCTTCCATCTAATGGTTTGCAAACTTTTTTTTGTAACTGGATATCTAGTTTTCACTCTGACTGCTCACTGCAGGTGATGGTAGACAGCTCTCTGCTTTCTAACTTCTCCATTAATATAGGGGTTCCCCAAAATTCAGTTTAATCTTTTCCTCCTGTATATTAATGACCTTCTTCCATTGGCCAGAAATCCTATCCATAGTTTTGCTAATGATATCATATTACAGTAAACTGTTGAAAATAACAGCATCCCAAATAACGGAGCATTTGAGCTAAAGCCACACTGAGATTGAATATTTACATATAGCGCAGATGTCCTGCAGTGCCAAAAAAAGAAAATAGCAAGTCACGTGATTACTGTAATTGTTTACATTTGCCATTTTGAAAGTGAATTCTATACTGATATCACGGATTATACCGCTGTTTTACATTTATTTTAAATTAAAAACTCCTCACTATGGCTCCTAAAGTTAATAAACCTCGTACAGAGAAGAAAAGAACAACATTAAAGCTTAATGAAAAACTTGATATAATAAAGAAAATACAACTGGGCATAAATAGGAGTGTATTAATGGCAGAATATAACATTGGATCATCAACATTGTATGATATTAAACATTCTAAGCAAAAACTTTTAGAATTTACTGCATGTTCAGAACCTAACAATAAGATAGCTGATAGAAAAAGTTTACATAAGCCAAAATTAGAAAACTTAGATAAAGTGCTGCATGAGTGGTTTTTATTAAAACAATCAAAAGGTATGGCTATATCAGGGTCAATGATTATTGCCAAAGCAAGATTTTTAAAAAAAAAATGGGCATAGATACAACAATTGCTTTTACCAATGGATGGTTAACTAAATTTAAGATAAGACACGGAATTAGAAAATTAGACACTGCAGGAGAAAAACAGTCTGCTGACACAAAGGCAGCTAAAGAATACAGTGTGACATTTGAGAAGCTTGGTAATAACAATAATCTTACGACTAACCAAATATACAATGTTGACAGAAACAGCCTCTACTGGAAATGTTTTCCACAAAAAACATTGGCAGGTTGCAAAGAAAAATGTGTAAGTGGTTTTAAGCAAAATAAAGAAAGAGTGACAGTTTTCATGTGTGCAAATGGGCCAACACAGAATTAAGCTGACAGTAATTGGAAAATACCATCGTCCACAAGCCTTGAAGGGAATTATGCATTTGCCGGTGACTTATAAGGCCCAAAAAAATGCTTAGATGGATAAAGAAATTTTTAAAGATTGAGTCACTCATGAATTCATTCCAGCAGTTCAAAAGAATTTATGTGATATGGGGTAGAGTCTAAATTTTAAATGTATCTTAATTCTTGATATCTGTAGCGCCCATCTTCATGAATCCAAATTAGTTTCTGATTGTGGAAATATTTTCTCCTGTTATTTACCATCCAATGTCACTTCTCTCATTCAACCCATGGATTAAGGAGTTATCCAAAATTTTAAATGCCATTACAGAGTGATTTTATGAAACCAAATGATTAGCAAGGATATCTCCATTCTCAACTTTCAATGGGACTTTACAATTAAAGATGCAATATATTCTATAGCAATTGCTTGGAATACTGTGAAACCTGTCGCTCTTGTGAGAGCATGGAGGAAATTATGGCCAAGTGTCAGGTTTGCCAACCTTGCCATTTGATGAAGATGATATTGATGGTTTTAATGTAAGGTCAAGGCAAAGTAGTATTGAAGAAGTAATACAACAGTTCAATCCACCACAACAGAAAGTCCTTTACTTAGCCTTGAAGTTGGAGATACTTATGTATGGCTCACTGTTGATAATGAGGTTGAATTATCACAATCATTCTCAAATCAAGAAATCATTGATAGTGGTGTCATTACTCCTGAGAAACTAGATGATGCACTTTGTTTACATGCAGAAGAACAAGACATCTGGGGTGGTGCCCCAAAACCTCTGTCAGGCTTCTAGATTCCATTCAAAAGAGGGCAGTTAGGTTAATTAATGACTCATCTCTAACAGAGTCTCTCCATTCTCTGTCTCATAGACATTCTGTTTCTGCTGCATGTCTTTTCTTTAGATACTTCCATGGGCACTGCTCTGATTTGGCTTCTATAATCACCCCCCCCCCCCCTTCCAAGCCAGTCCGAACACATGCCACAACTAGTTAGAATCCACTTACTGTCCAACTTGAAACTCACAGAACCAACTTTTCTTCTTACTCGTTTATTCCTTCAACTTTTGTTTTCTGAAAAATCCTCCCTTCATACGTATTTCCTGAAAATTACAATCTACAGAAATTCAAGTCAACAGGTATCTTCTTTCATCTTCTCAACCTATAAACTGTACTAAGTACTATAGGTTCTAATACCTCTCGTACTTGGGGTTTTTATTAGAAAAAATATAAATAATAATACATTTATGTTTAAGTTTTATCCTGTATATATTATTTTATATTTTATTAAATCATTCTGTCATTTATCAGGTTGGCGTATATTACTGCAGTTATTATTGCCAGAAAAGTCAGAATAACATATATATTTAGATTTCATGCCCAAAATACACTGCAACAACCGCTGCTGATTCAAGGAGCATAATTAACACTTCGATATCTTGAAATACTTGATAGCAGACATGAGAAGAGCACGTTACATTTGGCTTGGTATTACAACTTTAACCTCAATTGTATATCTATTTTGCAGATTTTCTTATAATATTCTTCAGATACACAGGGTGGGCCAAAAGTAGTATACAGTACTAATCGGATGTGTGTTAATTTGTGTGTTACTGTGACACACAGTAACACACAAATTCTGGTTAGCCAGGTGTTACTGTGTGTTACAGTGTCGGGGACAGGTTCCAGGACTGTTGCGTTGATGGAGGACATTTTGAGCACCTAAGAGACTCAACATGACCCAATCATGTTTAGTCTCTTAGGTGCAAAAGTAGGTAGTGTATACCTACTTTTGGCTCACCCTGTATTCTCCAAGAGATTCTATATTCTGGAGATGAAATGAACTAAGCTTTCCAATATAAAAAAGTACAAATAGAGAATCACTTGAAGGGTACATTTTGCTCCTTAAAATATGGATATTCATTTAATATAGCAATTAGAACAATGAAATAAGAATTATATTATATTGAAATTACAGCCCTTCTTGGAAAGCCTTCATCAGTGGCTAACTTTTATTTACAGTAAAACTATTTATATTATGATTATCAAAAACATTAAATTTAAGTCAGTATATTATCGCAGTCTGATGTTGCATCCACCACGACATCATAAAATTTCTCTCCCAATCTGGTTACATTCATGCCCATCAGCATTTCTGATTACACATTTTGTTTTCCTGCTTTGCTGATGCAATTATTGTACTCCACTGCTCGACAAAATTAACAGAACACGTAGAAAACATGGTGTAGCTCTTGCAGCTTGCAATGAAGCAGGACAAAATTTGATATGCTGGTGTACCATAGATTAATGACGAAACGAGGAGACAGTGAGAAACTTCAGACAGGTATAAGGGACATTCATATCGGTTGTATAATAATTACCAAAAAGGTCGCATTACACAAGTCAATACAAGATGCTAAAAAATATGGTCACTCAACAACAGTGCAGTATATGATCCCCTCCAATGGCTAAACAGACATGACAGCAGTGAACCAAGCTTGATATAAGGGTGTCTATAAGATTCTGTGGCAAAATTTCATTCTTCAACCAGCACAGACCTTAGCTCAGCAAGTGAACGAGTTCTGTTAGCGTGCAGTGCAACACCCAAGGGTATCCCATATGTGTTTGACTGGATTTAAGTCTGGTGATCATGCTGGCCATGGCAGTCATTGGATATCTTCACTTTCAAGATATTCCACCACCACTTTAACTCTATTTGCATGTGGTATTGTCAAGAATGAAAAGAAAATCTGGGCCAACTGCACCCCTAAAAAGTCACACCTAGGGTTTGAGGATCTGTTCTCAGTACCTCTGCGCAGTTATGGTACTTATATTAAAACATGAAGGGGAATGTTGCCACTGATCATTATTCCACCCCACACAAGAACACCACCTCCACTGTAAGTGTCCCTTTCCGTGATATTTGACAGATGGTACCACATTCCTCGTTGTCTCTAGATAAAATAACGTTTAGGATCTGTTTGTAGGCTAAAACAGGACTCCGAGACCAGAACTGTACCCCATTGGTCAGGTCTCCAAGTCGCATGTTCATTGCACCAGTTTTGATGAGCTCTGCAGTGGTTTGGAGTTAATGAGATACAAAAGACTGGTTTTCTTGCACAAAGTCCACTTGAATTGAGCCTTCTTAACACACTCCAGTTGGAAATGTTTTCACCTGTGGCTGCAGCAACCTCAAGAAACAGTCAATGACAGGACATTGTAAGGTTCTGTTTTGATATCTCTAAATAGGCCTACAAGGCTGGGACAATTCATGTTGATGATTAAACTTCACACCAGTCGGAAGATAAATAAATTTTCAATACTGTAACTAAAAACACTTTATTTACAATAAAATAACTATAGAATAGATATATATTTACAATAAAAATAAAATAAATAACACTCATAAAATATACTAAAAACCTAGAAATTAAAAGCGATAAAATTTGCTATAGCTTTCGGAGGCAGCAGTCTCCTTCCTCAGCAGCATATGTCTACTGTGCAGCACATCCTTAAATAGCAGATCCACGGCACACATCACATGGTTCCACGGTTGAAATTTTCCATTTGCGCACTGGAACCGGAAATGGCTCAGGAGTGCGCTAGCTGAAACTGTTCATCATGTCCACGGTTTCCAGGAGGGGGTGTAGATGTACACCCTTATCCCTATTAATAGTATTGCTAGCTGCCCCAATATGTAAGCTCTCAAGCCATTTACGGTCCCAGAACCCCTGTGCATGATCTGTGATGATAGCATCCTCCGGGGAAATTTGGTGTTGTTTCTCCCAGAAATGTTCTGCCACAGCAGACTTCCCGCAGATGGAGGAGATATGTTGATGACACATTCTCCATTATACAAAGGGGGGAGGGAGGATCAGGTACTTAATGTACTTAATAGTTTCTCCCCTTTTATCAAATTTACTTCAGAGGTGGAAGCAGAGGAAACCGTGCCATTCCTTGACATGTTGGTAATTAGGGAAGGTGGTAGGCTTAAGTCCAAGGTATTTAGAAAGCCGATGTGCCGGGGCCAATATACCCATTATACCTTGGCACAAACCAGCCAACACAAAAACAGTGTGGTCAAGGCTTTAATAGACAGGGTGGGGTCCCACTGCAGCACCTCCAAGGATAAAGATAATGAAATTGTTCAGGTCACAGCAGACCTCAAGAAGTGAGGCTACCACCAGAGGGTGTTAGACAGAGCCATTAGAGGAGTAGAGTCCACCCGTAATGAGCTGTTTGCCCCTGTGAGCACCGCATACATTCCCTACTATCCGGGCCTTTCAGACCACATTGCACGAATAGTTTGGGGGTGTCAGATACGTTGTGTGCAACTCCCAGGTTGGAAGTCGCACACAGTGATATCTCGGGTTAAAGACCCCATATCCAAAGAAGCCAGCAGTGGGGTGGTGTGCGAAATTAAATGCCCGGATTGTGGGGTGTGTTATGTGGGTGAGGCAGGGCGGTGACTGAAAGACAGGCTGGGGGAGCATGTAAACGCAATAAAGTCCGCAAATTATGGGACGTCTGCTGTGGCAGAACATTTCTGGGAGAAACAACACCAAATTTCCCAGGAGGATGCTGTCATCACAGATCATGCACAGGGGTTCTGGGACCGTAAACGGCTTAAGAGATTATGTATTGGGGCAGCTAGCAATACTATTAATAGGGATGTACGTCTACACCCCCTCCTGGAAACCGTCATTCTTGGATGTGATGAACAGTTTCAGCTAGCGTGCTTCCGAGCCATTTCCGGTTCCGGTGCACAAAATGGAAAATTCCAACCGTGGAACCATGTGACGTGTACCGTGGATCTGCTATTTAAGGATGTGCTGCACAGTAGACATATGCTGCTGGGGAAGGAGACTGATGCCTCCGAAAGCTACCGCAAATTTTATCGCTTTTAATTTCTAGGTTTTTAGTATATTTTATCAGTGTTATTTATTTTATTTTTATTGTAAATATATATCTATTCTATAGTTATTTATTGAAAATAAAGTGTTTTTAGTTACAGTATTGAAAATTTATTTATCTTCCAGCTGGTGTGAAGTTTAATCATCAACACGTTCTGTTTTGATGTCAGAGCCAGATAGTGGTCTGTTCTGGTTGACATACCCCTCAGGTGATCTTGGCCAGCTTTTCTTGTAATGGTTCCTGTCTCCTGAAACTGCTTCCTTAGTGCCAAGATGACACTGCATGATACATCAAGCCAATGTGCCACCTCCATCTGTTATTGTTTGCTATTTGGTTTTTAGGAGCATTAGCAACTAAGGCCATAATTGCTCCCAGGATATGCGGTGGTCATTCCCTGACCTTTCCGCATCCTCCGTATTCGGTGGTTATGGGCTCAAACCCCGGTCTAATCAAGAAGCATATGCTACGCACTGCTGCTCCTGCCCACCTGGCTACGGAGGTGCCACCTCCATCTGGACCACCGGCAGGCTTCAAGTTGTCCAACAGCCCACCATCTCAAGGAATCATCTAAATGACAATGACTTGCCATCCTGAGTACTGGAGATGTGGCTATCCACTGAACAAGCCAAAAAACAGAAATGAAGTGATGTGGTTGTAACCCATGTTTTTATAGGAAGGATTAGTTTGCATAATGTGCTGTTTTGTAAGGTGGGAGATAGATTTATATTGGATACTCGGAATTTTCATGCCATGACGCCTATTATATCAAATATTTGTCTTTGGCGACACTGTTCACAACAAAATATTCATGAAAAATATTTTGTTCTGTTAATTTTTACAAGCAGTATACAATCTCTTTACATTTTATATAAACAATTTGAAAAGCTAAATCTATATTTATTGATGTTTATATTCAATTGTTAAGAACAGGAAGTGCTGTTTTTTTAATCCTCTTTCACTCAGATGTTGTGATGCCACAATCATCAGCATTTCCAATTACGAAATTTGTTTCCCCTCTGTACTTGCATCTATTTATACTTCATATAAAGAATCTAAAAAACTAAATATACACTTATATTCAATTATTAACAACAGGCAGTGTTTATGTTTTTTGTTTTTTTTTATCTTCTTGAAGTCCATCTGTCTCAACAGCACAACCTCTGGTGTATCTGATTATGAAATTTGTTTTCCCAGTGTGCTGGCTCAATAAATGTACAACCATCCATTTATACTTCATATAAAAAATCTTAAAAAACTAAATCAATGTTTATATTCAACAACTGATGGCGGGCAGTGTGGTTTTTTTTTTTTTTTTTTTTGTCCTCCTCGAGTTCAATATGGAAACTGGCATGCCTGTCGGCATTTCCAATTATAAAATTCATTTTCCCACTGTACTACCATCGATTTACACTTTAAATAAACAATCTGAAAAACTAAGTCACCATTTATTGATGTTTATGTTAATGGTAGGCACCATTGTTTTTGTTTTTTTTTTCAGTATAGAAATCACAAAGTAACTTATATACTCTGTGCCAGAGTGAAGTATTTAGATATGCCATCAAGATCTATTAAAGACCTTTCTGATGGCAAAATTGAGAAGTTGTTAAGAGTTTTCTGAAGAAACTGTGGGGAAAAAAAGGAAACCCTCTTACAAATAATAAGATAGTTTCTGACTGTTCCACATGTTGTGACTAGGCTTTGGTTTCATTAAATGAACTAAAAGAATTTTTTGGAGTTATTATCGACATGCAACTAATGAAAACACCAATATAAAGAAATACTGACGTGAAAAAAACAAAAAGAGATTAAATTTTTCAAGAATGCATTTTGCGGGAAGAGATTTCTGCAGAAATTTTGGATGTTGCATCTCTACTCACCCAGAAAAGGGCAAACAAGAAATTAAAAGCAGGGACTCTAAATTAAAAAATAAGTCAATTATCACAAAAAAATTTGCATCACAATTAATTCACTTTTCCTACTTTGATTTCTTTAAAAATTCTTTTCACATATAGTCAAAGATGCACATACATTACATAAGCAATCAACATGCATTATTAAAATCTGAATCTTATTAACTTATAATTATAGTAGCTATCCTCTATACATATCTCCTTGGCACTAAATTTCATCTGGACAGTCATAATATTTTCTTTAAAAGTAACATCAAATACTGCATTTTTATATTAAATTATTATGATATGTGTTTCATTCCTTCTAACAAAACCACATATAGAAGTCGGGAGGCAAAATCTGAGTGAGAAATCACCAGCCAAAAATTCAAGTATGGGGGGGAGGACTTTTTTTATTATTATTAAACTTGTTGGTCTCAGCCAGCTTTCCTGCCAACCCCCCCCCACCTATATTAAAACGCTTTACAAATAATTTATATAATACATAAAATATAATACAAACTGCCACTAGTTTGTTAAAATCCCTGGCATGTGGACCTGGACTAGAGATCTCCTATCTGTGTACTGATAATACCCAAAAAGAAATAGAGAGGAATGTTCGTGTTCTGATATGTACATTCCTGATAAGTCTGCTAGTTGCATTTACATCATTGCATCACAAGGGAATGCTTTGATATCAATAGTTGGTATCATGCAGAAGGAGGAACAAGGAGTTTTAAGAGAAAAAGAATAAACCAAATAGGATCTCTGTGCAATATAAACAGTATAACCATACAGCTAGGCGACTGGTAAACTGAACAGATATTTATAACAAGCTTCAAGGTAAAAAGTACTTCTGAGTTTGGGGATATTGTGCTAACACAGTAGGGTAAATGATAACTAAGCACAGTAGGATAAATGATATTGATATCATTCACCCTAAAAGCAAAAACTACTGAGCTTGAAACTGGATAAGTTACTGGGTACCACTGGTACTTACCAAGTCATAATAACTTACCAAGTCATTACCAAGTCCTTTGTAGCCTCCTTGGAAGGAGATTACAAAGGAGTGCATTAAACAATTATGGTTAATCATGACATTGTCTTTGGACTTAGTCAATAATCCCTTTAACTGAAGAAGTGCCAACGTCTTGTCAGCTCACAAAGAGGAAGCAAAGGGTCAAACTGGTAACTATACATCATTCCATTTGACTTCAGTGGCAGAAAAGTTCACAGAATCTATGGTCATGAATACATTACAGAATCATCTTGAGAAGTACAGTATCCTAAATGGATCAGAACACTGATTTGTAAAAGGAAAATCTTATTTGACCAATCTGATAACCTCTTATGATATGATCACATGGGAGTTGAAGGAAAGGTACAATATTTAAATTACATACTTAAACTTTAGCAAAGCTTTTTAAATGGAAGACTGCTATGCAAGCTTTTTTGGGATTACAGACAAGATACTGAGGTGATATGAAGGTTGGTTGAAGGACAAGAGGCAGAGGGGTGACCACTCTTCAGAGTGAACAAGAGTTATAAGCAGGGTCCTTCAAGTTTTGGTGTTTGAGTCACCCTTATTTGTGATTTTCTAGAATGATATTGACAAGAGAATAAAGGATGCAATGTTGAAATTTGCTGATGTAAAGGTCGGAAGGTTAATGATGTAAATCAGGCTTCTTCAGAATAACTTGGACAGACTTTAGGAATGGCAGTTATGTGTTACTGCTGCCAAATGTAAATTTCCACACTTGGAAAATAACAACCCGAAAATAACTTACCCACTGGGAACGGGACTGAAAGATGTAAATGAGGAGAACAGACTTAGATGTTATGATACAAGATTTAGATTACCACACAGCATAAGAAGGCAATTAGGTACCACTGCATCCAGAGAGAAGGTAATCATTCCATTACAAAGGTCAATGGTGACAAAACATTTGAAATACTGTGTTCAAGTCTCGAAATTACATCCTTGAAAGGGCCTTGAAAGCAACCAGACTGGTGAGAACAACAAAAGGATGTCCATATGGGAAGAGACTACAAAGATGATGTTACAGAGCCTTGGAAATTAGGCAGTGTTGAGTTTAACAAACAATGGATTTAACAGGTCTTCCTCACATATGATTCAGTACATGAAGGTTTTACTGCATGTATATATTTAACAACTGCTTTTTAAAACAGAACTCTGAGCTAGAACAGCATAAAAAATGAATTTACAAAGCAAAATCAAATGTAATAATTCATGTGCTAGTTATGGTCATAACTAGCACCTGAACATTATAAATTAAAAAGCTAAATATCTATATATATATACCTCTTGATCTGAGTATATTAATCCAATTTTCTCTCTCAGAAGCTCAGGTAATGCCAACAGTGCAGTACAATATCTCACATCTGCAAAAAAAAATAAAATAAAAATAATAAAATGAAAAAAAAAAAAAAAGAAGAAGAAACTAAAATAAAATACACGGCACTGACATGTACAATTTCAAGAATTTGTTTAAAACTAAATATGTAACCAAAAAATCAAAAATCATTTTAAACAGCTTTTTTTTATGTTCCAAGAATTTAGGTTCCACCTTCCTTCCTCTTTAACTTTGATTTTAGGAAATGAATGATAGTGACTAAATTCTTAGAATTGTTTATGACATAGTTTGCTTACTTCACAAAAATTGTTTCCAGTGCAAGAAACATTTATTTCCTTCATATTTAACTCAAAACTTTGATGATAGAAAGACTGCTCTTTACAGCTCAGTGTCTCCCATTTATCAGTACAGTTGCACACTCCAAAGCTGATATTTTTTAATTCATAATGAAATGGGCTGGGAGTGTCCATATTTTTGGCATTTGTAGCACCTGATGGGATTCGGAATGTATGTTCAGACACAGCAATGCAGGTAGCCTGCTTTCACAGATGTTGGTAAGTTAGGAGTGCTAAAGGTAAGAATTATGCTTCTTGTTGGAACGAGTGTACCGTCTTTTCAGTTCATGATTCTCCTTGCTTGGATGACTTTTTGATCGTGTAATTCTTGGACAATTTCCTCCTCTGATACAAGTAATAAGTCCCATTCTGTTATTACTCCCTTAGAGGAGTTTAAAGTGGCATGGGGAGTAACTTTTATTTGGTGTCCTCCAAATGTTGTGAGCTTTAATAGCTTCACAGAATGTTGAGGTTGAGTAGTTTCTATTAGAAGATCATCTGATTGAAGATGCCTTACTGATTTAGGTGAACCAGCAGCAGACTCAATGCATTTCTGCACTAGAAAAGGTGATAATTTGCTCAGAGGCTGATCTGATGGAGAATGCAAGATGAGGAAGGCTGGTATCTCCTCTTTAGGTGTTGTTTTCAACCTCTTTGGTTGAGAATAGTCATTTTCATTGTCATTTGCTGGTCTTTAGCTCGATGGCTCTAAAGGTGGAAATGAACTGTTTTCCATCTTTGCTCCTTTCAGCCCTGGGAGAGTGGATTTCTTCTCCCAGGTTACCGGGCCCGCCACAGGGAGGCAGGAGCAGTGCTGCTAGAGTGACCAAGAGGTATAACGGTTAATACGTTAGTTTAAAGAGAAAAAAAAAGAAAGGTGGATTTCCTTTCTTAAAACTTGCTTACAATTCATAAGACTAAGTTGTTAATTAACGAGAATGTAAAAAACTTTTTAAACTAAAGAAGAACTGTGGCTCTGAGTAAACGCTCTATTAATCACTGAAAATCGCCTGATCACTATAACGCTTGGCACCCTGGGCCCTATGTGGAAGTGATCACAGTGTACCGATGTAAGATTTATTTAAAGACATTACTGTGGAGGGAAAAGGGGAAGGGATTTTTCTTTCACAAAGATGACTACAATGGTCTTAGACAGTTTTTATATTCTTTTCAGTAGGACCAACTTACATTGTTAAGTTAACAAATGCTTCACAGGAAATATTAAGCAAAGTAATCATAGAAACTATTGAGCTCTTTATACCAACTAAGAGATATTGTTCAAGGTTTAGGATACTGTTCAAGGTTTAAAACAACTTAAATAGTCAGCTGAACTAACCAGACTAGTGGCAGAGTGAAAATAATAGAGAAAAAAAATGCATGAGATGATTATAAACTATCAAAGAATTTGATAGTATGAACCAGAGCTGTAATACTCAATACATTCTAAGTTGATATCAATATTTGTAAAATAATAAGAAGTTTACCTCAATATTATCCCCTTTCTACAATAAACCGAATTAGAGTACAAGCTAGGGATAGGATACAAAATACTATCTCAAACAACAATCGTAACATTGAAAAATACTTTATTTCTGTCCCATGTGTTGAACAGTGGCACAAACAGCTTAACAGATTCTTTAAAAGATACCAAATTTAAAATTGTGGCCAGGCCAGTACGGAAACTACACACTATACTGAAAAATTGCTCAGTCCTTTCCTCGTTCACAACACAAATAAATGACCTGGTATACAACATTTCTTGTGATGACTGCAACTCGTTGTACCAAGGTTCTATGTGTTTTCTGCTGAATTTTCATGTTAGCATTAATAGAGGCATTTGATGCAAGAAAGCAAGCTTATGCAGCATCAGCCAAAAAAATAAATAAAAAATAACCACTTCCACTTCACCCCTCTATTCATTCGAAATACCTGTCCAGCTGAGCCTTAAACTTATTTAGACTATCAACTTCCACGACAAGGGATGGAAATCTTTTCCACCAACCAACCACCCGCTGGCTAAAGGCAAATTTCCGCACGTCTATCCTACATCTGTCTTTCCTCAATTTGAATTTATGCCCTCTCAGGTGATTATTCTGAGCAAGAGGAAGAATCCCATCAGCATTGAGCATGCTCAAACCATTTAAGGCTTTATACACCTCTATCAGATCACCTCGCCGGTGCCTAGTCTCCAGACACTGTAATTTGCAAAACTTAAGCCTTTCTACGTAAGAGCACCCCTTTGTTCCATTCACTAATCTTGTTGCCCTTCTCTGTACTTGCTCCAGCAGCTCTACATCCTTCTTGAAATGAGGCCTCAAGACCTGTATACAGTACTCAAGGTGTGGCCTGACCATTGCCTTATACAAGGGAATAATCACCTCCTTATCCCTGCTAGAAAAATTCCAACATATCATTGACAATACACCATGAGCTACTCTTGCAACCCATCTGCACTGCTCAGAGAACTTCATATCTGCCTGCACAACCACCCCTAGGTCCCTTTCATTCTCTACTACTGTCAGTGTAGTACCACAGAGTTGATATGTTGCTCTGGGGTTGCTGTTTCCCATATGTAGTACTTTACATTTGTCAATGTTAAACTTCATTTGCCACCTCTCAGCCCATCTGCTCAACCTTCCAGATCCTGTTGCAGCAGCATAGTGTCAGTATTGTCCTTGACAACCCTGCCAACCTTCATATCGTCTGCAAATTTGGACATTAAGCTTGATATACCATCATCAATATCATTTATAAATACAGAAAACAATAATGGACCCAGTACTGAACCCTGAGGGACTCCACTAATAACATTAGTCCACGATGAGCAGTGTCCATTGATTACCACTCTCTGTCTTCTCCCCCTGAACCACCCCTTTATCCGTAGCAGCAATTTGCATCCAATGCCACACTGCTCCAATTTGTGCAGCAGTCTTCCATGTGCAACAGTATCAAAAGCCTTTCTAAGATCGAAGTATATAATATCAAAGTTATTCCCTGCATCCAGTTCTTTTGTGACTGCATTATAGTATCCAATCAAATTGGTCAGGCAAGGCTTCCCCTTAACAAAACCATGCTGTGTCCGAACTATAACTGAAGTCTTTTCTAGATGATCCTGCAGTGCTTCTTTAACTAGTGCCTCCATTAATTTTCCGGGAACAGAAGTTAAACTCACAGGTCTATAATTACTTGTGTCAGCCGTTGATCCTCCTTTGTGAATTGGCATCACATTTGCACATCTCCAGTCCATGGGTACCTCCCCTGAGTCCAAGGAAGCTCTCATAATTATGGCTAAGGGTTTGCTTACTTCCTTTAATATAACTGGATAGATCCCATCCACCCCAGGTGCCTTTCTTGTGTTTATCTTCAACAATTTCTCCTCCACTTTACTCTCAGTTATTACAAGATTCTCTAGCTTACTGCCAGAGTTGAATACACCTCTGGCATTCCCCTTGCTGAATAACTCCTCATGTGTGAATGTCGATGCAAAATATTCATTTAGTTTGTTAGCTACCTGAGCAGGATCATCAACAGTTGACCCATCGATATCAAGTGGACCAATCTGATTTATCCCATTGGTAACTACCATTAGGGGTAAAGGGAAGGGTTATTGCTTCCGTAAAGGCGTCTACGATGGACTGAGACAGTATTTAAATTCTATACAGTGGGACCAACTGATGATGTTACCAACAGCAAATTCAAAATGGGAAGCATTCAAAGAACTTATCTTGGAAGCTACTAGGCTTTACATACCAACTAAGAAATATTGTTCAAGGTTTAGGTCAAAATGGATGTCAGATGAACTAATGAGGCATATGGCAGAGAAGAAAAATGCATGGGATACATACAAATTAACACATGACACAGAAGCCTATGATAGATACAAGTTGATATGCAACCAAGTTACAAAGGAGGTTAGGCAAGCGAAGGCAGATTACGAGAAATCCTTGGCAAGGGATGCAAAGAAAAACAGCAAAGAGTTCTTTACTTATGTAAACTCTAGAAGGAAGGGGATGAATCAGATTGGTCCACTTGATATTGATGGGTCAAGTGTTGATGATCCTGCTCAGGTAGCTAACAAACTAAATGAATATTTTGCATCGACATTCACACATGAGGAGGTATTCAGCGAGGGGAATGCCAGAGGTGTAATCAACTCTAGCAGTAAGCTACAGAATCTTGAAATAACTGGGAGTAAAGTGGAGGAGAAACTGTTGAAGATAAACACAAGAAAGGCACCCGGGGTGGATGGGATCTATCCAGTTATATTAAAGGAGGCAGCAAAGGAAGTAAGCAAACCCTTAGCCATAATTATGAGAGCTTCCTTGGACTCAGGGGAGGTACCCATAGACTGGAAATGTGCAAATGTGACCCCAATTCACAAAGGAGGATCAAAGGCTGACACAAGTAATTATAGACCTGTGAGCTTAACTTCTGTTCCAGGAAAATTAATGGAGGCACTGGTTAAAGAAGCACTGCAGGATCATTTAGACAAGACTTCAGTTATAGCTCAGACACAGCATGGTTTTGTTAAGGGGAGGTCTTGCCTGACCAACTTGATTGGATACTATGATGCAGTCACAAAAGAACTGGATGCAGGGAATAACTTTGATATTATATACTTGGATCTTAGAAAGGCTTTTGATACTGTTGCACATGGAAGACTGCTACACAAATTGGAGCAGTGTGACATTGGAGGCAAATTGCTGCTATGGATAAAGGGGTGGTTGAGGGGGAGAAGACAGAGAGTGGTAATCAATGGACACTGCTCATCATGAACTGATGTTATTAGTGGAGTCCCTCAGGGCTCAGTGTTGGGTTCATTATTGTTTTCTGTATTTATAAATGATATTGATGATGGTATATCGGGCTTAATGTCCAAGTTTGCAGACGATACAAAGGTTGGCAGGGTTGTCAAGGACACTACTGACACTATGCTACTACTACTACTACTACAGGATCTGGAAAGGTTGAGCAGATGGGCTGAGAGGTGGCAAATGAAGTTTAACATTGACAAATGTAAAGTACTACACATGGGAAACAGCAACCCCAGAGCAACGTATCAACTCTGTGGTACTACACTGACAGTGGTAGAGAATGAAAGGGACTTGGGGGTGGTTGTGCAGGCAGATATGAAGTTCTCTGAGCAGTGCAGACGGGCTGCAAGAGTAGCTCATGGACTATTATCAATGATATACAGGAATTTTTCCAGCAGGGATAAGGAGGTGATTATTCCATTGTATAAGGCGATGGTCAGGCCACACCTAGAGTACTGTATACAGGTCTGGAGGCCTCATTTCAAGAAGGATGTAGAGCTGCTGGAACGAGTACAGAGAAGGGCAACAAGATTAGTGAATGGAACAAAGGGGTGCTCTTATGAAGAAAGGCTTAAGTTTTGCAAATTACAGTGTCTGGAGACTAGGCACCAGCGAGGTGATCTGATAGAGGTGTATAAAGCCTTGAATGGTTTAAGCATGCTCAATGCTGATGGGATTCTTCTCTATCTCAGAAAAATCACCTGAGAGGGCATAAATTCAAATTGAGGAAAGACAGATGTAGGATAGACGTGCGGAAATTTGCCTTTAGCCAGCGGGTGGTTGGTTGGTGGAACAGACTTCCATCCCTTGTGGTGGAGGTTGATAGCCTAAATAAGTTTAAGGCTCAGCTGGACAGGTATTTTTAACGAACAGAGGGGTGAAGTGGAAGTGGGTTTTTTTTTTTTTTTTTTTTTTTTTGGCTGATGCTGCATAAGCTTGCTTTCTTGCATCAAATGCCTCTACTAATGCTAATCCCCTTCCTTCTAGAGTTTACATAAGTAAAGAACTCTTTGCTGTTTTTCTTTACATCCCTTGTCAAATATTTCTCGTAATCTGCCTTCGCCTGCCTAACCTCCTTTGTAACTTGGGTACAGATCAACTTGTATCTATCATAGGTTTCTGTGTCACGTGTTAATTTGTATGTATCCCATGCATTTTTCTTCTCTGCCATATGTCTCATTAGTTCATCTGACATCCATTTAGGCCTAAACCTTGAACAATTTCTTAGTTGGTATGTAAAGCCTAGTAGCTTCCAAGATAAGTTCTTTGAATGCTTCCCATTTTGAATTTGCTGTTGGTAACATCATCAGTTGGTCCCACTGTATAGAATTTAAATACTATCTCAGACCATCGTAGTCGCCTTTACGAAAGCAATAACCCTTCCTTTTACCCCTAATGGTAGTTACCTCTTTGAGTAAATCCCACTTCAGCACACTGTGATCACTGCCACCTAGTGGTTCATTTATCTGCAGATTCTTAATGCATGACGAATCACTACTGATAATCAAATCAAGAGTATTACTTCCTCTAGTTGCCTCCCGAACATGCTAATGTAAAAAACAATCATCCAATAAATCCACAAATGCCTTGCTAGTGTGTGAGTGACCAGACCCCAAATTCCATTCAATATCTGGGAAATTAAAATCCCCCATAATAAGACTCTCTGATTTACTGGCCCACTCTATTTCCCTGTACAGTTTCTTATTATACTCATCAGAGTCATTAGGCCTATAGCACACTCCTACTCTCAATTTTGATCTCCCAATGCTTATGTCACACCAAACTGACTCGACACTGCACTGTCCAGCGATGTCGACTGGCTTCACTTCCTTGGATTTTATGTATTTCTTAACTAATAGCAAACCCCCTCCTCCCTTCCTATCCTATCTATCCTTTCTGTAGACATTGTACTCCCCAAATTCCAGTTCTTCATTCCTTATATCTGTGTGACACCACATCGCTGAAATCCCAACAATATCTGCCTTTGATGTTTTGAGCAATACCTCAAATGCATCAAATTTATTTACTAAACTCCTAGCATTGGTGTACATGCAAGTATACATGCACCTGTTCTTTTTCTTACTTGTACCCCAATGATTCCCAGCAGTCTCTGAAATATCCTGCATCTTGTTTTTCAGGCTTCTGCTCATTCCAATAGAAGCAGTGCAAGAATCACTTTCACCTCTGCCAGTGGCTACTGTTAATCTATTAGTCCTTGTATCCCCCCCCAATATAGCAGTTTTCCAACCCACCTAACACTGCCTCGATAGCATCAGCAAACATTCTTGCACCCTTTCTATTTAAGTGTTTCCCATCCCTGTAGAAGCAGTCTCTCCTGTTAACAAGTACAGACCGGGCTGAAAAAAATTCTACCCCTTGAGCCTTGCACAATCTTTCCAGGACCGAATTGATCGACAGGGTTCTCATCATATACTCCCTCCTATCGTGTCTGGGCAGAATTGCAGACACTTTCAAATTCAACCCTAATTCACGGCTTTTTTTCAACAGTGACCAACACACGGCCTCAGTTCGTGTTTCTCATTCAGCAGCTTCAGAATTAGCCTTTCATGCCGCTAACGAAAAACATACTTTTTTATTTAATGAGGCCAAAATACTTAGTGTCCAACGTAATTATACCAGACTATTAATTGCAGAAACTGTAAAAATTAAATTACGTGAGAATTCTGTTAATGTTCACCGACCATTTCTAATCTCCAATTCATGAGCAAAGCGCATGCGCGAAGACAAATAATCCCTATTTAAGTTTCATGCTCACCCCTATTCGGTAATTTTCATTCCTGTGATCACGACATATAGTCGAAAAGCGTTGTCAGCTTCTGGAAGGAAAATTGTTTTGCAATTTTTTCTTTAAATTTCTTTAATTTTTAATTGCGTTAGATTGATTTTTAATTGTGTTCATTTGATTTTTAATTATTTTTAACTGTGTTCAATTGATTTTTAATTATTTTTTACTGTAATGTAATATTTTCGATTTTTTCGTTTTAATTGCTGGACAGTATCATACGGAAGTGTTCTATGTATTATATTGAGGTAAACTTCTCTTTTTATTTTACAACTCTCAAAGAATGCACCTGAAGCCTTAATTGCAAAATAGTCTACAATCAAGTTAATAAGGGTATTAGCCTGGCTAAAGCAGATTACAAGAAGACTTTGGCTAAGAATATACAAAAAAGTAGGAAAGAATTCTTTGCTTGTGTTAAAACTAGAAGGAAGGGATGAACCACACTGGCCCATTAGATATGAATGGCACAGCTACTGATGATTCTGTTTAGGTTGATAACAAATTGAATAAATATCCTGCACCTATGTTCACATGAAGAAGCTTTTCAAGATGGTTACCAGAAGTCTGACTGAGAGCTAAATGATATTTATGATAACTGAGAGGAAAGTGATAGACAAATTGAAGCATTCACTTGGTGGCCAAAAGAATAAAGATAAATTTAGTGGAAGGCCTGTTGCTTTGGTTGGGCAACACTTATAAAGTAAAAAAGGTGGAAAGCAATGTGCAAAGTGTAAGAATTGAACATTCAGGCATATGGAAGCAATCTTTTGGACAGAATGAAAATCCATACAGCACTGCATGAAAAGAAGTCAGAAAAAGGAACTACCAACTGATATCAACTGAGTTAAGTTCTAAAAATCCTAATGTTATTAATGAAAAAATGCAAAACTGATTCCTTCATTATGAAAATAAGTTGTTTTTTGCATAAAAACATATTTGTAAACTTATTTGCAGAAAAAACAAAGTTTTTTATGCAGATAAGCTACAACAAAGCACTTAGTTGTATCACTGCTTGTTGAGATCATATAAGAAGTTGGAGGATGGAGTAATATTCACAACAAACCAGTTATAGCAGTTGTATTCATGGTGCAAGTAAAGCTTACTTCCTTGATATTGATGGACAGTACTGTTACAAAGAATGCTAATTATCACAAGCAAATAACTGAAAATATAGTTCAAAGGCCAGGAAGGTAAAAGCCAGGCTGTGAGATAAAAGCACTTGTGAATGGCAATGCAAAAGTTATGCAGTAACCAAACAACTGCTAGTCAGGGAAAGTGATCAAAACTTGCTGGTTTATAGATGCTCTTCTCACTAACTAAACTTGCTTTAACAAGATCTTACAACTGAAATGGCCATTGGACAAGATAAAAATCCAGAAGCCACCATATACTTGCAGGATGGCTTAGAGACTTTCCAGATCTCTCAATCCTTGCACTGATACTTTTTACACACCTAGGAGATCATGGTTTTAGAGAAATTCAGAAAACTACAAATATGAAATTGACAAAGCTACTGCTCATCTTACTAGTAGTTACAATTTATGCAAGCAGTGTAAAGATCTGTCATTATAACTTAATCCAATTACTGTTGTATCAGACTGCTTTGAAACAAGGTGCAGCTATACTTGGTGATACATGCTTTACTTAGCTCAGTCTCTCAAAAGAAAGCTCAGTTTAACCACGTTTTGATACTACAAAATCAAGTGCTAAAGCCAGTGCTAGATTTACCATAAAGCAAAAAAAAAAAAGTTGCTTTGGGCAGCACTATTCTAGCAGTGTTAGAATGTTGCTGATAAAATAAAAAAATTTAATAACAATTAACTTAGTGCCATAGTAGAACTGAGATACAAAACAAAATGATTAAACAAATAATTTAAATTTTAATGACACTGTTGAAAAGTTTGCAGAAACTAAAATAAGAGGCAAAAATTTTCACTCTTTATAATCTTTTATATTAAATGCAAATAGTTATTTTACTGTTTATTTATTCTACTATTTCGTATTTAATTTTTAAGTTGTAAAAAGTAAACTTATTTTTAGTTCTTGATTTATTATTGTTATTAAAAAAAGTGCTATAAAAGTTTTTTCTTTTTTTTAATGGGTGGTAGTGTATTATATAAATGCTTTGGAATGCCAGATTTGTGAATACACAATGCATCAAAAGCATATGAATGAAGGATTGACAAATAGGCAAAATTTATTTTGCCTATTTGTCAATATTTATTTTTATTTTTTCTATTTATTTTTCCTTGAATATACAGGCAAAATTTATTTTCCCTGTATACTCAAGGAAAGGTCAGTGACTGTTTATCTCTTCTTATTGCATGTGAAGCTGAGTAAGTGACACTTCCTCTTTCCTATTTCAGTATTAGTGCAAAATTGACAAATTCGGTGGCATGATGCAATGGAATTTCCAGAATTGAAGGCTTAAGGATGCTGCAGAACTTCTTGAACTTGCAGCATTTCTTCTATCATATCTTGATAGCTCTGCTTCACTGGAGAGGTATTTTCAAACTTCAGAATTGTTAGGTATACAAAAATGTGCAAAGTTGGTAATGCACTATTGCACACTGTGAAGTATCCTTGAGCCAGATCAACAGAATAAATAGTCTAATAATAAGATAATACTAATTGCTCAGAATTAACTTTTAAAAAGTTAAAAAAAAAAAAAAAAAATTAAGCATAGTTTATTTTTGTTTATTACATTAATTTTACACAATTCACATGTACAAATATTAGTACACTGTGACTAGCCTAGAATAGTTGGTGAGTAATTATTATTAATAGTTTGTTCCCTTTTTTTTATTTTTATGAATACATCTAGAATATATCAGCATACTGTTTCTATTTTTTTTTAATTACATAATCAGTTATTCCTTTTTATAAAATAAGCAATATTGTTGCACCTGTGGGGGGGGAAAAAAGGCATCCCTCATTATTGAGAGTGTATTGAGTATGAGATATCCCTCATACTGAAACCTTCCAATGCCTTAAATACCTCAGTTAAGTTCCCATGTAGAATCTGGCCTCAAGACCAGATTTTGAATGAGAATAAACTAATCTGTCCTCAAGATCAGATTCTGCATGGAAAGAGTATATACTTCCTTACACTAATAACCAAACTTGTTACTCTTCCACTACACTTTTTCCAAGAGACTTAACCAATACTAATCAATAGAACAATGATCTCTTTGTATGGAAATTTGTAGATACAAATTTCCATACATGATAGATATAACATCACGTGCTGTCCTGACAGCATGTCTGAACTGCTGAGAGAACCTCATGTCATATTATACACTTAATCCTATATCTTGTGCAGCCAATCTTGTAACTAAGAGTTCTAGAACTGGCTGCACAGCCAGCACTGCAGTCAATAAATAAAGCATGATTTTCTGTTGTCAAACTGCAAATTTCAACCTGTGTCTACACATACATTGAAGTCTGTTAATCATTCAGTACATTTTGTTATTCCATGCATTTGAAGTGCATTTATTTTATAATAATTTATGAACGTGAAAAATGACAAATTTGAAATATCAAGCAAGTATCAAATTTTGACAACAGTTATGCAAATCTGCTTCTGAAACATTGGAAATGATGCATCAGATTTACAGTGAGGATTCTCCATCGCATGCTGCCATGTTTGAATGGCATTATAGATTCAAACAGGAAAGAAAAAGTTTAGCAAACAATGACCATGCTGAAGACCTTTAACACTCATAAGCCAGAAAAAATTTAAACAGCTAGATAATTTATGCATCAGAACCACTGTGTGACTACCGATAAATTTCTAAAAACTTTAAATATTTCACATGAAAGCTATCCCAAATTTTAAGTACAGTTTTAATATGCATCATGTTGCTTGGCACATCGTGTACCGGATGCTTACCAACAAATGACACAGTGAGTAGAAATGCTTGATGTAGCCAAGCGCAGGAGTGCTGTACCGCATATCTGAGTTGACTGTGATTCAAACCCACATAACTGATAAATACAATTAATGATTGTAGTCATTGTAAAAATGATTAGTTTTAAACTCCTCTAACATGGTAGTCATGCCAGATCATAAACAGAACAATCTGTGGAATCTCATAATGGCATATGATAACCATCCACTGTTCCTAGATCTCATCATCACCAGGAATGAAACTTGGCATTTGTTTCCTCTAAGACCTGCAAACAAAGCATGAGTCGTTGACTTGTAAATCACTTACTTTGACACAATTAAAAAAAATTCAATAAGACAGGTCAAAAGTGAAAGTAATGTTGTAAGGTTTTTTTTTTTTTTTTTTTACCATTCTGGTATAGCACACTATGAATTCATTCCCTAAGATCCAATTGCAAATAAGGCAAGATACTACAGGTGTTGTATATATCTTTCCAGCTGTGAGAGGCAATTTCAAAAGCATCTACCCCAAGGCGCAGCAAAATACTAAGCTGCTGCGGCATTACAATGGACCTGCAGACTACTAACTTTTAGCAATAATAGCCCACTAAACATAATACTGTTGTGCCACCACGTTCCAATTACTGACCTCTCACTCTGCAATATCTTCTTTTCCAGAAAATGAAACAACATTCATGAGGCCATCACTCCAGAGCAAAACAAGAGGTTATATGCAACTCAAGGTGCACTTCAAGTTATCCAGCTGGAACAGTTCCAGAACTGCTACCAGTAATGGTGGATAAAGTGCATTACTGTTTAAGGAAAGTATCCTGAGAGTGGCTGTATCTAGATTTAATTACTTTTATTTAGATAGTATGAATCAGAGCTGTAATACTCAATATGTTCTACGTTGATAATAATATTAGTAAATTAATAAGAGGAGTTTACCTCAATATAGTACGTGGAACACTTCCGTATGATACCCTCCAGAAATTAAAACGGAAAAAAACGAAAAAATCGACAACTTACCGGTACATTAAAGTAAAATATAAATAATTAAATAATTAAAGTAAAATATAAATAATTAAATAATCAATTTAACACAATTCAAAATCAATTCAAAACAATTAAAATTCAAATTAACGCAATTAAAAGAATCTAACGAAAATATTCAAAACGATTCATATTGAGTATTACAACTCTGATTCATACTATCTAATTAATTTTCAAACTCTTATTGACTATTTCATTCACTTCCTGTCTCTCCAGGTATATACAATCGATACACACAATTATGGGAGATTTTTTGAATGGCTTGGTACAAAATTACATTAAATCTACACTAAGGTACTCGGCCCAAAGTTACCATATTTCTTTCCTACAATATTGCCTTCAAAACAACATCGTTCCGAAGTTTGCCAGGGTGAATTTAAATCAAAAAATTTCAGGCATAAAACAACTATCACTGGCGACATCACGTAATATTGTTAAGCTTGCCTTAAAATCTCGATATTCGGATAAACAAAAATACCTTTCCCAGGTTAGGAAGCTTCGCGATAAATTAAAAAATTATCTACATCCGAACGATTGGTCTGTATTGAAGACCTCTATAGATTTGCGACGGGAAGCACAAGCCTCAGAAATAAAAAACAGACACGTTAATAAGTTGCAAGCATTATCGAATAGTTCAAGACACGTTCATGCGAATTCTAACACATTGTCGCGAGCTTGCGACCAAGTTCACACGAGTTGGGTGACATCCCCCCCACAGACACATAACGCACTACCACAGAATATGTCGGCTAGTTCACGAACACCCCCTCACCCAGTATCCAACGAACCGACATATCAACAGGTTACAAATCTTTCCTCGTGTACACTATCGCAGGACCAGATTTCACTTTTATCCAAAGGATTAAATTATAATTTACCACCTCGAAAGCTGCCAAAAAAACAATGCGTAATTGATATTGAATTTGGACTTCGTAGTGTTCCACAAAAAGATGTATTTATTCAACAAGTTAACCAAGTAGTGAATAACATAAAAGAAACGCGACTTCCTAAATTGAATACACATGACAGTTCAGCTTTACGAGAACTTCGAGAAAATAAGGACATTATTATACAGAGGGCAGATAAAGGAGATACAGTGGTAATACTAGATAAACATGATTATATTAATAAGTTAGATTCAGTTGTGTCTGATACCTCCACTTATCGTGAAGTGGACCCGGCACTGTTTACCAATTTGGTAAATCAATACAATAAAACGTTAACCACATATCGTAAAAACGACTACATTACTATGGTTCAGTTGAAGGAATTGAAGTCCACAACATACAATATTCCTGCACTTTTTGGTCAGGTAAAATTACACAAGCCTGAATTTCCGATTCGACCTATTGTTTCCTACAGGAACTCGGCATTTTCAGCCTTAGCCACACATGTATATAATATTATAAAACCTTTTAGACAGGTTATACAATTTGGGATTAAGAATTACGATACATTATTTAATAATCTTAAAGACTGTAGACTCGGCGACAATGACAATTTATTCTCATTAGATGTTACCTCATTATATACGAATGTAAACATTGAATACACATTAGATATTATTTGGGATATGTTAAATAAAAACTCGACACCGATTAATTATACGAAGCTGCCCATTAAGGAAATTTTTCACTTAATTAAACTATTAGTTGAGGCTAACTACATCACCTTTCGAGACAAGGTGTACAAACAAATTTTTGGATTACCAATGGGTTTGAGCCTGAGTGGCTTAATGTCAGAGATCTATCTCTCAACGATTGAGCAGATACATTTGACACCTTTTCGTCCCCGTATCACATACTATGGGAGGTATCTAGACGATGTTCTAGTTATTACTGATAGTAGTACTATCCAAGACATTTTACATTCGTTTAATAATATTCATTCTAGACTCAAATTTACATTGGAAAGGGAAGATACGGATACTAAGTCATTAAACTTTCTAAATTTCACGCTTACCCGGGACTCGAACAAAATACAATTTAGCATCTATCGAAAACCCACAAACACCGGTATGCTTCTACATTATAATAGCTACCACCCGTTCACCTACAAAAGATCGATTATCTTTAATCAATTTCTAAATGCCTATAAATATTCAACAACGGATTCTGCTTTGGACTCAGAAATACAAATATTAACTAGCAGATTCTTGAACAGGGGTTATCCCATTAACACAATAAATCGAATTAGGGTACAAGCTAAGGATAGGATAAAAAATACTACACCAATCAACAATAGTAATATCAAAAAATACTTTATTTCTGTCCCATATGTTGAACAGTGGCACAAACAGCTTAACAGATTCTTTAAAGATACCGAATTTAAAATTATAGCTAGGCCTATACGGAAGTTACACAATATACTGAACAATCGCTCGGTTCTTTCCGCGTTCCCAACACAAATTAATGATCTAGTATACAACATTTCTTGCGGTGATTGCGACTCGTCTTACCAGGGTTCAACGCGGTTTTCTCTTAATATTCGTGTAAATCAACACGAAGCCTCAGTTCGTGCTTCTCGTTCAGCAGCGTCAGAATTAGCCTTTCATGCCATTAACGAAAAACATACTTTTTTATTTAACGAGGCCAAAATACTTAACGTTCAACGTAATTATACGCGACTATTAATTGCAGAAACCGTTGAAATTAAATTACACGAGAATTCTGTTAATGTTCGGCGGCCATATTTGATCTCCGATGCGTGGACCTTTACGCGCATGCGCGAAGACATATAATCACTATTTTAGTTGCAGGTTTAGCCTGATTCGGTAATTTCCATTCCTGTGATCACGACAGTCAGTCGAAAAGCATTGTCAGCTTCAGGAAGGAAAATCGTTTTGAATATTTTCGTTAGATTCTTTTAATTGCGTTAATTTGAATTTTAATTGTTTTGAATCGATTTTGAATTGTGTTAAATTGATTATTTAATTATTTATATTTTACTTTAATGTACCGGTAAGTTGTCGATTTTTTCGTTTTTTCCGTTTTAATTTCTGGAGGGTATCATACGGAAGTGTTCCACGTACTATATTGAGGTAAACTCCTCTTATTAATTTACTAATACTTAATTACTTTTAATATGCGAGTCGAAGAACTTTTTGACTGTAACAAATACTTTAACTGCGATTTTTCAGACTAACTGAATAACTTATCTAGATCTTGTTAAAGCAGCATGCTTTGATTTCACTAAATTATTTACCAACTCCCAAACTTTAACTTGTTATTCCTTCATCAATGTTATTAGTAAATATCAGAAACAATAAAGGACTCAATACTGATTCCTGCAAAACTTCACTTGTGACACTATTCTACTCAGAACAATAGCCAATCACAACCACCCTTTGATCTCTGCCATTTAACCTATCTTTTCTCCATTACAATACCTTTTCTCCATAGCACATACCAGTTCCATCATAGTTCCAAATGATACTAAAAGAATTCTGTGAGACTACATCAAAAACCTTGCTAAGTCTAAATATACATTATCAAAATTATTTTTTGCATCCGTCCTTTTGTGACAACCTCATAACAATTTATAAGATCAGATAGATATGAATACCCTTCAACAAACTCTCCTCTGTTTTTCTCATATAATTTCATTCACATTCATTTGCTCTTCAATACATCCTTAATTATGGATTCCATAATTTTCCTTGCCACACAAAAGTTAATTACCCATTTCATCCTTTGGAAAACTACCTTTGTCAAATGGAGACACTGGCATCTCCAATCTGATGAGAGCCCAAGGATGCACCCATTTTAATAGAGAGTGGCCTGGATATCTGTTACACTGCTTCCTTTAATATCACTGAACAAATCTCATTGGCTCCCCATGCTCTTTTCACTTTTAATGTTGCCTATTTCCCAAAGGTTTCTGAGCCTGAAAGAATGTTCACATGTGAATATTTTAGATGAAAATACATATTTAGCTCATTAGTAATGAGCTAATTATGTATTTTCAATGATGTTACCAAAGCTACCTTAATAGTAAAGAAGGTTAAGAACAGTAGGAAAGAAACTCTTTACTATTGTTCTTTCCCCCTCTTTCCTAGTATTTTCATAACCTGACTCATAAACACTACTCGAATAACTTTATTACAAATTAATTTATACTTATAATATATTGATCAGTGTCTCTTGATAATTTACATTCACTGTGTGTAACTTTCTTTTTTATTACTAACTTCATTAGTACAGTGGTAATCCATCTTGGTCTTTCTTAAACAATAACTGAAAATATGAAAAGATGAGCAGTCCCTAAAATCACTTCTCTGAACAATTCCGATTTGGTAATGATACCTGTTCACCAACTCTTCTCTTGAATTAAACTCAAATATTCCCTAGGGATCATAATTTCTTATGCAAAATTCAATTATTTTTGATATTTCACATTAATATATTACGATCACTGTTATAAGTCTGTTATATAAGCCTTAACTTTACTTCTGCCGCATTCATTTAATGCAGTTCTTAACACCACGATAAAGCTATCTGAGAAGAATGACTAGTCATTCATGTGCAGCAACAACAGCACTGAAAGATGACCAATATCTCATCATATAACAACCAAATGCAACAGAAAAATTTCTGCATGCCAACTCGCATTGGAGATCTCATTGACACTGGTCTTAACATAAACTTTGATACAGTAAGGCTGGTTCTCTATAAAGAGTCAAACTCTAGTTCAACTAAACATCTGGTATTACATCTGGAGAGAAATGATATCTCTAAGCCCTCCAAGTGTATGGGAAAAGATTAAATTTGGGGGAATATGGTGTGGAGGAGGCATCACCATTAATGGCCACACACACAACCCAATGTCTTTGAGGGTACAGCTCTGACTGCTTGATGATACAGAAATGATATGCAGATCCCTACATAGGACTATTCCAGGATAAACTGGCCCTCATTTCCTTTTTATGGATGATAAATTTACTTCCCAGTTGATTTACTAGAAGTAACTTTCTATGAGTTAAGTACAGTGTGTTAGTTGTCTGATGGCACCAGGGGTTTCCCCATCTCTGATGAGGTTATGGGCCATGTTATCAAAGGTAAATGTACTGTACATAAAGATATATAATGTATAAACAGGAGACTCCAAATGCATCAACCAAATTGTAGATGGAGTTGTGAATGGAAACTTTTTTCATTTTCATTCACAATTTTGAATCCACCCATTTCATGCTACAGAAAGTGATCATGATATGCTGTAGAGGGTGATCTTGATCCAAAAATGGTTTCTAACAACTGGTCTGGCATTCAGTCTTGGTACTCTAAAGTGACCAGCAATTGTGATTACAGTACTCAGTACATTAACTAAAATGTAAGAATTTTAAAAATCAGATAGGAATGGACTGAATAGTGCCAATTAAACAGTTTTAACTTGAAGACTCAAAAAATATCTTCATAAGTGATTACAGGCCAGATCAACTGATATGCAATATAAATAATGCAATGCTTTTTTTATAAATATAAAAATTTAAACTTTGCTGTCTTTAGAAAATTAAATGATTATATCAATCTTAAACTTTATGATTCTTCAAGTCAAAAATTTCAGGAGTAATAATTATGAGCAATTTTATACTGATAAAATTATTTAAATAGCAGGCTAAGAAAATGTCTAAAACTGAAACAACTGAAAGACTGCATTATGAAACATTTACATTTCTTTTCTTCATTTTCCTCTTCCATTTTCTTTAAATGTGTCATTCCTTCAACTAAAAGAGGATCTTTAACTCCTAAATTCAATAGTGCTTTGCCATATTTTTCCAACCCTGCTATTAGAGACAGTTCTGCATTAATACCCGTAATGCATTTAAATTCCTGCAAAAGCTGCAAGAAAATGCACACAATATTAATTATTAATACTAAAAATCAAAAGATTTAAAGCAGAATTAATAAAATAATGGACCAGTATTTTTTTGAATTTGTGTCATTGAAATATGAGCAACCCTGCCAGTCTGAATGTGCCAGTAGTATAAAAGTCCAAAATATTCAATGTAGACAGTATTCAGTAGTAGGAGATTTTCTACAATCATTCAATAACATAATGTGCAGCAGGCATGGGTTTAATGGATGCCAAAGCAAAAACATAATGATGCTAGGAGTGAAAGTGTCACTAGACCAGATATAGCACAATGATAGTTCTTGCTAAAAAGAAGTTTCACAGGTCTACAAAGTACTGGTAGTTTTTTTTTTTTTTAATTAGTGCTAAGGCAGATAGGTTTGAGGCTTTAATATATAATACATGTAAATTGCATGTATTCCACAGTCAATCTGAATACTTTATGAGAAAAAAATTTGTTTTCAGGAGGAAAAACCATTCGTACAGCCCTTGCCTGAGAATGACTAACTCTGCCACAGTGTGAAAAAGACCAATAAAAATTGCTCATTCTCAAAAGTAGTAGTAGTAGCAGTAGGGTTTTAGGAGCATCAAAGACTAAGGCCATACTGTTCCATATATACTGTCTGTAAATTGTCTGTTCTGCAGTCGATTTTCCGTCTGCTGGATGAGAAACACCTGAGTGTCCAGGAGGAAAAAAACCATGCTACCCTTGTTCGATACCGACTAGCTCAGCAATGTTGTGAAAAAGGCCCATAAAAATTCCTCACATCATCAATGGGATTGCATTATGAAATCCACTGTGAATGGATGGAGTGCTGACAACCTTCTGTTCAAACTCAGGTCTTCTCCAGACAGTGTTGGGAGCATGGCAATTCTCAAATCTCTTCCATGATGTGTAAAACAGCAGTTGCAACCCCTATATTACTCACAAGGGCAAAAGATTGGAAATTGACAACAAAATAAGGGGCAATTATAAACACTCTACCAGCATGAGAATGACATAGTGAATGGTTCAGGCACAAGGGTCATAGCATAAATCACCATTCAATACAAATATTTTTTGTGCAATTCTGACAATGCCTACATCCACAGTGCTGCTCCAGTAGTAGAATGGATTGAATTCATCACAAGCTGGAATATGAGAGCAATGTTTACAATGAGATGCTCCCTCTCAATAATGCAGGAAATGGTGACTTGCAAGGCACCAGGAACACTGTGAATGGAGTGCCGACAACTGACCAACTGTTTATCACTCTGATTAAACACTATTATTTTGCACAGGTGTTTAGTAGCCACCTGACACATTAACTCCTCCACACACCTGTGTGTGTGGAGGAGATAATATGGTCAGCAGCTGTAGTGTCACAGAAATTAACTTGCAAGCATTGTAAGTTAACTACTAAAAACTAACAACCTGCTGTTCTAATGACACTATCTTTTGCAACACGTGAACAATGGGATTTATTCATGATGGAACCTGTGCCTCTAAAAGTTTGTCCACTTCTTTTATTTATATAAGCTATCAACTTCCACAACAGATGGAAGTTTGTTCCAGCAAATCTACTACCCGCTGGCTAAAGGCAAATTTAAGCACATATATTCTACAATTGTCTTTCCTCAGTTTGAATCTATACCCCCTCAGGTTTGTAATCTAAGCAAGAGGAAGAATCCCATCAGCACTGAGCCTGCTTAACCCATTCAAGGCCTTATACAACTCAATCAGATTACCTCGCAAATGCCTAGTCTCCAGATGCAGCAATTTGCAGAATTTAAGCCTTTCTTCGCAAGAACACACTTATTCCCTTCACCAGTATTGTTTCCCTTCTCTGTACTCATTCTGGCTACTCTACATACTTCCTAAAATGAGACTTCCAGACCTGTATGCAGTACTCAAGGTGTTGTCTGACCATTGCCTTATACAAGGGGATGATCACCTCCTTATTTCTGGTAGCAAAATTCCTGAATATCATTGACAAGACCCCATGACCTGGCTCTGGCAGCCTGTCTGCACTGCTCAAAAAACTTAATATCTGAATGAACAATTACTCCCGGTCTCTTTCATTCTCCACTACCCTGAGTGTAACACCACTAAGTTGGCACATTTCTCTGGGATTACTGCTACCCATATACAGTACTTTACTTCAGTCAATGTTAAATTTCAGTTGCCACTTCTCAGCCCATCTGCCCAACTTTTCCAGAACCTGTTGCAGCAGCATACTGTCATTAGTGTTATTAACAACCCTTCAAACCTTTTTATCTGCAAACTTTGACAATAAGCCTGATATAGCTTCATCAATATTATTTATAAATATACAAAACAACAGTGGACTCAACACCAAACCCTAGGAGACTCCACTAATAACATTATTACATCAAGAATAGCATTCAATGATTATCACTCTCTGTCTTCTCCCACTTAACCACCCTTTTATCCATTGTAGCAACTTGTCCTTATTACCATACTGCTACAATTTGTACAGTAGTCTTCCATGTACAACAGTATCAAAAGCTTTCCTGAAATCCAAGCATATGATATCAAAATTATTTTTTGCATCCAGTACCTTTGTGACCATGTCATAGTATCCATTCAAATTGGTCAAAGAAGATTTCCCTTAACAAACCCATGGTGTGTCTGAATTATTACTGCAGTCTTGTCTAGATGATCCTGTAATGCTTCTTTAACCAGTGACTCCATTATTTTCCCTGGAACAAAAGTCAAACTAACAGGTCTGTAGTTACTTGTGTCACCCTTTGATCCCCCTTTGTGAATTGGAGATACATTTGCACATCTCCAGTCCATGGTAACTCCCCTGAATCCAAGAATGCTCTCATAATTATGGCTAAGGGTTTGCTTATTTCCTTTGTCACCTCCTTTAATATAACTGGATAGATCCCATCCGCCCGGTACCTTTCTTATGTTTAACTTCAACAATTTTTTTCTCCTCTTTTCTCTCAGTTATTACAAAATCATTTAACTCCCTGTTAGAGTTTGATAAATATCTGGCCTTCTCCTCCTTGAATAACTCCTCATGTGTGAATGTAGATGCAAAATACTAATTTAGTTTGGCAGCTATCTGAGCAGGATCATCTACAGTCAAACCACTGATATCAAGCGGACCAATCTGATTCATCTCCTTCTTTTAGAGTTTATATAAGTAAAGAACTCTTTGCTGCTTTTCTTTGCATTCTTTGCCAAAGATTTCTCATAATCTGCCTTTGCTTGCCCAACCTCCTTTGTGACCCAATTACAGACTAGCTTATATCTACCATAGGCTTTGCTGTTGCCTGATAATTTATATGCATCGTGTGCATTTTTTTTTTCTCTGCCATTAGTCTCAACAGTTCACCTGACATCCTTCTGGGCCTAAACCTGGAACAGTATTTCTTGGTTGGTATAAAAAGCCTAGTAGCTTCCAAGATTATTTCCTTGAATGCTTCTCATTTAGAATTTGCTGTTGGTAACATCATAAGTTGGTCCCACTGTATAGAATTTAAAAACTGTGTGAGACCACTGTAGTGACCTTTACAAAAGCAAAAACCCCTTCCCTTTATTCCTGATGATAGTTAAATCTTTAAGTAAATCCCACATCAGTAAATCCCACACTGTGATCAATGCCACCTAGTAGTTCCTTTATCTGCAGATTCTTAATGAATGAATAATCACTGCTGATAATCAGATCAAGAGTATTACTCCCTCTGGAGTAATACTCTTGATCTGATTCTGTCTCGAACATGTTGCTGTAAAAACAATTATCCAATAAATGATAATTGTTCTGTCTTGTTCAAGCAACATGTTTGAGACACAACAATTGGATAATTGTTGTGTCTCAAACATGTTGCTGTAGAAATCAATTATCCAATAAATCCGCAAAAGTCTTGCTAGCGTGTTAGTGACCAACCCACAAGTTCCAGTCAATATCTGGGAAGTTAAAATCCCCCATTATAATATATTCTGATTTACTGGAGCACTCTATTTCTCTGTATAGTTGTTCATTGTAGCATCAGAGTCATTAGGCCTATAACAAACTCCTACCCTCATTTTTGCTTTCCCAGTGCTTATATCACACCAAACTGACTCAATATTGAACTGTCCATCTATGTCCACTGGATGTACTTCCTTAGATTCTGTGTGTTTCTTAACTAACAGCATAACCCCTCCTCCCTTCCTATCCTGTCTATCCTTTCTGTACACATTGTACTCCCAAAATTCCAATTCTGCACTGCTTATGTCTGTGTGACACCAAGTCTCTGATATTCCAGCAATATCCACCTTTGATATCTTGACCAGCACTTCAAATTCATCAAATTTATTTACTATACTCCTAGTATTAGTGTACATGTACCTGTTCTTAATCTTAGTTATCCTAACACAGCCCATGTATTTACTTGTTTCAAGATGACTCCCAGCAGTTCCTGAAATCCCCAGCAACTTGCTTTCCAGGCTGATGCTCATTCCAAATGAAGCAGTGCAAGAATCACTTCTACTTCTGCCTGCGGCTACTGTCAATCTATTAGTCTGTGAATCCCCCCCCCCAAGCTAGCAGTGTTCCGACCCACCTAACACTGCCTTGATAGTATCAGCAAATATTCTTGCACCCCTTCTATTTTAAGTGTATCCCATCCCTGTAAAAGCAATCTCTCCTGTTAACAAGCACAGACCACACTGAGAAAAATCCTACCCCATGAGCCTTACACAATCTCTCCAGGGCAGAACTGAATGACAAGGCTTTGTTGAGAATCTCTGAGATTCCTGATTTATGTGCAATAATACATGACTGAAGAAGACTACCAAAACATTGTTGTCTACTAATATATCTATTTATATGATGAGAATTGCTTTCTTACAGAAATATGCAGTCACTATAGTGTTTCTCATCTGAAAGTCCATATAATGGTGGATTATAAATCAATGGTGGTTCAGCACATTTTTAGGTCGGCAGGTGTTCACATTTTGATGACAGGCAAATGTATAATTTGAATATTTTAAAAATAAAAATGTTCAATAATAAATTGTTCAGTATTATCTTACCAACATGAGTTGCCAGCTTTTGATTATCAAAAAATGAAATGCTGCAAATAATTGATTTTTATATAGTTTAAACAAGTCATACTTACTGCTTCAGTCTCAAACAGGAAAGGAAATGATTCTTTTATTTGTGAAATATCCATCTTGCCTTCCACTATAGCCTCTCGTCTTTCATGAAATGTTGAATTCATTTTAAGTACTAAAATTCCACTACCCGAATTATTTATTTCTGCTCGCAACCATTTGATGTGTGCATCCACAGAATGGCTATCAAATTCAGTTTGCTTTCCATCCAATATATTCACTTTATTATCCCACATTAGATTCTGTAACTGAACACTTCCATTTAAAGTGATATTTTCATTTTCCTCAATTCTAATGGTCTTCTGTTTCTTAGATGGCTGGAAAGTTACATCCTTATCTCTATCTTGCCTTCTATGATTTCGTAACTTATTTGAAAGAGAAGCTCTCCATGCTTTCTGCAATATAAGCGAATTAAAGAAACATAATTATAGACTGGATTAGTATTATTTATAAATACGTGTACAAAATCATTTAAATGAAAACTGCAAAATCAACGTAAAATACATATTATAAAAAAAATTTATGATAATCTTGTGGCAGATTACTGATCAAAATCTATTGGCAGCACTGAGGAACCACACAGCACCATCTGCTGGCATTATTTAAAAACAGTCAATTTTCAAGAGACAAGCAGCCTTGCACCAAGACAAAGACTGAAACAGTAATTCGATTTTAAATTGCAGAAGAAATAAAACTTGATAAATTTTATCATAAACATTACTCTCAGTATGTTGAAGCATGCATGAGTCAACAGAAAGTCTACAAGTGGGTGAATAAGTTTAAGAAGAGTATTTCTATTTAAAAGAGATTTTTTTTTTTTTTCTGCAAATTGCAGTGGCTGGAGACTAGGCACCTGCGCGGTGATCTGATTGAGGTATATAAGGCCTTGAATGGGTTGAGCACGCTGAATTCTGATGGGATCCTTCCACTTGTTCAGATTACGAACCTAAGGGGGCATAAATTCAAATTAAGAAAAGACAGATGTAGAATAGATGTGAGGAAATTTGCCTTTAGCCAGCGGGTGGTTAATTGCTGGAACAAACTTCCATCTGTCGTTGTGGAAGTTGATAGGTTGAATAAATTTAAGGAGGAACTGGACAGGCATTTGGAGGGAATTGTGTGATTTTTTTTTTTTTTTTTTTTTTGGCTGATGCTGCATAAGCTCATACATTTGCTTTCTTGCATCACATGCCACTACTACTACTACTATTTGAAAGTGTTGAGGATTCTCCTTAACCAGGGTAAGCACATCATATCATGACACAAAGTCACAGAAAGAGAGTGGAAGAACTCATACAAAGAACAGGTCACATTACTATTGAAGAAACTGCCATGGGCTGCAAAATTAATGTTGATTCAGCCCATATCATCATTAGTGAGGAGTTGCACTTTCAGAAAGTATGTACTTGATAAATTCCTTGGTGTTTAACATCAAAACTGATAGAACAAAAATGTAATGCAATACAAGAAGCACAAAACAATGACTTAATGTGTTTAATATAAAGGTAATGCCTTCTTAGAACACAGTGATCAGAGATGAATCCCAAGTATACTATACTACGATATACCAGAAAGGAAACAAGCAAATGGCATCATACAGGCTCACCTTGACCAAAGAAAGTCAGTACCCAAGCCATTCTGGAGTAACCGGAGAGAGGAGAAACAGTGACAATGAACAAATACCATACTATGCTTCTGAACCAATTAAAGCCAGAAATTCAAAAGAAACATCACAGTTCACTGTCCTCGGGTGTGCCTGTAGAATGATAATGTCTCACACATCAATTCTATTGTCAATCAGATATTCAGATATAGGAGATGAAGTTTGAGATATTACCCCATCTTAATATTCACCAGACTTAGCTCAATGTGATTATTACCTTTCTAGCCAACTAAAATATGGACTAAGAGGATATCACTTCTTGTCCAACCCCAAAACTTCTTTTGAGGAATCTGGCCATGTGTGGAGCACTGCAGGCAGTCTAAACGTAATGGGGAGGACACCAAAGACTGATATGCATAGTTTCCTTATTGTTTGTGAAATATACAGCTTTTATCTAACTTTTCTGATTTTCAGTTGAATGACTTTGTAATTAATAATTAATTACACAAAACTTTCCCAAAAACATGAATGAAATTTAAAGAAAACTTGAAACTACACATGAATAAGAAATTGATATAATATATAATTATATATGATAGCGTATAAGAAATTAGGCAACATCAGAGAACTGGCCTCTAAATCTATACAATCTGTATTAGTAGCTAACAACCCCAAAATACAACACAAAAGAAAACAAGTTAGTGAACATACATATTACATTACATTACATTTTAGGAACATTCAATTTTCAAAAAAGGCACCACAGGAATCAGACTCCTGCACTGCCATCAAAGGTGATGGCAATGCAGGAGTTTAATGATGGATTTAAAATTACCATTAGTAGAGGCATATGATGCAAGAAAGCAAGCTTATACAGAATCAGCCAAAAAAAAAAACAAAAAAAAAAAAAAAAAACCCCTTCCCATTTTGCCCATCCATTCACTCCGAAAGTTTGCCCACTTCTTCCTTGAATTTATTTAAGCTATCAACTTCCACAACAGATGGAAGTTTGTTCCAGCAATCTACTACCTGCTGGCTAAAGGTAAATTTCAGCACATATATTCTACAATTGTTTTTTTTTCCTCAGTTTGAATCTATACCTCTCCTCAGGTTTGTAATCTGAGCAACAGGAAGAATCCCATCAGCACTGAGCCTGCTTAACCCATTCAAGGCCTTATACAACTCAATCAGATTACCTCGCAAATGCCTAGTCTCCAGATGCAGCAATTTGCAGAATTTAAGCCTTTCTTCGCAAGAACACACTTATTCCCTTCACCAGTATTGTTTCCCTTCTCTGTACTCATTCTGGCTACTCTACATACTTCCTAAAATGAGACTTCCAGACCTGTATGCAGTACTCAAGGTGTTGTCTGACCATTGCCTTATACAAGGGGATGATCACCTCCTTATTTCTGGTAGCAAAATTCCTGAATATCATTGACAAGACCCCATGACCTGGCTCTGGCAGCCTGTCTGCACTGCTCAAAAAACTTGATACTTGACTGAACAATTACCCCCGGTCTCTTTCATTCTCCACTACCCTGAGTGTAACACCACTAAGCTGGTACATTTCTCTGGGATTACTGCTACCCATATGCAGTATTTTGCATTTATAAATGTTAAACTTCAGTTGCCGCTTCTCAGCCCATCTGCCCAACTTTTCCAGATCCTAAAACTTTTGATTTAAATTTAGTAGTATAACATTATTTTGTGATTTTCTGATTAATTTGGTGTATTTATTCTTTACTCGGCCTTGTAATTACATAAAAGTATCGGTAAAGGTTTCCACGTGTTTCAACACCGCTACCGTTCGTAATTTTTCCCGCCTTTGTGATAGGATAGTTATATACCGTACTAGATAGCGTTAGTTGAATTTCGTTAGCAGTTAAATTGTACGTTTAAATAAATACATATAACGACTTAGATTACAAACGTAATATAATTAATTATATTTAACATAATTAATAACATAACATAATTAATTATAATAAATTAAGAGAATCATGACTCAGACCAGAGCAGCAAAGCAAAAGGCTCAAGCTAATGGAAGTGCTGTGGCTCAGAGCAGAACTGAGGGGGGCAGTTGTCCTCTGACTCACAGCCTTATAAAATGCACTGTTTGCTTGATGTTTGCAGAGCAATCGGGTACGGGACATGATACTGCCAAGGGGGATGTCTTTGTGTGTGCGCGCGATGCAAGGAGTGTATCGATATCAGGCAACAACTCGGCGTTCTTGTGGGCCTATATGAGAGCTTGAAGGACGGGGCAGATGCCCTCGAAGAAACTAAATTGAGGGGCCCATCAAGCTCTCAGCTGCCCACATCAACACCAGAGCTTGCACTTGGGCATCGCGTGACACAGAGACAACCCCCAAGGCAGAATGCGCTGGTCCCGAAGGAACTAGTAGTTGTTGGTGACTCTATTGTCAGGGAAACGGGGAACATGCTTTGTAAAAAAGATAGGTGGAACAGGACCAGGGTATGTCTGCCAGGGGCAAAGGTTGATGACGTTGTAGAGCGAATATCATCTTTTAAGGGCACAAAAGATGATATAGTTGTACACGTTGGCACTAATAATGTTAAGAGTAGGAGACCGGCAGAATTACTTAACAAGTACAGGTCACTGTTGAACAAAAGCCGAGAATTAGGGTTGAATTTGAAAGTGTCTGCAATTCTGCCCAGACACGATAGGAGGGAGTATATGATGAGAGCCTTGTCGATCAATTCGGCCCTGGAAAGATTGTGCAAGGCTCAAGGGGTAGAATTTTTTTCAGCCTGGACTGTACTTGTTAACAGGAGAGATTGCTTCTACAGGGATGGGATACACTTAAATAGAAAGGGTGCAAGAATATTTGCTGATGCTATCGAGGCAGTGTTAGGTGGGTCGGAAAACTGCTAGCTTGGGGGGAGACAAAGACCAATAGATTGACAGTAGCCACTGGCAGAGGTGAAAGAGATTCTTGCACTGCTTCTATTAGAATGAGCAGAAGCCTGAAAAACAAGATGCATGGTATTTCAGAGACTGCTGGGAGCCATTGGGGTACAAGTAAACACATGGGTTGTGTTAGGGTAGCTAAGAATAGAAACAGGTGCAGGTATACCTGCGTGTACACCAATGCTAGGAATTTAGTAAATAAATTTGATGAATATGAAGTATTGCTCAAAACATCAAAGGCAGATATTGTTGGGATATCAGAGACGTGGTGTCACACAGATATAAGGGATGCAGAACTGCAATTTGGGGAGTACAACGTCTACAGAAAGGATAGACAGGATAGGAAGGGGGGAGGGGTTATGCTATTAGTTAAGAAACACATAAAAACCAAGGAAGTGAAGCCAGTCGACATCGCTGGACAGTGCAGTGTTGAGTCAGTTTGGTGTGACATAAGCATTGGGAGATCAAAATTGAGAGTAGGAGTGTGCTATAGGCCTAATGACTCTGATGAGTATAATAAGGAACTATACAGGGAAATAGAGTGGGCCAGTAAATCAGAGAGTCTTATAATGGGAGATTTTAATTTCCCAGATATTGACTGGAATTTGGGGGCTGGTTACTCACACACTAGCAGGGCTTTTGTGGATTTATTGGATGATTGGTTTCTACATCAGCATGTTCGGGAGGCAACTAGAGGGAGTAATACTCTTGATTTGATTATCAGCAGTGATTCTTCATGCATTAAGAATCTGCAGATAAATGAACCACTAGGTGGCAGTGATCACAGTGTGCTGAAGTGGGATTTAATCAAAGAAGTAACTACCATTAGGGGTAAAGGAAAGGGTTATTGCTTCCGTAAGGGCAACTACGATGGACTGAGACAGTATTTAAATTCTATACAGTGGGACCAACTGATGATGTTACCAACAGCAAATTCAAAATGGGAAGCATTCAAAGAACTTATCTTGGAAGCTACTAGGCTTTACATACCAACTAAGAAATATTGTTCAAAGTTTAGGCCAAAATGGATGTCAGATGAACTAATGAGGCATATGGCAGAGAAGAAAAATGCATGGGATACTTACAAATTAACACATGACACAGAAGCCTATGATAGATACAAGTTGATATGCAACCAAGTTACAAAGGAGGTTAGGCAGGCGAAGGCAGATTACGAGAAATCCTTGGCAAGGGAAGCAAAGAAAAACAGCAAAGAGTTCTTTACTTATGTAAACTCTAGAAGGAAGGGGATGAATCAGATTGGTCCACTTGATATTGATGGGTCAACTGTTGATGATCCTGCTCAGGTAGCTAACAAACTAAATGAATATTTTGCATCGACATTCACACATGAGGAGGTATTCAGCAAAGGGAATGCCAGAGGTGTATTCAACTCTAGCAGTAAGCTAGAGAATCTTGAAATAACTGGGAGTAAAGTGGAGGAGAAATTGTTGAAGATAAACACAAGAAAGGCACCCGGGGTGGATGGGATCTATCCAGTTATATTAAAGGAGGCAGCAAAGGAAGTAAGCAAACCCTTAGCCATAATTATGAGAGCTTCCTTGGACTCAGGGGAGGTACCCATAGACTGGAAATGTGCAAATGTGACCCCAATTCACAAAGGAGGATCAAAGGCTGACACAAGTAATTATAGACCTGTGAGCTTAACTTCTGTTCCAGGAAAATTAATGGAGTCACTGGTTAAAGAAGCACTGCAGGATCATTTAGACAAGACTTCAGTTATAGCTCAGACACAGCATGGTTTTGTTAAGGGGAAGTCTTGCCTGATCAACTTGATTGGATACTATGATGCAGTCACAAAAGAACTGGATGCAGGGAATAACTTTGATATTATATACTTGGATCTTAGAAAGGCTTTTGATACTGTTGCACATGGAAGACTGCTACACAAATTGGAGCAGTGTGACATTGGAGGCAAATTGCTGCTATGGATAAAGGGGTGGTTGAGGGGGAGAAGACAGAGAGTGGTAATTAATGGACACTGCTCATCGTGGACTAATGTTATTAGTGGAGTCTCTCAGGGCTCAGTGTTGGGTCCATTGTTGTTTTCTGTATTTATAAATGATATTGATGATGGTATATCAAGCTTAATGTCCAAGTTTGCAGATGATACAAAGGTTGGCAGGGTTGTCAAGGACACTACTGACACTATGCTGCTGCAACAGGATCTGGAAAGGTTGAGCAGATGGGCTGAGAGGTGGCAAATGAAGTTTAACATTGACAAATGTAAAGTACTACACATGGGAAACAGCAACCCCAGAGCAACGTATCAACTCTGTGGTACTACACTGACAGTGGTAGAGAATGAAAGGGACTTGGGGGTGGTTGTGCAGGCAGATATGAAGTTCTCTGAGCAGTGCAGACGGGCTGCAAGAGTAGCTCATGGAGTATTGTCAATGATATACAGGAATTTTTCCAGCAGGGATAAGGAGGTGATTATTCCATTGTATAAGGCAATGGTCAGGCCACACCTAGAGTACCGTATACAGGTCTGGAGGCCTCATTTCAAGAAGGATGTAGAGCTGCTGGAACGAGTACAGAGAAGGGCAACAAGATTAGTGAATGGAACAAAGGGGTGCTCTTACGAAGAAAGGCTTAAGTTTTGCAAATTACAGTGTCTGGAGACTAGGCACCAGCGAGGTGATCGGATAGAGGTGTATAAAGCCTTGAATGGTTTAAGCATGCTCAATGCTGATGGGATTCTTCCTCTAGCTCAGAAAAATCACCTGAGAGGGCATAAATTCAAATTGAGGAAAGACAGATGTAGGATAGACGTGCGGAAATTTGCCTTTAGCCAGCGGGTGGTTGGTTGGTGGAACAGACTCCCATCCCTTGTGGTGGAGGTTGATAGCCTAAATAAGTTTAAGGCTCAGCTGGACAGGTATTTTGAACGAACAGAGGGGTGAAGTGGAAGTGGGTTTTTTTTTTTTTTTTTGGCTGATGCTGCATAAGCTTGCTTTCTTGAATCAAATGCCTCTACTAATGCTAATGCTATGCTATTGCAGCAGCATACTATCATTAGTGTTATTAACAACCCTTCCAACCTTTTTATCTGCTAACTTTGACAATAAGCCTGATATAGCTTCATCAATATTATTGATAAATATACAAAACAACAGTGGGCCCAAAACCGAATCCTGTGGGACACCACTAATAACATTAGTCCACGAAGACCAGTGTCCATTGATTACCAATCTCTGTCTTCTCCCACTCAACCTTCCTTTTATCCATTGTAGCAACTTGCCCTTAATGCCATACTGCTCCAATTTGTACAGTAGTCTTCCATGTGCAACAGTATCAAAAGCTTTCCTGAAATCCAAGTATATAATATCAAAATAATTTTTTGCATCCAGTACCTTTGTGACCACGTCATAGTATCCATTCAAATTGGTCAAAGAAGACGTCCCTTAACAAACCCATGGTGTGTCTGAATTATTACTGCAGTCTTGTCTAGATGATCCTGTAATGTTTCTTTAACCAGTGACTCCATTATTTTCCCTGGAACAAAAGTCAAACTAACAGGTCTGTAATTACTTGTGTCACCCTTTGATCCCCCTTTGTGAATTGGAGATACATTTGCACATCTCCAGTCCGTGGAAACTCCCCTGAGTCCAAGAATGCTCTCATAATTATGGCTAAAGGTTTGCTTACTTCCTTTGTCGCCTCCTTTAATATAACTGGATAGATCCATCCACCCTAGGTAACTTTTTTTATGTTAAACTTCAACAATTTTTTCTCCACTTTGCTCTCAGTTATTACAAAATCATTTAACTCCCTGTTAGTTTGATAAACATCTGGCCCTCTCCTCCTTGAATAACTCCTCATTTGTGAATGTAGATGCAAAATACTAATTTAGTTCGGCAGCTATCTGAGAATGATCATCTATATTCAAACCACTGATATTAAGTGGACCAATCTGATTCATCCCCTTTCTTTTAGAGTTTATATAAGTAAAGAATGCTTTGTTGTTTTTCTTTGCATTCTTTGCCAAAGATTTCTTGTAATCTTGTAATCTACCTCTGCTGTCCTAGCCTTCTTTGTGACTTGATTACAAACTAGCTTATATCTATCATACGCTTCTGGGTCACTTGATAACTTGTATGCATCCCATGCATTTTTGTCTTCTCCGTAAGTCATTAGTTCACCTGACATCCATTCAGTCCTAAACCTTGAACAGCGTTTCTTAGTTGGTATGAAACTTCCAAGATTAATTCCTTAAAAGCTTCCCATTCAGAATTTGCTGTTGGTAATGTCATGAATTGGTCCCACTGTATAGAATTTAAAAACTGTCTAAGACCACAGCAGTCACCTTTATACAAAAGCAAAAATTTTTACCTTTCTCTCTAATGGTAGTTACATCTTAAGTAAATCCCACATGAGTACACTGTGATCACTGCTACCAAGTGGTTCCTTTATCTACAGATTCTTAATGCATGAACAATCACTGCTGATAATCAAATCAAGAGTATTACTCCCTCTGGTTGCCTCTTGAACATGCTGCTGTAGAAAACAATCATCCAATAAATCCACAAAAGTCTTGCTAGTGTGCGAGTGACCATCCACAAGTTCCAATCAATATCTGGGAAGTTAAAATCCTCCATTATAAGACATTCTGATTTACTGGTTTACTCTATTTCCCTGTATAGCTGTTTGGTATACACCATCAGAGTTAATTGGCCTATAACACACTCCTATTCTCATTTTTGCTTTCCCAGTGCTGATATCACACCAAACTGACTCAACATTACTATCCATCTATGTCAATTGGATGCACTGCCTTAGATTTTATGTGTTTCTTAACTAACAGTATAACCCCTCCTCCCTTCCTATACACATTCTACTCCCCAATTCCAATTCTGCATTCCTTATATCTGTGTGACACCACGTCTCTGATATTCCAATAATATCCACCTTTGATGTCTTGACCAGCACTTCAAATTCATCAAATTATTTAGTATACTCCTAGCATTGGTGTACACGCAAGTATACATGCACCTGTTCTTACTCTTAGTTACCCTAACACAGCCATGTATTTACTTGTTTCATGATGAAATCCTCAGCAACTTGCTTTATAGGCTGCTGCTCATTCCAATAGAAGCAGTGCAAGAATCCCTTCTGCCTCTGCCTGTGGCTACTGTTAATCTATTAGTCTGTGTCTCCACCCTTCAAGACAGCAGTTTTCCAACCCACCTAACACTGCCACGATAGCATCAGCAAATATTCTTGCCTCCTTTCCATTTAAGTGTATCCCATTCCTGTAGAAACAGTCTCTCCTGTTAACAAGCACAGACTACACTGAGAAAAATTTTACCCCATGAACCTTGCACATTTTCTCAAGAGCCAAACTGAGTGACAAGGCACTCAACATATACTCGCATCTGGGAAAAATTGCAGACACTTTCAAATTTAACCCTAACTCATGACTTTTTTTCAACATTGACCTGTACTTGTTAGGTAAATCTGCAGATCTCTTACTCTTTAGTGTAATGTCTACAACAATTTCACCTTTTGTACCCTTAAAAGATGATATCTGCCCACGTCATCAACTTTTGCTCCTTGCAAACATACCCTGGTCCTATTCCACCTATCCTTTTTGCACAATATATTTCCCGTTTCCATGACAATTGAGTAACCGACAATAGCTAGCTCCTATGGGACCAGCACATTCTGTCTTGAAGATTGCCACTGTATTGCCTGATGCACAAGAGTGAGCTCTGGCATTGAATTGGGCAGCTGAGAGCTTAATCCCCCCCCATTTTAATGATGATATCTACCCTACTCCTCAAACTCTCATAGATGCCCATCAGAATGCTGAGGTGGCCCCTAATTTCTTGACACTCTCTGCACCTAGCACACACAAAAACATCCTCCTTAGTTAGATTATGTCCTGTTCCAGAAAGTCCACAAACATTTCACATTTTGCAAATTTTTTTTGACTGTGATGCACTGGAGAATTGCCCCTTCGGTTCTCCCTCAAGCCACAGCATCCCATTACTTTGTGCTCATTGCTTTGCTGCTCTAATCTGGGGCATGATTTCTGTTTAAATACAATTTAATTGATTAACAATGAAAATGAATAAGATTAATATATTTAATTGATTAATTGAAAATGCTATAAAACTAACAGATTCCTAATGCAGCACTACATATTATGCTATTTAGTTTTATGTCATACCTTACACCATCAAGTTCAAGATATACATTATGCTACACAAGTTTCAAACGCTACAAGGTTCTATGGATACTAAGTAGTAACCTACAAAATCTCTAGCTAAATTCAAAATAAACTAGCATAACCAGGACTATAAAGCTACTTATAGAATAGGATTTAATATGCCAATTAGGTCAATAAAATGGCAAAAATTTTGAAAAACTTATCAGTTTCCTGGAGCTGAAATTTCTTTGAGCAGCATGGACATGTGGACACTCTCGTTCCCAAAAAAAAAAAAAAAAAAAACATCTTCATGATGGTTGCCTTTCAAGTTCTGCTTCATGACTTGAAAGAAGCAAAAATTACAAGGATGCAAGATCAGGAACTTTTTTTTTTTTTTTTTTTTGGTAGTAGTTGTTAACGCATCGGCTTCTGTGGCCATAATGCACCTCCAAAGGTTTTTTGCAGTACTTTGATCCAAGCCCGAGGCGGGATTCAAACCCGCAACCAGATCAGGAACTGTAGGAAAGGTTTGCAAGAACAACAAACTTGTCTTCCAACACCTGGCATGTTGGTCAAAAAGTGTGTGTGGCCAAGTGTTGTCATGATGGAGTGTGACTGGGTCAGTGTTGCCACGGGCCTGAAACACCCTCTTCCCCAGGTTCCTCAGTATCTCAATACACCACTTGAGTTGACCATTTTTCCCTTCTCAAATAAATATGTTGTGTATCCCAAAACAAAGTAATCATAACCTTGTGGGCAGATGCTTGTGTCTTAAACTTTTTTTGGTCATGGGAAGTTGCTGTGACAATACTCCATGGACTCCCTCTTCTTTTCGGGATCAAACTGGTGGACTCACGTCTAATCCCCTGTAATGATTCCATATAGAAATCCATTCCCTTTGCTGCAATACCTGATCAACAACTGCTGACAAATCTGAACCCTTTTGGCCTTTATCTCCAGATTCAACATTTGAGGAACCCACAGAGCAGAAATTTTTTGATAACTGAGAAGTTCAATAATATGGCCCTGCCTTTATTTAGAGATGTTCAGCTCAACAGCATTGCGACTTTGGGTTATGTGACTATCAATTGGAATCATGTCATTCAAAAATTGCTTATGTTTCATCAGTTTCCAATGCGAGGTTTATTGTTCAAATCAGCTGTTTCTGGCTCACTAATCTTCACATTCCTTTGCCCATCTATGGATGGTGCTTTCATCTACACATTTGCCCCCACAAACAGCCTTCACATTCCAATAAATTTCAGAAGGAATGACCTTTTTTGAAGTTAAGAATTCAATAACATCACGCTGTTTTAAGTGTGTTGACATACATACTGCACTAGCACTCAGTCTAATGGCTAGCAACTGAGTTTTGTTTATGTTACCAAGTGTCAGTGTTATGGGTGCACAAGATATTCTGAAGATTCATTTATTTTTTGAATTTTAAAAATATCTCAACTATTTTACTAAGTTATGGGTCATTAGGCAAAACTTATCAGCTTACCCTCATATTCATATATTTTCTATGCCTATACAGTAATTTCATTTAAAAATTCCATTTATTTCTTAACACAGTGGAGCTATGACTATAGTTAAGTGGTCATGTCCAATTACAGAATTACATCTGAATTTGTCATCATTCTGTTACTCTCTTGGATACCCACATAGAATCAGAGCAGTTTATTAGATAGAGACTACAAGACTATTACCATATTATCACACTGATTTGAACACAGAGCATGCAGGACAAACATGTACTGACCACGCAACTACAGTCTAACACTGCTATAAATGCAGCTCAGGCTAAAAGAAACTTCATATCAGAAGATCCACTGGCTCCTAAGTAGCCTTGCACCAGAGATGCATAACTAAGAAGCCAGAGATGCATAACTTTAGTAAATACTTTTGTACCATCTCCATAAAAAATATTTTTCTACCTATTAACGGTATCAGCATGACCACATCAGCAGTCGTGCTGATAAAATTCTGCCTCCACCACAAGTCTTTGCAGAGACCTTCAAGTCCAGTCAATTCTTAAGTTTTTTTTTTGGCAAACACTCCCTCCTATTATGCCTAGGCATCGTGAACTATACATAAGGTATGTTCATGTCAGATGGCACCTGGAATTTCTACAAAAATACATTCTGACCTAACTCACTGGCATTAGTAGGGGCATATGATGCAAGAAAGCAAGCTTATGCAGCATCAGCCAAAAAAAAAAAAAAAAAAAAAAACACTTCCATTTCACCCCTCCGTTCGTTCGAAACACCTGTCCAGCTGAGCCTTAAATTTATTTAGGTTATCAACTTCCACAACAAGGGACGGAAGTCTGTTCCACCAACCAACTACCCGCTGGCCAAAGGCAAATTTACGCACATCTATCCTACATCTGCCTTTCCTCAATCTGGATTTATGTCCTCTCAGGTGATTATTCTGAGCAAGAGGAAGAATCCCATCTGCATTGAGCTTGCTCAAACCATTCAATGCTTTATACACCTCTATCAGACCACCTCGCCCGTGCCTAGTCTCCAGACACTGTAATTTGCATAACTTAAGCCTTTCTTCATAAGAGCAACCCTTTATTCCATTCACTAATCTTGTTGCCCTTCTCTGTACTCGTTCCAGCAGCTCTACATCCTTCTTGAAATGAGGCCTCCAGACCTCTATACAGTACTCAAGGTGTGGCCTGACCATTGCCTTATACAAGGGAATAATCACCTCCTTATCCCTGCTAGAAAAATTCCTGTATATCATTGACAAGACACCATGAGCTACTCTTGCAGCCCGTCTGCACTGCTCAGAGAACTTCATATCTGCCTGCACAATTACCCCCAGGTCCTTTTCATTCTCTACCACTGTCAGTGTAGTACAACAGAATTGATACATTGCTCTGGGGTTGCTGTTTCCCATATGTAATACTTTACATTTGTCAATGTTAAACTTCATTTGCCACCTCTCAGCCCATCTGCTCAACCTTTCCAGATCCTGTTGCAGCAGCATAGTGTCAGTAGTGTCCTTAACAACCATGCCAACCTTTGTATCGTCTGCATACTTGGACACTAAGCTTGATATACCATCATCAATATCATTTATAAATACAGAAAACAATAATGGACCCAACACTGAACCCTGAGGGACTCCACTAATAACATTAGTCCAGATGAGAAGTGTCCATTGATTACCACTCTGTATTTTCCCACTCAACCATCCCTTTATCCATAGAGCAATTTGCCTCCAATACCACACTGCTCCAATTTGTGCAGCAGTATCAAAAGCCTTTCTAAGATCCGAATATATAATATCAAAGTTATTTCCTGCATCCAGTGCTTTTATGACTGCATCATAGTATCCAATCAAATTGGTCAGGCAAGACTTTCCCTTAACAAAACCATGCTGTGTCCGAGCTATAACTGAAGTCTTGTCTAGATGATCCTGCAGTGCTTCTTTAACCAGTGCCTCCATTAATTTTCCTGGAACAGAAGTTAAACTCACAGGTCTATAATTACTTGTGTCAGCCTTTGATCCTCCTTTGTGAATTGAGGTCACATTTGCTCATCTCCAGTCTATGGGTACCTCCCCTAGTCCAAAGAAGCTCTCATAATTATGGCCAAGGGTTTGCTTACTTCCTTTGCTGCCTCCTTTAATATAACTGGATAGATCCCATCCACCCCAGGCGCCTTTTTTATGTTTATCCTCAACAATTTCTCCTCCACTTTCCTCTCAGTTATTACAAAATCATCTAGCTCACTGCCAGAGTTTAATTCACCTCTGGCATTCCCCATCATTCTTCTCTTTCTTGGTGATTTCCTTCTACTTTTCTCTCTCTCTCTCTCTCTCTCTCTCTCTCTCTCTCTCTCTCTCTCTCTCTCTCTCTCTGGGTCCAAGGGTAAATTAATTTTTTTTTTTTGGCTGGTGCAGCATAAGCCTCAGGCTTCCTTGCACCATATGGCTAATAATAATAACTCCTCATGTGTGAATGTAGATGCAAAATACTCAGTTTGTTAGCCACCTGAGCAGGATCCTCAACTGTTGAACTATCAATATCCAGTGGACCAATCTGATTCATCCCTTTCCTTTTAGAGTTTACATAGGTAAAGAACTCTTTTCTGTTTTTCTTTGCATCCTTTGCCAAGGATTTCTCATAATCTGCCTTTGCCTGCCTAATCTCCTTTGTGACTTGGTTACAGACCAGCTTATATCTATCATAGGCTTCCATGCCACCCATCAATTTATTTGTATCCCATGCATTTTTCTTCTCTGCCATATGTCTCATTAGTTCCTCTGACATCCATTTAAGCCTAAACCTTGAACAATATTTCTTAGTTGGTATGTAAAGCCTAGTAGCTTCCAAGATAAGTTCTTTGAATGCTTACCATTTTGAATTTGCTGTTGGTAACATCATCAGTTGGTCCCACTGTATAGAATTTAAATACTATCTCAGACCATCGTAGTCGCCTTTACGAAAGCAAAAACCCTTCCCTTTACCCCCTGATGGTAGTTACCTCTTTGAATAAATCCCACTTCAGCACACTGTGATCACTGCGACCTAGTGGTTCCTTTATCTGCAGATTCTTAATGCATGAAGAATCACTACTGATAATCAGATCAAGAGCAATACTCCCGAACATGCTGATGTAGAAAACAGTCATCCAATAAATCCACAAAAGCCTTGCTAACTAATGTGCGAGTGACCAACCCACAAATTCCAGTCAATATCTGGGAAATTAAAATCCCCCATTATAAGACTCTCTGATTTACTGGCCCACTCTATTTCCCTGCAGTTTCTTATTATACTCATCAGAGTCATTAGGCCTATAGCACACTCCTACTCTCAATTTTGATCTCCCAATGCTTATGTCACACCAAACTGAAACAGTCCCTCCTATTATGCCTAGGCACCGTGAACTACACAAATACATTCTGACCTAACTCGTGGCAGTTTTTCAGTAGGTCTCAATATTCATTCAAACAAAAACATCCCAGTTCATGTGCAATTAATAATGTCAGTTCCCATATGAATAACAATACTCCCTTTAGAATACTTAAATTGATAACCTATTTTTTATATCAATTTTTGTTCCAAGCAGACATATCCTGACTCTAGTCCAACTATCTTTATTGCAAAAAATGTTAACCATTTCTCTTATGGTAGACTCCCCCAACAAAATACATCCTTCTGAACCAGAACAGGTCAGTACTACACAATTTTCCCTTAAAGCCCGAATCAACAGTGTCATGTAGCAGTTAATGAATGATGCCTAGTTTGTACACTATTAATATGGGAAATGACTTGCTTAACCTCTAGATAAGGATGGTGAAACAGGAATTAACTTTACTCATATCTGCACTTAAAACTTTCAGTGAAAACTGGGGGTAAATGCTTTGCTAATACTGTACAAAACTAAACCAAAGAATCTCCTGATTCAGGCTTTAAGGGAAATTATCACTTTGATGCAGTAATGTGATATTTTTATATTTTGAGTTTCTTAAATCACAAATAATAAACTCCAACCTATTCTTGCAGAGGCTGGAAATTTATCTAAATTTAAGGACAGATGAATAAATACTTGAAAGAAAGAAGTAAATGAAAGGAGGAAGGATGACATTGATTACTTTATCAATTTTTGTAATTCAATTTAGATTGTATTTATTTATTTTTGTTTCATGTTATTTTATTTTTTTTGCCGGCGCTATATAAACTTGTTTCTTGCATCATTTTGCCAATAAAAACGCTATTATCACTTTGACAAATGTCAATCTCTGGTGGAAAACATTTAGTACAACCACTATCTCTCACTAGTGATGGGTCAGAGAGTTGGTCCTGTTATGAACCCAGAGCATCAATAAAAAGTTTCACAAGCATGTCTTTGTGGATCTCAGAAGTAGGGTACCTGTCACTTGAATTCTGATGAAAGCCATACAATCATGGAACATGAATTCCACAATAAGAATAGAACTAGTACCCTTCAGTGTGAAAATATAACACTAAATCCTTTAGGCACATCTTGGTGACTATCTCTTCTCCAATGGAGCCTTTATCTCATGGCTATTCCCAACCTCATGTTGTTTGGCAATACAAGAATGCAAAATGGGATGACCTGCAAGATTTCTTTTCTTCTGTTCCTTGGTTGGACTGTTTCAAAACTTCTGATGTCAAGGTTTGCTCAGATCATGTCAGTGAAATTATTCTTGTAGGAATGGAATCCTTTATCCCAACACTCCACTTTAAAATCTCGTCCTTTATCTAAACCTTGGTTTTCCAATAAATGTGCTAAGGCCATTCAGGAGAAGAATGTTGCATATCATAATTGGCTTGTTTCCAATTCTTCAGTTTCATTTTCTGCTTATACCAAATCTCGCAACAATTGTAAAGCAGTTATTAATCAGTCCAAACTAGATTTTTAACAGGCTAAGAGTAGAAAACTTGCTTCTTGCTCTAATGGCAGCCGAGCATTCTGGTCTCTTGCCAAAGCTATTGGCCACAACTTTTGCCCATCTCTGCTCCCACCTCTGTCAAAACCAGATGATTCTGTTGTCACTTCGGCTAAGGATAAAGCTGACCTGCTAGCATCCCATTTTTCTTCCAACTCATGTATTAATGATCTTGGTAAAACACCTCCCACCATTCCCAACATGCTCCATTCAATACCTCCTGTGGTTTTCCATCAAAAGGATGTTAGAAGGATTTTGACAAATCTTGATGCTAAGAAAGCTCCAGGTCCTGATGGTATTTCTCCACTTGTTCTCAAAACCTGTGCTCCTGAACTTACTCCTGTTCTTTGCCACCTTTTTTTCAAAGGTGTTTTTCCTTCTGCTTGGAAATTTGTTCACATCCAGCCAGGTCCTAAAAAGGTGACAAATCCCTCCCATCCAATTATCACCCCATTGCAATTACTTCTACTCTTTCTAAAGTAATGGAGAAATCAATTAACTGCCAACTCTTAAACTACCTAGAAACCTTCCGTCTGATCAACAATTGCCAGTATGGATTCCATTGGTGTCAATCCACTCGTGATATTCTGGCTTATGTTACACATTTATGGACAAATTTTTTGGTGAAACAAAAGCAGTTGCTCTTGACATATCAAAGGCTTTGGCATAAAGGTCTTCTAAACAAGCTTCCATCTTATGGTTTGCCAACTGCTTTTTGTAATTATCCAGTTTTCTCTCTGATCGCTCACTGAGGGTGATGGTAGATGGCTCTCTGTCTTCTAACTTCCCCACTAATGCTGGTGTCCCCCAAGGTTCAGTTCTTTCCCCCTCTCTTTTCCTCTTGTATATTAATGACCTTCTTCCATTGACTGGAAATCCTATCCATAGTTTTACCGATGATAGCACATTGCATTCTACTTTCCATTTTGAGAAACCTTGCCCTGCTCAATCAGCTTCAACTTCTCCAATATCCGCTACCAATTCTTTAAATGCCGATCTCCAGGTAATTCTGCAGTGGGGCAAAGACAACTTAGTTGATTTCAATCCTTCTAAAACTCAGTCTTGTCATATATCTCGCAAAAAGGATTCTTCTGCTCCTATGCTTATCTTTGGTGACACTCCGATTTCTAGGCAAGTTGATATATCTCTTTTGTGTTGTTGTTATTTGGTTTTTAGGAGCATTAGCAACTAAGGCCATGTTGCTCCGGGGATATGCAGTGGTCATTCCCTGACCTTTCCGCATCCTCTGCATTTGGTGGTCACAGGCTCGTAACCCGGTCTAATCAAGAAGCGTGTGCTACGCACTGCTGCTCCTGCCCACCTGGCTACGGAGGCACCATCTCTTTTGGGGATTACCCTGACTTCTAATCTCTCTTGGCACAAGCACATTATAAATATTGCTTCCTCTGCATCTAAAAAACTTGGTTTTCTCTTTCGCTCTCGGCATTACAGGAATACCTTGTATAGCGCGGTTAATTCATGCCAAAAAAATACCACGCTATGCAAAACCGCTGATTGAAGTATTTTAATGTAATGCATTCCGACAATTTGACTATATGGGTCGAGTTGCAAAAATATATAGGTATTTGTTTACTATAAATTGATGCACACGAAGTTCTTACAAAAAAAAGAAACTAAAATGATAAAAATGAAAAATACTAGTACGTACAGTAGAAATGATTTTTATTGCAGTATGTACATACCAAAAGAATATAAGGGAAGTATGTACTGTATTTTTATTTTGAAAAATAACTTATCAGCTTAGTTTGCACAGTTTGTTTTTTTCCTTCTTTTTATCTGCATACATCTCTTTATAACATCGAATGTCATTTTGCAACGCCTGCCTTACTTTCATACCTCGTTCGATGTTTGGATCTAGAAGAACACTCAGCGGCATTACATTTCTTCTTTCCACTCATATTTGCATATAAAGGTGTAACTGTAACGTTTTTAAAAAATAATCTTTAATAAAAATACACAGTGAAAAATATTTGTACAGCTTACGCACAATCAACGACCTCACCACTCAGAATCTAGAGTGTTTACTAATCGATCAAAGCTAGTAGTGTCCGTACATAACAGGAGTTGTGACAACAGTCAGCGTGGCCTTGAATCCATAATGCATTGGCCTACGTGCTGGCATTATAATACATACTTATCAAATGTATTGGTGCGTAACGCAGTTAATTTTTTTTTAATTTGTAAACCGCGCTATAGCGAAACCTGCTCTATGCGAGGTATTCCTGTACTTTTCTTCCAAACAGCTGTTCACTCTGTACAAATCGCAAATCCGCCCTACTATGGAATATTGTTCCCACATCTGGGGTGGTGCCCCAAAAACCTCTCTCAGGCTTCTAGATTCTGTTCAGAAGAGAGCAGTTAGGTTAATTAATGACTCATCTCTAACAGAGTCTCTCCAGTCAGTCACTGTCTCATAGACATACTGTTTCTGTTGCATGCCTTTTCTACAGATACTTCCATGGGCACTGTTCTTCTGAAATGGCTTCTATAATTCCTGCTCTCTCTTTCAAAACAGTCTGAACACATGCCACCACCAGCCAACATCCATTTACTGTCCAAATTCAAACTCACAGAATCAACTTTTCATCTTCCTCGTTTATTCATTCAACTGCCGTTTTCTGGAACAACCTTCCTTCATATGTCTTTCCTGAAAATTACAATCTACAGAAGTTCAAGTCTAATGTCAACTAATATCTTCTCAACCTCCGACCCAAGCATAGTGCTAAGTACTATAGGTTCTAATACCGCTCGTGTTTGGGGTTTTCATTAAAAAAAAAAAAAAAAAAAAAAAAACTGGATCACAAAGATCAGCAAGAGACATCTAAGATATGTAGATGCTGAGTAATTAATTAAACTTTTACTCCAAAATCAAACAAATTTATTAGAGCATTATCTCTCAAAACCTCTGCCAGTTTCTTGATCACATGCTACAATGACAGCAAAAAAAAAAAATACACAAAGTGAAAGACATACAAAGTTCATTGAAATGACATCTTGCAGATCAGCAGATTACCTCCTGAAATGTACCCACATAAAAATTACCACTGAATTTAACAGCATTATGAAACAAGGACAGATTAATAGCAATGTAATCATAGCAAATTTGGATGTGAACATGTTTAAGAACATTCTAGTTAATGAAATAAGAGAAGTAGTAAAAAAAAAAGATGTCAAAATCATGAAAGCGGAAGATAGAAAAATTGATTCAAGATTTGGGAAGATTATTACTTTCAATAATTAAAGTGTACATTGCAAAGACAGGGTGAAGGGCTGACACAAGAACTGAAGAGCACTAAAAACACATAAAGAAAGGAAGGAAATAGTAGAAGTTGCTATAAATGCATATTTATGCAAAAAAACATTTAGTAAGAAATTTAAGAATACCGGGTCACACCCGGTATTCTTAAATTATCCATTAGCTACATGGAAATAACCTGCAGAACCTAATTATCCATTAGCTACATGGAAATAAACTGCAAAAAAAATGACTCCTTCAAACACATCATTAAAGAAGCCAAGATTCACAAATACATATACCAAAGGTAGGAAAGCTCACTACTGTCAAGAAAGAGTCAGTCTAAATCAAATCTTGCATAAATACTGCTTTCAGCAAAATGAGAACTCTTTCATTAACATGTATGGACTATCAATCTAAATTTCCTTGTGTTGTGTTTGTATCTATTATAAAGGAACAGCAAATAGGACTGTTCAAACAAGATCAAGACTGAATTTGTGAAACCTAAGATACTGAATTTGCATGGACAGGAGATTAAATCTCCTTTAAAGTAGACTTATGTAGTAGGTACACCCCAATTCTTCCATTTTTGTGAGTGCTAGAAATCTAAAACTCAATTTTAAGAATTGCTAGTTGCTAGTTCAGTCTTGCAGTTGTTTAACTGTTTCTGTGTTTTTATTTTTTAAGGTACAAAAAAGTCAAGGAAATCATAACTGGTCAGTTTGGCGACTACCTCACTTTTGGATTTTTTTTTTTTTTTTTTAGCTAAAAACTGCTACACAAATTGAGCACAGTGGATAGGTGCACTTGGCTGAGATACATCTCACTTGCAGACATTCATATGAAATGGCCTGTCCCTGCCCTTAAGAAATGTCTATTTCTTAAATGATTTCACATAAATAACACTGTTTACAGTGTATCGGGGTTTGAGTAAAAGTATGTGGCAGTTATTTATGCATGTTTACTGATTACTAAACTGAAGTCCGTTTGTTTCTATCACGTAAAGATTTTTCACAATTCATTAACAAAATATTACCTAGGTATTATACGCAAATGTGTACATAACTATAGTTTCTGCAATGGTTTACAAGTTTTATACCCCTATATTCATAATCAGTATCAAATATTTGCCTCAAATACAACAGATTATGCATGTTTAACCTGTAACTACACACATTGCAAGGTCATACTGCAAGGTAGCCAACCTTGACCCAGGAAGGTAGACGGCCCCACCCCGCTCTTCCAGCCCATCTGTGATTCCCAGAATTTTATTTTCCGAGTGGAGTCTGGGAGATTCCTGTGTGTAGTTAAGGGTTAAACTTGTCTGAGCATGCACTCACTTGTTTGTACAGTCCCCTCAACCACAGAGCCTATATAAGTGGCACATCCCTTATGCGGTCACAGTACTCCTGTAAAAACCGTCGTGAGCTCTCATTGTGTGTTAGTTTTCTTTTAGTATGGCAACCAGAAAGTGTATAAACAGTCTCGACATATTTTGTTACATATGTGGTTGTTTTGTTCCTGTAAAGCAGAGGCAAAATATTACCTATTTTGTAAAAAAATCGTATTATGCATACTTTGACATAAAACTAGGCGATCAGGATAAATCATGAGCACTGCATAAATTATGCCATACATGTGTCGAACATCTTAGAAAATAGAGTCAAGGAAAAAAGGTGTGCTTGCCATTTGCTATTCCTATGGTGTGGCACGAACCAGTAAGCCATGCGGAATGTTACTTTTGTGTATGTGACGTTAAATGTTACAATTCAAAAAATAAAAAGGACATCAAATATCCAGATCTACCATCAGCCATAAGACTGGTTCCGCATGGACCTGATCTGCCTGTAAAACCTCCACCAGAAACTTTGTAGACCACGTCTTCCACCGAAGCAGAAGCTAAAGAGGTTAGTGAAGAGGAATGTTATCAACTAGAAAATATTTCAACGCCACAGCAATTCACGCAAGTCGAACTGAACGATTTAGTAAAGGACTTGGTCTTCCAAAGCATGCTTCTGAAATTCTGGGATCCAGACTTCAAGCGAAGAACTTACTTGCTCCAGGTACATCATTTTCCTGGTACAGAAATCGTGAAAGGGAGTTTATACAGTATTTTTCACAAGAAGGTCCTCTCATATATTGCAGTGATATCGCTGGTTTAATAAGTGCCTTAGGATTTTGTTATTTGGTTTTTAGGAGCATTAGCAACTAAGGCCATATTGCTCCGGCAATATGCAGTGGTCATTCCCTGACCTTTCCGCATCCTCCGTATTTGGTGGTGACGGGCTCGAACCCCAGTCTAATCAAGAAGCGTGTGCTACGCACTGCTGCTCCTTCCCACCTGGAGTGCCTTAGGAGCTCCATCATATGTTCCTAGTGAATGGAGACTATTTATAGACTCTTCTAAGACTAGTTTAAAAGGTGTTCTCTTGTATAATGGAGATAAGTACACATCTGTGCCAGTTGCTCATTCAGTCTACTTAAAAGAAACTTATGACAATCTAAAGTTGCTTCTGGAGAAAATTAAATATCACGATCACAAATGGCAACTATGTGGAGACTTAAAAGTGTTATGTATGTTGTTGGGGCAACAGGGTGCCACACTTTATTTGTGAATGGGACAGCAGAGCTAAAGCGCTGCATTGGACAAAGAAGCAATGGCCTCGGAGGCACAATCTTACACCGGAGTCAAAAAATATTGTGCACAAAAGTTTGGTGAAGCCAGATAAAATACTTTTACCTCCACTGCATATCAAGTTAGGCATAATGAAGCAATTTGTTAAAGCATTGAATAAGGATGAAAACTGCTTTAAGTACCTTTGCAGTAAATTTCCCAGTTTATCTGATGCAAAACTTAAGGAGGGTATCTTCATTGGTCCCCAAATTAGAAAATTGGTTTTAGACGGTCAGTTTGAAACTACTATGACTGATGTTGAAAAGGAAGTCTGGATTGCTTTTAAAAGTGTAATGAAAAACTTTCTAGGAAATCATAAATCACAGGATCATGAGAAAATTGTTCAAAATATGCTCGAAAAGCTTCGCAATTTAGGTTGCAATATGAGCATCAAAATTCACTTTTTGCATGCCCATCTTGATTTTTTCGCCAAAAATCTTGCACAGATGAGCGAAGAACAAGGGAAGAGATTCCATTAGGACATAAAGGAAATGGAGCAGAGGTACTAGGGAAGGTGGAATACAAGCATGATGGCCGACTACTGCTGGTGTTTAAAAAGAGAGAAACCTGGCACTGTACATAAAAGAAAAACGATTAAACAGTCTTTTCAAACAAAGAGACGAAGGTCTGATTAATGAAAGTTTCAGAATTTTGATTAATACTTGTTAGTATTTACATATTTTTTGATATATGAAAATGTAATCCTATCAATTTGTCATTACTAAATACAATAAAGTTATATACTTTCGTAAAAAACAATACTTTTTTATTTCTTAAATTGTGATGTATCTGGATGTGATAGAAAAAAACCTAAGTCATATTTGAAATCACAGCAACATATTTTGGCACTAGGACCTATTGAAATTCAAATTCCAGTGAACAAACTTAAATTTGTAAACTAGTGTAATCAATCTTTCGTCATTTTGTAGAATGTTAATTCTTTAAGAATGTAATTTTAAATTTTAATCCCTCAAATTTTATTTATTTATTTTTTTTATTAATAACAAGATACACAATAGGTTACCATTAACAGTGTATCTGAGATCAGAACAATAAACATAATAACAATAATAAGAGATCCAACAGGAAGATAAACATTGATATAGATTCAAACATTAAAAGCATATGTACAAAAGAGGATTGCATTAAGTTAAGTTAAAACTTAACTTAATGCAATTAAAACAAGTAATAATTAATCAGTTAGAGAATAGAAAAATAATAAAACACATGATAATAATATACTCAATAATTAGATCAGAGCTAGTCACTTTGCAGTTTAAAAGAAGAGGCAAATTTGTGTATGGAGTTCATCAGTGATTGGAAGTTGTCAAAGAAGTCAATGAGAGAGTCATTTGCTGGTTTGCTGATTCTGTTCAGTGGACTGAACTTCATAAAGTCCATGGTGGCAGAGTCAAAGCGAAACGGTGTAAGGTTCCTGACTTGTCTACAAGGAGCACTGAAGTTGATTTTGATAAGGATATCAGATGCTTCATAAGTTCCAGTGAGTACTTTGGCTAGAAGGGTGATGTCAGCAGTAACTCTTCTAGCGCACAGAGGCCTCAGATGAAAGTAATCACACAGTGATTCATAATACACCGAGTGATAGAATAAATTTTTTTGGACTTCTTCAATTTTGTTAGTTAAAGTCTTTGTGTGAGGATTCCAGATGGGTGGACTGAATTCAAGGATTGGCAGAACAATATTTTTATAAAGGATAACTGCATATCTGTAGTTTTTGAACTTGTAAGTGTTCCATTTGATGAATCCCAGTGTTTTGAATGCTTTGCTGGTGATTTTAAGGACATGGGCATTGAATTTAGCGCTGCTGGTGAAGATAATCCCCAAGTCGTTAACTTGGTCACACCTTTCGATGATCACAGAGTTAATACTGTACTCCATATTCATTAGTTGTGGAGATCTGCAGGATGAAAAAGAGATTACTTTGCATTTCAAGGGGTTAGCAGACAAGCCATTCAGAGATAGCCAAAGAGAGAATTTATTGAGAGCACATTGAAGCTGTTGAGAATCGGTAATCTCCTTCACTGCTGAGTATATCTTAAGATTATCTGCATAGAGAGCAACCTGAACACTGGAGGTGTAGATGAAAGAAGGAAGATCATTTACAAAAACAATGAAGAGAAGAGGACTTCTTCTCTTCATTGTTTCATCCTAGAGATTGAATGAACTCATACTTTATACAGCCTTAATGTCTAGAAATTTGTCTCACTTAAATAAAATTGTATTCAATGTGTTTTATTAATGTTATGTTTATCATTTAAAAATAAGTACTTATGTTTTTTATCTGCTACATTACATTGTCAGTAAACTGGGTTTAATATACAATTTACAGCCTAAACTTTAGTCATGCTGCAATACTGTTCACACCAGACAGTCTGTGCATGTTCCATGAGTTTATATATAATTTGTGCAACCATTAGTGTCACTCTAAAGAGAGACTACATGAAGAGAAGAGAAAACAGAAACCTAATATACGGAAGAAATATAAATGGCAAACTTTGCAAACATGGAATTTATAATAATTCTATTAAATGTTCCATTAAATAGTGAATGATCAAAGACAGTGAAAGATTTTGCTTATCTACAACTAAAAGTTCAGTTGGTAATAATAATAATAAAAAAAACGAACTGCAGCCATTATCAACCCACTGCAGGATGGAAGCCTCCTCAACAATTCATGTTAAGGGAAACAGACCATAATCTGCCACGCTGGTCCAGTGCAGGTTGGCAGATCGACCGTATTTAGCAGTCAGAGGCTTGCCCCAGTCTACTCAAAGAGTGTGTGCTACTGCACTTCTGCTCCTGACCACTTGGATACGGAGGCCTTGATTTACAAAAAATAAACACTGAAGTTAATTTTACTTCAGAACTAAAAGCTATTATAAAGCTTTTTCAATAATGAAAAAATTTGTTATTGTTCTCTTTCAATGCTATGGATCATTTCGCCTTTAATAAAAAATATCACTTAGGATATACAGGGTTATTAAAATTAAAGTATCCCTATGTAGAGGGCTCTGGAGCGAGTTTTAAGGCTCGTACTGAAGAGAAATTTGGACAACAGGTACAAAAAAATGCGCTCATCATTTATTGGAAAAAAAAAAATTGTTACAAAATTTGTCACTATATGGCGCTGTGGCAATACAAATCCCTTGAACAGCGCTACAATTGTTCAATGTGTCCTCCATTTTGGTCAACAACAGTTTCCATTCGAAAAACAACATTTTCTATAGCAGAATGTAACATGTCAACTGGAATAGCCAGCACATGACGTCTAATGCTGTCCTTCAGATCTGCCAGAGTTTGACATCCTTCCCAATACACCTGGTTCTTCAAAAAACCCTAAACCAGAAGTTGCATGGGGTTGAGGTCGGGTGGTCGGGGCGGCCAAGATGTCTGGAAACAACAGCTGATAACCCATTCATCTGTAAAGTGTTGCCTTAGTAATCTTTGGACACAATGGTGGATGTGGAGTGGTGAAATTTCATATTGTGAAATTTGACAACATTTCATAATGTCACTGTCCAGTGACGGAACAGGTGTGGGGTTCAGTCGGTGTTACCTGTTCAAAAAAATATGGCCCAATCATGAATGTGCCGTAAATTCACACCACACTGTCATTTTTGGAGAATGGACCAGGACCTCTTGGATAACTCAAGGGTTTTCTGTTGCCCAAATGCAACAGTTGTGCATATTCACTTGTCCGTTTAAGCAGAAGTTGGCTTCATCACTCCAAAGGATGTTCCATGGCCAAGTGATATCCACTGTCATTCACACCAGAAACTGAAGTGCATGTGAAACGAATATCTTCATCACCATGCTTTAGCTGCTGTAGCATGTGCATCTTCAGATACGCTTCAGTCACACGCATGGCTTGGGAACACAAAACATGAACCACTGTAGAAAATATAGGGAGAGGGACCAAACCTCTTAATTCTTGCAAGAAAATATAGGGAGAGGGACCAAACCTCTTAATTCTTTCTTTCTACAGTGGTTCATATTTTGTGTTCCCAAGCCATGCTGTGTGACTGAAGCATATTGTGTACGTCAACAGAATAAATTTAACGCTTTATTACGAGAAACATATACTGCTAGGAACACACATATCAGAGATAACTCGCAGTTTGTTTTGAACTTGAGTAGCAAACAATTATCTAAGGAGCAACACGATCTCTTGACCCTCAGCATGAAGTTTGCGGTCCTTCCTTGTAAACCTCCCATTACACATTTGGCTATGGGTGTGGAAGCATCTCTCGGCAAGCTACCTGAAGAGACTTCTAATGTAATTAGCTTTAAAACAGCTTCGATTTTGCAGCACATCCGGCCTGTTACTAATAACCTCAGACGATGTCAACGGGAAGCTCTTTCTTCTTTGTGCAAAGGTGGCACTATTGTAGTTTTGCCTGCAGATAAGGGGCAGCACCCTGTTGTCCTGGACAAGTCGGAGTATATTCGTAAATCCATTGCTCTATTACAGGATCGGGAGGTTTATGAAACTGAAACTGCTGGAGAAGTTGGAATCCAAAGTTAATAAACTTATGCATTCTTGGTTTTTAGCCAATAAGATTACCAAGAATGTCTGCTAGAAGCTTCATGCGACAGGTTGTCGACTACCGCAGTTTTATGGACTTCCAAAGATCCATAAACCTGATGTTCCTTTACGGCCCATTATTTCTTGTTGTCATACATCTACGTATGAACTTTCTAAACATGTTGCCAAGTTATTAGAACCCCTTGTTGGGAAAACTGTTTACACTGTTTCTAGTAGTATGCATTTTCTGCATATTAATAAAGATTTTATTATTTCTGAGAGCAATGTTATGGTCTACTTTGATGTGGTTTCTCTGTTCACTTCTGTTCCTATACAACAGGCTATTGCCTGCACGAGACGTCTTTTGAGCAGGGATACCACATTGGGAGATAGAACGTCGCTCTCTACAGATGATATTTGTACTGCTCTCAATCTGTGTTTAACAGGGGGCGTGATCATGTTCAATGACTCTCTGTTCTACCAAATACAGGGCACAGGTATGGGTGCCCCTGTTAGTCTATCGTGGTCAATATTGCCATGGAGGAACGGAACTTGAGAGTCATATTTTCTTGAACTTACCTATTCCTATCACTCTCTGGTGTCGTTATGTTGACGATATTTTTGCAATTGTACCCCGGGGATCAGAATCTGGACTGCTGCAATATCTCAATTCCCTGTCACCCATCATTCAGTTTACGATTGAACTAGAGGTTGATAATACCCTTCCTTTTTTGGATGTGTTAGTCCAGTGCGTGGATTCGTGTTTAGTAACTTCCGTTTTTAGGAAGCCAATGTGCACAGGCCAATTTACCAATTATGGCTCTGCGCACGCCCCTGGTCATTTACATAGCACTGCTCGCACCTTATTCTCCCACACTTGGATGCACTCTAGTTCAACTGGTGACAGGCAGTTGGAGATTTCTAAAATTAGGGTGGAGCTTTCAAACTGTGGCTATCCACCTCATGTTCTAGATAGATGTGAGCTTCAGGCTCATGAATTTGTTACAAATTCCCCTATTATCTGGGCGTATCGGAACATCTTGTTAGGATTTTGCGTCACCATCATATACGATGTGTGCAATTTCTGGGGAGGAAATTACAATCTATTATTTCTAAGTTCCTCCTTTCCCTACGGAGTATATACACCTAATTCTGTTTTTGCACGAACTTTTTTTACACGAATTTGATTTAACACGAATTCAAAATAAAAATTTCATTCTCTTTTTACGCGAGTCATTTTGATTTAACACGATTTCAATTAATTTTTTTTGCCTAAATTCTAAGAATTTTTTTTTTTTAATTTGTGGCATATTAGTATCATTTCTATTTTACACGCACCAATAGATTGGATAACAGCTAGTGTGTGCGTTTTGAAACGCGTGCTTTTGTTTACCAATGTGTACGTCTAGATATATATGAATCGTCAACGTTTTTATTGAATTTGGTGCACATCTACGGTATTTGTGCATTGTATCTTCGGAAGACATTTAGTAGTACGCTCTATTTCAAAGTGAAAGAATCTTTAGTGAAATTTGTGCACATAAAAATTTATTAATTTTGCCGATAGTCAATAAATTGTAAGTTTACAAATTTTTCATACCTTTTTTTATTAATTATAACTGAGATATTTTTCGGTAGCCCTTATATAATGTCGAATAATTCGCCTATTACCAAAATGAAAAGGAAAGCGATTTCTTTGGAACTTAAAATTCAAATTTTAGATCGTCTTGCAACTGGACAAGGGGCTACGTTTGTAGGAAAGCATTTTGGTGTACATGAAGCTACCGTAAAAACTATTAAGAAAAATGAAGCTGCAATTAGGAAGTCGGTATGTTCTGGAACAAAAGTAAGTGTTAATTCATCATCATATACAAGAGATATTGTCAAGGAAAAAATGGAAAAGGCTCTGGTAATATGGATAGAAGACCAGTCACAAAAAAAAAAGTACCAGTAGATGGAAATGCCATCAAGCAAACAGCACTAAGAATTTACAGACAGATTAAAGAAAAGGAGCCAAGCACTTCATCTTTTGATTAATACTTGTTAGTATTTACATATTTTTTGATATATGAAAATGTAATCCTATCGATTTGTCATTACTAAATACAATAAAGTTATATACTTTCGTAAAAAACAATACTTTTTTATTTCTTAAATTGTGATGAAATTGTGATCCTTAATACGACCGCATTTCTCAATTAAACAGAAAGTATGAATTTTCTGCGAGTACAGGTTGGATGACAGGGTTTCTTAAAAGGAATACTCTTCATAATATAAAAATTAAAGGTGAAACTGCATCTGCAGATGAATCGGCTGCTAAAGTATTCCCGCAGGAACTTGCAAAAATTATTGAAGATGGAGGATACACTCCTGATCAAGTGTGGAATGCAAATGAAACTGGTTTCTTCTGGAAACGAATGCCGAACAGAACGTATGTAGCCAAATCGCAGAAAACTGCTGGTGGTTTTAAGGTAGCTAAGGATCGTGTGACCTTATTATTTTCCTCTAACGCTTCAGGAGATCGTATGTTGAAACCACTGCTGGTAAATCGAGCCCTAAACCCACATTCAATGAAAGGTGTAGATATCAATAAACTGCCTGTTCACTGGATGGCAAACAAGAAGGCCTGGGTGACTACTGCTATCTTTATAGAATGGTTCAACAAATGTTTCGTCCCAGAAGTCAGACGTTATATGAATTTGAAAGGTCTCGAATTTAAAGTTCTTCTGATTCTTGATAATGCACCCAGCCATCCTGTCTTGGAACACCCAAACGTACAAATTTTATTTCTGCCACCTAATACTACATCTTTGATACAACCGGTAGACCAAGGTATAATTGCAACAATTAAAACATACTACGTAAAACGAACATTCCAACACGTTTTGGACAAACTGAATGATGAAACACTAACAGTCATTGATGTGTGGAAGAAATTCTCAATTATGGATTGTATCAATCAAGTTGGATTAGCGTTAACTGAATTAACCAGCAACTTTAAATGCGTGTTGGAAAGCGGTTTGGCCACAATGTGTAAAAAGCAAAGATCCCATCATCCTTAATACGACCGCATTTCCCAACATCATTACAATGACACACAAAATTGGTGGAGAAGGATTCGATGATCTATCGTTTGAAGATATTGATGAATTGTTAACCGACAAAGCCCTAAGCGAAGATGAAATATTAGAGATTGTTCTTGGGACTCCTTATCCCACAGAACGTAGTGATAATGAAGAAAATGATCCTGTTCTAAATGCAGATTTAATAAAAGAAGGTCTGGAACTGGCCAGAAAATTAGGTAATCATTTTGTCAAACATGACCCTAATGAGGAACGCGCTGAGAAGTTTCAACTTGAACTGAAATTGTTGACAGCCCCTTACAGAGAATCATATAACGGCCTAACCAAAACACGAACACAACGATTAATAACTGAATTCGTTCGTAAAACCGGTGAAACATCAGCACCAGAGGAGACTCGTGCTGATTTTGCTCAAGAGATCACAGAAAGAATTTCATTAATAGAGGAAGAAGACGATGTCCACAACATTTCTAGTGATAGCAGTGATATTCCAGTCGTACGCAAACGTATGCGCCATTTATTATCAGAAAGTGAAAATGAATAAAATTTTGTTATGTGTAAAACAGATTTTTTTTGTTCATGAAGAATTCATTTCATATGCATACAAATTTACTTTAATACATTTTCATTACATATTATTACATGTGTATTTTGTTGAATATAAAATAATAAGCTTAAAAAGAATATTTTTATGTGTTTTTTTTTTTAATTATTTTTACTGATTTTTTAGATCCGGAACCAATCTTCTTTTCTTCCATAAATACAATGTATTTTTTTACACGAATGTTTTTTACACGTATTTTTCAGGAACGTATCTATCGTGTAAAAACAGAATTAGGTGTATATATATATATATATATATATTACGTGTCTGGATTGTGGGGAGTGTTATGTAGGTGAGTCTGGTAGAAGATTAAAAGATCTGGTTTCTGAGCATGAGGTGACTCTGCGAACTGCTAATTTTGAACGCTCCGCAATCGCCGAACATTATTGGGTTGGGCAGCACAATCTTGATCCCCAATGGGATATTGAAATCGTCGACTGTTCACGTGATTACTTACTCATGGCTTGAAGCACTACACATAGCCACCAATAATAGTACTATGAATCTGATGAGGGAAATACACTCAGACCCTATTATAGAATGTACTGTATTGCAGTGCGATGAGCGCTGGCGATCATCACATGTACGTAATTCTGCTTTACCGACACCAGACTCATGATACATGATCATGCCCAGCTGACTTGTGCTACTGTAACCATTAATATATACTGAAGTACACAATTCACACACTAGCTGATGAAGAGGCACTCCACTTCGAAAGCTACTATCTATGTATTTTGACGCTTTTATTATATATATTTTAACTCTCTTATCTTGTTGTATTTTAATGCTTTTATCTTATTTTATTTCTGTTTTATCTTATGTATATATCATTTTTATTTTAATAAAATTTATTTTAACCAGTTAGTCAGTTGTCGCCAGAAACTTTGATGATATAATGCAACCCGACGCACAAGGCCTGTTTTCTAAAGTTAAAAGAGGTGCAGAAAAATTATTCTATACAAAAAAATAAATAAAGATTTCACATGACTATTTCAAATGTGTAGAGTTTTGCTTAATAGATAAAGTAAAAAGGTTAACTCACACAACAGTTTCCCAATAAACTATTTACTTCAATTACTGATTCATCATTTACATTGTGTAGTGTCCAAAATTCTAAAAGTTCTAAACAGATTCACTCTAATTTAAAATAACTGAACCACTCATAAATTTATACATGGCTAGCTTATTGTTGCATTTCTGAACAGCAGTTGCATCAACCATTAAGTTTCATTAAGTGCGAAAACTAATTGTTGCATTAGTTTACACACTTAATGAAAAATTTAATACACCTACACTGCTCTATACTTTCAGACATGGTTAAATGCAATGCATTATAAAAACACTCAGATTTCAAATGATGGTGTGAACAAATGAAGCAATGGAATAAGTTGTAAACTAATCACAACAAAAAATTGTGTTGCAGAATTGTCAAAAGGATCCTCATGCAAATTTTCTTAGAAAATATGAGCAGACTGAATGCATATTGGTAATAAATTGCACCATGTGCATAGGAAGGTAGTGCTGCAGCTTTAGTAAATGACACAGTGACATGTCACTGTATATATAGGGGTTTTAACAAAGCAGCACTGCATTTCTCCCCCCCCCCAAAAAAAATGGTGCAATTTATTGGAAAAATGCATTTGGTCTATATACTTTTTGGTTAGCCATTAGCCCTCAATGTTCTGAAAAAAATATTTAATGTGTATAAGAAACCAAAGATCATAAAGTGGATTCTCATATGATCTTGTATCACAAAAATTCTCTACATGTGATGGGTTTCTCTAATAATCACTTAGGAGATTAGAAAACCCTGGCTATGCTATTAGCACCAAAGGTTGAAGCATTTACACCTTGTATTTCAAGTCATCTTGAGGAGCAGATGAAATGCTATTAGCAATTCAAAAGTAAGCATTTATTTTCTTCCAAATGGCATTAAATAGTAGAAGTTAAAACTGCTCTATAAGCATTACTGCACACTTCAATGGAATAAAGTCAAAGTTACATGTATCAGTCTTTCATTAATACTAACAAACAACTAAAATAGAAGCTTACATGCAGAAAGTGAATAAGAGAGCAACCCAGGAGATCTCATATATTTATATTAGAGGTGAAAGCAACCAGTAATAATCTGCTTGCCTTCCTAGTCCATACTGGAATTATATTTCTATCCAATCCTTCTGCTGCCTGTCTCAGATTATTCTGATTTCACCCTTACACAACTGTAAGGGTGAAATCATCTTAAATGTATCACAAGAACAAGAACTCATGAATACAGCAGAAACATAATCACCAATAGTTCTCACCATAACTTAGCAATGATTTACTTGACGTCCCTGCAATCGTACCAGTGAGGCATTAACCCTATGACTCCTAGTCCCAATGGGATCAACTTTGATAAACCCTTGCAGCACTATAAACTATATGATACTATACACTTTTATTAGTGCACTAATTATAACTCTTCCCTCCTTACCTTTCCAAAGTATTCTCCATACAATGCAGCTGTTATTTGTAATAACTGCATTGTAACAACAATGCAGTTGTTACAAATGAGACTTGTGATTGTTATTTGCTTAACCCTTACAGATTTAATGTGAATAAATTTATATAAGTGACACAAATTACAAGCTATTTAAAGCAGTTCAGTGCATAAATATACTAAGTATTTATAAACTTACATATACGTATTTATTAAATATTTGCACATATTTATTTCAATTAAAGAAACACACTTCTGGTAGTCTGCCAATTCTTGCTATATGCAGATTAATTATAATATATAAATGACTTTGGGTTTTTATTTCATACAAAGGAATTAATCTCTCTATATATATATTATACAAGGGGGTGATCATTTAATTCGAGGAATAGTGCAAGATTTTATGTTTACCACACAACCTTTCCATAACTGCTGCTAGAGGCACTCTTCCTGATCACTACTGAGCAGACTGTGTGCGCATACCAGTAGTTGTTGAGCCAGTGCTGCGTGAAGCGAGTTTTTTTAGCGGCATGTCACTAACGATCGTTTTGAAGCAAGTATCATGTCGGACATACAGATTGAACAGCAATATGTGATTTGTTATTGTGTCAGACAGGGCTTAAATGTATCATAAACAGTTAAAGAGATGAATGAAGTGTATGGTATTGAGTGTCTTGGTAGAACGACCATATTTAAATGGCACAGGCGATTCAGTGAAGGCCGTGAGTCTGTTGCAGATGACCGAAGACCTGGTAGCTTCCTAAACAACACCTGAGCAAATCGCAAAACCTCAGCAAATCTTGGATGAAGATAGGTAAATTACATTTTGTAAATTAGCTGTTAGAATGTCCATTTCACATGGCAGTGCTCACAATATTGTGAAAGATCACCTGAAAATGCTGTGAATCTGTGCCCACTAGATTTCACATAATTTGACTCCAGAACAAAAACAACAAAGAGTAGACTTGTGCAAAGAAATGCTTGATCATTTTGAAACACAGGATCAAAACTTCTTAAGTCGAATAGTGACTTGTGATGAAACTTGGATTTTTCACTACGATCCAGCAACAAAACAACAGTCACGTGAGTGGATGCATTCTGATTCACAAGTCACTATTCAATTTAAGAAGTTCCATTTGTTTGGTTCTTGTGTTTTTTTGACATAAAAGGCATTCTTGTTACAAATTTTGTGCCTCGTGGAATAACTACGAATAAGGAAGCATACTCTGGGGTTCTCACAGTTAAACTTCACTGTGCCATTCATAAGAAATGTCAAGAACTTTCCGGTGTGAAGTGGTTTCTCCATCAAGCCAATGCCAGGCCCCATATGGCTAATATTGTGCAGCCAGTGATAACTGCAAGAAGTGCCGAGGTTCTGCCACATCCCCCTTACTCACCAGATTTAGTCTCATGTGATTTCTTCCTGTTTCTGCATCTGAAGAAAGCTCTGAAAGGCAAGCATTTTGCATCCAACACAATGATGCTTGCAGTCACAATGGAAGCACTTCACAGAATTTCGAAAAATGCCTTGCAAGCATTTAATGCATGGGTATGACAGTGGAGAAAGTGTGTAATGTTCAAGAACAGAGTATTTCGAGAAGTAGAAATCCACAGAAGATTCAGATGATGACAATTAAGATAAGACCTTGCACCAGTCTGCAAATTAAATGATCACTCCTCGTAATTTTCTTAGTGCATTAGAAAAAATGCCAAGGCATGAGCATCATTTCAGTAATACAAGATAATATACAAGTTAATAACAGCTCATTACACTGGTTGCTGACAACCAATCAGAAACCATAGCAACATAATTATCACCTATGTCATCATTTACTGTTTAATCTCACCTAATAAGAAACAGGGTAACATCACCACCCTGTTTGAGGTGTATAAGGCCTTGAATGGGTTGAGCACACTGAATTCTGATGGGATCCTTCCACTTGTTCAGATTATGAACCTAAGGGGGCATAAATTCAAATTAAGGAAAGACAGATGTAGAATAGATGTGCAGAAATTTGCCTTTAGCCAGCGGGTGGTTAATTGCTGAAACAAACTTCCATCTGTCGTTGTGGAAGTTGATAGGTTGAATAAATTTAAGGAGGAACTGGACAGGCATTTGGAGGGAATGGTGTGATTTTTTTTTTTTTTTTTTTGGCTGATGCTGCATAAGCTAATACACTTGCTTTCTTGCATCACATGCCACTACTACTACTACTACCACCACTATTCCCCATTATAATACAAAATACAGCCACAACTTACTTTTATTCTCTACAAAAAGCAGTTTTGCTTATAACTTGCTTTTATTATCAACAAATGTCAGAGGCAAACAATCAATCACACTTGTCTTTGCACAGATGAAGATATTCTGATCTTTGGGCACAGTCAGCTGTACCCTGGCTCTGTTTCAATATAGAACTGCAACCAGTATCAAAATTCAAATTACAGGTGCTAGATAGAAATCTCCAGAGACCAATACAATTTGCAATATTGTGTACAAAAAAAGTTTTCAGCAATGTATACACAAGGTAAGAAATAGGTTAACATACATATTTTTACTTTTTAAATTCATTTTTTAATTCTTATTTGGTTAGCCCCTACTGAGCACCAACTTTGCTGTAAATTATTCATCAAAATTCAAAATAAATAAAAACTGTTATAAATACTTACTAGTGCATCTGTAAAGGGATATCCATAACCAAGATATGGAAAGGCATTAAGAAGAGCCTCTGCAACACTATTATACTGAGCTGGTGTTGGATATCTGAAATTTATCAACACTTTGAAATTGCATAACAATGTTTGGATACCACATAACAATATATATATAAATAACAATGTTAAGCACCAACCATCTGAGATCAGCACTGTAAGGCCACTGTTGCCTCACATGAATTTAAACTAGTGTAAATTTAGCAATCGCTGCATTTTCTATATTAAGAATAAAGAGGTTTTAAACTACAGTTGTTGTATGCACATATTTAACACTTTGGTTATAGCATAAAATAAAGAACTATATAGGTCCCTCACTAATCACTGAGGTTACATTCCAAAAGATGCCATAAATCATAAAATTCAAGATTAGCAAGCTAAATTATTAATACATTTTATAATTTTTTATCTTTAGAATTAGAATTTCATTAATATTAATGAGTTTATTATATTAAATTTCTGATATTTCTTATATTCTTATATTAAAATATAAGAGTTTCATTACCATGAGTTTTTAATAAAAGAATTTTAATATAAGAATTTGCATCTACATTCACACACGAGGAGTTATTCAGGGAGGGGAATGCCACAGGTGAATTAAACTCTGGCAGTGAGCTACATGATTTTGTAATAATTGAAAGCAAAGTGGAGGAGAAATTGTTGAAGATAAGCACAAGAAAGGCACCTGAGGTGGATGGGATCTATCCAGTTATATTAAAGGAGGCAGCAAAGGAAGTAAGCAAACCCTTGGCCATAATTATGAGAGCTTCCTTGGACTCAGGGGAGGTACCCATGGACTGGAGATGTGCAAATATGACCCCAATTCACAAAGGAGGATCAAAGGGTGATACAAGTAACTAGAGACCTGTTAGTTTAACTTCTGTTCCAGGGAAATTAATGGAGGCACAGGTTAAAGAAGCACTGGAGGATCATCTAGACAAGACTTCAGTTATAGAGCGGACACAGCATGGGTTAGTTAAGGGGAAGTCTTGTCTGACCAATTTGATTTGATACTATGATGTGGTCACAAAGGAACTGGATGCAAAGAATAATTTTGATATCATATATTTGCATCTTAGAAAGGTTTTTGATACTGTTGCATATGAAAGACTGCTGCACAAATTAGAGCAGTGTGGCACTGGAGGCAAATTGCTGCTATGGATAAAGGGATGGTTGAGTGGGAGAAGACAGAGAGTGGTAATCAATAGATACCGCTCTTCTTGGACTAATCGCCCCAGGGGCTCATATCTGGTGAGTATCGGCTAGGGACACCGAGGGTCCCTAGCTGGATATCATCATTCTTCTCTTTCTTAGTGATTCCTTTTTACTTCTGACTGTCTCTCTCTCTCACATGGTAACTTGGGAATTTTTTTTGTCTGGTGCAGCATAAGCCTCAGGCTTCCTTGCACCATATGGCTAATAATAATAATAATAATAATAATAATAATAATAATAATAATAATGTTATTAGTGGAGTCCCTCAGGGTTCAGTGTTGGTCCATTGTTGTTTTCTGTGTATTAATTAACAATACTGATGATGGTATTACAGGCTTAATGTCCAAAGTTTGCAGACAATACAAAAGTCAACAGGGTTGTTAATGACACTAATAATAGTTTGCTGCTGCAACAGGATCTAGAAAAGTTGAGTAGATGGGCTGAGAGGTGGCAACTGAAGTTTAACATTGACAAATGTAAAGTACTGCATATGGGAAGCAGTAACCCCAGGGTTCAGTGTTGGTCCATTGTTGTTTTCTGTGTATTAATTAACGATACTGATGATGGTATAACAGGCTTAATGTCCAAAGTTTGCAGACAATACAAAAGTCAGCAGGGTTGTTAATGACACTAATAATAGTTTGCTGCTGCAACAGGATCTAGAAAAGTTGAGTAGATGGGCTGAGAGGTGGCAACTGAAGTTTAACATTGACAAATGTAAAGTACTGCATATGGGAAGCAGTAACCCCAGATTAACGTATAAACTGTGTCGTACTACACTGACAGTGGTAGAGAATGAAAAGGACCTGGGGGGTTATTGTGCTGGCAAATATGAAGTTTTCTGAGCAGTGTAGACGGTCTGCAAGAGTAGCTCATGGTGTCTTGCCAATGATATACAGGAATTTTTCTAGCGGGGATAAGGTGTTTATCTCTTTGTAAAAGGCAATGATCAGGCCACACCTTGAGTACTGTATACAGGTCTGAGGCCTCATTTTAGGAAGGATGTAGAGCTGCTGGAGCAAGTGCAGAGAAGGGCGACAAGATTACTGAATGGAAAAAAGGGTTGCTCTTAAGAAGAAAGGCTTAAGTTTTGCAAACTACAGTGTCTGGAGACTAGGCACCTGCGAAGTGATCTGATTGAGATGTATAAAGCCTTGAATGGTTTGAGACTGCTCAATGCTGATGGAACTCTTCCTCTTGCTCAGAATAATTGCCTGAGAGGGCATAAATTCAAATTGAGGAAAGTCAGTTGCAGGATAGATGTGTGGAAGTCTGCCTTTAGCCAGCATGTGGTTGATTGCTGGAACAAACTTTTTGGCTGACGTTATATAAGCTTGCTTTCTTGCATCACGTGCCTTTACTAATGCTAATGCTCTCAGGAATGCATTACATCTGATGTTTTCACTGATTATATAACTACAGTGAAAGTTTGTTATGAGTACAATCTATAGCGAGAAAATTACTATAATAAGCATTATTAACACAGTAAGTCCCCAACTTAATAACTTCAGACTTATGTAAACTTTTTTTTCACTCAATTTTTTTTTTTTTTTAGAATTGTAAAATTTAAAACAGTAAAAAAATAAAAATAAGCAATTAATAACGATGAACACAGCATGCACAAGTGAGATACAGATTAACAAGGTTAAAAAATGGGAATGAAGAGAAGATTCTGAAAATTTATTTATGTTTTTTTTTTTATATGACTGAAGTTTTCAGTGAAGGGGACACACATTTCACCATAATAATGTAAAAACCCACAGAATCCCAGCTATTGGTATTATCACAAATGCAATAAGATCGAGTTCACTACCCATTTATAATGAATTGCACTAACAGAAAATAAATCCAATAAATCGGAGACTGCAAATTGTCTTTATTGTTTTATGATATTGAACTCGAGAAATGTGCTTTGGTAAAATGTGAGCATGTGAGGTCACATGAGATGATGATAGTGTATTTCCGCCTTAACCCTGTGAAGTTCTTTACAGAAATTTTCGTTTTGACTGTTATCATGGTGCTGACTAAGAGAATAAATGACAGTGCTACTAGTAAATCTACCAAGAAAAGGAAAGCGATCAATATGGATCACAAAATTAAAATAATAAGGATGTATGAAAATGGTCAAACATTAACAAGTATCATGTGGAATTTAGATTTATCAGTGTCAACAGTGAACACAATAATAAAGAACAAAGACAGAATATGAGAAGCAGTGGAGGGACAGGCACCAATGAAGTCAACTATAATAACCAAGGCTACGAAATATATATTAGTTTTTACAGTACAATAACATCTATTTTTCCTTCCTTTTATGTTTTCTTTTCTTATGTGCCGCTCCGGCTATTTCAGCACTGTCCCCAGATAAAGTTTTAATTGAACTAATGAAAAATATATAACTATTTTTCTATATACTGTATATAACTAATTAATTGAAAAAATATAGAACTATTTTTCTTCATTCTTCTTAGGATATTATGTGGTTTTTGTAATTTTGGCATATCAAGGATATAGTAGCAATATTTTATTAGCCATTCCCAAGCTATGTAAAACTCAACTTACGTAAGAAGTCCTGGAACATATCTCTTACGTATGTCGGGGATCGGGGACTGTATATTGTCAGTTTAATAATGCAAAAAATAGGAAAATTCTATGATTATAGTGAGTGAAATATATGTAGATATAAAACTCTTGATATACTGACCACTTAAAATATCTAAGGAAATTGAAAAAAATAATGTAATTTTTCTAAAACTTGTTTTTTTTGCAAATATAGGCACTTTTGTATAATTGTAACCAATGCTGGTACAAGTTGACACCACACGCTATAGTGTTTTGATTCTTCGAAATTACAGAAACACATTTATATGAGTGAAACAGGTGAGGGGAAACAAAAATTATAACTTGATTTGCCATTGCTGTTTTTATTTTTGCAGGCCAATGGCCTTGATAAAATTCTGCATTTCTTTTCAGAATTTTATTAAGTATTTTATCAAAAATAAAAATTTATAAAACTTTTATCAGTTTTACCAACTTCAGAAAGTCAAGTTTTATCAAGTGGTGCACTTTTCCAAGTGCACCACTTGATAAACTGTGAAAAGATTGAGGAAAACTCAATGAGCTAATCATAACCATCCCATTATATTCAATATCTTTCCTACATGGGGAGTGTGTGTGTTATGAGGGTTTAAGGGTGCATAAGCTGCCAGGCCTACATGCAGAGGGGGGGATATTTTCTAAGACTGATCCAGCAACAATAGATCTTTAAGAAAACTGACTGATGAACACAGAACAATTATACAATCTATGAATAAGGTGCACTGCACATAAATTTCAATAGTCACAACATTTTAAGTCACAATACGGTTTTGTTAAGGGAAGATCTTTGGTAAGGGAATATAATTGGATATATTCCATCTGCCCCAAAGTGCCATTTTTGTGTCCATCCTCAACAATTTCTCCTCCACTTTCCTTTCAGTAATCAAAGTCATTTGCTCCTAGTGAGAGTCTGATAAACTTCTGGCATCCCCTTCCCTAAAGAAATCCTCATGTGTAAATGTAGATATAAAATACCTTTTCAATTTGTTTGCAACCAAACAAGAGTGTGGTCATCAATAGTTAACCCATAATCATCAAGTGGTCCAAAGTGATTCAACCCCTTCCTTCTACTGTTAATATAAGCATATAAGTTGTTGCATAAAATCATAGTATATTGAAATTTAATCATGTTATTTTTCTTTAAACTTGTTCTTGAGATCATTCTATTCCTTGTTCTTAAAACATTAGAATGTTTTAAGAACAAGACTCATAATAGCACGAAAAATTACAGAAGGCTTCTAGTTGTCAAATTTCAATAGTTTAGAAACATCTTTGAAAACAACTTACCCCTTAATCTGAATGTGTAAATTGTTACATTAAAAGAAAACCAATAAGTTAAAACCAACAAAATGATATCTGTTTGAAGTGCACTTCATTGAGCATGTTCAAACTTGCCAACTGGAACAAAGCATAAAACTGAATAGAGTGACTCAATAATGTAATGGCAAATTACTTGCCTTTTTGTTTATTGAATTCTCTTTCAATTTTAGGGGCTGAAAGTTGTATTAAAAACTTTCCACTTTCAGTTTCTAAAACTGACAGATATGCAGTTATACAGTGGCGGACAAAAAAACTGCATCACCTTAAAAAAAGTAACATTTGTAGTGAAACGTATAAAATATTGTTTAATTACAGCCATTTTGTTTGTCTCAAAGCAAAGGTATTACATCAGATAACACTTCTATTGCATCAAACAGTAACTGAAAGGTATTGCATCAGCCATTTCTATAAATATGGCATTGGAAGGGTATACACATTCATTAGTATCCTGTTTTGCAGAGATGTAAGCATGGCTCCATATGTTCAGTTCACACCAAAAAAAAAAAGAGTGTAGCTGTTGCTCTGTCCCATGAAGGGCTTTCTATGCATGCTATTGCTGATAAAATAAGCTGTCACCAGTCAACAGTATTAAGGGTGCTGAAATTAAAACGTGAAACCGGTGATGTGAAGAGAAGATCTGGATCAGGCCGGAAGAGAGTGACTATGCCTTCCCAAGATCAATATTTGAAATGGCCTTTGTAATTGCCATGCTAGTGCTCCTGATCTAAAACTGGACTTTGAGATGGCCTCTGGTGTTGAAACAAGTGCACGAACTATCCAAAGACGGCTTTTGGAATGTGGTCTGCATGCCTATCAGCCCAAGAAGAATCCTTAGTTGACCCAACAAATGAGGAAGAAGCAACTTGCTTGGGCTAAAACGCATGTTTTGTGGACAAAAGAGCAATGGGACATGGTCATCTTTTCTGACAAATCGAAATTAAACCTGCATGGCTCGGATGGGAAGAGACATGTCAGAAGACGAAACTCGGAGGCATACCATCCTGACTGCATAACACCGACTGTAAAGTTTCCCGCCGGACAGATGGTCTGGGGATGCATAACAAGCAAAGGGGTGGGATGAATTAAGTTTATTTATGGAACGGTGAATGCAGAAACCTACACTGCTAGCTTGGAGGAGTAAGTGAAACCCGTTATTAGGGATCACCACACACACACATATCCACAACTGCATTTTTCAACAGGACTCGGCACCTTACCACACAGCAAAATTAGTGAGTTGTATGCTACTTAGATTTAATGATGAGTTTGTCTTCTTGTCTCACAAGGCTTAAAACATACTTACACCAATGTTTTCCCTCATATTTCTCCCTTAAGTTGCAGTCAAACCTCAGAAATGCTGGCATTAACAGTGATTTGAATCCTATTAAAAATTGCTGGTACATAATGTCATCTAAAATTGGTCAGAAGAAGCCAACAAGTAAGATTCAACTGCAGGAGAGCATTGTAAGGGTGTGGTACCATGAAATTGGGCAACCCTATAACCAGAAGTTGATTAACTCTATGCCAGATAGTTGAGGAACAACAAATTATTGAGAACTTATTTTGCTGATTTACAGTACAGGCAAACCCCCCCCACCTATAACACAGTACATCTACAACCCGGTTTCACTCTAACATGATTGATAAATTGCGGCAATCCTTACACAACACGGTACTTAAATAACACGGTTAGAGAATTTCGGTAAACCTCACATAATGGTATTTTTGAGCTTTCGTGTGGGGAAAACCCTGCTATCATGTTGGATGAAATTTTTAAACGTTTCCACTCTTTTTGAATCCCGCTGTTGACTCACTAGTCAAAAAAAAAAAAATTATTGAGAAATCCCTGTATTTTCTTTTGTTGGGAAATTCCGGTGTTACATTCTGTGCTATTGAACTTGTACTTGTTTAACTTGTGGAAAAATCTAGATTTCAAAGTTTTATTACAATTGAATAGCAACACCAGGCCATCCAAAAGATTTAAGTCATCCAAACGTTGAAGTTACGAGCCTACTGCCACAGTTGTATTCGGTTAGTAATAGAGGCATGTGATGCAAGAAAGCAAGTGTATGAGCATCAGCCAAAAAAAAAAAAAAAATTAATTCACACAACCATTCCCTCTAAATGTTTGTGCAATTCCTCCTTCAATTTATTTAAGCTATCAACTTCACAATGACAGATAGAAGTTTGTTCCAGCAATTAACCACCCACTGGCTAAAAGCAAATTTCTGCACATCTATTCTACAACTATCTTTCCTCAATTTGAATTTATGCCCCCTTAGGTTCATAATCTGAGCAAGCAGAAGAATCTCATCAGAATTCAGCGTGCTCAACCCATTCAAGGCTTTATACACCTCAATCAGATCACCCCGAAGGTGCCTAGTTTCCAGCCGCTGCAATTTGCAGAATTTAAGCCTCTCTTGGTAAGAGGATCCCTTCATTCCCCTCACCAATCTTGTTGCCCTTCCCTCTACACGCTCGAGCAAATCTACATCCTTCCTGAAATGAGGCCTCCAGATCTGTACGCAGTACTCAAGGCATGGCCTGACCATTGCCTTATACAAAGGGATAATCACCTCCTTTTCCCTGCTAGCAAAATTCCTGTATATCACTGACAAAACCCCATGACATGCTCTTGCAGCCTGTCTGCATTGCTCAGAAAACTTCATATCTGCCTGCACAATTACTCCCAGGTCTTTTTCATTTTCTACCACCTTAAGTGTAATACCACACAGTTGGTACGTTCCTCTGGGGTTACTTCTACCCAAATGCAGTTCTTTGCATTTGTCAAGGTTAAACTTCAGTTGCCACTACTCAGCCCATCTGCTCAAATTTTCTAGATCCTGTTGCAGTAGCACACTGCCATTACTGTCATTAACAACCCTGCCAACCTTTGTATCATCTGCAAACTTCGACACTAAGCCTGATATACCTTCATCAATATCATTGATAAATATATAAAACAACAGCGGGCCCAACACCAAACCCTGTGGAACTCCGCTAATAGTATTAGTCCAGGAAGAGCAGCATCCATTGATTACCACTCTCTGTCTTCTCCCACTCAACCACCCTTTTATCCATTGTAGTAACTAACCCTTAATACCATTCTGATCTAATTTGTACAGTAGTCTTCCATGTGCAAGTGTCAAAAGTTTTCCTGAAATTCAAGTATATGATTTCCTGTGTAACCACATCATAGTATCCAATCAAATTTTTCAGACAAGACTTTTCCTTAACAAACCCATGCTGTGTCTAAATTATTGCTGCAGTCTTGTCTAGATGATCCTGCAATGCATCTTTAACCAGTGACTCCATTATTTTACCCAGACCAGAAATTAAACTAAATGTTCTGTAATTACTCGTGTCACCTTTCGATCCCTCTTTGTCAATTGGGGATAAATCTGCACATCTGGTCTGAATTCTCCTCTGAGTCCAAGGATGATCTCATAATTATGGTTAAAGGTTTGCTTAGTTCCTTTGTCGCCTCCTTTAATATAACTGGATAGATCCCATCCACCCCAGGTGCCTTTCTTATGCTTAACTTCAACAATTTCTCCTCTACTTTGCTCTCAGTTATTACAAAATCATTAAGTACCCTGTTACAGTTTGATCAACTTCTGGTATTTTCCTCCCTTAATAACTCCTCATGTGTGAATGTAGATGCAAAATATTCATTCAGTTTGTTTGCTATCTGAGCAGGATCATCAACAGTCGAACCATCAATATCAAGTGGACCAATCTGATTCATCCCTTTCCTTTTAGAGTTTTATATAAGTAAAGAAATCCTTGCTGTTTTTTTAGCATCCTTTGCCAAAGATTTCTCATAATCTGCCTTTGCTTGCCTAATCTCCTTTGTGACTTGATTACAGACTAGTTTATATCTGCCATAGGCTTCTGTGTCACCTGATAATTTATATGCATCCAATGCATTTTTCTTCTCTGCCACAAGTCTCAGTTCATTTGACAACCATTCAGGCCTAAAGCTAGAATAATATTTCTTAATAGGTATGAAATGTCTAGTAGCTTCCACAATTAATTCCTTGAATGCTTCCCACTCAGAATTTGCTGTTGGTACCATCATCAGTTGGTCTCACTGTACAGAATTTAAAAACTGACAGAGGGTGGTAATCAATGGGTGCTGCTCTTCATGGACTAATGTTATTAGTGGAGTCCCACAGGGTTTGTTGTTATATTTATCAATGATATTGATGAAGATATATCAGGCTTAATGTCGAAGTTTGCAGATGATACAAAGGTCGGCAGGGTTGTTAATGACAGTAATGGCAGTGTGCTACTGCAACAGGATCTAGATAATTTGGGCAGATGGGCTAAGAAGTGGCAACTGAAGTTTAACCTTGACAAATGCAAAGTACTGCATATGGGTAGAAGTAACCCAAGAGAAACGTACCGTGTGGTACTACACTTAAGGTGGTAGAAAATGAAAAAGACCTGGGAGTAATTGTGTAGGCAGATATGAAGACAGGCTGCCAGGGCAGGTGATGGGGTTTTGTCAATGATATATAGGAATTTTGCTAGCAGGGAAAAGGAGGTGATTATCCCTCTGTATAAGGCAATGGTCAGGCCATGCCTTGAGTACTGCGTACAGGTCTCGAGGCCTCATTTTAGGAAGGATGTAGATTTACTTGAGCGTGTACAGAGAAGGGCAACAAGATTGGTGAGGGGAATGAAGGGATCCTCTTACCATGAGAGGCTTAAGTTCTGGAAATTGCAGTGGCTGGAGACTAGGCACCTGCACTGTGATCTGATTGAGGTGTATAAGGCCTTGAATGGGTTGGGCACGCTGAATTCTGATGGGATCCTTCCACTTGTTCAGATTACGAACCTAAGGGGGCATAACTTCAAATTAAGAAAAGACAGATGTGCGGAAATTTGCCTTTAGCTAGTGGGTGGTTAATTGCTGGAACAAATTTCCATCTGTCGTTGTGGAAGTTGATAGGTTGAATAAATTTAAGGAGGAACTGGACAGGCATTTGGAGGGAATGGCGTGTTTTTTTTTTTGATTTTTTTTGGCTGATGCTGCATAAGCTCATACACATGCTTTCTTGCATCACATGTCACTACTACTACTGTCTGAGACCACTGTAGTCACCTTTACGGAAGCAAAAACCCTTTCCTTTACCCCTGATGGTAATTATATCTTTAAGCAAATCTCACATCAGTACACGGTGATCACTGCCACCTAGTGGTTCCTTTATCTGCAAATTCTTAATACATAAATGATCTGAATTTCTCTGAATTTCTTTTAATTGGCTTAATTTTCTAAATTATTTTAGGAACGCTGCTTCAACACTGGCGCTTCCGTAGCCAGGTGGACAGGAGCAGCAGTGCGTAGCACACGCTTCTTGATTGGCGCGTCCATAGCCAGGTGGGCAGGAGCAGCAGTGCGTGCACACGCTCTTGATTAGACCGGGGTTCGAGCCCGTAACCACCAAATACTGAGGATGCGGAAAGGTCAGGGAATGACCACTGCATATCCCCGGAGCAATATGGCCTTAGTTGTTAATTCTCCTAGAAACCAACCTAACAACAGCTTCAACACTACCCTCTTCTTCTTTAAACCCCCCCCTATATATTTTTATGTTGTTTTGTTTGGCTAAGTTCTTTTTCGCTCCACTGGTTTGCTGTGCTACTGGCAAGTGTCCTACTTTAATTTAGCTTATATATATATATATATATTGCGTGTGTGTGAAAAGTGTAAATAAAAAAAAAACACCTACCTTTTATTTTTATTTACACTTTTATTCCTTCCCTATCCTCAATTCACTCCTTTGCTTTATACCATTTGCTTGCACTAAATTTTAAATCCTAAATTTTATATACATAATTATCCTTAAATTACATATTCTCATTGAATTTATTCTAAATTGCGTAATTCGTTTATAACCACTTATTTTTGCATCTTGTTGCATTATAAACACTTTTTTTATTTTTTTGGTTTTCTATTTTAATGTTATTACCACTATACTTCTTAATTCACCTTAATCTATTTTGCTACAAAGCATATATCATTTTTTATACACTGCATTGGGACTACCTTGTCCCAATTTTGTGAGAGTTATACTACTTTACCCCTCTTTTGACCTCACTGAGTTTTATTCTTAAATTTCCTTATCCTCCACAGGTATGGACAAGTATAGAAACACAGTCCTTGATACATAATCGGGTGTAGTCCCCTGATGAAGTACCTGATCTCATATCAATTTTTACTTTTAGCTAACATCAGATTTGAATTTTATATTTGCCCTACCCTTTTTTTGGACCTATAACCAAAATTACTCACCGTTATCTGATGCTGGCTATCGCTGCTTATTTTAATTTAATCATTTTTTTGCGTTATAGTTACCTTCTGTCTAACTGGCTTTTCAGTTTGGCCTATAATTTTGCTTAATTCATTATAACAAAAAAGATTTTCACATTCTTTATCTTTTTCATGCCTATATCTATATAGTATGGCTAGCCTGTGTGATATGTATGAAAAAGTATAAATAATAATTTTCGGATTTCTATTGGTCCGATTTTGGTGGAATTTGGGAGAGGTTGACAAATCTTTCAAAAAAGCCCAAAAAATAAAATTTCATGAAAATCTATTCACTGGAAGTCTAGTTGTTACATGTGGACGGGGGAAAACATTAATTTCCGAATTTCTGTTAGTCTGATTTTAATGAAAATTGAAAAACCTTCTTAGAAAGTTTAAAAATAAAATTTAATGAAAATCCGCTTACTGGAAGTTAAGGACAGACAGACGGACTGACATGATGAAGACAATAGACGCATTTATGCATAAGTGCTAACGCGTCTACCTAAGTGTCTGGAAGAAATGATTAAGCATATCGAAAATAGATGAAAAACAATAAATTACAAAAAATTCCAGTAAACTATTTTATATGCCTGTTTTTGACGACGTTTCGAAATCCTTGTGGATATCGTGTCAAGTCTAGAATAGGAGAGAGACGACCATTAGTGTCCCTACCTGGTGTTTCCTTACTAAAGCTTTCCTTAGCATAATTTCTTCTCCTATTTGAAAGGAGCAATAGTCGGAAGGGGTTGGGGTTGTGTATGCGCTCCTGCAGGATTCAATAAATGTAAATCATTTTTATCCGACAAAAAATTGGTTATTGGTAATTCAAAAAGAACCGGATTCTTCAAATTGCTTACTAAATAGCAAACTTTTTCTTTGTGTATCCAGTTTGGTTTTAGTAATAAAACCAGATTCGACACATAATTTTCTCTCTAGTTTAGCGATAAAAGATTCAAACCCTTTCACAGTAAAAATTTTATGCCGCATACAGTAGGCTTTTGTAATGTGTAGTGTTAAAATGGCCAAGTTCCAAAGTGTCCAACTTAAAGAATTTAATATAAGTTTTTCTGTTTCGGGACCCCAGGGTTTAAAAAAACATATGCAACTAAAATGGTTTGATGAATAAAAAATTCACCCTGTATAGATGGATAAGAAACCCATATCAAGTTACTGTCAAAGAATTTTACATTAAGGAAAAAACAACAATTTATTGACTTGCTATAAACTTGACTTGACTTAAAACAGTAGCAAGAATTTCCTACAAAAACCATTATTGAATTTTGATTTTCGTTGAAGGAATTTCTGGTATTAACTTTGTTACAAAAGTTACGTTTACATTTCTAGTAAGCCCAATCTTTTTTTTTTTAATTTTTAAAATTTTATTATTATTATTAGAGATATAAAGTATAAATATTTGTTTGTTATATACGAAATTGGTTTGCTGTTGTTTACATATAGCTTAGAATTTAAAAAGTTTTGCATATTTTTTCTTAAAAAACTTGTAATAAAAATTCAAATTTATTTCTTTTATTATTTCCTAAGAGTCCCACCCTTCTTGAATGATTCCGCGCCCTTCTTATTTGATTTAGTACACGTTTGTCTGGATAGCTCCTACGTTACACAGTGAAGCCAAGAGGATAGATTCATTCTTCTTTTAGACCCCGCCTTTAAATTATATGAAATTCCTCACAGAGTGCTTGCACACTGGTATAAAAATTATATATACTTAAAGGTTCTATCCTGATGAAGGAATATATCAGGTTCCGCACATTTAGCCCTTGCGTCACAGTGGTTAAGATTGCTGTCCTTCCACATTGTGTGGGAACGTCCCGAGTTCGAATTCCGTTAAGATAAGAGGAATTTGCTTTGCCACACTTGGTAGAGGTTTTGAAGCACTTGCTTCTTTTCTTGGTTTATATTGTTTCTTGGATCGATTGTGATGTTAGATTTTTCCGCACATTGGCCGAGTTAGTCGGTTTCTGGAGAAGGCGGCATGGTTCTTCTTCCTGGAAATTCAAGTTTTTAATCCAGAAAAGCAGGAAATCGAACATAAAATTTATGAAATTTACAAACACAATGCAGGTACGCTCAATGACCTAAGTTCTTTTTAACACAAAAGCAAACTAACAAAACAACAAACTACAGGTTTGAAGTAAAACATAATGAGATGGCATCATTCACTTTATTCAAAAAATAACGAAGTCAGTGAAATTTGGAAACTGTTGGAAAGTCAAGTAAATTTGGAAATTGATTTAGCGACATTTTTTCGGTAATATATTATTTAGGATTCAAATGAGGAATAGTTTGTAAATGGGATAGTGAATTCTCTATTACTAAAATCGAAACGCTTTTTCAGTTATTAATTAAACTCAAGGACATTACGTGGAATACTTTTAAGTAAGAAAGATTTAAAATATGTAGATCGTTGTCTAATTACTGGAGAAACCAAACCGCCTCAGACAGAGGTAGAGTTTCTCGGTATAATAATATCGTTTAGTCTCTCGTGGTCAGATTTTAGAACTTGACCATATTGTGTAAAAAGGATAGATGAAATAGGACCAGGGTATGTCTGCCAGAGGCAAAAGTTGATGATGTTGTAAAGCAGATATCATCTTTTAATGGCACAAAGGGAGATATTGTTGTACAGTTCTCTTAATGTCATTGGTACCAATGACATTAAGAGAAAGAGATCTGCAGATTTACTTAACAAGTTTTCTTCTCTTTCTTGGTGATTCTCTCTCTCTCTTTCAGGGTAACTCAGAATTTTTTTTGCTTGGTGCAGCAAAAGCCTCAGGCTTCCTTGCACCATATGGCTAATAATGATAATGATAATGATAATGATTACTGCTGATAATCAGATCAAGAGTATTACCCTCTCTTGTTGCCTCTTGAACATGCTGCTGCAGAAAACAATCATCCAATAAATTCACAAAAGTCTTGCTATTGTGCGAGTGACCTACCCACAAGTTCCAGTCAATATCTGGGAAGTTAAAATCCCCCATTATAAGACATTCTGATTTACTAGCCTACTCTTTTTTCTCTGTAAAATTGTTCATTGTACTCATTCGAGTCATTAGGCCTATAACACACTCCTACTCTTATTTTTGCTTTCACAGTGCTTATGTCACACCAAACTGACTCAACAGTGCACTGTTCATCTATATCAACTGAATGCACTTCTTTTGATTTTATGTTTTTCTTAATTAACAACATAAAACCTCCTCCCTTCCTATCCTGTCTATCCTTTCTGTACACATTGTACTCCCCAAATTCCAATTCTGCATTCCTAATATCTGTGTGACACCACGTAGTAGTAGTAGTGGCATGTGATGCAAGAAGGCATGTGTATGAGCTTATGCAGCATCAGCCAAAAAAAAAAAAATCACACCATTCCCTCCAAATGCCTGTCCAGTTCCTCCTTAAATTTATTCAACCTATCAACTTTCACAACAGATGGAAGTTTGTTCCAGCAATTAACCACTGGATGTCTCTAATATCCCAAAAATATCTGCCTTTGATGTCTTGACCAACACTTAAGGTTTTTGCCAGTATTATTGAGGATACCTTAAAGGCTCAGGGAAACTGCTAGTTAGGGGGGATGTGGGTAATACTGACACGCGTTTATCAGATAATATTGGTCAATGTAACTCTTGCACATACCTTAAGAGTTCTTATCTGTTACCCCAACTGGACGTATTATCTAGATGTTCTGGGGCCAAAGACGTTTCACGTGAGCGGGTAGCTAATATCAGGGAAGAGAGCCTAAAAAACTTCAAGGGTTGTGTTAGGGTTGTTAAATATACAAGAACAGTAAATCTTAATTGTTTATACAGTAACGTTAGAAGTGTCGTCAATAAAATGAGCGAATTCGAACTGCTGGTTAAAACAAGTAACGCCGACATAATAGGGCTTACAGAGACGTGGTGCCACCCGGAAATTGGGGATGATGAGTTTCAGTACGGCTTGTATAATGTATTTAGGAAGGATAGAGTAGATAGAAGGGGTGGTGGGGTAATGCTTCTTATCAGAAGCAGCCTGGGTGCGACGATAGCTTTCCCGGATTCAGACATTTCACATGCTAGTATAGAGTCTGTATGGTGTGAGATAGTTGGAAACAAAGGTACAATGCGAGTAGGAGTAATCTACAGACCAGGTGATTGTGAAGATTATGACAAAAGCCTCTACATGCAAATGGAATGGGCAAGTAAGCGTCAATGCCTTATTATGGGTGATTTCAATTTGCCTCTAATTGATTGGAGTAAATGGGAAGGAAACTCGACATGGGGAACAAAATTTTTAAATCAACTAGATGACTGTTATTTGTATCAACATGTCAGGGAAAGTACTAGAGAAAAGAATATCCTAGACCTCATCATCACACATGAATCAGATGACATAACAGGGCTGACAGTAGAGGAACCAGTAGCAGGAAGTGATCACGGAGTTCTACGGTGGATGATGACGAGAGAGGTAGCAGAAGTAAAAGGCAAAGGAATGGGTTTTAATTTCAGAAAAGGAAATTACGATGCCTTAAGGTACTACATGGCCTCTATTAACTGGGTAGATATCGCGCAGAGAATGAATACAATTGAACTGTGGTACGCTTTTAAAACATTAATCACAGATGCCTTGAATGCGTATATACCATTAAAAAAATACTCCACGAGAAGGGTTCCAAGTTGGATGAATAGTGAAGTTGCCACATTACTTGAGCAGAAAAAGGTGGCATGGAAAAGTTACAGAGCAATAAAAAGTACTGAAACCTATAACAGCTACAAGGTGATGTGTAATAGAGCCACAGAAAAGGTTCGACAGGCAAAGGCAGTTTATGAGAAATCACTAGCAAACAGAGCAAAGAGGGGGGATAAAGAATTCTTCACATATATAAATGCCAAGAAGAGCAGGACAAACCAGATCGGACCTTTACGTAAGGGAAAGGGGATAGTAATAAATACACCAGCTGCCGTTGCAGATGAACTCAACAGTTATTTTGCATCGATATTTACAAATGAAAAGCCTTTTGTGGCAATGGGAAATTGTGGGAGCGAAGTTAAAAAATATGTAATTAATGATATTGAAATTTCGCAAGATTATTTAATGAAAAAACTTTCGAGCCTACAGACCAGTAAGGCTCCTGGAGTTGATGGAATATACCCTATAATCTTAAGAGAGGCGGCAAGCGAGTGCATTGAACCACTGAGGCTAATTATGCGAGCATCACTAGACTCTGGGGAGATTCCCTTGGATTGGAAAAGTGCAAATGTATCTCCCATACATAAGGGTGGCTCTAAAAGTGAAGTGGGAAATTATCGACCTGTCAGTCTGACTTCAGTAGTAGGGAAAATCATGGAGGCAATGATCAAGGGTGGAATTCAGGATCATTTGGATCGAATTGAAATTCTCAAGGATACTCAGCATGGTTTTGTAAAGGGAAAATCATGTTTAACAAATCTGGTTCGCTATTTCGAAAGGGTCACTCACGAGCTGGATTTAGGGAATAATTTCGACATTGTTTATTTAGATTTCAGCAAAGCTTTTGACTCAGTCCCACATGAGCGATTGCTTTATAAGCTGGAACAGGTTGGAATCACTGGGAAAATCCTTAGATGGATAGAAGGATGGCTTCAGGGCAGGAGGCAGAGGGTTGTGATAAATGGCTATTCCTCAGATTGGGTTGAAGTAAGAAGTGGGGTTCCCCAAGGATCAGTATTAGGACCACTGTTGTTTTTAATTTTCATAAACGACATTGATGAAGGGATAGAGGGCGTGATGTCTAAATTTGCAGATGATGTTAAAATTGGTAGAGTAGTTAATAATCACTGTCAAGCTGAGCTTCTTCAGAGAGACCTAGATAGACTTCAAGAATGGTTAGAAAAATGGCAGCTGTGCTTTAATCCAACAAAGTGTAAGGTATTACACCTGGGAAACAGTAATCCTAAAATAACGTATTCACTTGGTGGAGTTCAACTAAACCCAGTACTGGAGGAAAGGGACTTGGGTGTTACGATACGGTCAGACATGAAATTCTCTGAGCATTGTAAACAGGTTGCAAGGAAGGCCCATGGTGTCCTATCGATGATCTATCGAACTTTTGCAAGTAGAGATAGGGACGTGATAATCCCATTATATAAGGCTTATGTTAGACCACACTTGGAATACTGTGTTCAAGTATGGAGACCGCACCTAAAGAAAGACATCGAACTTCTTGAAAGGGTGCAAAGAAGGGTAACTCGCCTGGTGAGATCGGCAAAAGGGCGTCCTTATGAAGAAAGACTTCGAATATGTGGGTTGCAGAGTTTGGAAACTAGACACCTTAGAGGAGATTTGATTGAGGTGTTTAAGGCTCTGAGAGGCATCAGTAAAATGAATGAGGACAAAATTTTCAAGATTATAAATGATGCTAGAACTAGGGGACATAAATTCAAGTTACGGGGGGAAATGTTTAGATTGGACTGCAGGAAGTTTTATTTTAGCCAGCGAGTTATAAATTACTGGAATAAGTTGCCTTCATGGGTGGTAGAGGCCGACAGTTTGGGGAAATTCAAAGGTCATCTGGATAGTACTTTCGGGTAAGGGAAGCGCATAGGATGATAGGATTAATTTCCTTTTTATTTATTTTTTATTTCATTTTATTATTATTTTTTTTATTTTTTTTTTATTTATTAATTATTATTATTTAGTTATTTATTTTATTTATTTTTTGTTTTTATCATTGTTTTGTTCGGATTTTTTTTTTTTTTTTTTTTTTTTTTTGGCTGGTGCAGCATAAGCCATAGGCTTTCTTGCACCATACGGCCGTTACTAATACTAATACTTCAAATTCATAAAATTTATTTACTATACTTCTAGCATTGGTATACATGCAAGTATACATGCACCTATTCTTATTCTTAGTTACCCTAACCCATCCCATATATTTATTTGTTTCATGATGACTGCCACCAGTCCCTGAAACCCTCAGCACCCCTCGCTCCAGGCCGCTGCTTATTCTAATAGCAGTAGTGCAAGAATCACCTTCACCTCTGCCTGCGGCTACTTTTAACCTTTTAGTCTGTGAATTTCCCCAAGCTAGCAGTTTTCCGACCCCCCTAACACTGCCTCGGCAGCATCAGCAAATATTCCTGCACCCTTTCTCTTTAAATGTATCCCATCCCTGTAGAAGCAGTCACTCCTGTTAACAAGCAGATACCAGGCTGAAAAAAAATTCTACCCCATGAGCCTTGCACAATCCGTCCAGGGCCAAATTTAATTGACAAGGTTCTCATCATGTACTCCCTCCTATCGTGTCTGGGCGGAATTGCAGGCACTTTCAAATTTAACCCTAACTCACGACTTTTTTTCAACATTAACCTGTACTTGTTAAGTAAATCTGCAGATCTCCTATTCTTAATGTCATTGGTGCCAACGGGTACAACAATATCACCCTTTGTGCCCTTAAAAGATGATATCTGCTTCACAACATCATCAACTTTTGTCCCTGGCAGACATACCCTGGTCCTATTCCAGCTATCCTTTTTACACAATATATTACCCGTCTCCCTGATAATAGAGCCACCAACAATTACTAACTCCTGTGGGACCAGTGCATTCTGCCTTGGAGATTGCCGCTGTGCTGCCTGATGCACAATAGTGAGCTCTGGCATTGAGTTGGATAGCTGAGAGCTTGACGGGCCCTCATATTAATTTCTTCGATGGTTAATATAACTTCTTTCATTTAGCCGTTAGATCAAGGCATCATATCCACCTTTAAAACTCATTCCATCAGAAAATCGTTACAATGGATTTTGGAAAAAATTGATTCTGAATCTATTGAAGTAACGGAGGCATGGAAACATTTCTCAATTGTGGACTGTATCAGAATCATAGCTTTACTCCTGAAAGAAGTAAAACCATCAACAGTAAATGCGTGTGGAAAAATCTATGGCCAGAGTCAGTTCATTCAGGAAATATGATCAAACAGGCAGAAAACGGAATCGGTGAGATAGTAGAACTTGCTACGTTGGTAGGAGAGGAAGGTTTTGATGACATGACTACTGAAGCCCTCGTGGGTAGCACAGTTCATAGAATCGCCCTCCTCCCCACACTGGCTGGAAAAGACCCGAGTTTGAATCCCGTCAATGAAGGGAGGAATTTTTATGGGTCTTTTTTAAAATGTGGCTGAGTTAGTAAGAGAGGGTAGCACTGTTTTTTCTCCCAGAAACTCGGGTTTTTCATCCAGAAAAACAGAAAATCGACCTCAGGACACATGCAATTTATAGACAATATACACAGACTAAGGCCATGTTACTCTGTGTATAGACAATATACACAGAGTAACATGGCCTTAGTCGCCGATGCTTCAAAAAAAGTAAAAAAAAGATATGATTACTGAAGACGTTCAAGAATTACTGGTAGAAAAAGAAGCCATCATAGTGGATTTGGTGCAAATGGTATCAGAGGTAAAATCAAATCAATTCAGATGATGATATCGCATATCAAAATTCTAAACTTCCAAATTTTACAGTAAAAAATCATATGGGAAAGCATAAAGTTAGCCGAGCAATTAGAATCTTATTTTTTGAATGCAGATCCTTGAATGAAAAGAGTCCAAAGTTCAAAAGGGAGCTTCAAAAATGCTTAGTTCCATATGGTGAAATTCACAAAGATTTATCAAGCAAAAGCAAACAAACCCAGATTACTGATTTTTTAAAGATTGCAGAAGATACATGAAATCTAGAATGGTGTATATTTATTAGTTTTGTTAACGAAATAGAGTATTTTTGTTTGCTTTTGGAACGTAATCCCCTTTTTGTACTTTTTCTTAGTCCTGTTAACACGGTTTTGCACAACACGACATTTTACAGGAATCTAATAACCGTATTAAACGAGGGTTACCTGTACATAATATTATTACATTAACTTGTCATTTCACATAAATGCAATAAAATGTGTTTGGTTGTCATGATTTCCATTTGCAGATTTCTCATATTTCCATTAATTACACATTTTAACCTTTGGGAAGATATTTATGGCAATTAGATATATCAGGCGGAGTCTTTTTATTGGATTTCATTCACGGAGATATATATATCCCATCTAACAAATGCATTTCAAATATTTCTGCAACCCACAATGCAGCACAAAATTCACAAGTGATGCAGTTTTTTTTGTCTGCCACTGTATGTTATCTAGAAAACTATGTTTTTTATTGAAATTTTTTTTTTCCAATCAATTAAAGGGATAAAATTTTTTAAAAATATATTGCACTTTCTCAGAATTTTCCACTGGTTCAAAAATTAAGAGTAGATTTTACACTGAAATGGAATTACAATATGGAAAATCCAAACAGATTCAGATACTCTTCCTTGGTCCTTATCAAAAGATGGCTCCCACACTGATTGAAGACCAAATCAGAAATTGAAATGAATAGAATATACTTCACTGAATTCTTGGGCTAAGAAGAAATTTATTGGACGAAATTTAGATAATCTCTCTATACATTAAAAAAGTTTTCCTCCTAGTGATATTTATTTGAGCCAATGAGAAAAGAGGGTGAGGCAATTACGTCACTACAAATGCAATTAATTATTGACAACTGCCTCCATAACATTCACCAACCTCGTGAATGTGCTACCATTTGATGTTCCATTGTAACGTTTTTTGTATATTAACGAATATTGTATACAGTATTTGTAAATATTTTAAATATTTATATAGTTTGTAAATATTTCAGTTAAATATTTTAATCCTGCTCTTTCAGATGCAACAATATTCCTCATGCATTATAAAACCCCAAGCAAAAGGCCTTTCCCTAAGTGACCAATGTAAATGCAGGTAAATAATTACATAGTGATATTTATTCGACCTTGAGAATGCAGAGCACTACAAATGCACAGGTAAATAATTACGTAGATCATTTCCTGATTAGATATCGATCAGTGCATATTGAGAGGTGTGTAGAAAAGATTTGACTTACTCCGTATACCTCTACATTTTACAAAGAAAAGTGTGCATGGGGGTGGGCAAGCAAAGCGAGCAGTGGGCGAAGTCTAGTATATATTAAATTTAAATATAGGCAAATGTTTCACATTATTCCTTTAGCCCTTCCTCATTGGCACTAATATTATACAAACAAGACTAATTAAACATTATAAATAAACTTATATAGTACAGATACCAGCTACATGCTACTGTAATCTGGCCTAGTGTCTGAAACTAAAAGCCTGTAAACAAAGAGGTGGTGTGTTGACAAGTAGTCCTATGCTTGTGGTCGGCTTCTGGCTGACTGTCTTCCCCCCACCCTGAGATGAAATGGAAAGTTGCAAAAGTTTGAATGGTACGCTGTATCACCCATAGATGTCAGTTTTGTTGCAATGTGAATGGAGAATTTGCCTTCATTTACCTGGAAATTTAACTGTACTTGAAGGACAGTTGCAGTATCCTGTTAATAACTTTATCCACTATAGGATCAAGGAAAAGTTGATTATACTGGCTTTATATTATGGCATTGAAGGGAATGGTTATTTTCACTGGCAGCAATCCATGCTGCCCTTCTAAGGCTGACAGTCATTGCCGAATGGAACACTGCTCTTGGAAGGTTCACAAAGAACCGCAAAGAGAACACCAATAAGCTCACTGTACTATGTAAGTTTTATTAGTCTAGTTTATCAACATTAGTACCACTGACTAGAGAAACAGCTCAAAATGAATTACTACATTTAAATATAATCCAAATCCTAGGAGCACAAGACAGCACATTGTATTTGTTAATTACTTGTATCAGCACTTAATTTTAAATCTAACATGGGACAAATGTCAGGCACCACAGTAAATTTCACTAATAATATTTGTTTTGTTTCTTCATATCCTGTCATCCAATTTGATTTTTATCTTGATGCTTTTGTAAGGGAAAATCAATGAAATCAACTTACTGTGTATATTTAGTCATTTCTTCATGTAAGATGTCCAAGAGATGACTTTTTAAAGATTTTGTTAAAGAAAGAGAATTATCTAAATATTCCTTCAGATGCCTGTTGAAACGTTCTACCGGAATAACAAAGGGAATGGGCCAGTTATCTGTACTACTGTGTATTTCTGATTTAATTACTGGAACTATTTCCATACACATTACATCTTCAGAATTCTTCTCTTCATCATTAGAAATTTCTGGTAACCTGTAAAGAAAACAAGAAATATACAAATTTTTTGAATCTCTTTACAAAAAAAAATTAACATTTTCCCTAAAGAAAACTTATAATCATATAAAGCAAATATGATGCAATAATTCAAAAAATAAAGCAAATATGATGCAATAATTCAACAAATAAAGCAAATATGATGCAATAATTCAACAAATAAAGCAAATATGATGCAATGATTCAACAAATAAAGCAAATATGATGCAATAATTTGATTTAAGTCATGATGCAATATAAGTTTTATATCAATACCAAACAAATCAAAGTAACACACAAAAATGCACAAATATACTATGGGATACGGTGATTTAAAATGGAGAATAATCTGCTCTGGCCCAAACGTGATAAACAGCATCATGCATAATATACATACATTTTCAACTGGAAAATTGTCATTATGTTACAGAACTAAAGCAGTCTGGCACTAAAAAAAAAAAAAAAATCTATGCATAAATAATTATATGCCCATATAAAATCATATATTTCCATCCAATAAAGTAAGGCCAATACCCCAGTACAGCCAAGTTAGAGGGGTTTACATAACTTGAGCGATAATAATAAGATACAAAAAAGAGTGAATGTCGCTTTAACAAAATAAAATAAAAATGTAACAAACTCAACGAAACTGAAAATAACAAGTGTGCAAAATTAAAAGTTTAATAATATGAGTGAATCAAAAACACTTTCTGTACACCTTATTGTGAATCCAGACATCAGGGTCAAGTTCAAAGGAGATGGCTAGCTTGATGGAGTTGTTGATGAATGAAGAATAAAATCTGTTTATTTTGGAAAGTTTAGACTGAAGAGATGGAGTGGCTCTGGCAGCCTTGGGTGGAATTCGCCACTGAAGAAAGTCCCAGATGTTAAGAAGTCACTCTGGCCAGTGATCAGAGTTACAAAACACTGACTCACTTTGTATTGCCAGCAAACAGTAATGGGCACACTATTTCAATTTGTTGGTACAGCTGATGTCAAGACAACACAACAGGATGTCCAAGTTTGGCATTTAACCATCTGATGAGAAAATATTTGGTTGACATGATAGGTTGGATTTTGACAAGAAAGACCAGAACAGTAATGCATAAAGGAAGTGAAGTAGGATACAGATAGCAAATATTTCCATATATTGTTTGAATTATGAATGAAAGCAAGATCACACTTCTTAAATCAAAATATTGTTAGAATAGCAGACAAAGTTTTCTACAATGAACTGAGAAGAGAAGTTTAAAATTCAGATGTACTCCTATGAGTTTAAATATGGTATTATGGGGGGGGGGGTGCAACTGTAGGAAAGAGGAGACTGTTGCAGGAACAAACAGTAGTATTTACTTAGTCTTCAACAGGCTGACCTGCAGACAAAAAGTTCAATGTAATCCAGGAAATTTCCAATCAGTTGTTGAGCCCTACACGATGAATTGAAAAGGCTGACACTGAAGGAAGAAGCTGGTAAAGCCAGGAAAATGTCATCAGCACAAGAGCCGAAACTCAGGTGACAGAGTAAGCTTATGTTTCAAATACAGGTTGAGGATTTATTGGAGGCGATAAGCGTGCGATTGTAAAGTAACTGCTGAACCACTTTCGGCAGTGATTTTGAGATGCAGTAATAGTTCTGGAGCAGAGATAAAGGATCGGCAACAAATGAGTCAATGGCAGCAGTAATATCAAGGAAGAACCATTGCAAATTCTCCTTTTTCTGCCATGTTGTGTAAATCATGGAAATGAATTGAAGAAGATACATTTAATTTAATATACCGAGATGCCATAGATGCCAAAAAGCAATGCTGATGAACAGGACTGAACTTCCAAATGATAGACAACTCTAAGTGATTATTCAAGAATAATGTGTACTAAAAATTTTTATTTTTAGTACACACCCAAGAGTCTGAGCTGAGCAGCTATAGCCCTAATAACAGTGTTTTCCTTATTTTCCTATTTTTATTTTTTCTATATTCTTTCTATATTCTACACATCCTTCTGCATTACCTTTTCCCACATTCTCTAGACTAACATACTGTCTTTCAAGTATATTCTAGTTGTATATTTTTATATTAGCATGTGAAAGCACCTTCACTATTTCAAACTATTATTCCTGTGATTTTGCTTGTTTTAAGTTACTTTGCTGCTTTCATTTCATCCATTATTTTCAACATATTCTAAATAATATATCCCTTGGTTCCTTTCTCTCAGAAGTAATCACATTTTGATATATTCATACTTTGTATATATGCAGCAAACTTTACACTTTTGAAACAGTCAAATATTTTATTCTCACTAGAGGTGCTATCTTTGAATATCTATATTGTTTGCACACTTTCTATTTCATATTTTTACAGCTTTGAGTGCTTTTCTAGTCAGGACTGTGTTTGCTTACTGGTTGCATAGGGTCAGAAACACTGCTAAACTCATTGTCTTGTTGAGGTGTTATGAAAACACTATGATTGTCCTTAGTCCTTCATAGTGTCTTGTAGCTTCCCCTTGAAAAGATGGGACATCAGTGGCTGAATTCTTCTTCTATTCTTTTCCAGTCATTTTCATTTATTCTTCTTTAAATTTCAAGTCACAATTTCTGTGTAATTGGTGTTCACAAGAATACTGTTTGTTCTTTTTGTTTTATTAAACATAAGGAAAGAGGCGTTAAGTGTAAAATGCTACATTGAGCAGGCAATCAATGAAATCCATCAATGAAACTCACACTGATCACATTAATGGATATTTTGTTAATGATCTAACAAGATATATGTGACGTGTCTTTTTTTTTTATCAAATTTTACAAGTCCAGAAGCAGCATAAAAAGTTGAATAAAACTGAAGAAATATGCACGTTAATTTATAAAAAAAACATGAGACTTTGCTCCATAAAGGCAAAAACATTTATAATTTATAGGCATTTAAAGATATAAAGCATATTTAAGTTTATCCTCTCCAGAAGACTACTATACTTGGTAAAAATATAATCAGTACTATATTTTGATATACTGGGGTCCTTGAACAACTGTGCCACTATGCCTCATAAATCTAGCTTTGTATATAATCCAAAAACAAATAAACCAGTTCAGATGAGTATACAAAACCCACTATTATAATAAAAAATATATACAGGGTGTCTCAAAAATATTGGTACAAACGTTTAGGGGAGGTAGGTAACATCAAAAGGAATGTGAATCGCATAGGAACCCATAACCGGAAACATCACAGGAAAGTAGTAGCAGAGGCACAAGAAGCAGAAATGACACAAGACAGCAATTAGTGGCAAACATTTATTTGACATAATATTAACAATGGAGTACAAGATGGATGCATTTCATGATGTTACAACAGATGCTCGAAGGTTCCACCACGAAATGCGATGCATGCGTGACACCGACGCAGCATGGATTGGCAGACACGGTCGAACACACCTGGAGTTTCTTTGACAATAGCAGCAGCACAGACGAGTCTCACCACAAGATCCATTTCCATCTCCACAAGCAATTCACACACGATAAATTTGAGGGCCCCCCCCCCACAGAAAGAAATCAAGGCTCGATAAATCAGGTGAACGTGGGGGCCAGGCAACGGGTCCACCATGGCCAATCCATTGACGCCCAAAACGCCTGTTCAAATGGTCACGAACACACCTTCCATAATGGGCAGGCGCCCCATCATGTTGAAACCAAATGTTGCATCTCACATTTGCTGGTACATCGTCAAGTAACCCTGGTAGAACTTGTTCTAGAAAGATCCGATATTTAGTGGAGTTCATGCAAGATGGTAACAGGTATGGGCCGACTAAGCAGTCACCGACAATACCTGCCCACACATTTATTGCAAAGCAATGTTGTGCCGCATGGGGGCGCACACCATGTGGGTTGTCATGAGCCCACACGAGCATTGTGCTGATTGAATAAGCCTTCCCGAGTGAAATAAGCCTCATCCGTGAAACAAAACATAGGCTGGAAAATTCAAGTCTTGAACACTTTCTTGGAGAAACCACTGCGCAAAAGCCACACATGCAGGATGATCTTGGGGGAGCAGTAACTGAACCCTTTGGAGATGAAAGGGATGTAAGGAATCTTCATGCCAGACACGCTGTACACTGCAACAAGACACTTCTAAGGCAGAGACAACGGCACGTGTGCTGGTAGTAGGATTATTCTGGACAGCATTCAACACACTCTCTTCCATGGCGGGAGTTCACATCGAACGTGGTCTGCCCGCACTACTCCTGTTACCTCTAAATGACCCATAATCACCAATTTTGATGCATACATGCAAACAAACTGTGGTCCGGTACATGTCTGTCTGGGAAGCGTTCTCCATAAATTTGTTGAGCGGCTCATCCATTGCCCTCTGCTAATCCATACACTTGGTGCATGTCTGCCAGCTCACAGTTCGTATATCGATGCATGCTCTTCGTGCGGCGACTACTGCTTGAATGAGTAAACCAGAAATTTTCCCTCTTGCGAACTGATGAACAGCGCCATATACCGACTTACAGTGATGTTTTCGGTTATGGGTTCCTATGCGATTCACATTCCTTTAGATGTTACCTACCTCCCCTAAACGTTTGTACCAATATTTGAGACACCCTGTATATAATAATAATAAAATTAATGAATATTAATAGTATTCACCATAATATTATAGTGCAAGGAAGCATAGGCATTTGCTGCACTAGCAAAAAAAACAAAAACCAGTATATAAAAGAACACAAATTATATGCTTCCCTCCTCACACAGGTAACTATCCAATTCACTTTGGAATTTATTCAGTCAGCCTCAACTATCTGCAAGGGCAACTTGTCCCAGCAATCAATGACTCACTGGCTAAAAGAAAACTTCCTACAATCTAATCTAAATCTCAACCCCTGTAATTCAAATTTATGACCCCTAGTTAATTTTTTTATGACAGTGAGAATTCCACCTTCATTCATTTTAGTAATCCCTCTCACAGCATTATAAACCTCAATCATGTTACCTCTGAGGTGCCTTGCTGCCAAGCTCTGTAGCCCACATAATTGGAGTCTTTCCTCATATGGTTGTCCTTCTGCCGATCTCACCATTCAAGTTGCCCATCTTTGAACCCTTTAAAAAGCTCAGTCTTTTTTCAAATGAGGTATCCATACTTAAATACAGTATTCCAAATGTAGTCTCGCAATTGCCTTATACAGTGGGATTATGACTTCACTATTTCTACAGGATAACATTCGATAAATCGTCGATAGGATACCATGGGCTTTTCTGGCTGCCTGCTTACACTGTTAAGAAAACTTCATATCTGCCTGTACTGTAACTCTCAGATCCCTTCCCCCACACTGTTTTTAATTCAACCCCACAAAGTGTATAATTTATTTGTGGGTTGCTATTCCTAAGTGTAAGACCTTGTATCTAACAGCATTAAAACATAGCTGCCACTTCTCTGTCCATCTTTGAAGTCTGTTCAAGTCATCATGAAGGAGCACTGCTTGGCACTGATCATTAACAACTCCACCAATCTTCAAGTCATCTGCAAATCAACATCTTGCCTCTGATTCCTTTGTCAATGTCATTTATGAAGAGAAACAGCAGTGGTCCAAGAACCAATCCTTGAGGGATCCCATTCCTGAAGTTACACCAACTGAAGAAAAACCATTAATCATCACCTTCTTCCTTTTGTCCTGCAACCACCCAGCAATCCATCTTAGAATCTTACCAGTAATCCCAACCTCTTCAAACTTATACAGTAACCTCTCATGATGGACAGAGTCAAATGCTTTAATAAAATCCTATTAAACTATGTCAAAAATTGTTACCTAAATCCACCTCATGAGTAACTGTGTCAAAATAGCCTATTAAGTTGGTTAAGCATGACTTTCCCTTAACAAATCATTGTGTGTCCTTCAGAATGCCATATCTATCTAAATGTCCCTGGATTTCCCTCTCAATCATTGTCTCTAAAATTTTTCCGATCACTGAAGTAAACCAACCAGTCTGTAGTTGCAAACTTCACTCTTAGAACTGCTTTTATGTATTGGCGATACATTGGCACTTCTCCAATCCAAAGGAACTCTCCTAATTCCAAAGTCATAATTAATCTCATTGATTCAATTCACTCCCTGACAGTCTCCTTTAAAACTACAGAGTATATGACATCAACTCTGGGAACCTTAATTGCCTTTATACTCAAAAGTTTTTCTAGTAAAAAATCATCTGTAATTAAAACATCACTAATTTCATGTGGCTCAGCCTCACATGCACAACCTCTTCTCAGTATGAAGGGTCTTTTGCCAGTAAAGACTGATGCAAAGTACCTATTCAATTCATCTACATCAGCTGGGCTATCTAAGACTTTCCTACACCAAGTGCACAAATGTTCAATCTGATTAGTTTTCTTCTTTGTTGTATTCACATACAAGATAAATTCCTTGTTGTCTCCATTTGTTACTCTCTTAGCCAATGCTTTCTCATATGCAGCCTTGGCCTCCCTGACCTTATTTGTGGTACTATTACAAATCAACTTGTATCTGTTGTAAATTTCAGTACTTTTCATCACTCTGTAACTGTTCCAAGCTATCTTTTTCTGCTCTATTTGATCAGCCAGCTCTGCAGTCATCCATTTTGGCATCCTCCTCCTCCTCCTGCAATATTTTCTTAAAGGTATGTATGCATTCATGGCTTGTGATTTCTGCTTTAAAAGTATTCCATAATTCAAATGCATTCCCCATCCCTCAGCAATCTGCCCAATTCACAAATACCATATAGTGTCTTAAACTGTCAAAGTCCTATGTTCTGATTGTTATTGTTATTTGGTTTTTAGGAGCATTAGCAACTAAGGCCATATTGCTCCGGGATATGCGGTGGTCATTCCCTGACATTTCTGTCATTCCCTGATGACCTTTCCGCATCCTCCGTATTTGGTGGTGACAGGCTCGAACCCTGGCCTAATCAAGAAGCGTGTGTGTTACGCACTGCTGCTCCTTCCCACCTGGCTACGGAGGCGCCCCCTATGTTCTGAAGTTAAAACCCATGCATTTATCTTACCTATAACTACTACATCTTTCTTCATCTTCCAACTGACGATTTTATAATCACTTTCTAACAATGGTGCCTGTACTTTAGGCCATCTTATGTCATCGGATTTGTTAGTAATAATGAGGTCAAGTATATTCTAACCCCTAGTACTTTCTCTAACATGCTGGTACAAATAATAATCATCTAGTTTATTTTAAAAAAATTTTTCCCCATTATGAGTTTCTCTCCCACTTATTCCAATAAATCTGGCAGATTAACATCATCCATAATAAGACATTCATGCTTGCTTCCCCATTCCATCTGCATGTAAAGCCTCTCATCATATTCTTCACAATCTTCTGGTCTGTACATTACTCTCACTTTCATTGTTCCTTTGCTTCCAACTAACTCACATCACAAAGATTCTATGCCAGCAGATGTAACCTCAGACTCAGCAAAAGCTCTTTTCATGCTCAAGCTGCTCTTTGAAGCATAGTCTCTCCACTACTTCTATCTTTCTTATCTTTCCTAAATACATTATACATACCATAGTGAAACTCATCATCACCAATTTCTGGCTGGCACCACATTTCTGTTAGCCTATTATATCAGCATTAGTTGTCCTAACCAGGAGTTCAAATTCAGCCATTTTTATTAACAAAAATGGGAAGTTGAAACTTATGGCACTAATATAAAAGCAATTAAATACAACTAGGTAACTCTGTAATATAATGTGATGGCACTAAAAGAGTCCAGCTGCACTGAAAAAAAGAGATTGCTCATAAAACTAGCAAAATCACAGACAAAAGCAAAGAAAGAAAAAAAGACAGCCAGCACAATGTCTAATCTATTCAGAGGAATGAAGCAAGATCCTGATAACCCATAGCAATTCTCATTGATGTCAACTACCCAGAATAAAGTAACAGTTGTCTAAGAATAAGCATGTTAATGTTCATGAATTGACTGATATTTGAAACCGAGCAGCAGGAGAGAGATTGTTTACCATCTTTTAATTATCCCTGAACTGTTTTGGAATAGTAAGTTTTTGCTAATTAGAATCAACACACAACTCATACACTTGTGTTTTAAACAGCAGATCACTACTGAACTAACTGCTACATGTCTTTTGTGAATATTGGCATTTTGAGAATTCTTCTACCCAAAATTAGGTCATACATCACTGTTCGTATTTGATAGAATATTTTCCACAATGTAAATTCTGTATCAAATTTCAACTGTATTCCTATATAAAATTCAAACTAACAAAAACTTACTAATCCAAAACAAGCAAAAAATCTTAACTAGCAAATTTTAGAAAATAATATATAAAAATGACATGTTTATTAATGTCTCAAAATTACCTTTCTGAATCTGAATAATATTGTACCGTAACTGGATCGATTTCTTGGGGCAAATTTTGCTCTGGAACTTTTGAATAAACAATACTGATTGCTGGTGAATGCTGAAATTCATAGGCATCTGAGGATGTGGATTCACATGAATAATCTTTTCTAACTTGAACTAAAATTTTTGCTCTCTCTGGTAGTTGCTCTGGTTCTGTATCAACAAAGTCATCCCATTCTGGATCGTACACCTGAATGAAGAGGGCATCACATGATCGGCGTATCTGAAAGACTTCTCGTACAGCTGGTAACAAATCAGCTCTATTTGTTACATTTATCACTTTTTTCCTCAGTTCAAATGTCACATGATATGATGGCATTCTACAAAAATAAAATATTAATTAAAATCTAAAATATATATATATATATATATATGTAATTAATCATTAAGAAAGTATCATTCGGCTTCTATAGAGTGCACATTCCTTTGTAATTATGAAAGCTGAGGGCAACTGACAGTTTTCTTAATCATAAAGGAATGAATCAAGATCAAAATTGGGTTTTTTCAATTTTCAATCAGCAGTTGATAGAGCAATTACTTGCAAAAGAAGCATATTTTAGTTAAGTACCTCTCTGGGTCAAATATATCAGACTTAACACTATAATCACAGACTAACTCAAATCTTTAGTTCAGATTTCGACACTTGCATTCCTTAAAGTGGCTATCAGGAGCTACTACTCTATTATTATACCACAAATTAATTTCTTAATTATTATCATGTCTGCAAATCTGAATTATTCAAGAGATGGTATGGCTGATAACAGTTATTTTCCTTCAGTCAGGATTTCCCCAATAATATTACTTACCACATAATTACATCTTAACATTAAACTGAATATAAAATATTATATTTTTGTTTTCTTAATTAGTAATGCTGATTGCATGCAAGAACACTTTTATGAGCTTCATAATTTGTTTTTAATGTACTATACTCCATTTTCAGATTGCAGTGTGCAACATATTTAAATTAGCTCTTGCATAAGTATATCTATTTTAATATGTAGACTATTCAGAGAGTGTGGCCCTCTATGAAATAAAACAACACGTACTAACATTTTTCTCTGCATTTACTTTAAAGCAGCCATCAGATATACTGATTAAGAGCTACATAGTGACCACGTCCTGATCCAGCATTCCAAATAGATTACAACATTGGACAAATCAGGTCAATTCTGTAACATCAATACCTCAAACTACACTGCTCAAGAAAATTAACAGAACAAAATGCTTTTTGTGAATATTTTATTGTGAACAGTGTCGCCAAAGGTGAATATTTGATATAATAGGCATCCTGGTAAGCAAATTCCAAGTGCCCAATAGAAATAGATCTACAACCTTACAGAGCTGTAAATTATACAAATTATTCATACCTCTAAAAACATGGGTTGCGGCTTCATCACTTCAATCCGCTTTTTTGGCTTGTCAGTGGGATAACCACATCTCCAGTACTCGGGATGGCAAGTCATCATCATCTACAGGATTTTTGAGATGGCAGGCCGTTGGATGACTTGAAGTCGGAGAGTCACAGGCAGAAGCAACACTTTGGCTTTACATGTCATGCAATGTTATCTTGGCACTGTGGAAGCACTTTTGGGAGACAGGAACCATTACAAGAGCTGGCCAAGGTCACCTGGGGGGGTACATCAATCAGAGCAGACCGCCATCTAGCTCTAACAGCAAGACAGAATCCTACAATGTCATGAACTGTCTCTTGAGGTTGCTGCGGCCACAGCTGAAAACATTTCCAAGAGGACTGTGTTAAGAAGGCTCAATTCGAATGTATTCTACACAAGGAAACCAATGGTTTGTATCCCATTAACCTCCCCGTCTGCGCGGGTAGCACAGTGGTATCATCACCGTCCTACCCACACCGGGTGGAAAAGGCCCAAGTTCAAATCCTGTCGATGATGCGAGGAACTTTAATGGACTTTTTTCATTCAGTGGCTGAGTTAGTCGGTCTCAGGCATAGATAGCAAGGTTTTTTTCCCAGATACTGGGGTTTTTTCGTCCAGCAAAACAGGCAAATCGACCAGAGAACATACACAATTTACAGACCCATTACATAAATGGGTATATGTAGGAAATTACAGGTGGCCCTAATATAATAAGTTGATTTGATTCCATTAACCCCATTTTTGTGTATAGGAGAAACCCTGGAGGTCGCAACAAAGTACAAAAAAAAAAATTCCCATTAACCCCAAACCACTACAGAGCTCGTCGAAACTGGTGCCATGAACATATGTGGAGGCTGTATTCTCGTGTGGGGTGGAATAACGATCAACGGCCACACCCATCTTTGTGTTTCTGATAGGCGTACCAGAACTGTGCAAAGGTACCGAGAACAGATCCTCAAACCCTACATGCAACTTTTTAGGAGCGTGGTTGGCCCAGATTTTTTTCATGCACAACAATCCCATTGTACACAGAGCTCAAGTGGTGGAGGAACATTGAAACTGAAGATATCCAATGACTGCCATGGCCAGCACGATCACCAGGCTTAAATCCGATCAAACATGTGTGATGCCCTTGGGCATTCCCTCCTGTTTAGCCATTGAACGGGATCATATGCCATACTGTCTTATGACCATATTTTCAAGCACCTTGTAACAACTTCTGTAATGTGTCCTTTTTTGGTAATTCTTATACAACCCCTATAAATGTCCTTTATACCTGACCGAAGTTTCTCACTGTCTCCTCATTTCATTGTTATTCTATGGCACAACACCATACTAAATTTTGTCCTGCTTCATCACAAGCTGGACAGGTTGCACCACATTTTCTATATGTTCTGTTAATTTTGTCAATTAGTGTAGATGATAAAAGACCTGGCTTTGTAACTTGAGGCACTATCACACTGGTACATGAAGAATCCTTTTGCATATAAAATAGATGGTATGGAATTGTCTCAAATATGAATGCAAATCAAAGCTAAAGCACTTCTGGAAACTAAGACTGAAAAGACTCTTCCTTTCTAAACTTCATCCATGAGACAATGCATTCCAGTATTTACTGTTCACCAAGCATTCTCCAAACCTTACACAGTGGACTATATTACCTGAACATGGTGTGTGGTGTAACTACCTGCAACCAGGAATTCTTACCACTGTTCCACAGTCCAACAACTATAATTAATCCACCATTTCACTTAAAATATGTTGTCTTGTGGCATTTACATTGGGCTGGTGAATTGCAAGTCATGTGGAAACCCAGGCTATATAACTCCATACAAATTAGCAGATGCACTTAGAGCTACTCTGCTGTTGAGGTGTCACTGTTTAAAGTAATGGATATAGGAATGATGCAACTATCCTCTAAAGGATTTGCTGAACCCTTTCCATGTGTTCTTGGCCATTTATTGGTCTGATCCTGACTGTTGTATCATCTATTTCTGAAAAATATTTGTTTTGTGTCTGAATGTAGAGACAGATTCTCTTTCTGCTGTATTGTGCTAATTTAATAATAGTAATATGGTGAAAGGAACAGCTATAATATGGCAAAAGGAGCATAACAGTTATCAGTAGTATGCTGCCACAATCCACTTAGACTTTCCAACATTAATCAGTAAAACAGTCATAAGACAAATATTTTCCAATAAGAAATATACCAGTGTACCCCCTGCACCTGATAACATAGGTAATACATTCTTGGAAAAGCTTGAGCTAGGTGAATAATTTTTTTCATATAATCACATTGTTATAACAGGAAGTTATGTTCCTGACTGACCTCAAAACAGTACACTTTTATCATATGAAATGGAAATAGTATGTATCCTTCTGCTACTAGTATGGCATCTGATAGACACCAATTTTTAATTTTATTATTTTATTTTTTATTTGTAAATGAAAAGAAATCCTCCCTGGCACATCAATATTCTTGTTATCCAGTATTTGCTGTTTTCATTTTAATATATGTGAATTATGAAACATTAATTATTTTTGTTTTGTGTTTAAGACAGCAAAAGCATCTATTCTTTCTTCCAGGCAATTCATGTTTCCACATGGCATCTGTGAGACGCCAGCATCGGGCATCTAATCTTATCATAGAGCTTTGGTTTCTCTGGCTAAATGCAAACAACTGATAAAAATAAGACATTCATCCACATTGCGCCTATGTTTCAATCCAGGAAATGAGTGACCTTAAAAACGCTAAAAAACACAATAAAATCCTTCATTATCATTATTAGTTTCTCTTATTTAGCATTAGCATTAGTAGAGGCATTTGATGCAAGAAAGCAAGCTTATGCAGCATCAGCCAAAAAAAAAAAAAAAAAACCACTTCCACTTCACCCCTCTGTTCGTTCGAAATACCTGTCCAGCTGAGCCTTAAACTTATTTAGGCTATCAACCTCCACCACAAGGGATGGAAGTCTGTTCCACCAACCACCCGCAATTTATTTATTTATGTTCAATAATTTTTAAAATGAATTCAGCAAATCATAATTAAAAGATCCCTATTTTCAATTCAGTAAAAAAAAAAAAAAAAAAAAAAAAGATTTTTTATAATTAAAACAAAAAGCACTCAGGCCTCCTTGAACTCTAGGGCCAGCCCAGACCATCAACAGAAAATTAATTTTTCAGATGTTATCCAGATTGATTTTTCTATTTCTCATTCCTTTAGCTCTTTTTTCCAAAATCATATATAATTTTGTTGCCCTTAGCAATCACCTGCTCCTTAAATTGACACCACTCTGATGTTAAATGCATAGAGTAATTTTAAGACACAAATGTGAGCTTAAAAAACTGCTTACAAGAGCTAGCCACTAAAATTGTTTTATCTTCTAGTGGCATTGCTAACTCAAAGTAAAAAAAAAAAAAAATGCAATGCAAAAAAAATGCTGCAACTTAACTGTAAACCAATAAAAATTAAATGTCTATGTGTATGTGCACTGACTGAATTAATGATTTTTTTTTTTTTTTTTCTTTTTTTACATTGTATATACATCCACTAAAAATTTAAAAATTTATGCATTCACCTATTCTGGAAGTGGCATACATTTATTTAACAGAGAGTTCAGTGGAACAAAAAAAATAAATAAATAAAAGTATTAACAGCACACTTTCTTTTAAGGTTTCATTTTATTGCCAATTATTCTATTATTATTTTTATTTATTTATTCGTCTGCATGTGGATGGCAGTGTGTGTACATCAAGAGCGCAATGCTAAACATTCTGCAAAAATGACAGACGATGTTAACCAGCACCCACCACTGGGGTAGGTTTGTTGTTGTTTGTTACTTTTTTTTTTTTTTTTTTTTAAGAGATAAAAATAATTATTTTAACTGGCAATTGATACTATTAAGCTATTAACTTTTTAACATCTTTAATTTTTACCTGGCAGCAGAAATAGCAGAATGGTAAAAACAGCTCAAGTTTCAACATTCTAAATTGTACTTACCTGTTAGAGAATATTCTCTGCAATCTGTGTCATAAGCGAAAGCATCCACAATGGCGAACTGCGTCAACGCCCGCCTCAAATCAGTTAAGACGCGCATGTTGAAACGCATGATGTGTCCAATGAACAAGCCACACTCCATGGAGTTCAATGCATCTAGCTCGGTATCGCCTGTGTACAGAAAAACTGCACGTTGACTGACGTCATAAGTTTAGCAGCCGAACAGCTGAAACATGTTCGAAAAATCGACGATGCAGACCGCATGGATATGGAAACCAATTTGAGCAGCAAATTCAAATGTAAATACCCGTAATCCATACCGGATTTGTAAAATTTTAAAATGCTTTTTAATTGGCTACGATAGAAACAGGAGGACATTTGCTGTAATCAAAAGGAACAAACGGTCACGTAGTCTTCCAGAAATATAAAGGGGATTGGAAAAAATATTTCGATTAAAGAGATAAAAGAAATTAGTGAATGTTATTTGAGAAATACTGTTACATTTGCTATCCGACGAGAACAACCTCTTTCGCCGACCTGTAGTATTGCACATAAACCACGAGCGTTCTCTGGTCGGCTTACTTTTTGTGGATGCAAATCTTTGTTTCCAGGAGAAAAAGCCTTGCGTGGGACCGACTAAACCTGCCACGGAGCTGGAAAAAAAAATCCTAGAATTATTGAGGGTTTCAAACAGGCATACGATGCAAGAAAGCAAGCTTATGTAGTATCAGCCAAAAAAAAAAAAAAAAAACGCTCCGATTTCACCCCTCCGTTCGTTCTAAATACCTGTCCAGCTCAGCCTTAAATTTATTTAGGCTATCAACCAGGGGCTCACATCTGGTGAGTATGGGCTTGGCACACCCAGGGTTCTCAGCTAGATATCATAATTCTTCTCTCTCTCTCTCTCTCTCTCTCTCTCTAGGGGTAATTCAGATTTTTTTTTTTTTTTTTTTTTTGGCTGGTGGAGTATAAGCCTCAGGCTTCCTAGCATATGGCTAATAATAACTAACAAGAAAATAATAATAAAATAATAATCAACTTCCACAATAAAAGATGGAAGTTCGTTCCACCAAACAACTACCGCTGGCTAAAGACAAATTTATGATCGATCATGTTTATGGCAAATTTATGATCAGGAAAAAAAATCATATTGGGGCTACCTGAGAACAAGCTCGTCCACCCATGAGTATTATTTCCATAAATTAAATGTGTTTTCTAGTCGGTTTCCCTGGAAGAAAAATCCGATTTCTAGGAAGAAAAAAAAAAAAAAAAAACTTTGTCATCACTTGAGACTGGCCAACTAAAACATGTAGTGAAAAACGCCGATAAAAGTACCTTCCTCGCGTCATTCAGGGGATTCGAACCTAGACATTTTCCATCCGGTATGTGGGAGTAAGATGATTAAAACTACAGTTCTAATAACGTGCATTGACGTGTATTATCTTTTATAGGGCGGCTCCAGAACATTAGTTAAACTCTGCCCTGGTACACCGTGGTGATAGAGAATCCTGTAAATCGGCCAGAAATGTTGTAGTGTTATGTTTGTGCGGTGTGTATGTGTATATTGTTATTTTGTTTAGTTATTCCTGGCCACTCTGTTAGAGGGATGGCAATCACGTGGAACGCCTGCCTAGTGCCCCTCTACACCACGAGGTAGTGGGCCACAACTAAGATTCAACCTTTGCTGACCTCGATTATTTCGTACAGAATACCTAAACCGAGTTTGGAATCATTCTAAAAAAAAAAATCCACTTGTTCAGTGCAAGTTCAGGAGATGCCAAAAGTCCCATAGCCAAAGAGCACAAGCAGAAAAGCAGTGCAATCCTCACCAGATACCACCAAAGTTAATCGGTACCACTATATAATTCATCAGAAAATTAGAGGGGGAAAAACCACCATATGAAGCAGTAGAAACTTTTTTAATGATGTCAAAATCACCAATGCTATATAGGCACTGAACAGTGGCGGATTTAGCACTTGAGAGGCCCCAGGCGCAATTCAATTTTGAGGCCCCCCCCCACTTTAAATATTTTCGGTACCACTACAGTGTGCATTCTACGCGCACGTTTTTACTATAGCACGCGCTCTAGATTTGGTGTTGCGGTTTTAATCATTTTGGTTGCGCAATTCTTTCATACATTTTATTAATTGGGAATTAAAAAATTAATTCCCAATTATCACTTGCTATAAATGTCACGCCTCGTCAAACAATTCAGTTTTGATAAATACACAAACAATACATAAGATATTACAGATACTTACTTGATAACAAAACAAAAATACTCCTACACTAAAACACCAACCACACCAAACTAGTAATTTGTAACAGATTCGTGAGTGAAATGTTAGTTCCGAAAGCTATTTAAAAAGACGATGCTCCGTTACATGTGAGTCAGCGCAATAGTGATTTCAGAGGCTTTAAAAGACTGCTGCGCTTGCTTGTTGTTCCCAATTAGTTGCGAATAGTTTTGAACTGCCTCCGCGAACAAATCTAATATCGTTTCTTGAACAATATCGTCACAGGGTTCTTCACTCGTGGAATTACCTCCACTATAAAAAAACTGAAAATGTTTAATTTAAGCATTAATGATAATATGTATTCTACTTCAGATTCACTTAGTTCGCATAGATATTTCATATAATATGTAGGGATATTCGCATAAGAGTTTACTAACTTCTCATCTTAAATTATAGTTTTATTCAGTAACGGTAATGAAGATGAGTGTAAAAATTTAAAATGAAACAATTTTTTTTTTTTTTTTGAGACCTGAGATTTGAGGCCCCCTCGATTTAAAAGGCCCTGGGCGCGCGCCTCGTGCGCCTGTGCGGAAATCCGCCACTGGCACTGAAGCTGCTGCGTTTTTTCTTGATGACAGTGCGTGTGTGCCATGGGTATTTTATGGTCGGTTTACCAGTTGCTGAGCAAAAAACCCTAGTTTCCACAGGTAAAAATCGACGCAACTCCTAGCCCCAGAATAAATAACTCGGTTATAGGTTCAAACTAGCTCATAACGGCTTCCATCCTCAATGGAAATTCTTCCTGAACTTCGAGGGTACAGAATTAAATTCCGTAACTTCTATCAATCCGGGAATAAAATGTTCTGTTTACACTTTGGAACAACCACATAGGACAGGAGAATTTACAGCTAGTCATCTTGACAAGAATATTATCAGTAACCGTTTTTAGCGGTCATATGAGCTCGAAGTAAGTTAAATTCAAACGCGTGTACTACAGCACTCGCGTTTCTTAATCAATTTCTTCCATCGGACTAAAACTATTAAGACGAATAGAGTATGCTGTCCGTCACAGAAAACACAGCTACAGACCAAACCCTTATTCTTAACGCAAATAATAATTATGTAATTTCACAGTTTAGCGAAATACAAATTCCGCAAAATAAATAATCACTCTCAATTTCTTCTCATAATGCCTTCCACTTTACCACGACTGCGACCACCTACTATATTTTACAGAAGAAATTAAATAGCGATTAAATATACTGATATACATTGGTACAACAATGTTAGACGAATATACTAATGTATATTGATCTAACATTGTTGGACTGATATATATATTATTGGTTCATAGTATGCTGAGAATGTAGTGAAAAAACCTTTACCATGACATTGTTGTAAATCAATATTAGGACTAAATTTTCTTTCATGGCATTATTGATTATCATCGAAATCCAGTAGGTCGCACGAACAGCCAGCCATCCAATGGACTAAATTCTGCTAGCCGCGTTCACAATTTTTAATAACCGCGATTGCGGATATGGATTCCAAACTGTATAACAAATTGACAGAAGCAGACGTAGAACTGTGCTGGAAACACATCAGAGAAGAAGTTGGCCAACAGCTACTTACTCCTGATTATACAACCATACCATATTTAAACCAAGCAGTCTACTTTAATCAGTTGTTTCTATTTTTTAAAAAACGTAAGGTGAGCTTAATAAGAGTTTATATATCATTAATGTATTAATTATTTAAATTAATTAGCATATACATTATCGTTTATTTTATATATATTGTTCCATATAGTGCAGGTATACTTTTATCATTATAGCTACTAAACAAGCCATAACATGGTCACTTCCTCAAATAATAACTGTACTTCCATAATCTGGTATTTTTGTTTGTTCCAATCTCGATATATCACCGTATAGCGCGCATTTTAAAAGAATTCGTAGGTACTGTATATGTAGTTTACAAAGATATAATGTAACCACACCCTCTAGCCACGTGCTATCCATGGGTGTCTCGTAAGAGAAATAAACAGATAATAATAATAATAATAATAAGTCCCAAAATCGGAAATCTCGAGCACGCGCTTTATTTAGTACTGTACAATCGGCAGAAACAGGGACTTATAGTAATCCTTAAGATGTGGACATGGTGGATGCCTTGATGTATTCAATGTTTCTTGGTTTTGATCAAGAAATCACATTTTCAGTAGGTGATATCATACGTTATGTTCCTACATTCTGTTCAGAGAAATATTTATTCTACTTCTTTTGCTGTATATTCAGAACTATCACGCAAGACTCCGGCCCAGACCGGATAGGAGTCTGTTAAATTCAACACAAAATAAAATAATTCTTGTTTATTTTATATTCTCTTGAATTTATTTAGTACTGTACAATCGGCAGAAACAGGGACTTATAGTAATCCCTAAGATGTGGACATGGTGGATATAGTACGTTTTTCGGGCGGTGTTATAGGTTTCCCACAAAACACAATGTGAAGATGCAAAACTTTGCAAAGGCAGAGAATGTGCGTTACATTTTTATTATATTATATTTAGGTAACCCGAATAATTAAATTCATCTTCCCTGTGTCTTATGTCTGTTAATTGCGTGTGTTCTATTGTCGATTTGTCTGTTTGCTGGACGAAAAACCCCAGTTTCTAGGGAAAAAAAAAACCTATCTGCGCCTGAGACCGACTAACTCAGCCACGGAGTGAAAAATACCCCTTAAAGTTCCTCGCGTCATCGACGGGATTCGAACCCAGGCCTTTTTCACCCGGTGTGGGGAGGACAATGACGATACTACTGTGCAACCCGCGCAGACTGTGCGTTACGTTGGCTATTGTTTTGGTGTTTTGTTTCTGTTGTTCACCTGGCCAGTTAATTACTGGGAGGCACGATCACCAAGAATGGCACTCCCGCCATCCGTCCATGGCACAAGGAGCAAGGTCAGAACAGTAGGAGAGAAATCTGATGGAACCTCCCCTCCAGCAAAGCAAGGAAGGAGAAAGCCCAGAATAATAAATGTGGAAAGAAGAGAGTTGAATGTAAAGGGCAGGAAATGAGGAGACATACAGGGGCATGACCCCTAGGAAAGCAGGAGTGTGAGACCACTAGTGGATAGAGAGTCCTATAAAAGGGGTAATACTGTAGTTAAAAATGGGGAAAACAGTAGGGCAAATATCTTTAAAAAAAAGGGAGTTTATCAAGTGATGCCACAGTCCTACCCCAAAAAGGGGTTAGCAAGGGCTGGGTCAAAGATCCAGTAATCCAACACTGGAAAAACCCAGTGTCAACACTCTAGCCCCGGGTACAGTCCTAGTAAGTAAGTTTATTGATGAGCAGCATCCAGCAACGATATCCTCCTCTTGAAACGATTTGAGCTAAAGTGAAGGGAGGCAGTGGACACCTCTTTGCTTTTGATGAGGTTGTAGTAAGGTTCAAGAGAAGTAAGATTAGTAGACAGTAGAAGTTGGTTTCTGGGATCAAGATAAATATTACAGTTCTGCATGAGATGGATCCAATCCTCTGACTCCCCGAAAAAAACATTTGTCATCATCGTCCAGGTCAAAATACTTTAATTAGGACCTCATTGAACTATGGCAAGTTATAACGTACGTAATTTCCAAGTTAGTGGTTAGCCAGGTCAGAATGCTGGGAAAGAGAAAGCAGATCCGGGAATTAAGTTCAAGGTGATCTCCCGTTTATTACTAAGGGTCCACTAAGTTTGCCAAAGTTTGTGTGCTTCAGCCTATAGACGCTTCTTTTCTGTCTTGATTTGCAGATCGGGCACGGTAGTTGAGCCCTATAAATTCCACTGGCTAATGTTGACGTAAGCTGTATGTCAATCCAAGGAAGATGATGTATAAGTCCAATTGTAGCGTACCGATGATAACTTGTAGAGCTTCAATGGAGGTAACGCGGCAGGCTCTAGTCATTCTAAGGAGAAAAAGTCTCTGGACCTGACTAAGTTTGTTTGCAAGCCCAATCTGTTTTGGTAACCCGAGCTAGTAATGCGGTATATCCTTTAATCTTCTCCTTGGTCTAATCAAGATGTGGGAAAAAGCTCCATTTATAATTAATGATAATGCAGATCTATTTTACAGAGTAATGGCACTTTAGCCACCAGTCTGAAAAATATCAGACTGTATGTGACACTTTAGCCATCAGTCAAATATAACTAATATATATTTGACTGAAAGTCGAAAAGTCTCTAAAGTACCTGTTGGTTCAGCTTGATAACCAGGGGATCTGTGGATATTCAGGGTAAGCTCTTTGTATGGCGTTTTCTCTTTAACATGGCTGCCTGACATATCTTCTGAAGCACTCGCCTTTCTGGGTAGCTGACTCGTGCGAGTAACACTGCAGGCTGGCAATGGTTGAGAAGTTGCTTTACCGTTGTGTCACTGAGTGAAAAAGGCTCGGGTTCGAATCGTCGATGACACGAAGAACTTTTGTTGTGTTTTTTCATTCCGTAGTTGAGCGAGTCGGTCTCACTTGTAGATATCAACGTTCCCCGGAAAAACTGAGGGTTTTCGTCCAGAAAAGAAGGCAAATCGACCAGAAAACACACGCAATTTACAGAAACAATACACATGGGTAGCTAAAAGTTACTTTTAAAGTGAACCTAATATAATAGTTTTTTATTTTGTTTGTTTCGTTTTTTAACCACTGTGTCAAAAGGCCCATGGTGTCCTATCGATGATCTATCGAACTTTTGGAAGTAGAGATGGGGGCGTGATAATCCGATTATATAAGGGTTATGTTAGACCACACTTGGAATACTGTGTTCAAGTATGGAGACCGCACCTAAAGAAAGACATCGAGCTTCTTGAAAGGGTGCAAAGACGGGTAACTCGCCTGGTGAGATCGGCATAAGGACGTCCTTATGAAGAAAGACTTCGAATATGTGGGTTGCAGAGTTTGGAAACTAGACACCTTAGAGGAGATTTGATTGAGGTGTTTAAGGCTCTGAGAGGCGTCAGTAAAATGAATGAGGACGAAATTTTCAAGATTATAAATGATCCTAGAACTAGGGGACATAAATTCAAGTTATGGCGGGGAAATGTTTAGATTGGACTGCAGGAAGTTTTATTTTGGCCAGCGAGTTATAAATTACTGGAATAAGTTGCCTACATGGGTGGTAGAGGCTGACAGATTGGGGAAATTCAAAGGTCATCTGGATAGTACCTTAGGGTCAGGGAAGCGCATAAGATGATAGGCTTAATTTCCTTTTCTTTTATTAATTATTATTATTATTTTTTATCGCTGTTTTATTCGGTTTTTTTTTTTTTTTTTTTTTTTTTTTTCGGCTTGTGCAGCATAAGTTATAGGCTTTCTTGCGCCATGCGGACATTACTAATACTAATACTAAAGTTTCCGACTTGGTGGTCGTGATGGCAAAGCGCATAGTGTCATCATAGGACAGATGATAAGATGGCTGCTCCCTAGAAATACTGAAGGAGATAACCCTGTGGTCGCTGATGGTGAGACAATCATGGACGGTCCACTTTGTAATCTGCCTTGTCATGGCTGGAGACACTGCCGTTATATCGATATTAGACTGTCCAGAGGAACAGTCTAATAACTACACGACACTATAAATATTCAAAATCCATATACCTTTAAACCTCTGGAATTGACAGTGTTCTGTTTCACACCCACAATGTATACTATGCGGAGATGCGGGAACCCCTGGTGCCGTTTAACACTAAACACACTCTACACTCTACACTCTGTCCCAATGTGGAACAGAATGTCGTTGGTTGATCTGTGCCAGAGGGTACATTTGGCATTACTGTATATGACCAGGATGAGGTTGTAGGTGCCCAGCAGATCTCAGGAAACAATCAAGCTCAGTCAGATGGCCTAATTTTCAGTGAGTATTGAAAGTGTGCTGTGAAAAATACAATTTTTCCAAAATGGCCTTCTATGGTGGCAGCTGAAAGTTGTGATGTACATAAGGACTGAATCCTTGTGACGAATAAGTCTGGATTTCTAACAACTATAGGTGCAAAACAGTTACCTGCTGATAATTGAATTTTTCTATATGCGTGGGGGTAGCCTGTGACACGTCCCTGACAGCAGTAAGGTTCTTGATGTAGGAGTATGTCTAGATTTCTCTCTTCCATAATATGGTGTAGTTGGTTGGCAACTGAAATGGCTTTTTGCGCTAAAGCCATTTCAGCCATTAAATATTTACTTTACCAATATTTAGTCTATAAGGGGTTTTGGTACAGCTGTTTTCCGCAGTTGGTTGATTGTCTTTGCTCTACAGTATGCTGGGCAAGCTCCATCCCTGATTGGGTGGTCATTTTGTCTATTGATAAATTTACAGTTCGCATATTTAGCGGGAAGGGACTTATTTTGACATTTTCTACAGAAGTGTCCCTCCTCCCCACAGTGCCCACAGACTGGTTGTTTCCGTATTCACCTGGCAGCTGTGTGGCCGTAACCAGGACAATTGTAACACTTGATCACAGGGATAAAGTTCCTGAACCTGTGGGATCCCCATCCCATGAACATTCTCTTTATGGTCAGAGTGACTTCAACAACCCATTTACGAGTGCCGGTCATTCTAGACTTTGTTAAAACAGCACCCTGAACAGCTCGTTAGCTTCCTCTGGCTCAAGATAATCTTGTAGTTTGTGTCTGCTTATCTCTGTGGTCAGCATCTCTTTGATGACTGAAGAATTCACATTAAAATAAGGAGGCTGGGGCCACACCACCTTGGAATTTCCACTCTAAGACCTAGGCTCGCCTCAATCTCGCAACTCCTGCTTGGTTCGATAACCTCCCTAGACGCAGTTTCCACGATATGCTCCTGTTCTGGTTGACCAAATGTTGGTGAAACCTTGTGGTTTCAAGATTTTGATGGCCTTAGATTTTACTTCTTCACTGGTGCACAATGTGCTATCCTGATCAGCTTTGATAATTACAACAAGCATTGGACTCTGGGGGGGGGGAGGAGTAGGTTTTTCAAAGTGGAAGCATAAGATATAGCTTTATTGATAGTGGGTTGGGACGACTCTCCATCCGACATTTTGGTTATATCACTGTTATCAGTAAGCTGGTGAAGGATGATTCCCAACATTTTGCTAACGCGCTTTCGCCTTCAACTGCTCATTCTCAATGATGACCTTGTACAATGGCTTCTCTAATAAATCCCAGGCACGAGTGATCTTGATAACAACCCCCCTTCGAGATTTTTGTCTTCTCCACTGCTAAGCAGCATTAAACTCTGTAACGTAGAATTGGAACAGTGGTAAGATGAGCTCTGACGTTCAAGTAGCGTCTGGTGATACGTCAGTTTCCAAAACTCCTGGCCGTATTTGGGGAGCTCTAACTGTGGTTGTCAATTTTATTGATTTTTTTTTGAGAATTTTCTTAGTTTTTTTCTTCTGTTTAGAGAGTGGGAGCCCAGAGAGCTCTCAACAGGGAACTTACCCCTTTCTTATTTCAATCGCTTGATGTATCCTGAAAGCATCCTATAGGTCCGTAAACCCATGAGATAATTCTGATCAATCCTTTAGCTTTAATATAGCAGGGCAGGGGTCTGGAAGGTCCTCTTCCAAAACTTCCTTGTCCTGAGGGACATCACTTGTCGTCAGAACCACCATCTGATCCATAGCAATGTCTTGCGCCTCATGTGGGGAGAGAATTGAAACATGCGATTTGAAAACTTCTTTTTCCCTTTCTTCTTAGGGAGTGAGGCCCCCTCCCCTCACTTAGAGTTTTTCTTGTCCGAAGTGAGTATCTCTTGCTTGAAGTCCCTTGCAACAACAATTGTGGTTGAGATGTCCATTGCCAGTCTCAGCCATATCTTCGGAAAATAGTTTGGGGGTGGAGGAGACCGATAGATTCCTGGAAAAATCACTAATTTGTACACCGGAACTGCCCGCGGTGCAACACCAATTCAGGCAAAAACTATAATATTTCAATAGCTATAATAGAAGTGAGTTCAGCCAGGGGAAAGTCAATAAACATAGTACACAGTTAGGGTCAGCACGGTAGCACAGTGGTATCACCACTGCCATCCCCACACCGGCCGGGTTCGAATCCCGTCATAACGCAAGGAACTTTTGTGGGCTTTTTCATTCCGTGGCTGGTATTAGTCGGTCGCAGGCGTAGACAACAATGTTCTCCCCCACACTTACCCCCCGAAAACTCGGGTTTTTCGTTCAGCAAAGCAGGCAAATCTACCACAGAACACAGGCAATTTACAGACACAAATCACGTGGGTAGTTGAGGTGACTTTCCAGACTACCCTATTTTAATAGTTTAGTGCACAGTTGAAGGCCAAAGAAAATAGTGTGCTTGATGTGTGTCGAATCGCCCATTCCAAATGAGGAAAACTATCCAAGGGAATACTTAGACAAACGTTATCAGTTTTACACGCCAAGCAGAAGTAGGTCGTGGGCCCAACGTCAGCAAGGTCAGATTGCGTCCATAAGTTATGGAAAACGGAGCTGGAGGAAGGGAATCTCAATAATTCCAAAATTTCAAGAGGGTGTGTGAATTAAGGCGTTAAGTGATTTTCTGCCTACGTCACCAATCAAAGTGATTCCCGAAGCGCTAACCCAATCAAGGTCTTGCTGTATCGCCGCGACGACCAGAGTAATGGCTGTCTCTGTAACGCAACGTCTATGACTTCGGTCAACACTGAACCAGAGAAAACAGCGATATCTACGAATTGTGATGTTTCAACAACCCAGCAATAAAGCTAAAAAAGCTCATCAAGAGAAGAAGAACATGATGACGTAACTTGATCGAAAGGTTTATGGATTGTAGAATTATGCAAATAATCGAAAACGATGTGCACTCATGTCTACGTTAAATCACCACCACTCAACCATTCCACTGAGTCCTAAGGTGTCACTTGAATTTGCACTCGAGGGTATCACTGGGACGTAAAGTCCATCTTCCCATATTGGGTGGAAAACACCTGGGTTCGAAACTCGCCAATGAGGCGAGGAATTTTTATGAGTTTTTTTTTCATAACGCGGTTGAATTAGTCAGTCTCAGGCGAGGGTCGTGGTTTTTTTTACCAGGAAACTCCCTTCCAGCAATTACAAACATAACATGCCGAACCGTCATAGCCTTAACTGTTTTTCATGCTTAACACATACACGTAATGCGAGGTGTAGCGTAAATAATCGTATGCATCCATCTTGAACCGACCTCAGCTATATTTTACATCAGAATCAGTCATTTTATTTACGCATTGGTGTGCATATTGAGCGTCATTGATTAGAGAGAGTTATTGATCATAAAAATGAACTTGCTTTAAGTTACTGTAGCAATTCAACAGTTTTTTTTTTCAATCTGTTTTTATAAAGCTTTTTTCACTGAATTTAGAAACAACTGTTGAAAAGATGCATAGAAACAATGTTTTTGAGACACCTATTATAAATAAGATCACTGAATATTTTTGTTGTGCCATGTTGTACATACTGTGAGATCTATTTTTAAAAATAGGTCGGATTGTGTTAGGAATTTGAATTTTCAGATATCGCTAAACAACCAGAATAATTACATTTTCAATCAATAATTGCGAGTGTTAGATCGGGAGATGTACCAAAGAATTGTTAGCTGCTGATGTAATTTTTGGGGATGCAGATATTTCCCATCCCCAGGGAGGATGAATCGATTTGATACTGATAATAACAATCAAATGCAGTCTCGTACGCCGCAGCACCTTAGTCGGCAAGATAATACATCGCTATCCACCACTCCTCTGGAGAAGTTTGTTTTCGATTTCTATCGACGACTGGAGGAAATTTTAAAGTCCTCTTCAATCGAAGCTGGAGTTAGTGATCTCATAAGAAGAGAGTAGGGTGCTCTCTTGTGAGTTATTACGACGTTTTCAGCCCGTGAGAAACTAGCAAATCTATCCTTAACCACACACTTGTTCACATATTATGACTATAATATGCTGTTACATAGCACACCACAGTTCCTCTCGATTATTCATCGTGTCGTACATTTGTTATCATAGTTGCTTCATCATCAGAAATTCCTGGAGGATCATCCAGACAGCGTCTCATTCTGCTGAAAAGAACTTTTCTATAAAATTAAGAAGTAATATTATTTATACATATTGTAAAGTAGATTTTTTAATGTATATATATATTTTTTTTTTTTTTTTTTTTTCTTATGTGTGTGTAATATAGGTTTTGGAGAAACTTGGATTGGAGAGTCCTAATTACAAGGTTATTGGAAATTTGAACTATGTAATTGACCAACGTCGATCCGGATGGCTGTGCGATTTCAACTTTTCACCGTGGGATGCGACAGACAGATATCAAGTGAGCGACTTCTCAAAACACTATTACATTTTTACATTTTAAAAACGTTCATAAAAGGCAACAAATTTATTTTCGGTCACGTTCTGATGGAAAAGAAAAGACACGAAAAGGAAAACATCTAACTTTGCATATTTATTAATGATTCTAATGCAGTTCTTAATTTTTAGTTAAATCAGAATGTGTTCGTTGTTTGCAATAGCCTTATTTCTTATTCTCAAGAATAAGAAAGTAATTTTTCAGTTTGTGCATTCAAATGCACAAACTGAAAAATCTCGAGAAAACCCCATTCATGCATCGAACTGATAAAGGCAACTGCTCGTCAAATATCATTGCTGCCACGATGAAAATCTGGTAGTAAAAATGTCTCACTTCATACACAGGCCCTCTCAGACATCCAAATACAGATAAAATATACTGTACCACGGATATATTTGATTTTATTGAACAAATGTTTTTCCGACTTTTTCTGTAAAAATTCACTAATAATTGAGGGCAAATCTATTTTAAAAATTATTTGAGTTCGCTTTGCAGCTCAAGGCCAGGTCAAATGGCATTAATTATTAATATTAATCTGTGAATTGCGTGTGTTTTATGGTCGATTTGTCTGTTTTGCTGGACGAAAAACCCCAGATTCTGGGTGGAAAACCTTGCTATCTACGCCTGAGACCGACTAACTCAGTCACGGAATGAAAAAAGCCCATTAAAATTCCTCTCGTCATCGACAGGATTCGAACCTGGGTCTTTTCCACCCGGTGTGGGGAGAACAGTGACGGTACCACTGTGCAACCCGCGCAGCCACGAGATCTTTAACAACAATATCAAACTAATTCGCCAGGCTCCCCCTTGACTCCTTGAACCCCTTTTCCGCCACAGCGGCGGATAAGTAGTATGGTAGTTTCGCCACTGTTCCAAGCTTACAGTACAGTATTGCTTTAGATGCACCGTGTTCCAATAAAGCCGCAATTACCGCTCACTCTAGAGTTTCCTTGAACACTTTCACATAACATTGATCAAAACTTAGCTTCAACTACAAGATGGGATATGTATGTCCTGGGCTGAACTGAATGACATCAAGAATGTCTGGGACACTCTAAGCTACATGATGAGGGATGTATTTCATCTGTATTTGTGATGAAGTTTCTAATATATCCACATTATATGGAAAGAGATTTAACAGAGATTAATGCACAGAAGCGTAACTAGCAATTTTGATGCCTATGGTCAAACATGTGCCTTTGTTTTCATTAATTAAATTATATTCTAATATTAATTACAATATTCTAATATAATTATAATTTGATTGAAATAATTATATTATTAAATTATTAGCCATAAAATGGTACTTTTATATAAAACCAACAAGCTCTTACAATAATTGATTTAGAAAATAATGATTGTAATTTTTTTTTAAATAAATATAAATCCAGTTATTCCATAAGTATTTAACTCAATTTGGCGCCTACGTTAGATTGGGGCCTCTGGCTAGGGTTACACTCTCCATACTCTAGTTACACTTCTGTTAAAGTAATATTACTTACGACATTCGGATAAACAGAAATTTATTCCGACACCATTCTCCGCGGTGTACACAGTGGCATCGTCACCGTACTTCCCACACAGAGTGGAAAAGGCCCGGGTTCGAATTCCACCAATGACGCGGGGAACTTTTATGGGTTTTCTACTCCTTGGCTGAGTTAGTCGGTCTCAGGCGTAGATAGCAAGGTTTTCCCCCTGGAAACTCGGTGTTTCGCCCAGCAAAACAGGCAAAAAAACCACAGACCACACTCAGTTCACTAACATAATACACTTGAATAGCTGAACTAATGTTCCGGATGGTCTTAGTGTGATATTTATTTTTTTTTATTCCGACACCACCTGCATTAAAGAAGAATATGTGAACACAAAAGTACAGACTAAAACTGGTTTGTAAAACGGAGAAAACTGCATTACCCTTTTCTCAGAACAAAAATATTACGCTATTTACAAAGCACTTTAGAAGTCCCGGGTGGTTATAAAATAAGGTTCCTTGTTCTGGAGATCCTAGTGTCAAAACGGTTAGAGTTAGCGCTGTGAAAATCGGTGGGTACGTCATTTAGGGTATGGGGAAGCGATTTGTAGAAAAAAAAAGTTAAAATATCCACCACCAGGTGAAAAACGGCGCTGCACAAATGTAAAAGTTGTCATTTACTTCAAGTTGCTGTCATTTACTACACGTTGCTTACGCAAATGACATCCTGTTAGATAAAACCAGAAAGGCCAACGCCACCGTCAATAACCATTATGGCTCTTACAAAAAAGGAACATGCTCTTTTTGTAAAACTATTCTACCAGAATAATAGTATAATTAGGCTCCTCCGTAGCCAGGTGGGAAGGAGCTGCAGTGCGTAGCACACTCTTCTTGATTAGACCGGAGTTCGAGTCCGTCACCACCAAATACGGAGGATGCGGAAAGGTCAGGGAATGACCACCGCATATTCCCTGAGCAATATGGCTTTAGTTGCTAATGCTCCTAAAAACCAAATAACAAATAACTAACCAGAATAATAGTAACGCTAATGCAGCGCTACATGAATATCGGAAACTTAAAGGTTTACGTAAAGTACCTTTGACGTGAGTGGAGCTTCGAAAACTAATAAAGAAATTTGAAGCAACCGACCTGGGAGTTAGGTGTAATTCCAGGCAGGGGACGACCACCTATTGGAACGGAGGTAGTGGATGAAGTGGCGGTTGCAATGGTCAGAATGTGAAACACTGCCAGTCGGTAATGCCTGCCAGAGGTGTGTCAAGAGACTTGAACCTTCCTTGGTGCCAGAGTACTTAAGCGATCCCTCTACTGCCTGACCTGCCTCCTCGGAGTTATGTGTGGGCAACGGGTGGTCCAAATAGGGGCCCAACGGCTAAATGGTCAGAAGAACAACATAACATGACACTACACAACGCTAAAACACACATTGCACTTTTTAAACCTCTGGCCTTTACAGAGTTCTGTGATACACAAACAGAGTACACAACGCGGAGATGGGGGAAACCGCTGGGGCCGTTAGACATCGAAAACTTTACACTTTACTGTATGTAAAGTGCTTCGAATAATTTTACGCTGGTTCCAGTACAAGATTCACGTAGTGCAAGAACGAATATCTTGCGACCAGCAACGAGTAGACTTTGCTCTACGATTTTTGGCTCGTATGGAACTTGACGATACATGGTCTGATGAGGCACATTTCACTCTTCATGGGGCTGTAAACGCACAAAACTGCCGAATATGGGTAACTTCTCGTCCATCTGCTGTGCATGAAAGACACTACAAAGTCGTACGTTACAGTATGGTGTGGATTCACAGCAGAGTTTATAATCGGACAATTGTTCTTTGAAGAGTCTACACCTCATGGCCCCGTAAGGTGTACGGTAACTAGTGCACGGTACTGCGCTCTTCTAAGAGATCACATTATTCCCGCTCTGCAAGAAAGGCAATGTTGGAGACCGTAGTGTTCATGCAAGATGGTGCCCTGCCCCTCCCCACGTTGGTCGACAAGTGAAGAAACTGCTTCGTTCAACAGTCGGAAATGATCGCATCATTTCTAGAGACTTTCCGCAACTCTGGCCAGCCCAATCAACAGATCTCAAGCCCTGTGATATCTGCTGTGAGGACACCTGAAAGACAGAGTTTACCGTGGCGGCATACAGACGCTTGTCGATTTGAAAGCAAGCATTAAACAGCATGTAGCCAACATCCCCAATGAGATGCTACGCGAAACTGTGTCGCACGCAGTCCTCCTTTTTCACAATGTCATCTCAAGTGAAGGAAAGCACAAAGAACAATATCTGTAGATTTCTAAGTTCTGATATTAAAATCTAATCTGATATTAAAATCTAATCCTAAGCTAAGTACAGTATTCCATTTCATGTTTACAGTGTCAATTTTTCCCCTGGTGGCCGGAATTTGAACTTTTTTCCTCTACAAATCGCTTTCCTATACCCTAAATGACATACCCATCTATTTTCACAGCGCTATCTCTAACCGTTTTGACAGTCTGCGCGTGTAGCCGTCCTCCCCACACCAGGTGGAAAAGGCCCTGATAATCATTTTATGGTTCGAATCCCGTCAATGACGCGAGGAACTTTAACGGGCTTTTTTCACTCCGTGGCTCAATTAGTCGGTCTAGGGCGCAGATAGCAAGGTATGTTCGACCAGAGAACATACGCAATTTACAGACAAAATACATATATGTGTATATATTAGAAATAATGGGTGGCCCTAATATAATAATTTGATTTGATTTGATAACCTTTTTGACACTAGTATCTCCTGAATAGGGAAACTTATTTTATAATCACCAGGTACTTGGCCTTCATTTCTTCTTCAGTAAGAGCAGACCACCAAAACAGCACATTGGTAAAAGATTGCAGTTTGACAAACCTCAATACCAGTTTCGTCGTGCAGCTGGATAGACCAAGGGATGGAGAAAGTAACATTAGTTGATCTATCAATTGTGACGAATATTGGCACTGCAGACTAATGGAGGCAGTGTAATAGTATGCTTTATTTGTATTTTTAGTTTTGAACTAAGGAGACTAAAGCCATGTGGTATCAGTCTAATCTATCCCTATAGTCGGTTTTCAGCGGTACAGCGATTATAATCACCGTCCTCCCTACACCGGCTAGAAAAGGTCCGGGTTCGAATTGACGAAATGTCAATGAAGAGAGGAACTACTTTTATGTGCTTTTTTTTCTGTTTTTCTCGATGAAAAATCCGAGTTTCCCAAAAGAAAAAAAAAAAAAAAAAAAAAAAACTTGAACACAGGCCTCTTCCACATGATAGGCAATAGAGCGATCATAATCACTGTGATATCCAAAGGTTGTAAAGGACCACTGATATTTCAAAATCTTTCCACGAAATGAACGAGACAAGAGAAGAAGCGTATTTTTTTGAAACATGATATGGAGTTTCTGGATAGGATCATTCAAAAGAATAAAAAAACGCCTTCATGTATTATTTTCAGACAATACGTCTTTTCATCAGATAATCATTTTATAGTACTCTCAGTTAGCATAGTAGTCACACTCTGTCTTTCCACATCCTCTAGAAAAGACCTTCGTTCGAATCCCGTTTTGATGGCAGAAACTTCCTATCAAGTCAAGTGGGGTTTTTTTTTTTTTTTTTTTAATAGTATGACAGAGAGTTATTCTGGCTCGGAGAAGGGCTGCATGGTTTCATTTCCGTAAAACTTTAGATTTTCGTACAGTAACCAGACAAACTGACCAAAGAATACATGTTTTACCGACACAGTATGTTGACGCCTCCATAGCTTTTGTTGATTTGTTGCCTAACACACACACCATCCACCAACTATGTGAAAATAAATTGAAACAGAAAAGGAAAAGGATTCAAACTAAGAAAAAATAATAAAAAAAACTAACAGAAAATATGAATTTAATTTCGAATATGCTTGCTAATTTCAAAGCACGGCAAATATGGGTGTTTATTCTGTTTTATTTCTGTAATTTTCAGTTTCCCAATGATTACCAGTTCACATGTCAAGGTCTAAGAGATGGTGTCAGAAAAGAAATAGAACTTACGATTGAACGTTGTCACCTGAGAAGGGTTGAAGTTCCACCTGAGAGCACAGCTTACCTCAATCTAGGTTTACTTCCTGGTGTTTCCTGTGAGTAGCAATTACATACAGTATAATATATGCCTGATTATTATTTAAATAATCTTAACTATAATTTATTTATATTTTAATTATATTTATATTTTAATTTAATTATATTTATATTTTAATTTAATTATATTTAATAAGATTTTAAATATAATTTAAAATCTATGGTTAGTGAAAAAACTGTTAACATTTCATCAGTAATTTAGTTATGTTTAAAAAAAAGACAGAATTTTTTTCTAAGGGAAGAAATTTTATCACCTTCTAAATCAGGTCATCATGTTGAATTTAAAGACATTTAAAAAATTTGTTTCAAGGCACTGCTTTTTTGATATGTGGCTTCTTTCCTTTGCAGTTCACAAAAGAATTCGTAAGATTTATGTAATAACGGATGTAGTGTTCGCCGCTCGACTGCAGATGCAAATAAAAATAAATTCTTCCGAAGATCGAGTAGTTTATGATCATATGATACCCTTGGGATTCACCTATAAGAAGTTTGCCATCGCTAAAAACGGATTATTAGGTCCGCAGGTGAGATGTGTAACAGTTTTTTTATGTTCTTTCACATTTTCTTCTCTTTAGCTTGCCGGAGATCCAGTCCTATTCATAAAGAGTACAAAGTCGCTAATTCTTTAATACCAACAAGTATACAGAGGTCAAGTCCTAAGTTGCATATTGATCTGGAAGACACAGAGCCAGTATTCATTGAGGGATGAGTATAACATAGTATATTTAATTCGAAGTCAACAAAAATGTATAGAAATAAATGAATGTCACATGAACTGATGAGATTTGTGGCAGAGAAGAAAATTGCATGGGATGCATGTAAATTATCAGGTGATCCTGAGGCTACAGTAGATGTAAACTAATCTTTAATAAAGTCAGTCATAAAGGAGTTTAGACAAGCTAAAGCAGATTATGAGAAGTCTCCGGTAAAGAATGCAAAAAAAAAAAAAAAAAAAAAATCAACAAAGACTTCTTTACTTATAGGGACTACTGCTATATTAATAGTAAAGGGAAGGGGATGAATCATTTTGATCCACATGATGCAGTTGGTTTAAATGGCAATGATCCTGAACAGGCTACTGATAAACTGAACAGGTATTTGACATCTGCATTCACCCATGGGAAATTATTTCTAGAAGAGAATGCCAAAAATTTATCAAAACTGTAACATGGAGTTAAATGATTTTGTGATAACTGAGATGAAAGTAGAAGACAAATTGTTGTGGCTAAACATGAAAAATGCACATGGCTGGATTGAATCTATCCAATTACATTAAGAGGAAACAGTCAGCAAACATATAGCCAATAATTATGAGAGCATTCTTGGATTCAGGGTCCCTATGGACTGGTGATGTGCCAATGTATCCACAATTCACAAATGGGTATCAAAAGGTGACATGAATCATTATTGACCTGTTAGCTTAACTTCTGTTCCACGGGAAATAATGGAGTCATTGGTTAAAGAATTGATGCAGGACAATCTAGATAGGAGTGCAGTTATACTTCAATCACAGCACGAGTTCGTTAAGGAGAGATCTTATGAGATTGTCTGACTAATCTGACGATTGGTTACTATGATGCAGTAACAAAGAAAGTAGATGCAAAAAATAAATTTGATATCATATACTTGGATTTCAGGAAATGTTTTTTTGATATTGATGTCCATAAAAGACTGCTGTATAAATTGGAAGAGTGTAGCATTACGGGCAATTTACTGCTATGGATAAGGGGATGGCTGAGTGGGCGAAGACAAAGGGTGGTAATTAATGGAATTTCTCTTCGTGTAGACTAATGTTATTAATGGTGTTCCCCAGGCTTTAGTTCTATACTCATTGTTGTTTTCTATATTTATTAATGATATTGATGAAGGTATATTAGGAATAATTCTAAGTTCGCAGATGATACAAAGGTTGCCAGAGTGGTTAATGACAATAGTCAAGCTAAGCTACTAAAAAGGTCTTGACAAATTAGGCAGATGGACTGAGAAATGACGGCTAAAGTTTAACATTCACAAATGCAAGGTATTGCATGTGGGCAGCAGTAATCCCAGAGTAACCCATCAACTGCGTGATACTACACTGAGAACAGTGGAAAATGAAAAGGATCTAGGGTAATTATGCAATCAGATATGGAGGTGATTTTTCCATTATACTCTAAAAGGCAATGGTCAGGCCACATATTGAGTACTGCATGCAGGTCTGAAGGCCTCATTTTAGGAAGGATATAGATCTGCTGGAACGGACGCAGAGAAGGGGAACGAGATTGGTGAAGGAAACAAAAGAGTGCTCTTACCAAGAAAGGTTTCAGTTCTACAAATTGCAGTGTCTAGAAACCAGACATTTGCGAAGTGATCTGATTGAGGTGTTTAAGGCTCGAAATGCTGATGGCATTCTTCCTCTTGCTTAGACTACTCACACTGGGGTCAGAAATTCGAATTGAGGAAGGATGGATGCATGATAGACATGAAGAAATTTGCTTTCGGCTAGCGGGTGGTTGATTGTTGGAACAAATTTCCATTCGTTATTGTGGAAGTGGGTAGTTTGAATAAAATCAAGGAAGAACTAGATAAATTACCGAAGGCGATGGTCAATGATGAAGTGCGAAGTGTTTTTTTTTTTTTTTTGGTGGTCTGTTTAGGCTTTTTTTTTTTTTTTTTTTGCATCATTAGCTACTACTAATAATAATACTTAATAATAATAATTTGATCTAAATTTACTGAATCATTAATTTTAAGGAATGTATCCAAAAATTTACTTGTTGTGCTTGTGCTATCGGCCTGGTAGTACAAATTATATCAACTGTAACATTTAGCTCAATTGTTTACTCCATATTCTTTTTACCGTGATTTTTTGGTAAAATATGCTCGTTACCACCTTCAATCTTATCTGATTCTAATCAAAACTTGAACGTTAAGAAGACTCATGGACATTAACTTAACTTATGTCATTATTTGGTAAAATTCATTGTTTTGAACACATATTCATGTCTTGGACTGGACATTTATTACCTTTAATGGTTAATTCCCTTCTCCCCCCCCCCCTTTTTTTAATGTATAATAATTTCTTTTGTATAATTCTTTGTATATTGGTATAATTCTGTATACATTTGTATATTTGTGTAATTCTATATATATTTGCATAATTCTATATATATTTGTATAATTCTGTACATATTTGTATATTTTGTATCTGTATAATTTTGTAAATTTTGTATCTGTATAATTTTATAAATTTGCTGTATAATTTCTTTTGTTGCAAACAGTTTGTATAACTATTTGTTTAAGGTTGTATAATTTTCTGTATAATTCCTTTTCGTGCAAACAATTGAGTGGTGCCTTTGCTATTTCAAGTTATCTATTTCTAAATGGTTCCTCTGCTTTTAAATTAAAGAAATCTAACTGTAATCATAATTTCTTTCAAATTGACTTCCTAATTAAAGTGAAATGGTTTCTTTCATGTCCTGTATCATCACAAAGAAACGCGGCGGAGTTAAACTGAAGTTCCAGGTGCCGCCATTCATCAGACACATATACTGTACTACTATAAGAATGACACTAATACCACAGAGAGCTCCTCTAGTGGAGATAGATATAATAATTTTATTTTAAGCCTCAAATATAAAAGATTGTGTAAGACAACCAATGGAGTAAACTAAATATCGAAGGTGTAGATCTGTTTCAATTTGAAACAGGATTGCGAGTATATCGAAAGAGAAGTTCGGTGTCAGTTCACTGAAACATAATGGATGTACTTTGCATTTTTATATAACAATAAAAGAATATTCTTACATATAATAATATACTGCAGACATATAATAATGTCTGCAGTATATTTATGTTAACAAAGATGGTCATCGCTAGCCTGTAGTGTCGTTTTAATTTTCATCCTTTTGCCTTTGGAGTTAATAGCAACCTAACTTCACTTTTTATTTTTCTTAGCTTACTACTACCATTAAAAGAAGTAATGACGAGGTACACTGGTCAAGGCCTTTGCCCCAGCCCTATCCCCGACTCCCTGGAATGCCTTACCGCCATCCTTTTGAACTTGATATTACCCCTGTGCCCGTCATCCGCCATCCAAAAAACAACTGGACCCTGTTAAGGCCAACGTGGAATGAGCTGCAACGTAATCCATATCCATGTAAGTAAATCATAAAAATCTAGAGAGAGAAGAAACAATAATTTAAATAACGAGGCCTCTTTACATGAATTACTAATATGATTGGGAAAAACCCAGATTTATTCAACTGTATGACAAGATACTAAACATAAAAGACAACCTTTTTTGGTATTATAAAGTGTTTTGTGATCCTTTACGATTGATGGATATTGCTTTAAATGACCTTTTTTTGTCAGTGCATTAAGTTAATTTACAGAAGTCACAGAAGTCTAGAGGTAAACTTGTTTTTTGTTTTTTTTTTGTTTTGATGAGTCAGGTATGTTATAACCAAAATTCCATTTGAAGGTTTACTTTTTCGTGTCATTAACAACTTGGATGAATGAGGATCTCCGAAAACGAATTACAGTCACTACACGTTGTGACTATAATTCACACAATAGCACCAATACTTTTGAAATTTTCAGCACATATTTTAAAATATTCTCCCAGACTTCGTTGCACTAATTATGTCAACAAATTAACCCATACCCCCCTCATTCCATCCTGTGTTGTTTTTTTTTTTTTTTTTTCGTTTGATTTTAGGCGCATCAGCAGCTTAAGCCATATTAGGTCTTATATACCGCGTCTGTATATTGTTTGTTGTGAGGTCAATTTTCTGTTTCTGAAAGAAAAGCCACACTAATCCAAAAAAATGTCCGGGCCTCGACTTGATTGAGTATATGTTTATACAAAGATTTTATAAATTAAAACCCAACCTACTCTTACTCCTGTTTAACAAATGCCTCCTGGAATCAAAATTTCCGAAGTACTGGAAGGAAGCGCTCCTCTGCCTTATACCTAAACCAAACAAGCCACCAATGGAGCCAAGATCCCTTAGGCTAATTGCACTTTTGGCCAACTTAGGCAAAATCCTGGAACGCCTCGTCCCTGAGGATTGTCAACTTATTCCAATCACAGGATCTTATTTCCCCAGGACAATACGGTTTCACGCCTGGCCACTCCTGCGAAGATGCCCTCTTCGACCTGGTTCTTCATCTAGAAACATCTAAGTCAAAGTATGAGCTTGCTGTTTGTGTTGATTTTGAGGGGGAATTTGACAAAGTTTGGTGGGAGAGTGCACTGGAGCATCTCCGATCAGCCAATTGCTCCTCACAACTGTACTGGCTGACCAGAAACTACTTTTCTGAAAGGTCAGTTATGGTGAAAACAAAGCATCTGCGCGTCACCAGACCAGTCTTTCGGGGCTTCCCCCAAGGATCTGTCCTAGAACCCCTGATCTTGAATGTAGTTTTACAAGATTGACTGAGCAGATCATATGAACGCACCAAGGTCATTGCATTTGCTGATGACCTTACCATTGTTGTCTCCGGACACTCAAGACTTGCTCTGGAAGATACTGCTAACCTAGTACTAACTAACCTTACCAACTGGGTAAGGTTAGTTAGTACTAGGTTAACAGGTTAGTTAGTACTAAGACTAACAAACTGCACATCAATCTTCACACGACAAATATGATCATTTTTAAAACTAAACTGGATCTTCGGCGGCCCCCTCAGGTCAAGATAGACGGAATACGGCTCCCCCTGGTGACACAGACCAGGGTCCTTGGGGTCGTTATTGATCACCGGATAAGAAAAATTAGAAATACAGGCATTGTGAAACGGAAACTAAAAAAGAAGCTAACAAAATTATGACAATGCAAAAATAACGACAATGGGTTTAAAGGCAGAAGCGCAAAAAAAGTTGGGGCCCTCTATCATCATTTTTGAACTTAGTGACAACCTGACCCCACAGCAACTCACTGAGGAACTATACTGTGGGAACTTGCAGGAGTACTTCCAAGACTTAGAGGCAGATGCCTTAATCACACCTAAATACTCGAAAAAAGTCAAAGGAGGAGGAGGCAAAAACTGGATTGTTCAACTCAACCCAATCGCCTGGAAGGTCCTAAACAATCAAACAAGGGTACACATAAACTTTCGCGAACACGTGGCTGTGCCTAAATGCTTCAAGTATTGCAGGTTCGGCCACACCTCACACACTTGTATCGAGACAGTGCCAACGTGCGGCCATTGTGCTGAAAAAGGCCACGAATTGAACAGCTGTCCTAACAAAACCAAAGATCCTATTTGTGTAAATTGTAAAAGTTTCAAAATGGACTCAGCACATTCCATCAGAGACAGAAAATGTCCAACATATATAAAAGCCAAGGGTCAGCACCAACAACGGATCGATAATGGGGAGACACCTCAAAAAATTTAACTTCGAAGAGGTAAAAATAATGCAAATTAACACAACGGGCCCGGGCTGTGGTCGGCCAAATCAGGATTCGGGCAGACGAGGACAACCCAGACGTAATTATCCTACAACAGCCGTACGCCCATAAGAACCAGGTCAGAGGCTATCCCTTGACTTACAAAGTCATCCAGGTGGAAGGGGAAACCCCCCTGGGCAGCAATAGTTGTAAGAAACCGTGACATCAGAGCCACAAAGATAACCCAACTTTGTACAGCCTGGGCCGTAGGTGCCCACATTATTACAGCGCTCGGAAACTTTTACGTCGTCGCCCTATATTGCCGTCCAAGCGAAGATATTATCGGGACTATAAGATACCGTCAAAGTGTACTAAACACTCTCCCAAGAGGGAGAATTATCATCGGGGCAGATGTAAACTACAGGTCTCCCGCGTGGTACAGCACAACACCAGACCACAATAAACGGCTAAAGACTGTAGGACTACCTAGGTAACTCCCCTTTCGGAATCCTCAATCAGCCAAACAGCCTCCCCACTTTCAGCAGTACCCTTTGGGAAGCCACCATTGACATTTCTCTTGCTACAAGAAACACAGCCAGCTATATCTCCAACTGGAAGGTCCAAGATGATTGGACGACCTCGGACCACCGAGCCATTACATTCAGGATCACAAAAAACCGCAATAGACAACCCATCTCCAGAGTAATGCAACATAGATATGCAATTGAAAAAACAAACTGGGACACGTTCAGGGGTACCCTGCTGGAAATGGTGGGACAACAGCAACAGAAACTCAGGCAAACTCAAAATCCAAACCTTCTTCAAAAAGAGATTACCCACCCTATTAAAACAAATCTGCAATGCCACGATTAAAAGGGAAAAAACCTTATCGGGGGGGGGGGGTGCCCTGGTGGAACGAGGAGCTTCGAAGGATGAGAAAGGAGGTACAAGCCGAACAGAAAGCGTTCCAAAGGGCGAGAAGATCTTGGCCTGATGTGGAGGTCGAAGAACTTAAACAAGTATATCGAACAGCAAGAAACATGTATACGGAAAGAATAAAGAAATCAAAGCAGCAATCCTGGGAGCGACTTGTCTCTTACAAGGGGAAATTCTGACCCCCTAGGGGATGGTGTACAAAATCACCACAAACAAACTCCCCAGACAGGAAGTGAACACCGCTACGGAAACCCTACAGGGAAACCTAACCACCACCTGGAGGGACTCAGTCTCAAATATCTTAAACAACATTTTTCATCCAAACATTAATCCAACAACAACCGAGCAGCATTAGATCTGCAGAGAAATTGAAACCTATTGGACTGGACAAGTTTAACCGCAGTTCACACAGGAAGAACTCCTGGCCGCGGCAGCTCTTATCAAAGGGAAAAAATGTCCGGTGCCCGACTTGTTCATACAGGCCAAACTACCAAGTTCGTACAGCCCCATAGCCCTATTGTCCCTATGCAGCAAGCTCCTAGAGCGTCTCCTACATGTGCGGATCCAAAGCCACTATGAGAAAGCAAACCTAGTATCACCAAACCAATATGGTTTCAGACTGGAGCGTTCCACGGTTGATGCTCTACAGGCACTGCTCACTGAGGCCCGCCAAGCAGACAGGAAATACTTCCTGATGATTACAATTGATTTCGTGGGGGCGTTCGACACCCTGTGTTGGCCGAGCGTCCTCCGCAGACTTAGGCAAGCAAATGTATGGGAAAATTTGTTCAATATCATGAAAAGCTACATCTCAAATAGGGGGATAACAGTAAACGCTCCTTATCAGAAACTCACAAGATGGATATACCGTGGCTGGCCCCAGGGGTCTGTCCTGGGGCCGACCTGATGGAACATGGTGATGCACGAATTTCTATGCCTTGACCACGGGGAGGTTCGTTCACAAACCTTTTCTGATGACCTCATCCTGACGGTGGCTGCAAATTCCAGGGTCCAGCTTGAGACCTTGGCAAACCACGCACTCCAAATCCTCCAAGACTGGACAAAAACACACTGCCTGACCATATCACCATCAAAAACAAACTCTCTGCTTCTTAAAGGAACTCTCTTAATAACAAGACCGCCACAGATTAAAATTGGAAACAAGACCATAAAGTTGTCGGAGCAACTGAAATATCTTGGTATAGTACTAGACAGAAAACTCTCCTTCCAAGCTCATCTCAAATACATTAGAACCAAAGTAAGAAACTATACTGCCATGGTTGCTAGGATCTCCCGTCGAGACTGGGGTCTCAACAAGCTAACCCTCTCTTTGCATTGCAAGGCTATCTTCATTCCTGTGATTATGCATGCAGCCGGAGTTTGGTTTGGCAAGGCTACGGCTGCAGTAAACAGACAAATCCTGGATTCCACTCAACGCACGGTCCTGCTCTCCATCTCTCGTGCCTGCTGCACTGTGAGTACTCAAGCCCTCCAGGTTCTGTTGGGGGCCCTCCCCCTCGACCTGGAGGTGGTGAGAACTGGAATGGTGTATCATCTTTCTAAGGGTGTGTCTCAGACCTGCTTAGGATTCGAGCTGAATCTTACCAACAACCAAAAAATAGAGAAGAGGAGACTTCAAGCACACATGCAACGGGTGTGGCAGGACCGCTGAACAATTTCAACCAAGGGGAAAATCACCAGGAGATTCATCCCAGGTATTAGCAGAGTCTATCCAAAATCCCCAGCATGGTTTTCTCCAGGCCTGTATGCCACGTATTTGCTTATTGGCCATGGTGAAATAAAGGCAAAACTAACAAACTTTGGCCTAGAAGAGGACCCAACATGCTCCTGTGGAGGAAATGAGGACTGGGATCACAACATGCACGAGTGCCCCCTCTACGATGACCTCCGCTGCCAGCTTATCACAAAGTTGACTTATATACCAAAAGGCAAAGAAAGCCACCTACTGGATACTAAGCAAGAGTATCAAGCTCTCACCAACTACGCACAGCAGCTTTTCTTGAGGAGAACACAACTAATCGCAGCAACGTGATAACTCTCTACTAAATAAACCCAGCAACCCTGATGGTACTGGAACAAGGCAGTAAAACTTGACCAGTATTACCATCATTGGTGTGAACTACTATACATTCTCCAAAGATGTCACCCACCAAAGATAACTACCAAGTGAAGAACCTTTGAATAGAGACAACCCACAAATTAAGACAATCTAAGAAAGACAAAGGTTCGTATAGTACTGGACTTCACTCTCACGGATGTGACCAATAAGACCTAGATGAAGACTGACAACGCGACCGCCGTGCCATTAGATGTCAACTGTTGTTCTTGCCAACTAGCATTCTGAACCGAGTACCCTAACTTAGACCTTTCTGGGGTTGCCTTCCCTATCATCCCCATATTTCTATCTGCCCCCTTCTTCAGTCTTCACCCCTACTCTAACTGAATATGCATTTTATTTTATTTATTTTTTTTTAAGGCCCTTGCCACTGAAATCTTAGGAAATTAGGTGGCAGGGCCTGCCAGAGTATTTACTTCTAATGCGATCCCTCTATGCCTGACCTGCCTCCTCGGGGCTGTGTGTGTGTGCAATGGGGGGTCCCACTAGGGGCCCAACGGCTAAAAGGTCAGAGGAACAACACAACATGACACTACACAACATAAACATGAACCTTACACTTTTTAAAATCTCTGGCCTTCACAGTGTTTTGTGTTTCACAAACAGAGTACACAACATGGGGGGAAACCCCTTTGGCCGTTAGACAATGAACACTTTACACTTTATCCTTCTTACCACACTTGCAACATTTATATGCCAAAATCAGAAAATTCTTTGCCTCAATTATCAGAATCTCCACAAGCGATCGGGGTCTCTCTAAGCGTACGTTACAGTTATAATATAAAGCTGTTTTCTTACCTATCACCACCTATGCTGCAGGAGCGTGGTTTCACCGAGCGACCAATTACAAAATCAAACAGAAGCTTAACTCCATCCAGAGAAGAATTATTCTTGCTACCCATCGCGCTTGTAGAACTGTGTCAACTGCAGCATTGCAAGTAATATCTGGAAACATCCCCCTGGATCTCTTCCTCTTCTATAGAGGACTTGCCTGCCGCCTGAAGAAAAGAATCCCAACTGAAATACTGGATATTGAACTCAACCTGGACAGTGATACCAAACAGGAAAGAGCTCGTTGCTATAACGAGCTAATCAATTTCTGGCAGAGAAGATGGGACACGACCACAAAAGGTGTTGTAACGAGAACATTTATACCGGATGTTACATTCGCAACCAGCAAAGCGGTCAACAAGTGGTTCTCAATCAGCATGGAAACCTCCTTTCTGGTCACTGGCCATGGATCCCTCAACCAGAAACTCCACCAACTAGGTCTACTACATACCGATCTCTGTTTCTGTGGGTCTGTCGAGAGTTGGGAACATCTACTCTTTGAATGTACTATCTACGAGGACTATAGACAATAACTCCAGGTAGCAATTTCGGGATTTTCTCCTGACCAAGTAGAACTCCTGGTGCAATCCCAGAGGAACTTAGGTGCACTACAGCACTTTGCGGCAGAAATATTCAAGCGTAGAAGGAGGCTCATCCTAGCAGCTTCTGCAAATCAATAACTAGTGGCCGCTTGGCTTAATGCCGACTCACTACTTCTTTCGTCTTGCATGGGAAGAAATTAGTTTTTTTTTTTTTTTTCTTTCTCTCTCTCACCTCCTTCTCGTGATCTGTTCTGGGTGGGGGATGTTGTTCCCTAACCTGGAGGAGCCCTAGCCTCCCCTGCTAGCCTTTTCCTATCCATCCCGTGTGGGATAATTAATATTAAAAAAAAAAAAAAAACCCTCTTTCTTTCTTTCTTTTTCTTTTTTTTTTTTTTTTTTTTTTCCCCCCCATCATTCTGCTTGCTGACATCCTGGCTGACGCTCTATTCCTTTCCTTGACCATGTTGTGGGATTTAAACTTATTTTTTATTTATTTATTTTTATTTTTATTTTATTCATTTATTTATTTATTTATTTATTTTTTTGCGTTCTGACCTGGGCTGGGGCTCCCCAGACCACAAAAGCTTCTCTCTCACACTATATGTTTATTTTATTTATTATTTTATTTTATTTTTATTATTATTATTCTTATTTATTTTTTTTTTTGTTTGTTTTGTTTGCGTTGTTGCTCTAGCAATCCATCCTGGATTTGGACTTCCCTGGGCCGGGATAGTCCTTCTCTTTACTCCTTCCCTCTCTTCATCTTATACAAGTTTTTCTTTCCTCCCTGGGAACTCTTTCCCCAGGGAGGAGGGCGTGCAGATAGTAGGGGAGGCCTTGCCCTCCTTCTGCTAGGGACGAGTACCTGGAGGAAGTCAACCAGGTGATCACTGCTTCCAGGTAGCCAAAACACAACATCACGCTACAGAACACACACATAAGCTCACAAACACAGTTTTTCTTTCCTATCACTTTCTCCCGTGCGGGACGAAAAACTTTTTTTCTTTCTTTCTCGCCTTCCTTTTCATCTATCTTCATTCAACATGGGATATTCCTATGTGAAATGAAAAAAAAAAAAAAAAAATTCATTTTTTAAAATTTTATTTATTTATTTTATTTTTATTTTTTTTTTAACACGATACACAATGGCCTTATCTTGACAGAGTCTGTAAAAACTGAACAGAGCAACGAGGCGGAGATGAACTTCTGTTCTAGGAGCTTCCCATACAAAAACACAAAAATAAAAAAATAATAATAATAATAAAAATACCCTCGCCGGAGACCGACTACCTTAGCTACATTGTGAAAAAGGTCCATGAAAATTCCTCACATCATCGATGGCGGTCGAACTCAGGTCTTTTTCATTCAATGTGTGGAGGAAGGCATTTCTATAAACGGTACTACTCTGCGATGGCCATCCTATCCTTCCCACCAAAAGAATTTCCCTCACCTCACGGCTACCTAACACGGGGAGGCGGGCTTGCGCGAGTCGCTTGTTAAAATTATTTCTTTGATAAAATTTAACAGTCTATTTTAAGCGGGGATCATTGTTAGCTGAAATTCTTCTTCATTGAGCCTTTGTTAACAAATTGATAGAAACTCCTAAGGGTAGTCTATTATAATCCTTCTTTCTTTGAGAATGGTCAAGAAATAATGTTCTTGACTGTTCTCGAGAATAGTACTTTTCCTTATGTCATCAATATCATTTTGATATTGAAAATGCCCATCTGGTGAACCCAGAAATACATTAGGAATGGTGAGTGCCCATTACACAAATAACAGTCAGTATCTGGAAGTTTAACGTCCTTCGCAATGAGTCATCTGTACTGCTTGCAGACACCAATCGTCAGTATAAATGACGACCACACTAATTAGAATAATTTGGCTGAGAGCATATTCCTAATTTAATTTTTATTTTCCCTCGTCTTACAGCTCATCAGACTGACTCTCTCCATGCCGTGTTTACAGGTTTCACCTCTCCGTTGTTGTTGTCATTGTCGTAATTGGGTTTTAGGAGCCAACTGAGACCATATTTCTCTGTATATACTGTCTGTAAATTGCTTGCGTTTTGTGGTCGATTTTCTGTTTGATGGACGAAAAACCCACCATGTTACCCTCGCCTGAGACCGACTAACTCAGCGACTTAAAAAAGGCCAATAAGGGCTATAGTTGTCTAATCTCAACCTCCGCCTGAGATTAGACAACTATAGCCCTTATTCAAAAGACCTAAAGAATTCCTTCAGCCATGACGGAAATCGAACTCATACCTCTCCAAACTAGAGACATGTAACATACCACTTAGTTGCAATGGTGAACTCTTAAAAGTTACGAAAATGTAATATTATCTGTGATTTATTGCTAACAGACTTCTGCTGGGTTTTAAGGAACACTTGACTAAAATGGCTCAAGTATATCTACTTCTGCTATTTCGAAAGCGAATGCTTTTGTTGTGAATGGGCAGCTGAATTTTACGTGTACTCGAAATGGATTGGTATTACAACGTGAATTTGCCCTAGAAGAATTTTTGCGAAAGTATTTCCTTAATTTACTTTTCTGTGGCCTTTCTCTCAAGCACACACAAGTCAAACCTTCTTGTGTAGCACAGCGGATACAATCACGATTCTCTTACATCAGATGGAAAATTCGATAATGACTTTTCTATCATAAATTCAATTATGTTTGATGACATGAGGAATTTTTATAGGCTTTTTCACAACGTGGCTGAGTTAGCCAGTCTCAGACTGGGAGTAGTGTGATTTTTTCTCGCCAACTATGGTTTTTTTTTTTTTTTATCCAGGTAAACGCAAATTGGCTGAAGAATTACAGGCACAATATACTTACACCTGCAATTACACACATAATCCTAACCTTAAATAAAATAAATAAATTTTCTGCTGAAGAGTTCACAGAATAAAAAGAACATAAGACCATCACCGTATTCAGCGGTCGCATGGGCTTGAATCCCAGTCACTCAAACGCGTATACCTCTGTACCCTCGCGATTGATCATTTGGCTATGGCGGCCGTTTGCTTTTGCGCTAAACATGCACCTAACTTAGCAGGAGTAATCGTCAAATCATTTTACACTAATGGCTTCTAAAGAGGTCTTCTGCAAAATGAATCAGTCAAAATGGTAATATCGTTTTATTTTAGCGGATATGCTTGTCAAACTCACTATAAGGGGGCAAAAAAGGTGTGGAATGCCATTCCGATGTGTATCGTTCCAAAAAAAAAAAAAAGTACAGGTTACTCCTACATTTAATATATCTTAAAAAAATAAACTGAATAAATACAATTTGGGAATTTTCTCGTCACAAATCAAAATCTATCCAACTCTAGAAATATTAAATACTTTTAGTGCACTTTACTTTTGAGCACTATATAATTTTTTTGTCTCTTTACCATTAATCAAGCTGTTTCTATTATTTAACAGATGTCGCACCAACGCCTAGTGGACCAAGGCCTTCTTTTGAGGCAATGCGTCAGCGAATTATGACCAGAGTTTTCTCAGCCAACAGTAACAGAGATACCGTCAGAGACAGAAGACTAAGTATTATCAGAAATAATAATGGTGGAGATTCTCCGGGCAGAAATGGTCCTCCACCAGCTTCTCGAGTCGGCAGAGCTCTCCGTAGGAGGAGGAGAAGAAGACAGAGTTCAGGATCTTCCCAACATTCTTGCATCCAAAGGATTATCCCAGATCAGTCAGTTGGGATCAGCAGAGCAAGTGCCTCTGAAAACAGGAGAACAATCCAGGAAGAAAGAAGAGATAACGAGGTGCTTCCAGTGGATAATAGAGAGAGATCCAGATTATCTGAGGAGAGCATTTCACCCCCTCGAAGCCTTACAGATACCCCTGAAGAAAGAGATACACCAAATAGCAGTCCACTTAGAGACAAAGAAAAAAAGTGATTCAATGCAGATGATGGTACTTTTCTAACGTAATTTTCGTGAGGGTCAGTTTAGTTATTGATGGGCTGGAAACCATTGTAAAACCTCAAAAGCCAAGAATAACTGGTCAACACTTCAATAAATTTTTCTTTCGTTAACCTAAAAGCAGATACTATTTTCTATTATGCTGGTATACGAGCTTTTATGTTTACAGTTTTATGAAATTACCCATCTTCAACTAAAGAACTGTGCAGAATAGCAATATTTATAAATTATACCAAATATCCTGGAACCGATTACACATCCTGCTTTTGACTGAGACATTTGAATGAGTCACAAAGCCATGCTACAACTTAACTACGTGACTCTGTTGCCATCACACTCCCGATTTGTCATCGGGAGTGTGATGGCAACAGAGAAATCCGTTTGAGATGGCGTTTTTCGATGCTTTAGTACGTTTTTTGAAGGTGTAGTTTACGAATGAGATGTATTGGTATCATAATCGATTATTTAAAAAAGTGGTAGCAAACCTGAATTTGTACGTTCTTATTCGTTGGAGACCCCTTAGTTATTTACATCTGTATATCTGTTCTTGAACGGGTGCTGTCATTGAGGCCAGACTGATTTCAATATGATAGATTGTCCAATCATCGTCTAATTGTGTGACCAGTGTATTTCGCGTTTTAACTGCTATAGAATTATTATTTTAAATTCAATGTGTAGCTAATATTTTAAAATATTTGTACATTTTTTTATGATTCGGTACAAAATTTTCTTCTTTTCAATAGAGAGTTCTTAGCTTTATACAGGGTGTCTCAAAAATATTGGTACAAACGTTTAGAGGAGGTAGACAAATCCGTTTGAGATGGCATTTTTCGATGCTTTAGTGCGTTTTTTGCAGGTGTAGTTTATGAATGAGATGTATTGGTATCATAATCGATTATTTAAAAAAGTGGTAGCAAACCTGAATTTGTACGTTCTTATTCGTTGGAGACCCCTTAGTTATTTACATCTGTATATCTGTTCTTGAACGAGTGCTGTCATTGAGGCCAGACTGATTTCAATATGATAGATTGTCCAATAATCGTCTAGTTGTGTGACCAGTGTATTTCGCGTTTTAGCTGCTATAGAATTAAGATATTATTTTAAATTCAATGTGTAGCTAATATTTTAAAATATTTCTACATTTTTTTTTTATGATTCGGTACAAAATTCTTCTTTTCAATAGAGAGTTCTTAGCGTTATACAGGGTGTCTCAAAAATATTGGTACAAACGTTTAGAGGAGGTAGGTAACATCTAAAGGAATGTGAATCGCATAGGAACACATAACCGGAAACGTCACGGGAAAGTAGTAGCAGAGGCACAAGAAGCAGAAATGACACAAGACAGTAATTAGTGGCAAACATTTATTTGACATAATATTAACAATGGAGTACAAGATGGATGCATTTCATGATGTTACAACAGATGCTCGAAGGTTCCACCATGAGAAGCGATGCATGCGTGACACCGACGCAGCATGGATTGGCGGACACGGTCGAACACACCTGGAGTTTCTTTGACAGTAGCAGCAGCGCTGACGAGTCTCGTCATGAGATCCATTTCTGTTTCCACAGGCAATTCATACACGATAGATTTGACGGCCCCCCCACAAAAAGAAATCAAGGCTCGATAAATCAGGTGAGTGTGGGGGCCAAGCAACGGGTCCACCACGGCCAATCCATCGACGCCCAAAACGCCTGTTCAAATGGTCACGAACACACCTTCCATAATGGACAGGCGCCCCGTCATGTTGAAACCAAATGTTGCGTCTCATGTTTGCTGGAACATTGTCAAGTAACCCTGGTAGAACTTGTTCAAGAAAGATCCGATATTTAGCGGAGTTCATGCGGGATGGTAACAGGTATGGGCCGACTAAGCAGTCACCGACCATAATTGCCCACATATTTATTGCGAAGCGATGCTGTGCCGCATTGGGGCGCGCACCGTGTGGGTTGTCGTGAGCCCACACGTGAGCATTATGCTGATTGAATAAGCCTTCCCGAGTGAAATAAGCCTCATCTGTGAACAAAACATAGGCTGGAAAATTCAAGTCTTGAACACTTTCTTGGAGAAACCGTCTACCGACTTACGGTGACGTTTCCGGTTATGGGTTTCTATCCGATTCACATTCCTTTACATGTTGCTTACCTCCCCTAAACGTTTGTACCAATATTTTTGAGACACCCTGTATAGACATCCCTGTGTGAAGGTCCGATGGCTGTTTTACATTTTGAGCTAAACCAGGTAAGGCGAATGGAAAGTGTATTTCAGCTATATATTGCATATTCATATTGCAGCTATAAATTTTGTTTTCTTTGGTCAGTTTTCTTGATTTGCCAAGTGAAAAATTCGATTTTCCATGAGAAAAAAAAAATTTAAATCTCCGGTTCACATTGCAAAAACTGAATCGTCCACCACACAGTACCCTCTCCCTTCAAACGAAATATAAATTAATGCCTTTTCCACACTATGTGAAGAACAGCGATCATACCCTCTTTCTTAACTACAAGGGCTTCTATGAAGAATATTAAAAGAGAGCCATTTAAGACTATTAATTTTTGTGAATAAATCACTTTTATCAAGAGACCAACATCAAAGCTTCGTTTAGAAAACTCGCCAACTCAGCTTCAAATGAAATTTCGAATTCCTGCCTTAGTAAACAATCATGGCAAACCATTTACTAAGGCAATTTCAGCAGTTTTTCTACTTTATTTTCTTAAGAGAGGGACTGTTGTTGTTGTTGTTGTTGTTGTTGTTGTGGGAGTTTAATGATGCATAAGCTGCTTTGGCTATAATGCGCCTATCAAGAGAGGGGGTGTATCACGACATAGATACACCCCAGTGGTTTTCGAACTTTTTTTTTTTTTTTTTTAATTACGGCACCCTTAAATAATTTATTTTATTTTGTGACACTCCCACTCAGTTTTCTGCCTATTAGATCTGATGCTCTTTCTGTATATATATATATAATCCAATTAATCCAAAAATTAAATAGACAGATGGAAATTAATAAAAATATATATTAAAAATAAATAAGAAATAAATAAATAATAAATAAATAAGAAAAATAGTAGGAAAACTCCTATTTTTCTATTTATTTTTAATATATATTTTTATTAATTTCCATCTGTCCATTTAATTTTTGGATTAATTGTATTACATTTATATGGGGGTAGCGTGACGATTTGCTAACGCTGTGTTCGTACTGCCATCTATACCCTAATTTGTTTCTATATATTTTCAGTTGAACTATTGTTTTGTCAGTGGTGTATTTTGGCCATGCGAGTACTGTGTTTTATATTTTATTATTTTTCGCTGCATAAGGACCACCGCTATACAAGTCTATTGCATCGGCGGTCTGATCTTAGCATCATTCCGTCGTTGCATGGATTTGTTTAGCGTTCGAAATGCAGTAATTCCCTGACTATTATTGGCCTCGTGGTCCTCTGTCGAGATGGGGCATAATGGTCAGTCTATTTTATTTTATTTCATTTCATTTTATTAATTGGGCATTTAATGTTGTTAGTCTACGTTTCCACCTTCGTGAGATCTCACATAATTCTGAAACGGGTGCCTTTAGCTGTGCGCCGCTAAATTTCTTTTAATTCGCTTAATTTTCTAAATTATTTTAGGAACGTTGCTTCAGCACTACTTTTCTTCCTTGCCCCCCCCCCCCATATATATTTTTCTGTTATTGTTATGTTATTTCTCTGTTATTGTTATGTTATTTTACTTGGTTAAGTTCTTTTTCACTCTAATGATTTGCCATGCTACTGGCAAATATCCTATATATATATATATATATATATATATATATATATATACAGTGGCGGACAAAAAAACTGAATCACTTGTGAATTTTGCAAATAATGTGATTTGCGCTGCATTGTGGGCTGCAGAAACGTTCGAAATGCATTTGTTAGATGGGATATACACCGATGAGCCAAAACATTGTGACCAGTGAGTCGTTATGCAAATCGAAGCCACTGCAGGTGAACTACGGTGGGGGCGCTGGTCGGGACACGGTAAAAAAAACACCTGATACTGAGCTTCGTTAATCAGTGTTACTCTTGTTTTTCAGATGGGAAAGGCACGGACTTAAGCGAGTTTGACAAAGGCCAAATTTTAATAGCCAGACGACTGGGTCAGAGCATATCCAAAAAAAAAAAAAAAAAAAAAAAACCAAACTATTATATTTAGGCCACCCGAATAATTAAATTCATCTGCCGTGCTGTCTTATGTCTGTTAATTGCGTGTGTTCTATGGTCGATTTGTCTGTTTGCTGGACGAAAAACCCCAGTTTCTGGGGGGGGGGGAACCTTGCTATCTACCGCTGAGATCGACTAATTCTAACACGGAGTGAAAAAAGCCCATTAAAGTTCCTCGCATCATCGACGGGATTCGAATCCGAGCCTTTTCCACCCGGTGTGGTGAGGGCGGGGTCAGAGCATATCAAAAACGGCACGGCTGTGGGATGCTCATGGTCAGCCGTGGTTAGTACCTACCGAAAGTGGGCCGAGGAGGGGAAACCCACGAACCGCCGGTGAGGTGTTGGACGACCACGGCTCGTCGATGCTCGAGGTGAGCGAAGGCTCTTCCGATGGTACGTGGCAATAGAAGGGCGACTGTAGCACAACTCACCGGTAATTCGAATGCTGGTGACGGGAGTAATGTGTCACAACACACACACACAGTACATCGAACCCTGTGGAAAAAGGGGCTGCTAAGCCACAGGCCGCTTTGAGTGCCCATGCTAACCACGGTTCACCGGCGACAGCGCCTACAATGCGCACGCGAACATCGAAACTGGGCCTTGAGTGATTGGAAGAAGGTTGTCTTGTCCGATGGATCACGTTTCCTGTTGCACCATGTGGAAGGCCGAGTACGCGTGCGTCATTCACCTGGGGAAGTGATGCAGCCTGGATGCTCCGTGGAATAAAAACAAGCTGGTGGCGGCAGTGTCATGCTGTGGGCGACGTTCTGCTGGGATACCCTGGGACCAGTCATCCAAGTGCTGGGCACTCCGACGTCTACCTCTACTGGAAACTCCAGGGGACGCCAATATAGCCGCCATTACGTGTGGACACGTTATTTCGGGCTTCTGATTTTTAGATCTAGAATGTGTATTTTTTCCTGTCCACAACTAAAGTTTTCTGCACACAGGAAGTTATCAACATGTGGAACATTGTCGTGAGCATAATTTTGTGAAATTCCTGGGGTATTTACCAGATTTCGGCGTTTTTATTTATTTCCTTTGTTTGTGAGACCGTATGGTCATCTTGAGGCTCAGAACGAGGATATAGGGAAGTGCACCGATATAACGCAGCTGCCGCGCTGATGTCTGGATCTTGACTGGGGTGCTTCTGAACTGTGAGTAACCTTGGACCAAGTTAGAGGTCCATTTTTTGCCGATTTAAGCGCAAAACTGTCAAATAATGACGATGTCTGTGATTCCCCTCCACCTCCATCATGAACTTTCCATGGTGTTACACAAACTTTTCCCCAGTGTACAATATAGCATATTAGATGTCACCATCGTTTCTTGCCACGATATACTGTATATACAGGGTGATTCACTACCAGTGCGACAAACTTGCAGGAGATGTAGGGGACACAAAGACAAATCGGAATCACATAGCATTGCAGGGTCCGAAATGCCTTCGTAATGCGGTAGAGAACGTTGAACGGGAGGTCGCGTGAACGGCGATCCTGCTGGAAGTCAGCATTTGCGAACCGGTTCCCGAGGCAGTAGGATGGACGAGTATTCAAACGTTGAACTGGCCGACATGCACCTCGCGTATGGAGCTACGGACTGTAACTGGCGCGCCGCTCTGCGCTTGTACCAGGAACGTTTCCCGCACAGGCGTGCTCCTCATCATACGATTTTCGCACGTGTGCACAGAAGGTTACGTGAGACTGGTTGTTTCACGAGAGGTACCATGAATCGAGAGCGAACGACGAGGACGCCAGACAATGAGGAGAATGTCCTACGTCTTGCAGAAGGCAATCCGAGTACGAGTACTCGCGCGATAGGCCAACGATTGGGTATTTCCCAATCCACTGTATGGAGGATACTGTCAACAAACCAAATGAGTTCATACCATCTGCAACGCGTCCAATCATTGGCGCCTGCGAATTATCCACTCCGGAGGACTTTTGCTACTTGGTTTCTTCAACAGAAACGGTTCGCAAATGCTGACTTCCAGCGGGATCGCTGTTCACACGACCTCCCGTTCAACGTCCTCTACTGCATGACGAAGGCATTTCGAACCCTGCAATGCTATGTGATTCCGATTCGTCTTTGTTCCCCCTACACCTCCTGCAAGTTTGTCGCACTGGTAGTGAATCACCCTGTATATTAAATGTGTTGTTTTTGCACATGTTATTTTCTATTTCTAGAAACATAAGTAAAATATAAATGTAAGCATATATTAATCATCGTTGACCCGACAGAGAACGTAATTTAATGATAAAAATAAGATTAAATATATAATACATACTACATATTTACCATATCTAGGACATAATGTAATAGTCTTCAAAATAATATGTGGTGCCCTCTATGTGATGGATACGATAAAAATAAATATAAATAAATAATTAAATTTAAGTTAACGCAAAGAGAAACATGCAGATAGTAAGAAGAAAAACTAAAGGAGTAGGAATAATAGAATCTGAACTACACAACGGCGAAAAATAGTGGTATAGATAAAAAATAGTTTCCCCTACGTCCTCGGATTGCCCTAATAATTTCGGAGAAATAAAAATAAAAACCCTGAGCTGAATTTGCATGTTACCTCACCGTGAACTTAAGTAAATTTAAATGAATTTAACTATATGTTTTAACTATTTTAACTATATATAAAAAAAAAAAAAAAAATGATACACTGTAATTTGCAAGCCGGTGGGTACAAGTTTTCTACACCGTAAGACACCAAGAATGCAAAGTGTATCCTATGTACATATATACATGGCACTAAATATGACAATTATATTGAAAATTATATTGAAACAATAGGTTCAGAAAACAAATTTTTGAAATTAATTATGCTTATCGCTTTCCTGAAGTGATATTTCAGGTAAGCGATAGGGAAATTATTATTAATCAACTTTCCGTACAACGCAGTTATGCCCGCTGAACAGTTTTTATTACTATTGCAAATATAACAAATCCTTAGCCATTGCGATAAGGATTTTTCTATACCACTATTTTTCGCCTTTGTGGAATTCAGGTTCTATTATTCCTACTCCTTTAGTTTTTCTTCTTACTATCTGCATGTTTCTCTTTGCGTTAACTTAAATTTAATTATTTATTTATATTTATTTTTACCTTATCCATCACATAGGGGGCACCACATATTATTTTGACGACTATTACATTATGTCCTAGATACGGTAAATATGTAGTATATATTATATATTTAATCTTATTTTAATCATTAAATTACGTTCTCTGTCGGGTCAACGATGATTAATATATGCTTACATTTATATTTTACTTATATTTCTTACATTTGATTCTAATAATTATAAAATTTATTTACATTTGATTTATATTTGGCCTATACTGGTTTATATTTGGTTTAGATTTAAATTACTTAGCATATATTGATCATTACAGAAACAGAGAACCTCTTGTCGTTTTTTGCCTTCAGTCTGGGTGGTTGGCCCCAGTTGAAGTCATCCAGATTGTCGCTAAAAAGCGATAATAATTTTTTTTTTTTTATTGCGTTTTCTTATGTCCCTGATAGTATTATTATTTGATTGATTTACTATTATCCTTAACATATATATATATATATATATATATATATATATATATATATATATATATATATATATATATATATATATATAGAAAGGCACTATTTTTTTTTTTATCTCTCTCGCTTTTTTTTTTTTTATTTCTAAATCTTTTTTATTATTATTTCAGTTTATTTCAGTTTATTTCACTTTTTATTTTTATTTATTTACTCATATATTTTTGCTGGTACCCTGGGTTTGGGCTTAACGAGGGATGGGATTTTGTTATTTAGTTTTTATTATTTACTTACATGTTTTTTATTTATTTATGTTTTATTTATTGTTTTATTTATATATATATATATATATATATATATATATATATATATATATATATATATATATATATATATATACTAGGGGGCTTCGCCCCTGCTCGCCAAATCCCATGCACGCTTTTCTACGTAATATGTAGAGGTATGACAGAATAAGTCAAATCTTTTCTACGTAAAAGACACACCTGTCGAAACGCACTGATCGATATCTAATCTAAAATATAAAACAAAATAGAAAGTGTAAGAAAAAACTATAAAAGTAAAATTGTGTGAATGTCAAGTGAATGAAAGTTATTATTAATTGCATGTTTTATCTTAGCCTCTTCACTGGACAGACTGACGGCTATACAGGCCCTCATGGTTATCCAAGCTGACACCATGCTGTAGCTTTTCCTAGCTGGCATGGTGTGGAATACTGACACTGGCTGCTATTAGGGTAACCCCCAGGCCAGTGTGGGGCACAGCTGCAAAAAGCACACTCTACCACAGGAATCTCTTTCCCTATGTTCTTTTATTCCTACCACCTGAGGTGGTTGAGTCTCCTTCCCCCCACCCTGTGTGGCCTGATGGCTCGCCCCACCATCCAATTTCAACTCCCACCCTCTGGACCAGGATGGGCGTCCTGTAACAGGGTCCCCTTACAGTACCACCTTTTAAATCAAGTGAGTGCCTCAACACTGTCCCCTCTGTTCTCTGCCCCATTTATCTCACGCTCTTCCTATCTCCCCATTATCTCCTTTCCAATATATATTTTTTTCTTTTTTGGGGGAGCTCTTCTTGGATGCCTAGGCTACCCCAGGGCTTTCTTCTCTCCTAATGTGTCCTGATCCGTCTCCCCGTGGCGGTGACGGAAATGGAGTTGTTAGTAGCTTTCCACAGCGCCCAGTCTAAGTGGCCAGAGGAACAACACAACCCACACTGATACTTCAAAACAAAACACACACCCTGGCCTTATGCAGAGTATTGTATTCTATACAGAGTAAAAACGCGGAGATGGAGCAGACCCCCGGTGCCGCCAGACAAAAAAACACTATGTCACTGTGATCGACATTTAACCAGGAAATGACCTATATAATTATTTACCTGTGCATTTGTAGTGTGCAGCATTCAATCACTATGTAATTATTTACCTGCGTTTACATAGGTCACTTAGGAAAAGGGGCGCCTCCGTAGCCAGGTGGGCAGGCGTAGCAGTGCATAGCACATGCTTCTTGATTAGACCTGGGTTCGAGCCCGTGACCACCAAATACGGACGGAGGATGCGGAAAAGTCAGGGAATGACCACCGCATATACCCCGAGCAATATGGCCTTAGTTGCTAATGCTCCTAAAAACCAAATAACAACAACAAAAAAAAAAAATAACTTTGGAAAAGGCCTTTTGCTTCGGGTTTCATAATGCATGAGGAATATTGTTGCATACCAAAGAGCAGGACTAAAATATTTCACTGAAATATTTACAAACTGTACAAATATTTAAAATATTTACAAAATACTTAATGACTGTACAGTATTTACAAATATACAATATTCATTAATATGCAAAAAAACGGTACAATGGGACATCAAATGTTTCACAGGGAAGCACGTGCACGAGGTTGGTGAACGTTTTGGAGACAGTTGTCAATAATTAATTGCATTTGTAGCGACGTAATTTCCTCGCCCTCTTCTCCCATTGGCTCTAATAAATATCACTTGGAGTAAAACTTTTTTAATGTATAGAAAGATATATATATTTTTTTCATTTTTTGCCCTGATATTAGGGCAGTAAGAGCTGGTAAACCAGAGGGTTCCGAGGGCGTCCGCGGTACGTGCGTAGTTGCGGCCTACCTCCCCGTGGTGTATTAGCATTAGCATTAGTAGAGGCATATGATGCAAGAAAGCAAGCTTATTCAGCATCAGCCAAAAAAAAAAAAAAAAAACACACCGCTCCCATTTCACCCCTCCGTTCGTTCGAAATACCTGTCAGTTGAGCCTTAAATTTGTTTAGGCTATCAACTTCAACAAAAAGTGACGGAAGTCGGTTCCACCAACCAACCATCCGCTGGCCAAAGGCAAATTTCCGCACATCTATCCGACATCCGTCCTTCCTCAATTTGAATTTATGCCCTCTGAGGTGATTATTTTGAGCAAGATGAAGAATCCCATTGGCATTGAGCATGCCATTCAAAGCCTTAGACACCTCTATCAGATCACCTCGCCGGTGCCTAGTCTCCAGACTCTGTAATTTGCAAAACTTAAGCCTTTCTATGTAAGAGCAACCCTTTGTTCCATTCACTAATCTTGTTGCCCTTCTCTGTACTCATTCCAGCAGCTCTACATCCTTCTTGAAATGAGGCTTCCAGACATGTATACAGTACTCAAGGTGTGGCCTGACCATTGCCTTATACAAGGGAATAATCACCTCCCTATCCCTGCTAAAAAAATTCCTGTATATCATTGACAAGACACCATGAGCTACTCTTGCAGCTCGTCTACACTGCTCAGAGAACTTCATATCTGCCTGCACAATTACCCCCAGGTCCTTTTCATTCTCCACCACTGTCAGTGTAGTACCGCAGAGTTGATATGTTGCTCTGGGGTTACTGTTTCCCATATGTAGTACTTTACATTTGTTAATGTTAAACTTCATTTGCCACCTCTCAGCCCATCTGTTCAACCTTTCCAGATCCTGTTGCAGCAGCATAGCGTCAGTAGTGTCCTTAACAACCCTGCCAACCTTTGTATCATCTGCAAACTTGGACATTAAACTTGATATCCCATCATCAATATCATTCATAAACACCAAAAACAACAACGGATCCAACACTGGACCCTGAGGAACTCCACTAATAACATTAGTCCACGTTGAGCAGTGTCCATTGATTACCACTCTCTGTCTTCTGCCACTCAACCATCCCCTTATCCATAGCAGCAATTTGCCTCCAATGCCACACTGCTCCAATTTGTGCAGCAGTCTTCCATGTGCAACAGTATCAAAAGCCTTTCTATGATCCAAATATATAATATCAAAGTTATTCCCTGCATCCAGTTCTTTTGAGACTACATCATAGTATCCAATCAAATTGGTCAGGCAAGACCTGCCCTTAACAAAACCATGCTGTGTCTGAGCTATAACTGAAGTCTTGTCTAGATGATCCTGCAGTGCTTCTTTAACCAGTGCCTCCATTAATTTACCTGGAACAGAAGTTAAACTAACAGGTCTATAATTACTTGTGTCAGCCTTTGATCCTCCTTTGTGAATTGGGGTCACATTTGCACATCTCCAGTCTATGGGTACCTCCCCTGAGTCCAAAGAAGCTCTCATAATTATGGCTAGGGGTTTGCTTACTTCCTTTGCTGCCTCCTTTAATATAACTGGATAGATCCCATCCACCCCAGGTGCCTTTTTTATGTTTATCCTCAACAATCTCTCCTCCACTTTCCTCTCAGTTATTACAAAATCATCTAGCTCACTGCCAATGTTTACTTTACCTACATCATTCTCCTTCCTGAATAACTCCTCATGCGTGAATGTAGATGCAAAATACTCGTTTAGATTGTTAGCCACCTGAGCAGGATCCTCAACTGTTGAACCATCAATATCCAGTGGACCAATCTGATTCATCCCTTTCCTTCTTGAGTTTAAATAGGTAAAGAACTCTTTTCTGTTTTTCTTTGCATCCTTTGCCAAGGATTTTTCGTAGTCTGCCTTTGCCTGCCTAATCTCCTTTGTGACTTGGTTACAGACCAACTTATATCTATCATAGGCTTCCATGTCACCCATTAATTTGTATGTATCCCATGCATCTTTCTTCTCTGCCACATGTCTCATTAGTTCATCTGACAACCATTTAGGCCTAAACCTTGAACAATATTTCTTAGTTGGTATGTAAAGCCTGGTAGCCTCCAAGATTAGTTCCTTGAATGCTTCCCATTTTGAGTTTGCTGTCGGTAACATCATCAGTTGGTCCCACTGTATAGAATTTAAATACTGTGTCAGACCATCATAGTCGCCTTTACGAAAACAAAAACCCTTCCCTTTACCTCTGATGGTAATTACCTCCTTGCGTAAATCCCACTTCAACACACTGTGATCACTGCCACCTAGTGGTTCATTTACCTGCAGATTCTTAATGCATGAAGAATCACTAGTGATAATCAAATCAAGAGTATTACTCCCTCTAGTTGCCTCCCGAACATGCTGATGTAGAAAACAATCATCCAATAATTCCACAAAAGCCTTGACAGTGTGTGAGTGACCAGCCCCCAAATTCCAGTCAATATCTGGGAAATTAAAATCCCCCATTATAAGACTCTCTGATTTACTGGCCCACTCTATTTCCCTGTACAATATCTTATTATACTCATCAGAGTCATTAGGCCTATAGCACACTCCTACTCTCAATTTTGATTTCCCTATGCTTATGTCACACCAAACTGACTCGACACTGCCCTGTCCATTGATGTCGACTGGCTTCACTTCCTTGGACTTTATGTGTTTCTTAACTAATAGCATAACCCCTCCTCCCCTCCTGTCCTGTCTATCCTTTCTATACACATTGTATTCCCCAAATTCCAGTTCCGCATTACTTATATCTGTGTGACACCACGTCTCTGATATCCCAACAATATCTGCCTTTGATGTTTTGAGCAATACCTCAAATTCATCAAATTTATTTACCGACGGACACCGGGCGGGCAGGCTTTCCAGGTGATCGCCTGCCTGGTGACAAAACGGCCAGAAACAACTAAACAACACAGCAAAACGCACACAGCACAAACATAAAATTACACAGATTTCTGGCCTTTTTCAGTGCTCTGTAATAATCACAGTGTACAAAGGCGGAGTTGAACTGACGTTCAGGGGCCGTCCTGCATAAGATATCATACTTGTCTACCATACATGCAGGTTGAATTTCGATTGTCAGAAAAGATTACGGTGTCGCATTGCTCTTTTGTCCATGAAACATACGTTTTAGCCCAAGCAAGTCGCTTCTTCCTCATTTGTTGGGTCAACAAAGGCTTCTTCTTGGGTCGATATGCATCCAAACCACGTTCCGAAAGCCGTCTTTGGATAGTTCATGCACTTTTTTCAACACCAAAGGCCATCTCAAAGTCCAGCTTTAGATCAGGAGCACTAGCATAGGCATAGCTGTTTCAAATATCGATCTTGGGAAGGCGTAGTCACTCTCTTACGGCCTGATCCAGGTCTTCTCTTCCCATCAAAGGTTTCACGCCTTAATTTCAGTACCTGGGATACTGTTGACTGGTGGTAGTCTATTTTATCAGCGAATGCAAGCGTAGAAAGCCCTTCGTAGGACAGAGCAACAGTTACACTTTTTTTTATTGGTGTCACTAAACGTATGGAGCCATGCTTACACCTCCGCAAAATAGGATACTAATGAGCGTGTATACCCTTCCAACGCCATATTTATAGGAACAGCTGATGCAAAACCTTGCAATTACTGTCTGATGCAAAACCTTGCAATTACTGTCTGATGCAAAACCTTGCAATTACTGTCTGATGCAATAGAAGCGTTATCTAACGCAATACCTTTGCGACAAACAAAATGACTGTAATCAATATCTTATACGTTTCACTACAAATGCTACTTTTTTTAAGGTGATGCAGTTTTTTATCCACCACTGTATATATATAATATTAAAAAATATGTTAAATGATAATTATTATAATAATATAACTATAAACAAAATTAAAATTCATAATGCAAATTACATATACTTATATAATAATTTTATTCTTTATATAGAGTATTAAATAAACATCGATTATAGATCACCACAAAATTAAAAAGACAGCGTACAATGGATACCGTAAACCTTTTTATAATGAAATAGATATATAAATTAAAAAAAAAACATCAGTTTAAGTAACTTAAACCCAAATTACGTAGTACCCATAGAATGTTGTTGCGGCACCCCGGTTGAAAACCAGTGACATAGAGTGTAACTATAAACTGTCAGGTTATCAAGACAAAAAAGATAGACAATTGTAATCTATCTGGCTCTTTATGGGGATAACCCCCCCTTCCCGTACATACAACTATCAATGCACTAGCCACCACGTACGTTTTCAAATGATTGTCGCCTCCCTCCCTGATTCGCCGTATTTGGTCGCCAGTTGCGTCCACGCTGAGAAACAAAGAAGCTCCTCAGATGGCGTTAATTTTCTGGTACACAGTATTCAGTATCAGATGTGTATTAATTATAGGGCGATTTGAACGACCTGTACATTCACAAGCAATTATTAATTAATCAATAACTAATTAAACGATAATTAATTAAAACCAATAAATAATTACTCATAGTGAAATCGTCAAACGGACGACCATATTGAGGAAATACTTCGAATATGTGGATTGCAGAGGTACCTAAGGTACTTTAGAGGGATTCTGATTGAGGTTTATAACATCCTGAGAGAGAGGGTAGTAAAATGAATGAAGGCGAATTTTCACGGATATTAATGATTCTAGAACTAGGGATCATAATTCAAATTTCCAGAGATGTGTTGTAGATTTAATTGTGAGTAGTTTTCTTTTAGCCAGAAATTTAATAATTACTGGAACAGTAGTTATTAATTACTGTTCCAGTAATTAGTTGAGAATAACAGTTAGCTAGGTAGTTGAGGATAACAGCTTTAAAAAAAATGAAGACTTTCATAGATATATTCAGCTATTTGTTGCATAAATATCTGAATCTATCTATGAAAAACACTTCCATTTCACCTACGACTTTTAGAATTGATCAATAATTCAAGGAGCATTAAATATTTCCTGGCGCAATGTCAGGAAGTTATGGTTTATATGACATGTCTGCATGGGCAAAAGTAGCTGACGTTGTAAAGCAGATTTTATTATTATTATTATTTTAGGGTTGCCCGTAATTAAATACATTAACCCGTATTTGTGTCTGTAAATTGCGTATGTTCTATGGTTGATTTGCCTGTTTTGCTGGACGAAAAAACCCCAGTTACTGGGGAGAAAAACTTTGCTATCTACTCCTGAGACCAACTAACTCAGCCACGGAGTGAAAAAAGCCCATTAAAGTTCCTCGCGTCATCGACGGGATTCGAACCCAGGCCTTTTCCACCCGGTGTGGGGAGGACGGTGCGATACCACTGTGCTACTCGCGCAGGTTGTAAAGCAGATGTCATCTTTTAAGGACACAAAAGGTGATATTCAAAAAAAAAAAACTATTATTTTTAGGCCACCCGAATAATTAAATTTATCTGCCACGCTGTGTCTCTTATCTCTGTTAATCGCATGTGTTCTATGGTCGATTTGTCTGTTTTGCTGGACGAAAAACCCCAGTTTCTGGGGGAAACGTTGCTATCTACGCTTAAGACCGACTAAATGAGCCACAGAGTGAAAAAAGCCCATTAAAGTTCCTCGTGTCATAGACGGTATTCGAACCAGGCCTTTTCCACTCAGTGTGGGCAAGACGGTGACGATACCACTGTGCTACTCGCGCAGACAAAAGGTGATATTGTTGAACAAGTTGACACTAATGATATTATGAGTAGGAGATTTGAGGACTTACTTAACAAGTACAGAGCAGTTCACTCTGGGAGGGTACTCTGTATTACCGAGACCTTGTATATGCTGTTTATGGTAGGGGTACAGTAATTGGCGAAGTAAAATTCGCCACACACTGGTATGACTCAGTACACGCTCTTGCAGAGCAACCCTCCCTGTTGAAATCCCTGGATTTTGTTCTATTCTTTCTAAACATACATACATACATATTCTTTCTAAACGATACCACTGTGCGCGTGTAGCACAGTGGTATTGTCACCGTCCTCCCCACACCGGGTGGAAAAGGCTCGGGTTCGAATCCCGTCGATGGCGAGAGGAACTTTAATGAGCTTTTTTCACTCCGTGGCTGAGTTAGTCGGTCTCAGGCGTAGATAGCAAGGTTCCCCCCCAGAAACTGGGGTGTTTTTTTTGTCCAGCAAAACAGGAAATCGACCATAGAACACACGCCATAGAGCAGACATAAGACACAGCACGGGAGATGAATTTAATTATTCGAGTGGCCTAAATATAATAGTGTACGAACACGTTATGCTTTAATGTTAATGAAGAGCGCTCCACATCATGAAAAAGGTCGGTGTATCTAATAACCCCAGGGGCTGACATCTGGTGAGTATGGGCACAGCACACCATTCATTCATCATTCTTCTCTTTCTTGGATATCATCATAGAAGGATATCATCATTCTTCTCTTTCTTGGTGATTCTCTTTCTCTCTCTTGGGGCAATTCAGAATTTTTATTTTATTTTGGCTGGCGCAGCATAAATCTCAGACTTCCTTGCACCATATGGCTAATAATAACATTAAAGTGGCCACAGTGTATACGCCATACATTGTCCGTCCAAATTCGTTTTCAGGGTTTCATCTGATTGTGGTTTAGCACTCTCTTTAACATACCATCGTAATTTATGAAACGAGCCCATTTAAGTTTATTTACTACTGAGGTCAACTCTGCATGAATTGTTTAAAGAATCTAATGTTTACGTCGGTTTCAAGTCACTGTGATGATATTGGCTATTATAGTGCTTGAATGTTTAAAACATTTCAATTTTTTTTTTTTTATTTGGATGCCGTTGAGAGGTGCTGACATCTATCGCTTCATATAACGATGGTCACTTGTTCCGTCCCTGTTCTTTGGCGTCATCTATGGAGCGGGAAAGACAACTAAATTTTCGCTGAGCAACAATCCCGTCATGCATTCGAATGTTTCTCGTTCAGCATGGCGTCGGAATTTAACGTTGGTGATCTTGTGTGGTAAGTGGATTGTAATTTTCAGTAATTAGGATTCTGTGAATCCTTCTCTGTAGGGCTAAGGATGAAACAGACTCTTATTGTTTATTTTTACTTGTTTAGGGCGAAAATGAAAGGATTTTCTCCATGGCCTGCCCGGGTGAGTACGCTTTGTGTTTCTCAGTTTAAATTGCTCCGACAACAGTTGCGCGGCGTCCATGCTTCTATACGGCTAATCTGTACTTCCCAACACCTAAATTAGTATTTATAAGACTTGTAATAAAGCCTTTTACTTGGAAAGTGTACTATATTAGAACGTTTTGTTCGCTTTAAGTATTTAAATAATAATTTTCACACTTGGAATGCAATGATGGACAGTTGAGTATTATATTACAAAGTGGAGAGCGTCTGCTTGCCGTTATTGGATCAAACCTATCTCCAAGTAACCGCCGGCCTCTCGATTCATATTCGATAACTGCGTATATCATGTGGCCGGTGTTACTTTGTGTAATGTAGTTTTATTTCATTTTTAAACATATTACAGTAGAGAACCCAAAATAAACAAAATGTAGAATATTTTCAGATTTCTTAATGGACACCCTCCACTTGATGTATTTTTAACATTTCATGTGCATTAGAAAAGAATATATAATAACACAAATTTCTAATAACATTTTGTCCATTTCAAATATTTAAATTTTAATTTTGACATGCATGTGACCCCTGGGTTTGCGAAACAAAAATTTGAATCATTGCCAAGTGACAGTTTTGTATGTAACGGGTTCTTCGTGGGTGGTGGTGGCGGCAAAACTTTTTATATAGATATCCTCTGAAATAGAAAAGGCATTAATGTATTCCACAATATATCTACACATGTATATGTCAGAGGTGATATTAGTCATTTATTATTATTTTTTTTTACTGTTGATCATATGATGTTTTTAGTGTGATATAAATTCTACAAACATGGCAATTTTAGGTGATAACCTAGGAGGTAGATGCTGATAACTATAAATACCTAAAAACTTAGAAAGTGCAAACAAAATTCACAGTTTTTGTGTGAAGAATTTTGAACACTGCTACTTCTAACAACTTTTTAAAGATAAATATGAACATTGCTACTGAAGGTAATGTCCAAGTTTGTTTGGAAAAATTGAATAATTGTATTGCATGAAAGTAATCACTTCTTGATTCATTACAACTGTGATTTGGGCCAATTTGTAGTTTTCTGCTGAAAGAACTGTAATCCTGTTTTGCTGAGTAAATGTGAATAATACAAGTAATGGTATACTAATCTGCTGTATATCCTGTTTCTCATAACATAAAAAAATAAATAAAAATATTGCATACTCAACCTGAGTGGCAAACATATAGATGACAATAATACCAAGGCTGTTAAGAGTATAATATAACACATTTGTTCTAGAAATTAAAAAAAAATAATAATAATTTTTTTCATATAAAGTAGCAAGCATCAAAAATTATTAGTGAAGCAAAAAGTGGCATTATGTATGTGAGGGCCAGATAAAAATTGTTGAGAATTCATGAAAAAACAGATGATAAAATTTGGAAATTATCACTTACTCAATTTTGGCTAAGTGATATAATTTGAAGAAATAAAGTTAGTGTAACAGATAGTTGGCATTTTTTCTTTTATATGTGCATTTCTAAGAATCTCAGAAATTAAAACTATTATTCAACTTCCAGTAGATGCTGGTTAGAAGTATTGTCATAGGTAGTAAACAAGATTTCAGATTATCAGCTGTGTTAATGATGTGAAGACACAGTGGTGTTCCAAAACCATAAGTTGTGAATGTCGGGCATAAGAAGAATTGAACATTGACACTTCCTCTTATTATAATTTCATACCCAAATGCTAACATTATTCCTTTTGTGAGCCATAAGAAAGTGGTTTTAAGAGCTTCTCTGATTTTTAAAGTAAATGTTTTACATACATTCTTATATAATTTCTTTGTTACCTGATTATATGATAATGATTAAAAAAAGTAGGCAGTACCCTGGGACAGACTAACCAGAAGGGGTTGCCAACAAAAGGATTAAAATAATATAAAACTATCAAGCTAGACAGCAAATTATGTAAATAACACTGTGATAATTATTACACAAGCTGAGTTCAAAAGTCAACAGAAATAGGCTTGATCATATTATTATAGGCTAAGTGGCCTATAATGTCTAGTTAATGCTGATTACACCAGATGTTGCTTTGTTAATGAAAAATGAGTCAATCTGGTAACACTGTTATAGAACAGGCTCAAATCTTAGTTTTTGGTGGTGAAACTACCCTACTGAGTCAAGTTTGGGATATCATGAAAGTCACATTCTGCTGCCAAAAGTTTCATTAAAAACAGACAGTGCTTCCCATTATTTGGAGTTGAATATAAGTGTGTCAGGAGTAAACTTAGCGAGAAACCCATCTATGCATTAAGTTAGTAGAAGAAAATTTTCAGTAGAGGTGATATCACAAATGACTTTGAAGAAATGCCAAAATGGAGGAGGAATATGCAAGTTGATTTGAAAGTTACTACCTATTTTGGGAATATAAAAGATGTAATCGAACAGTGCTTCTTAGACAACTTAACAACTGAGCATAGCACCATTATTGTCAACCTCTCAGTTTGAGTGCTACATTTTCTGCTGACCATGAAGTACTCAGGAATACTGCCACTCACTTTCCTGATAAAAACCTTGGCTTTCACTGGTAGACTATTTCTTTAGTCCATTGCCAAAAGAAGGGATTCATCAGGTGGTCAGATCAGGTCTCCTTTCTGCTACATCCATCTGTTAGGGTTAATGTCTAACCAGTTTTGCACAGAAATACTGATATTGGCAGAACACCATACTGCATAAAAAATCATTTTCTATGGTTGGGTAATGCAGGAGAACCAATATTTTGAAATATAGCAAGCCATCTTTCTGAATTCATAGTATCTTGTAAAATGTATTGGCAGAGGAATTATTTTTATAGAATTTGTGGGCTTTCTGTTTCTCTTTAAATAATAACTAATGAGTATTCCATGATGGTTTACTGGGGGTGGAAATAGCAAATTTTTTGACATGGAGAACCAGTGAGCAAATCAAAAGCAGGCATCTGATAAAGGAACATCTTGATTGGGAGAAATTCATCACAGCTGGTAGGCAACAAGGTAACCAATCTGTAATTGAGTATGGTCTCATTTGAATACATATTTTTCAGTTGAGAAGATACCAGTGGCATTGCACAGGGGGCTATCTAGCTAGCCATCCAACCTTGTGAGAAGGGGGAGTTCTGTTCATTAGTTTCATCATGTATACAGTGAAAAAAAAAAAAACTTGCAGTTCAATAACTGTACATTTAATTTGAAAAGTACAACGTTCCTTTTCGATTCTAAAACAAAAATGTTAACTCTGTTCTTCTCAAGCATGTGACAATTAAAAAAAAAAAAAAGTTCTTGGAGACTGGCTGCCTCTCTTAAAGGACAGAGCAGCATTATCCATTGCTAAGCAAAGTGGTCATCTATCATGTAAAACAAAAAAGTTCCTGCATAATCCTAGAAAATTGTGTCAGTGAGGTGTTAAAAATGTCACAAAGCAGTTTGGCAAATCCTCAATAACATATAAGAATGAAACCATATCAATTGAAGCTATTGAATGAAGTCAGCGAGGACAACAAAGTGTATTTTAAAATCAATAACGAAAGCATGTGAAAGTCCATATGATTATGCAATGTTATTGATGTAGCAACATAATTTTGTGTTGAAGTGTAAATTGGCACAATATTATGTGCATGTGGATACATTGAATCCTCCTGTATTTGTTGAAACCACCCAAAGGTAAGCGTTTTCTGCAATGTCAGAGGGAAAGGTTTCTGCCCCCCCCACCTCCTGAAGATAATTATGATAGGAATCATCTACTTTCACCTGTTACACCAATGGCTGTTTCCTACTAGGCAATGAGAAGATATTCATTATGTAATGAGTACCTCCTCATTGTTGGATTGGCTTTCTTGATTGAGCTTTCCTCTGTGGATTTTGTAAAGGATGATGTATACATTCCCTTAATGTCACTACACTACAAAAACTGAGGTATCAGATTACAGCATATGGGCTACAGCAATTCTGTGGAAAGAACTTGACTATCAACTAGATGTGCTGAATCACACAAGGTGCCCACATAGAACATGTAGATCAGGGCAAAAAACTTTGCATTTTGGAATCATTTGGTGCATTGCACATTTAAATTAAATGTTTAGTTATTGTGCTGTGAGTTCTTGGGTTACCTATGGCATCATGAGAAACCCCGTACAGTTAAATAAATGTTCGGCATCTTTTAAGTCCTTTGTTCGAGAGGAAGGAATTCAGAAGTGCTAAGTGCAGTCCTCTTTGCAGTCTGAACAATTTAATGTAAACAGTGAATTACATTTCAGGTAGGCGCCTCCGTAGCCAGGTGGAAAGGAGCAGCAGTGCATAGCACACGCTTCTTGATTAAACCGGGGTTCGAGCCCTTCACCACCAAATACGGAGGATGCGGAAAGATCAAGAGAATGACCACCGCATATCCCCAGAGCAATATGGCCTTAGTTGCTAATGCTCCTAAAAACCAAATAACAAACATTTCAGGTGCATTAGCAAATAGTAATAATTTATGATTTATAGCAAAAAAAAAAAAAAAAAGAGCAAAAATAGCAATGACTGTTGTGTATGAACTAAGAGCACATAGTTTCTGTGCATCCACCATATTGACCATTAACTCTCCCAATCAGTGCATGACAATGAACATAATATCCATTGCTTCAGTTACAATAACAGTATATGGATAATCTGTATGAAAAAGAAATAATAAATACTAATTTCTATTGGTTAAATTTTAATAAAATTTGGAAAGGGTCAACAAATCATTCTAAAAGAGCCAGATATAAAATTCCATGAAAATCAGTCTGTTGAGAATTGAGTAATTACATGTGAATGAATGGACAGAGAAGTGCTAATTGTTAGATTTCTGTGGGGCCAATTTTGATCAAATTTGGGATTACTTAAAAGCCTCTCTAAAAGAGCCAAATATTAAATTTTGTTACTATCAACCCACTAGGAGTCAGAGTTATTACATGTGGATGGACAGACAAAAATAATAATTGTTGGCTTTCTGTTGGTCCAGTTGCTAAAAGAGCAAAATATAAAATTTTATGAAAATCCATCTTCTAGGAGTCAGGGTATTATGGGCAGACAGTAAATGATTGAAGATAATAGGCACTATGCATATGTGTTAATGTGCCTAGTAGTGATGTGACAAACAATATACAGTCAAACCTTTAAAATCCAACCGTAGGAACTGATCTTTGCAGGATCTTGGAATTTTCTAGATTTCAGATAATGATATCATAGAAATTATTTCCCCTACAGAAAGGGTAAAGCATAGTTTAAACAGTCAATTTAATGAAGCCCCAATGTCAAGCATCTTTGACAATACAACTTTTTCTACAATAGAAAGTGACCTATACATGTATTTTGGAAATAGTAATAGTATTCACTATATAGGACAAAGGAAGATACAGGCTTTTGCTGCACTCCCAAAAAAAAAAAAAAAAAAAAAAAAAAAACACACCAAGCAGATAAGAAAATTCAAAGGTCAACTATCCAGTTGACCTTTGAATTTGTTCAAACTGTCATGCCAGCCCCAACTATGAGGGCAACTTGTTCTAGCAATCAGTGACTCGCTGGCTAAAAGAAAACTTCCTACAATCTGATCTAAACCTCAACTCCTGTAATTTGAATTAGGACCTCTAGTTCTGGAATTCTATATAACAATGAAAATTCTACCATTCATTTTACCAATCCCTCTCAGTGCCTTGCATAATCATGACATCCTTAACCTTATTTGTATCTTTTGGCTTCAGTACTTTTCACTGCTTTGAAACTATCCCATGCTATCTTTTCTGCTCTATTTGACTGCCCAGCTCTGCAGTCATCCATTTTGGCATTCTCCTCCTGTAATATTTTCATAATGGTGGTATGTATGCATTCCTGGCTTCTGTGATTTTTACTTTGAATATTGCATAATTCAAATCTATTAGTCCACCCTCAGCAATCCGTCCAATTCATAATGCCGTATAGCGCCTTGAACTATCAAAATCCCATCTTCTGTAGTTAAAACTCATGCCTTTACCTTTAACTAGTGCAAAGTCTTCATCTTCTTCTTCCAACTGACAATTATATGATCACTTTCAGACAATGGTTCCTGCACTTTAAGCTATGTGATTTCATCTGATTCATTAGTAATGATGAGGTCAAGAATATTCTCTCACACCTAATACTTTATCTGGTACAAATAATAATCTAGTTTATTTTAAAAAAATTTTTTTCCCATGGTTATTTTCCCTCCCACTTATTCCAATCAATCTGAGGAAGATTAAAATCCCCCACAATAAGACATTCATGATTGCTTGCCCATTTAAGTGGCAAATGGACAAAAGTTGCAAAGTCAGTGTTTACAAATGGCAATTTAAAAGTTCCAAAAATATTCTCAATTCAGTAATGTTCAGCAAGTCATTACTTCTGTCTTATATTTCATGTACAAATAGTGAAACTCGGATTGCTTATTATAGTGAGTTTGTAATGTTTTCACAAGCAGAAATTAGATAATCCTATAACCTGAAGAAGAAAAAAATATATATATACAGTGGTACCTTGGATTGCGAGTAACTTGGTCTACGAGTGTTTTGCAAGACGAGCAAAAATTTTTAATAAATTTTAACTTGATAAACGAGCGAGGTCTTGCAATACGAGTACAGTCAGTCCTCGTATAACACGTGTTTACACTACACGAATTCGATCATACATGATTTATAAATACGCGAACGATATCTTATATAACACGAACCGAATTCGCTTATGCATGATTCGCCTTTGTGTTTACGAGAAATGGCAGTCGAACGCAGAATCACCCCAACTGAACGCAACACGATAGGAATGAAGAGGAGATTCTGAAAATGTATTTATGTTTTTTATATCAGTGAAGGGGAAAAACATTTCGCCATAATAATGTAAAAACCCACACAATTCCAGCTATCGGTATAATCGCAAATGCAATTAGATCGAGTTTACTACCAGTTTATAACAGATTCCACTAGCAGAAACGTAACTGCAAATTTTTTTGTTTTATGGTAGTAACCCCTAGAAATGTGCTTTAGTAAAATGTGAGGTGTTAATCTCTGCCTTTACGATGTTGTTTATTCAGTTGTTACACGCCCGCAGCTTTATGTGTATCACGTGTGCCCCCTCATTTTGTAATAGTGCGAGCGATGAATCTGTTTAACGACAGTGCAATGTCATATTTCCGTGAAATCCTCAAGAGGAGGCAAGTGTCATTGGAGAGGTTCCTTGTTAAAGTCGCACAAAAAGAAAGAGTCAACAGATAGCAGTGATTCCGTTAGTGACAGTGAAAGTCGTCCTACCATAAATCCGATTGCTTTATGTATATTAAATTTAAATATTAAAAATATGAAAAGGTATGTATGTATTTTGTATTAAGGATTTTTACAGTATATGAATATTTTTGAGTTTTGGAACAAATCATCTGGGTTTCCATGATTTCTTACGGGAAAATTCGCTTTGATATACGAGTGCTTTGGATTACGAGCACATTTCCGGAACGAATTATGCTCGCAAACCAAGGTACCACTGTGTATATATATACAGTCAAACTTCCCTGTAACGAATTCGATAAATCCAGCGAAAAAATTCGTTATACAGAGAATAACTTTTTTATTAGAAATTATCTAATTAGAATAATGAAAACGAATCTACATTTATTGTTAATGTATTTTATTTCAAAAACATACTTATTTAAATTACGTTTACACAATTTTCGCTGGTAAGTATCACAAATCAAAAAAAAAAAATCTGTAATTTTCGTTTGCACAGTACAATTAAAAAATTGTCTGATTCTCAAAGAAAATCTCACATTTGTTCAGAGCATTAAAAACATTATCAGGAACATTTTCACAAAACTAGACACATGAACCGGCGCCTCCGTAGCCAGGTGGGAAGGAGCAGCAGTGCGTAGCACATGCTTCTTGATTAGACCGGGGTTCGAGACCATCACCACCAAATACAGAAGATGCAGAAAGGTCAGGGAATGACCACCGCATATCCCGGAGCAATATGGCCTTAGTTGCTAATGCTCCTAAAAAAACCAACCAACCAACCAACCAACCCATACGAACCGTTATTCAAGCGTTAATCATTTCTACGGGTTGTTCTGATGCGTCATTGTTAATTTCTTCGTGATCATGGTCGCGTTTAACACTGTTCAGCAGTATTTCATCTTCATTTGGATGTACTGCTGTGATCTACATAAACATAACTATCCAGTGTTATTTCATTTTCGATCGTTTCCAGACGATTCTAATAATGTCCAAAAGTTTTTCATTTGTGAAGGGGGCAGGTCATCTAGTTCGACTTCTGTATTCAATGCAAATCCCGCTTTCGAAAAACAATTTTGAATAGTATATTCAGTGACATCGTTTGTCCAAACTTTTGCCAGGTCAGAGATGCAATCTCTAAGGTTAATTGTAACCTCCAAGTTTCTATTTTCTGATAACGCATTGACAATCTTCATTATTATTCTCTTTCGATAATGAAATTTAAAATTTTTAATAATGCCTTGGTCCATTGGCTGGAGTTTTGACGTTACATTTGGTGGTAAAAACAACTTTGCACTTTTAAGTTTGGCAGAAATACTGGCAAGCTGTGCCGGACAGTTGTCAGTTACCAACACGATTTTCCTTTTTTCTTTTGTTATACGCTTGTCTAGTTTTAATATCCATTCTTCAAAAATATCACTTGTCATCAGGTGGTGGATGACTTTCATCAACCAGTGAAATACCACCACTTTGCTTATTGGAGGCTTGAAGTGGTGAAACCCATGTTTAGTCTCTTGAGCAAAGTTTCCGGCACCCCCCCCCACCTCCCATACTTGTCTTTCAACCCATGCATAACCCAAGCACGGTACTAAGTACTATAGGTTCTAATACCTCTCGTGTTTTGGGGTACACATAAAAAAATAAATAATAAATAAAAAAAAAGGTGTAGTCAACCTCCAAAGATTTTGTGCCTCTAAAACATCTTGGGTTTTTTGATATTCCGATGACTAAAAGTCTTAATTTTTCACTTCCTGTCATATTTGCTCCAACTAGCACAGTGATTCTTTCTTTGCTTTGTTTTCCACCAAAACATTTATCATCCTTAAAAGCAAGTGTTCTATTCGGTAAACATTTAAAGAATAAACCCATTTCGTCAGCATTAAAAACATCCTTACGCTCATATTCTTCCAAAATCTTCTTTAACAATAGACTGCATAAAATATGTTCATCAAATAATTATGTAAACATTGAACTTGCAACCATACAAGCCACCGGCGTACTACGGTATTGTTCCTCCAACTGTTGCAATCTTCTTTCCTTACATTAACACTTTCTCCACAAATAACGTTTTCCACAATTCTGTGGCGCTTCTTAAATTTATCTAGCCATCCAGTGCTCGCATTAAATTCTGTATGTCCAAAGGATTATGCAAATTTCAGAGCTTGTTGCTTAATTATTGAATATCCCGATATTGGGATATTCTTTTCACGTATCACTTGCACCCATATTAGAACAGCTTTATCAACATCTTCGTATATACACAACTTAATTCGCTTCTTGTCTTCTCCTCCTTCGATTGCATTTAAAATTGATTCTCGATTTTTTTTAAAATCGTAGATAAACTGCTTGCAGATGTGCCATATTTCTCCGCAACATCTTTTTTCTTAAAACCCTGGTCAATATCATAACAATCTTTTCTTTGTCATTAATACTTAAACACTTTCTCTTCGACATTGTTTTCGCAATTGTAAAAATTACTGGACTGCAGCTCTTGCCGATACATACACCGCAAACTTCGCTGCACTGACCATATAGTGAATTGTTAGTACTGTACCGCCTACTCAATGACGTTCGCTTGCCAATTCAACTGTATCACTCCCTTTGAAGAAATATACGACTTTGTGAATTTCTTTTATTCTGCTTTCATTCATATATACACGAAAGAAAATTTATGATTAACGTATGTTGTATGTTACTTTTCAGAAAAGAAAAAAAAATACAAGAGCATATAGCCTATGTGATTGATGACAAACGAAATTAAAAAAAAAAAAAAAATCATAGAAACCATCTACTGGGAGTCCAGTTAGATGAGAACGGACATATCATATAAAGAGTGACATGAAGGTCACGTGGTACAATTTAGGTGAGAAGTGAATGTCACTCAGTAGGCGTTACTAAAAACCGACTATGGTAGCATTCTGTGTATTGCCGCTGCAGCGTGCTAAAGGTTTACCGCAGCGAATTTCGTTTTCCCCTGAGCCAACATCAATTTACAAATCTACGCTATTTATTGTAAAGTTTACGACCACTTTTAAGAAAACCCATTTGGTTTAATAACTACCAAAAATGAAACAAAGACCCTCCTATGGGCGTCAATGGCCACAAGTGTTCACTAAAAGGATTATTATTTAATTCCAGATGCTAATGTGCAATTTCGGAAAGAAGGAGGCAGTATATTTGAGCGGTTGTTTAGCAATAAATACTTGAAAATCTTCAAAAATGCTTTTACTAATTTTTTTAAAAAATCGTTATAGAGAGACTAACACTTCGTTATATGGGGTTAATTTTACATGTAATTTCGTTTCAAGGTGCAATGTTTCGCGAAAAAATTCGTAATATAAAGAAATTCGTTAAATAGAAGTTCGTAATAGAGAAGTTCCACTGTATATATATAGTGATATTTTTGGAGCACAAAAATATCAATAAGTAAACTCCTTCATGCTCTGAGGCTTTAGCCAACAAATGTCTTTTAGACTAAACCAATGCACACCATCGGGCATATCTCGTATTGTGGAGTTATACTTCATAACTGGGTTGTCACTATCGCAACACCAGGGTACCTGCCAATGAGAAACCAATAAGCTTCTAAATGGTGCTGCCTGGGTGGTTCACAATGAGGTATAATTAAAACGATACATTAAAACTACCTTAGTAGTGTAAATGATGTTTGTGCATTAACCAGTGCATGAGTAAACTCCTTCATACTCTGAGGCTTTAGCCAACAAATGTCTTTTAGAATAATGAATATTATGAAAGTATTTAATAATGTACATTCCAGGTTGAAATTTATCTTGGAAGGAGAATGTAATAATGCTAATAATATATTAGCCCACAAATGTTTGCTAGCATTTAACCAATTTTTGAATGCGTATGAATAATGTACTGCATACCTTATTTTGGAAAACAAAGTCAACATTTTTTTTCACATGGGTTTATGAATCATGCATACCCCGAGAAATTAATATTTACTATACATTAAAGAGCAAACCAGACAAATTACAAATAAAACAATTTTATTTGCATTCCTTACATTCAGCAGTGTTTTTCATCTCTCATACAATTATTTAAAAATACAGAATACAAGATAGTCGTGAAACCCATCTGTAAACTAGTCCATATTCAAATCTCAGTTATTTCACAGACCAGCTGATCCTTTTCAGAAATTACCTTAATTTTAGTATTCCTTGTACCAGTATACCCAGTTAAACTCTGATGCTTCATATCAGGGTTTAACTAGGTATACTACGAAATGGAGATTTCAAACAACATGTAGCATCAATTCCAGCTAATTGTCTTGGAGGCCTCAGAACATTCACATCATTCCATTACTTGTAAGTTTTTATTTGCCTTTGAAAACATCAAAATAATGGACATAAGTATGATACCACAAAATTACTGATCGCCGAGACTTTAGAAATGACATTACACTGAAGTAGTAGTAGTAATGGAGGCAAGTAATGCAAGAAAGCAAGCACATGAGCTTGTGTAACATCAGCCAAAAAAAAAAAATAAATAAATAAAAATAAACCAATTTCATACATCTATTCCTTCTAAAAGTTTGTCCAATCCCTCCTTGAATTTATTTAAGCTATCAACTTCCACAACGACAGATGGAAGTTTGTTCCAGCAATTAACCACCTGCTGGCTAAAGGCAAATTTCCACATATCTATTCTACAACTTTCCTTAATTTGAATTTATGCCCCATCAGAATTCAGCATGCTCAACCCATTCAAGGCCTTATACACCTCAATCAGATCACCTTGCAGGTGCCTAGTCTCCATCCGCTGCAATTTGCAGAACTTAAGCCTTTCTTGGTAAAAGGACCCCTTTGTTCCCCTCACTAATCTTGTTGCACTTCTCTGTACACGCTCAAGCAACTCTACATCCTTCCTAAAATGAGGCCTCCAGACCTGTATGCAATACTCAAGGCATGGTCTGACCATTGCCCTATACAAAGAAATAATCGTCTCCTTTTCCCTACTAGCAAAATTCTTGTATATCATTGACAATACCCCATGACCTGCTCTGGCAGCCTGTCTGCATTGCTCAGAAAACTTCATATCTGACTGCACAGTTACTCACAGATCTTTTTCATTTTCTACCACCATAAGTATAGTACCACACAGTTGGTACGTTTCTCTGGGGTTATTTATACCCATATGCAGTACTTTGCATTTCTCAATGTTAAACTTCAGTCACCACTTCTCAGCCCATCTATCCAAATTTTCTAGACCCTGTTGCAGTAGCACACTGCCATTACTGTCATTAACAACCCTGCTAACCATTGTATCATTTTCAAACTTCGACATAAAACCTGATATACCTTCATCAATATTATTGATAAATATACAAAACAACAGTGGGCCCAACACTGAACCCGGGGGGACTCCACTAATAACATTAGTCCATGAAGAGCAGCGTCCATTGATTACCACTCAAATTTGTCAGACAAGCTTTCCTTTAACAAACCCATGCTGTGTCTGAATTATTACTGCAGCCTTGTCTAGGTGATCCTGCAATGCATCTTTTACAAGTGACTCAATTATTTTCCCCAGAACAGAAATTAAACTAACTGGTCTGTAATTACTCGTATCACCCTTAGATCCCCCCTTTGTGAATTGGGGATACATTTGCATATCTCCAGTCCGTGGGGACTTCCCCCGAATCCAACGATGATTTCGTAATTATGGTTAAGGGTATGCTTACTTCCTTTGCCATCTCCTTTAATATAACTAGATAGATCCCACCCACCCCAGGTACCTTTCTGATGTTTAACTTCAACAATTTCTCCTCCACTTTGCTCTCAGTTATTATAAAATCATTAAGCACCCTGTTATAGTTTGATAAACATCTGGCATTTTCCTCCCTTAATAATTCCTCATGTGTGAATCTAGATGCAACACATGCATTTAGATTATCAGCTATCTGAGCAGGATTATCAACAGTAGAACCATTGATATCAAGTGGACAGATCTGATTCATCCCCTTCCTTTTAAAGGTTATATAAGTAAAGAAATCCTTGCTGTTTTTCTTAGCATCCTTTGCCAAAGATTTCTCGTAACCTGCCTTCGCTTGCCTGATCTCCTTTGTGACTTGTTTATATACGTCATAGGCGTCTGTGTCACCTGATAATTTATATGTATCCCAATCATTTTTCTTCTCTGCCACCAGTCTCATTAGTTCATCTGACATACATTTAGACCTAAACCCTGAACAATATTTCTTAATCGATATGAAAAGGCTAGTAGCCACAATTAGTTCCTTGAATGCTTCTCACTTAGAATTTGCTGTTGATAACATCATCAGTTGGTTCCCCTGTACAGAATTTAAAAACTGTCTGAGACCACTGTTCACCTTTATGGAAGAAAAAACCCTTCTCTTTACCCCTGATTGTAATTATATCTTTAAGTAATTCCCACTTCAGTACACTGTGATCACTGCCACCTAGTGGTTCCTTTATCTGCAAATTCTTTATACACAAATAATCACTGCTGATAACCAGATCAAAAGTATTGTGCTCTCTGGTTCCCTCTCGAACATGCTGCTGCAGAAAACAGTCATTGAATAAATCCCCAAAAGTCTTGCTAGTGTGCGAATGACCAATCCACAAGTTCCAGTCAATATCTGGGAAGTTAAAATCCCCCATTATAACACACTGATTAACTGGCCCATTCATTTCTCTGTACAGTTGTTTGTTGTACTCATTAGAGGCATTAGGCCTATACTCCTACCCTCAATTTTGCTTTACTAGTGCTTATGTCACACCAAACTGACTCAACATTGCACTGTTCATCTATGTCAACAGGATGCCACTTCCTTAGATTTTATGTTTTTCTTAATTAACAAGATAACACCACCTCCCTTTCTGTACGTATTGTACTCCCCAAATTTGAATTTCCCACAAATGCCATAAATATAAGAACTTCATATTTACTATCTGACTAATTGCATGAGCTCAAATAAAAAGCCTTCCTGATGCCACAAGGGTTATTTAAAGTCTCATTTGCTTAGTATCAAAGTTTAACTTATCTGTGAGTGCGACTTGTTTGTTGAAAAGTCCTGTCCAGCTTAGAGTTCAGCTATTTTATCATTTTAATAGACTTTTCTTTTGGCATCTGTTCAATGCATTTCTGCATTCTTGTGTTATTGGCAGATGGGCACCTTTAAGGTAAGTGCCTTTTTTTAGATCTTTTAGAAAGATTTGTTGATCCATTCTAAATTTCATTAAACTGGACCAACAGAAATGCAGAAAATCTGTATTTTATTTTTTCATATATTCTAATATTTCTGTATATAAATACAAGTTTTGTATGTTTGGATGTTAATTGAGAAGGAAAAGTCAAGACTGACAGCAACTTTTCAGTATATATATATTTTATTAGTCCCTGAAAGGGTTTTAGGCATTTTCCGATTCTGTGGACACTGCCCTCTTCAACCTCTACTTTTCATTATTGAAGAAGTAAAAGTTCAATCGATGCCAAATTTTCGACATGTCCCAGGGGAGCTTCTGAGCCCATAGTCCCCATATGCAACCCTTTCCTCCCCTCTCGTACCTATATATATAAATGACATCAGATTTACACCAAATTTCCTTTTCAGCACATTTTGTTAATTCCTAGGGAGATTTTAATTCCAGTTCAGGTTCCAAGTGTGCAGAGGTTACCCCCCCCCACAGAACCACTATTATAGATTTAGAACAGCAACTCTGACCATTTTCAAGCATTTGGGATTTATTTAAAATATTCTTAAGGACCTCTGTACCAAATTTAATGTCAATTGATTAACCCAGGGTTCTCAAACTTTTTTTGCTGCTGCAGCACTCTTAAATAATAAATGAAACTTTAACGAAATAAAACAATGATGGAATCTTACACTTTATAATATTTGGAAGTATTATAATCATTGCCTTGGAATAAGTATTACGATCATTGTCTTGGGAGTAAGCAAAAAAACAATCGTATTTCAAACCTCAGGCAAATTAAAAAAAAAAAAAAGAAAGACTTAATTTGATTGTGACAGCTTGAGAAAATTTGGGTTAATTCATTTCTTCCCTACCCTCCAAAAAAAAACACTAACACTCAAATCCTATCCCACAGCGATCCATCACATAAAGTTCAGGTGAACAGTTCCTGAATTTAAAAAAATGGCAAAGGTTTGGCAGTATTTTTTTTATTTTTATTTATTTATTATTTTTTTTTTTTTTTTGTAAACCCCAAACACGAGAGGTATTAGAACCTATAGTACTTAGTACCGTGCTTGGGTTGGAGGTTGAGAAGACGAAAGAAGATATTTGTTGACATTGGACTTGAACTTCTGTAGACTGTAATTTTCAGGAAATACGTATGAAGGAAGGTAGTTCCAGAAAACAGCAGTTGAATGAATAAACGAGGAAGATGAAAAGTTGGTTCTGTGGGTTTGAAGTCGGACAGTAAATGGATGTTGGCTGGTGGCGGCACGTGTTCGGACTGTTTTGAAAGAGAGAGCGGGAATTATAGAAGCCAATTCAGAAGAACAGTGCCCATGGAAGTATCTGTAGAAGAGGCATGCAGCAGAAAAAGTACGTCTATGAGAAAGCGAGTGGAGAGACTCTGTTCGAGATGAATCATTAATTAATTTAACTGCCCTCTTCTGAATGGAATCAAGAAGTCTGAGAGAGGTTTCGGGGTCACCACCCCAGATGTGGGAACAATATTCCATGGCAGGGCGGATTTGCAATTTATACAGAGTGAGCAGCTGTTTGGAAGAAAAGTAATGTCGAGAGCGAAAGAGAAAACCAAGTTTTTTAGATGCAGAGGAAGCAATATTTGTAATGTGCTGCCAAGAGAGATTAGAAGTCAGAGTAATCCCCAAAAGAGATATATCATTTTGCCTAGAAATCGGAGTGTCACTAATGATAAGCATAGGAGCAGAAGAATCCTTTTTGCGAGATATAAGACAAGACTGAGTTTTAGAAGGGTTGAAATCAACTAAGTTGTCTTTGCCCCACTGGAGAATTATCTGAAGATCGGCATTTAAGGAATTCGTAGAAGATTTTCGAGAAGTTGAAGCCGATTGAGCAGGACAAGGTTTCTCAAAATGGAAAGTGGAATGCATCATGCTATCATCGGCAAAACTATGGATAGGATTTCCAGTCAATGGAAGAAGGTCATTATACAAGAGGAAAAGAGTGGGGGATAGAACTTAACCTTGGGGAACACCGGCATTAGTGGAGAAGTTAGAAGACAGAGAGCCATCTACCATCACCCTCAGTGAGCGATCAGAGAGAAAACTGGATAACCAAATACTAAAAACAATTGGCAAATCAAAAGATGGAAGCTTGTTTAGAAGACCTTTATGCCAAACACGATCGAAAGCCTTTGAGATGTCGAGCAACTCCTTGTGTTTCACTGAACCTTTCCATTCAATTTGTCCATAAATGGGTAACATAAGCCAGAATATCACCAGCGTATCGACAGTGACGGAATCCATACTGACGATCATTGATCAGACGGAAGATTTCTAGGTAGTTTAAGAGTTGGCAGTTAATTGATTTCTCCATTACTTTAGAAAGATTAGCAGTAATTGCAATGGGACCATAATTGGATGGGAGGGATTTGTCATCATTTTTAGGAACTGGCTGGATATGAGCAAATTTCTAATCAGTAAGAAAAACACCTTTGGAATAAGAAAGTGAAAAAAGGCGGCAAAGAATAGGAGTAAGTTCAGGAGCACGGGTTTTGAGAACAAGTGGAGAAATACCATCGGGACCTGGAGCTTTCTTAGCATCAAGATTTGTCAAAATCCTTTTGATGGAAGACCACAGGAGACATTGAATGGAGCGTGTTGGGAATGGTGGGAGGTGTTTTACCAAGATCATTAATACATGAGTTGGAAGAAAAATGGGATGCTAGCAGGTCAGCTTTATCCTTGGCTGAAGTGACAACAGAACCATTTGGTTTGGACAGAGGTGGGAGCAGAAATGGACAAAAGTTGCGGCCAATAGCTTCGGCAAGAAACCAGAATGCTCGGCTACCATTAGGGCAAGAAGCAAGTTTTCTACTTTTAACCTGTTCAAACTCTAGTTTGGACTGATTAATAACTGCTTTACAATTGTTGCGAGCTTTGGTGTAGACAGAAAATGAAACTGAAGAATTAGAAACAAGCCAATTACGATATGCAACATTCTTCTCTTGAACAGCCTTAGAGTATTTATTGGAAAACCAAGGTTTAGATAAAGGAAGAGATTTTAAAGTGGAGTGTGGGATAAAGGATTCCATTCCTGCAAGAATAATTTCACTGACACGATCTGAGCAAACATTGACATCAGAAGTTTTGAAACACTAATCCGACCAAGGAAAAGAAGAAAAGAAATCTTGCAGGTTATCCCATTTTGCATTCTTGTAATGCCAAACAACACGAGGTTGGGAATAGCCGTGAGATAAAGGTTCTGTTGGAGAAGAGACACTCACCAAGTTGTGATCTGAAGTGCCTAAAGGGCCTCTCACTTTGACCGTGTACTTAGAAGGGTTGTTTGTGAGAAAAAGATCAAGCATATTGGCTGTACGATTAGGATTTTCTGGTATTCTTGTAGGTAAATGGACAATCTGTGCAAGGTCATTAGTAATTGCAAAAGCCTCAGCATCTCAACCAGCTGGGTCGGTGTGACTAGAAAACGGAAGCCAGCTGGAGTTGTGAACATTAAAATCACCTCACTGTTAGGAAAGTTGGACTGGAGAAAGTCAAGTTGCAAAGAGAGGAAGTGAAAGAGCTCCAAGTGATTAGTGGAGTTGGAGAACAGTAGAGACAACAGATGAATTCAACACAATGAGGTAGAGAAATTTTATGCCAGAGAAGATCAAGGAGAGGAGATTCCAAATTGTCAAGTCTCTGACAGGGAATATCAGAACGGACATAATGCACAAGTACCACCTTTGAGGCGAAAGGAATCATACAGCGAATAATTTGGGCATTTGAGATGAGCAGTAGTTGAATCAACCGATAACTGAGATTCTGTCAGAAAAAGCACATGGGGTTTGGCAGACTTCAAGTGGAAATGGACATCTTTGAGATTAGAATTGAGACCACGTATATTTGTGAAATGAATTAGAAAGTGCTTGGGAGGTTTAGATCTTTTCGCAGATAAGCTTGCTCTATTAGTTTGACAATTCATGGTGTATTCTATAGTAAGAAAAAGTGGGTAGGACATGCTGTATGAAGTAATGAAATTTTTGGATATGGCATACACATGGTAAGAATATACCCAGATCCTCGACATAACATGACCTCGACAATGCTTCCCACATACACACTACTCGGACTCCCTCCAGTTACTATCTGGCAGAGTAGAGGTAGCAAAATTATACACTAGCTGATCCGGAAGCCTCCTAGAGAGTTACCAATAGGTTCGGTCCGGTGTACTAACTAGCGGCCGGCCTGCGAACACCGTTTTAGAGCTGTACTCTCGAAATGTAAGGAATAATGGATCCCGCCACGATGTTCATCATAATCTCAGAAGTCATCAATCATACTGCATGATGGAAGAGATAGGGAAGGGTTGACCGGAACTTAGCTCTAGAGCAGGGGTGGGCAACTTTTTTCGTCAGCGGGCCGAATGAAATTTTCGCATCTTGATGCGGGCCGGAATAAATTGAACGATTTAATAAAAAAAATCAGAACCTAAAAAAATGTTATATTACTTGAATTACCAAATTATTAATGTATTTTTAAAAAAAATATCTGAATGTCCAATTATCATTGAAAATGCGGCATTCGGCATCAATTTTTCTTTTTTTTTTTTAATTGGCTCATTTTATGGGCTATAAATTATATTAAATTAAAAATTGTAATAATTAGAAAAGGCATAAAATATCTCGCACCAATATTATTTTTTTCAATAAGAAGTCAAACCTAAAGGAACTTCGTTCGATCAATGCTACAATAATAATTAGGAAATAACTCTTTGACGCTGCGTAGAATCACTTGGTTACTGTTGTACTGGCCGCGATTCCCGATTGAACCGAATTAAGCCGAACGTTTACGTCGAGTGTAGTCAGGTATGGATTTTCTATATTTATGCATTTACCGAGGGGGCCGGATGTGGCCCGCGGGCCGGCTGTTGCCCACCCCTGCTCTGGAGACTAAACATGGATTCCACCACTTCGAGCCTGCAATAAGCAAAGTGGTGGTATTAGCATTAGTAGAGGCATTTGATGCAAGAAAGCAAGCTTATGCAGCATCAGCCAAAAAAAAAAAAACCCCACCTCCACTTCACCCCTCTGTTCGTTCGAAATACCTGTCCAGCTGAGCCTTAAACTTATTTAGGCTATCAACTTCCACGACAAGGGATGGAGGTCTGTTCCACCAACCAACCACCCGCTGGCTAAAGGCAAATTTCCGCACGTCTATCCTACATCTGTCTTTCCTCAATTTGAATTTATGCCCTCTCAGGTGATTATTCTGAGCAAGAGGAAGAATCCCATCAGCATTGAGTATGCTCAAACCATTCAAGGCTTTATACACCTCTATCAGATCACCTTGCTGGTGCCTAGTCTCCAGACACTGTAATTTGCAAAACTTCTTCGTAATAGCACCCCTTTGTTCCATTCACTACTCTTGTTGCCCTTCTCTGTACTCGTTCCAGCAGATCTACATCCTTCTTGAAATGAGGCCTCCAGACCTGTATACAGTACTCGAGGTGTGGCCTTACCATTGCCTTATACAAGGGAATAATCAATTCCTTATCCCTGCTAGAAAAATTCCTATATATCATTGACAATACACCATGAGCTACTCTTTCAGCCCATCTGCACTGCTCATATTGCCTGTATTGCACCGGTTGATGAATGAGAGTTATCTACTACCTAGTACTGCCTGGTAACATAGAGGGGCAGCGTTCCTCCATGTGGTGTGGGCACCACACCGCGACCTCTGCTTAAGTTGGTTCACACCTGGGTGGTCACCCACCAAGTACTTGTGCATGGAAGTTATACCCAGGATTACTAACAGTCCCACCATCGTGAAGGTGCAAGCAGTGGATTTTGGTGTCACAGACCATCCGGACTTCGCCGAAATTGGGGCCACTTGAGTATGAATACAGTATAGAATTTTTTTAAATCCCGAGATACTTTATTGGATAATTGAAGATGTTTGAATTCTATTCAATGTGTATATTACGTAATTTGTTATTATCATATCATTACCTTCAGTGAAACTACAGGCCCTCCACAACGGTTTAGTGGTTTTACTACTTTTCACTAATGAAAATGATGAACAAAGAATTAACTGTTTGATATTGATGAAATTGAAAAGACAATAGGGATAACTATGATACAAAAGGTTGGATTAGAGATGTGTGGTCCCCTGAAGTGCTTTCCAAGAAAGTGACTTTAGTTTGCAGAGGAAGGTGCAATTACAATGTTTTTAAAACTCATTATGACCATTAGCTTCATATTTTGTAGAAAACCCCTATAGGTTTCCTAGTAAGAGAACAAAAGTGCCTCCAGTCCTCTTTTAAATTTTAGACTACAGTGGGGCCCCAACATCCAGCAGTAATTTGTTCCAAAAAACCCATTGTATGTTGAAAATATTGTAAGTTTAAACCAATAGTACACTGATTTCCTGTAATTCTTTCCAAACGTTTGGCAGCAATCCCAACAACACGTAAAATAGGTATTTCTTAATGTTATACTTGACTTTTGCATAAAAAAGAGTGTTTTATAAAGAATATTTAATAAATAGTTATAAAGTTAAAATTAAAATTAAAACTTCTTAAAATTAAAACAAAATTAAAAATTAAAACATCTTAAAATTAAAACAAAACAATAAATTAGCATTAACTTAGACTTGAAATGCAGGACTAATGAAATAAATGGTGATGCATTGTGGTGGGATTAGGTCAGATGTCATGTGTCTTTTCAGTCTTTTATGTTTTGCTGCTACTGGCAAAGAACTGTCCAGAGTGGACTGTTTTTACGACTTTTTTGTAGCCTCCTGAAGTAAGAAATGTTTTGTTTCTTACTTCGTCTTCCATTTTGCACATCATGAGTTCAATGTTGGGGTGTTTTTTTACCACTTCTCTTAAACGCTCCCAACAAGAAATGATAGTCTTCAGCTGACACTTTTTGGGTGTGCTCTTCCTTTCCAGTGTCATTCTTCGTAATTTTCTCCATCTCTTGTAGTTCCTCTGTCGTTAGCTCGTGCCCATGAGTGCCAATAAAGTCCTCCACATCCTTTTCGTCAACCTCCCCATTGTTTACCAAGAGTGACAATATCATTTGTCAAAACACCATCATCTTCAAATAAGTCAAAGTTATGATTGATTAAAGGCCATATCTTTTTCCAGGCTGAATTTAAACATCTGGTGGAAGCATCATTCCAAGAACTTACGATTAGCCTCACACAGTCTAGGATGTTGAACTTCGACCTCCAGTATTCTTTGAGGCTGACAGCATTTTCCACAGAGGTTGCTGCAAAGCAACTTGCAAACATTTTCTTGGTATAGATTTTCTTGAAGTTTGCTATCACTTGCTGATCCATTGGTTGAAGAAGAGGAGTGGTGTTGGTGGCAAAAATTTGACTTGAACAAAGTAAAATTGTGCCTCAAGAGATTGAACAAGGTCGGGATCATGGCCTGGCACATTAGCCAGCAGGAGCAGTGCCTATGCAGGAAACTTATTTTTCTCAAGATAACTCTTCAGTGAAGGACAGAAAACTTCAAGCACCCATTCATTGAAGACACATCTTATAACCCATGGCGACTCCGTAGCCAGGTGGGAAGGAGCAGCAGTGCGTAGCACACGCTTGATTGGACCGGGATTCGAGCCCATCACCTCCAAATATGGAGGATGCAGAAAGGTCAGGGAATGACCACCGCATATCCCGGAGCAATATGGCCTTAGTTGCTAATGCTCCTAAAAACCAAATAACAAACTTGTAACCCATGCCTTCTTATTACTGCACCAAAACACTCCCAGCATGCCTTTGTTCACGTTTTGTTGTTTAAATACTCTGGGGGTGTTAGAGTGATACACCAGCAAAGGCTTCAGCTTAAAATCTCCAGATGCACTGGCACCCAATGTAAAAGTGAGCCTATCTTCCATAGGCTTATGTCCAGATAAACTGGCCTCATCCTTAGTGTGAGGTATGTTCTCCTGGGCATTCGCTTCCAGATGAGGCCGGTTTTGTATAATTAACAAAATGCACTCTGCTTACACAGTGGACAAGCGCATAAAACAGAAGATAAAGAAACTGTTTGAAGTACTGTTACATGCGTGAGTGTTATGTTGAGCAATAACAAAGACGCTGATTGGTTGAGAATAATCGTACGAATGATGTACTGCACACCACACATCTTAAAATTTCCACCAATGCATCGTTCCAGCTATATCGGAAAGGCATCAGTCCTTAAAATAAAAGATCGTATGGAAGGTGAATTGGTTCTTGAGAATATCGGATGTTAATGTCATCGGAAGTCGAGGCCTCGCTGTATACTCCATCAAAAAATCCATTTCAGACACCTTGTCAGCCAGAGCCTTAAGCAACAGCCTAGTCTTTTAAATTGCATCGTTTTCTTCTTCCTTGCTGTTTTCAACTTTCTTTATTTGATATTGTCAAAGCCCTTTCTTTCTATATCATATGCCAAACTCTCGGCCCCGGGTGCCAAGCGATTGTGACTGAGGGATTTATCTGTACTTCCAGTGCGATTTCTAGAAAGCGATTTACAGTTCCTTTTTGTCCTTATCGTTAAAAAATCTATTCATTTTATAACAGCTCTCGTAACAAAAGTCCCTGTACAGAGCAAGGAAGGAAAGCCACCTTTCTTTTTTCTCATAGTATATTACTAATACCTACTAATCTTCGCTTGGTCACACCAGGCACTGCTCCTGCCTCCCCGTGGCGGGGCCGGAAATCTTGGCAGAAAAGTCTCTCTGCCAAGGGCTAAAAGGAGCAAAGATGGACCATACCAACACTGACTCTTGTGGGATCAATGCCCCATCACATTCTAGAGAGCAGGAAGATTACAACCCTTCCTTTGCTAAGAGACAAAAGAAGGATACAGACCAGAATATCTGGCCTCATTTCCTCATTATACATTCTTTGACTGACCAGCCAGTCAGCAAGCTTTCTCCTTTTCTGATTCAGAAAAGTTTAGAGAACGTCGCTGGCTCACCAAAAATGGTTCGCAGACTAAAATCAGGTGACCTGCTTGTTGAAACAACACAATCCAAGCATTCTGACAAGCTACTTAAATTGAAAACACTTGGAGGAACTCCTATAGAAGTGTCACCTCATGCCACCTTAAACTACTCAAAAGGAGTTATAACAGAATGGGATCTTTTACATGTATCCGAGGAAGAAATTAAACAAGAGCTTTCAGAACAAAATGTTATTCAGGTAAAAAGAATACTAATCAAAAAGGATGGTTCACTACTTCCAACCAGAAACATTATACTAACTTTCAACTTGCCAAATCCACCAACATCTGTAAAAGCCGGATACTTGAACTGTCATGTCCGACCATATATACCGAACCCAATCAGATGTTATAAATGTCAAAAATTTGGACATTCACAGACAGTATGTCGAGGGACTGCTGTATGTGCTTCATGTGGATCTAAAGATCATACCCATACCGAATGTTCTGCACAAATCTTACAGTGTCCAAACTGTAGAGGCAATCATTCCGCTTACTCCAAAGACTGTGAAACATGGAAAAAAGAAAAAATGATTCAGAAGTATAAAACCGAGCACAAAGTCTCCTACCCTGAGGCAAAGAAACAAATATCACCAACTGCAATAACACGCTCATATGCAGCAACTGTCCAACAGCATAAACAGATAACTGTTGTCACCACCACTACCACTTCAGTTCAAACCAACGTTACAATCCCTCCAAACATCTCTATTTCTGATTGGGCTCGCTCAATCCTAGCTCCATCGGCAAAATCATCTTCAATTTCAACTTCTAATCAAGCCACAAATACACCTGTTACAATTCCTCCAATGCCTTCCACGTCACGGCCAACCATAAATACTAAAAACATAGATATAGATGACAAACTTCCTGCCCATGATCATATGGATACATGTGAAAAAGAAGTCCCGGAAGAACCAATCTTAGAGATACATGCTGAGGAAGAGATGGATGTTCGCCCAATCTTTCCCAGAAAAGAGAAAAAGCCTGAGCGATCCAAGCAAACGCCTACTCGTAAAAAGTCAGAAACAAATACAACTACAAAGCCAATATAATGCGCACAATAATACAGTGGAATTGTCGAGGTTTCCGCAGTAACATTGATGACATTCGCAGCCTAATCGACAAATATCACCCTGTAGGTATATGTCTTCAAGAAACTAACCTAACTCCCCAAGTAAATACAGCAGTGAACCGTTACGGTACCTATAGACAAGACCGATGCCTTTCCTGTGGAGCTCATGGTGGAGTGGCAATTCTAATTGACTCCAAAATTCCATGTAAACGCCTCCAACTACAAACATCTTTGGAAGCAGTTGCAGTACGAGTCTCAATCCAGTTTACTTTTTCACTGGTCTCACTCTACCTTTCCCCAAATCAAGAGTATGCATATTCAGACCTAGAAGCATTAGTAACCCAGCTACCACCCCCGGTCTGTATCATGGGAGATTTAAACGGACACCATCCCATGTGGGGATCCCGTCACCAAGACAAACGGGGTAAATTGATTGAGAAATTATTGGAAGAGCAAAATCTCTCTCTCCTTAATACTGGAATTGAGACATACATCCATTTGCCCACTGGAACAGCCTCTGCAATTGACATTTCCATATGTTCACCTGTCCTATATCCACTGATTGAATGGACAATCTTGAAAAATCCTCTTAATAGTGACCATTTTCCAGTGGTCTGCAAAATATTAATAAATGATGTTACACATCACGATGGTGAAAAAAGATGGAGGTTTCATAAAGCTGACTGGACAAAATATAAAACAATCGCAGCAATGGATGAACAAATAATCACCACTCAGCCCATAGACAATGCTACAGCTCATGTCACAAACCAAATTTTAATAGCAGCTGAAGCTACAGTTCCTCGGTCATCTGGAAAATATCATAAACACGACACAGCGTGGTGGAATGAAGAATGCAGGATAGCCAAAAGAGAGAAGAATAAGGCTTGGAATCTCTTCCGAAAGTATCCCATTTCCATCAACCTCATAAATTTTAAGAAAGCTAGAGCCAGAGCTAGATATATCCAGCGTAAAAGTAGAAAGGATTCATGGATACGATTCGCCTCCACAATTAATAAAAATACAGATACCCGTGTCATATGGAACAAAATCAGAAGACTTAATGGGAAATTTCTTTCAGTTCCAACTCCACTAATAATCTGGAATGGACAGGAAATAACTAACTCCAAGGAAATCGCAAACTTACTTGCAACTACTTTTGCAAATATATCAGCAGTATCGGCATATACCCCATCCTTTCAGAAAACGAAAACTGTAGCTGAAAAATACAGACTAAACTTTAATACCAGACAACTCCCATATAACCAACCTTTCAACATAGAAGAATTACAAAAAGCTCTGGCTAAGTCTAGGAAGAGTGCAGCAGGACCTGATGGAGTTCACTATGAAATGATCCAACAACTTAATCAAAAATCCCTAAAGGCTTTGCTTATGCTATACAACAGAATTTACATGGAAAACTACTATCCAAATTCCTGGCTTCACTCCACTGTAATTGCCTTTCCTAAACCTGGCAAAGATCATACGATTCCCACAAGTTATCGTCCAATAGCACTAACAAGTTGCCTTGGGAAAATCCTCGAGAGAATGGTGAACAACAGATTAACCTGGTTTTTAGAAACATATAATGTACTTAACATAAATCAATACGGTTTTCGTAAAAATAGATCTTCTCTAGATCCCATGATAAAAGCAGAAGCAAATATCCGAAATGCTTTTCTGAGGAATGAGCATCTAATAATGATCAGTCTCGACATAGAAAAGGCCTTTGATACTACCTGGCGATACGGCGTTCTTAAAGATCTCCACAGCATTGGTTTGCGAGGCAACTTACCACTCTTAGTAAAAAATTTCCTGAAAGTCAGAACCTTCCAAGTAAAATATCAAAACAATCTGTCACAAATATATTCTCAGGAAGAAGGAGTTCCTCAGGGCTCAGTACTGAGTGCAACCTTGTTTTCAATCAAAATAAATTCTATTACAAAAGACTTGCCAAAAACAGTGGAAACATTCCTATATGCAGATGATGTTACTATTTCGTGCCATTCACAAAACATGAAAATGATTGAAAGGCAGTTACAAAGCGCAGTAAAAAAAATAGAATTATGGACTAAAAACAATGGCTATAGAATATCACAACAAAAAACAATGGCTATACATTTCTGTAGAAAGCGAAAAATGCACCCAGATCCAGAAATAAGACTAGAAAACCAGCTGATACCGCTAGCAAATAGTATACGTTTCCTTGGCCTCATTCTAGATAAAAAACTTAACTTTTTGGATCACATCAAATGCCTCCGAATAACCTGTCAAAAAAAACTAAATATCCTCAAAGTTCTTTCTGCAATGAAGTGGGGAGCTGATCGGTTCACACTACTTCACCTATACCATGCTATAATCAGATCAAGACTAGACTATGGAGCCCCTGTGTATAGTTCTTGTAGACCAAGTGTCATCAAATGGCTCGATTCCATACATCATAGTGCCTTACGAATCTCCTTAGGGGCATACAGAACATCACCAGTCCAAAGTTTATATGCAGAGGCCCACGAACCCTCACTATATCTCCGGAGGCAAATGCTGCTATTAAACTATGCAATTAAAATCCGAAGTCTTCCTCATCATCCTACTTGGCAGTATCTTTTTAACCCACAGTGGGAAATTCTCTACAACAATAAACCTACAGTAAATAAACCAGCTGGAATACGACTAAAAGAAACAGTTTCAAAATGGGGCCTAAGTTTTGACAACATACATGAGGATAATAGGATAAGTATTCCACCATGGTTCACTTTCACGCCTAACTGTGACACTTATTTCCAACAATGGGGAAAAAGCACTCTTGCAAATGTCAACATAAAACAGATGCATGCAGCCCACTCATCACAGTTCCCTGAATACCTTCATATATATACAGATGGCTCTAAAACAGACACCAAAGTTGGTGCTGCAGTGGTATTTCCACAGACTGTTATCTCACAGCAACTCCCAAACCAATGCAGCAGCTATTCTGCCGAGCTATTCGCCATACTAATGGCCTTAAAATACATAGCAACTTCCCCGCATCTGAAACATCTCATATACACAGATTCATTGAGTGCAATACACGCTCTGCAACAAAGGCAGACTCCATCGCATCCCATTCTTCATCAGATACAAACTCATCTTGTGAAACTCAAAAGTAAAATGAGGCAAGTAAAATTCTGTTGGATTCCAGGACATACAGGCATTGAAGGTAATGAAAGAGCCGATAGAGCAGCAAAGAATCCTACAAACACAGACCTAAAGCTTTACAAAGTTCCACATTTCGATTACAGGCCTATTATAAAAAAAATTCTCCATACTCAGTGGTCACAAATGTGGCAAAATGAATCAAATAATAAACTGTTTCAAATAAAACATGAACTTCAGCCATGGAAATCGAGTCTTCGTAAAAATCGGCACGAAGAAGTCATTTTAACGAGACTGCGCATTGGACATACTCATCTCACGCACTTTCACTTACTCACCAAAGCAAACCCCCCAGAATGTTTTCACTGTTCTTGTCAACTCACTGTAAAACATTTCCTCATAGAATGTCCACAATACCACATGGCGCGACAGTCAGCCTTCCATCTCCCTATAAATTTCCAAGATCCTCTGACCTTATCACAAATCCTAGGCGATAACTCCAACATTGAAAATATATTCACTTATTTAAAATTAATAGGATATTTTGACCAGATATAAATCACATTTAAGAAATATAAACTTCCTTGTCACATAAACATTAATAGATAGGCGCAATATGGCCAAAGTTGCTTTTGCGCCAAAAAACCCTACAACAACAACAGCCAAACTCTCAATCCTCTCTTCTGCTGATGAGATGCCTTTCACATCAGGCAAAAGCTTCTTTCAGCACCTAGAGTTCCTTTATATTTGTTATACAGTCAATGATGTACTTTTTTCATCAACCACTGATTGATATAGAGCAATCGCTCTGTCTGATTGAAAATTCTCACAAATATGTGTCTGATGAATAATAAGACTTAAAATGCTTCAATGAGACTGTGGTCCGTCAATCAGGTGGAACAGGATCTCATCTACACCTCTCTAGCATAAGTACATGGAGACAGTTAAAAGAACAGGAAACTAAACCTAAAAGAGATTAGAAGCAAGTGTGTATACATATTGGAAATGCAACATAGCTTTGCAGAGAAAAACTTGCAAATAATCAAAACCATAAATATTAAATTAGTATAATGCAGAGACTTAATCCACAAATACTGAGGGTTTACTGTCTTAAACATTTGTAATTAAAATAATGAGAAAGGTTCTCTTTGTGTTAGTCAGAACTGTGCAATAGAAATAAGGCTATAATCCAGCAAGGATAATAATTGAAACAGTATTAGGATTAAATTCTTCAAGCTCTTGAACAACTGGGGAAGGGTGTATAAGTTCACTTGCTTTGAATTTTGATTAACCTAGCTGATATATTAGAAAAATCATAGTAGTGAGTGCATTAGTATATAGACTACACCAATATTTTTAGATAAATAGTGTAGAAATAGTTTAACATGTTAACTGCATGTCAACGTGTGTTTGATGGGGTTTTTAATTCACTAGGTTGATAAACCACCTGACTAAGAATTTTTATTTTTTTATTTTATGACTACCTCAAACATGAATAGGTATTAGAACCAATAGTACTTGATATTTTGCATGGGTTGAAAAGATAAAAGAAGATACTTACTAACATTAGACTTGAATTTCTATAGATTGAGATTTTCAGGAAATAAGTATGAAGGGAGGTTGTTCCAAAAACAGGAAGTTGAAAGAATAAATGAAGAAGAAAACAGATTGTTTAAAATGATGACTTTTAAAAGATAGTTTAAAACACACGTATTAAAAGGATTGAAATTATCTAAGTTATCAGTTATCTTAGTAATTTCAGTTTTTTTCTTCCAATATGATGGAAGAAAAAGAGGATATTTTTGTCAAGCAACTTTCATCAGTGGCTGACTAATTCAGCCATAGTTAGAGGAAAGAATGAATGTCTCTTCCCTCTTCAGTCCAGATTGATTGATTCAATTGCATAATTTTTGATTTTGGTTCATAAATGTCGTAAACCTGCAGCAAAGGTATTAAAGGGGGACCTTTAAAAGTGTGTGTGTGTGCGTGCGTGCGTGTGTTTTAAGTGTCTTTAGGTTCAATTTCATGATCGAAAAGCAGGCAAAATCTAAACACCAAAAATATATGGAAAATTGTGGTAGAATCTGCCTATTTTATTGAAAAAAAAAAAATGGAACATTAAAGAATGCATTATGGTTATACCTTTTCAATTAAAATTAATTAATGATACAATTGTGGGATAGATACTCTACTTGAGGAATACTAAAATTCACACTTTTTTTATTTTTTCAAAAATTGAAAATATTTCTATTTTTGGTCAGTGATTTTTATGAACTTGTTATTTACTATGCTTGCCTGTGCACTTTTACCAGTCTTAAATATTTAAATTATTGTGCACAAAACATAGTTTTGATTAGCAAGTAAAGAATGGTAGACAAATGAACATCTTACCATGTGGTCAGACTTTATTCTACATACATATTTTGCTTGTTGATAAACACAACAGTGTTCTTTTCTCACTTGAAAACTAAAAATATCATGGTTAAGAAGATCCTTCAAAACCAAGTTTGTCATTCTGACAGTAGAAAACTCATACTGACAGTAGTACTGACTCATACTGAAAACTCATTCTGACAGTAGAAAACTCAATACACACCTACACCTACCTAAAAGTTTGGAATCACGTTTCATTTTTCTTGATTTTCAAAGTTTTTGTTAAAATAGTACCAATTTACCAGTTTTTATCAAAATATTTTCTATTGTGTATAAAAATAAAAAAAAAACTGAAATAATTTCTAGAATATTTGAGAATATTCCAGAAAGGCGTAAAAGATTCCCAAATGTTGTAGAACATTGTAGATGACTCTATATTGTTTTGCAATAATATAAATTGAGAAAGAGGGTTTGGTGTTAGTTTTATGGGTTTCATGATAAACATGCCAAGAAATAAGGAACTGAGGGTTAAAAAAGAAGTGCAGTTATAACTCTGTATAAAAAAACATTATTCCATGAGAAGTATTGGCAAAATACCAGATGTTTATTTAGTTTTACATTGCTTAGGGGATGTAGCCCACATTGAGAATTCGGGTTCATCCCCCAGAGTAAAATACAAAATAACTTTTCGGAAGCATGTGTCACTGAACACATCTGAACATTGATTGTTTTGTTGACCCATTTTAGAAATTAGTTTCCTTGTAAAAATCATAACATTACATTGTTATAATAATTTGCAAATTTGTATTCATTAAGTGTTACTTTAATCTAAATTTTATTAGATAATTTATCCATTTAAAAAAAAATAGGAAAAATATTTATTATAAAGTAAATTGAAGTTGAATATCTACACAAAATTAAATGTTAATAAAAAGTCCATGTTTTTTTATTTTACAGATATAAGATTATTATTATAGTGCATATATATGTATGTAATTTGTACAAATTCTATATCATAACATAAAGATTGTTAAATATACATATAAAATATTTGAATTTGAATGTCGATTCATTAGCTGAAAACCCAAGATCAAATTGACAAAAATTGATCCACTATATAAAAAAAAAAGGGTGACAGCCACTGATATTTAGACCATCAAGTCCACGAAGTCTACCCATCTTCACCAAATTTTTAGGAAACCTTGCAGATCGCTTGGAATAATGTTAGTATACACTTGGAATGATTGCCACATCTGTGTAAGGCAGTGATAACAGAGGATATTTTGATGAAAAATCAGTATAGTTGTTATTATTAATTGTTTCAATATTTTCGATGCTTAATAAAAAAAAAAAATCTTAAAATACTTTGTACTGTTTTTTTTTTTTTTTTTTTTTTTTTTTTTTTTTTTGTATTAAACTTTATCATAGCTAATTTCAAATAAAAATTAACAGATACTTCTGTCACATGCTGTGATTCCAAACTTTTATGCAGGAGGGAACCTTGCATACGTTATAAAAAGGCTTTTAGATTTCTTCATAGGTTTAACTTTTATTTCTTTTTGCAGTGTATTACTTTGAATCTTTCATCTAAATTTGTATCAGGATTAAATTTTCATTATATAACTGGAAATTAATTTTCAGGTGTATTACTATATATTCTGGCATATAAGTGGACCTTTGAACCATTAAATGATTGTTAAAATTTTAAGGTAGAGTTATATGCAAAGTATAAAATCTTAAACTTAAGTTAAAGGTGCATGCTTAGGATTAGAAAGATACAAATCGATACCAAGCTTTTGCTAATTCTATGTAATAATAATGATACCGATATTATTACATATATTTTTACAGAGATATACATTGTTTTAAAACTCAATCTTTTTCATCAGCTAAAAACATTTCATGGAACTTGTATAGAGTTTTTGAGTTGTTGAAAAATAAACTTAGAGATTATAAGTTTCTTATAGTAAATACATTTCCATATTGAAGCATTATTATTTACAGGGAAACCAATTTGTAGTACAATAAACAAGCAACAAGGATTGACTTGGTTACATAATTAGCCTCCCATATAGCATCAGTATGAGTAATCTCATGTCATCGTCACCATGTACAAGTACAAGACAATGCTGAAAAAAAGCTGAGTTAGGGTTGAATTTGAAAGTGTCTGCAATTCTGCTCAGACACGATAAGAGGGAGGATATGATGAGAGCCTTGTCGATCAATTCGGCCCTGGAGAGATTGTGCAAGGCTCAAGGGGTCGAATTTTTCTCAGCCTGGTCTGTGCTTGTTAACAGGAGAGACTGCATCTACAGGGATAGGATACACTTAAATAGAAAGGGTGCAAGAATGTTTGCTGATGCTATTGAGGCGGAAAACTACTAGCTTGGGGGGGGGGATACACACACTAATAGATTAACAGTAGCTGCTGGCAGAGATAAAAGTGATTCATGCACTACTTCTATTAAAATGCAATTGAGCAGCAACTTGGAAAGCAACGCAATGGGAATTTCCAGGACTGCTGGAAGTCATAGTGGAACAAGTAAACTCATGGGCTGTGTTAGGGTAACTAAGAGTAGAAACAGGTGCATGTATACTTGCATGTACACCAATGCTAGGAGTATAGTTAATAAACTAAGAGTGTCTTATTATGGGGGGTTTTAATTTCCCGGATACTGACTGTAATTTGTGAGTTGGTCACTCACACACTAGCAAGGCTTTTGTGGATTTATTGGATGATTGTTTTCTACAGTAGCATGTTCGGGACGCAACTAGAGGGAGTAATACTCTTGGTCTGATTATCGGTAATGATTCTTCATACATCAAGAATCTGCAGATAAAGGAACCACTAGATGGCAGTGATCACAGTGTGCTGAAGTGGGATTTTTACTCAAAGAGGTACCCACCATCAAAGGTAAAGGGAAGGGTTTTTGCTTTCGTAAAGGTGACTAAGGTGGTCTTAGACGGTATTTAAATTCTATACGGTGGAACCAACTGATGATGTTAGCAACAGCAAATTCAAAATGGGAAGCATTCAAAGAATTAATCTTGGAAGCTACTAGGCTTTTCATACCGACAAAGAAATATTGTTCAAGATTTAGGCCTAAATGGATGTCAGATGAACTAATTAGACATGTGACAGAGAAGAAAAATGCATGGGATATATATAAATTAACATGCTACACAAAAGTCTGTGATAGATATAAGTTGGTTTGTAACCAAGTTACAAAGGAGGTTAGGCAGGCGAAGGCAGATTACGAGAAATCTTTGGCAAAGAATGCAAAGAAAAACAACAAAGGGTTCTTTACTTATGTTAACTCTAGAAGGAAGGGGATGAATCAGATTGGTCCACTTGATATCGATGGTTCAACTGTTGGTGATCCTGCTCAGGTAGCTAACAAACTAAATGAATATTTTGCATCAACATTCACACGTGAAGAGTTATTCAGGGAGGGAAATGCCAGAGGTGTATTCAACTCTGGCAGTAAGCTAGATAATCATGTAATAACTGAGAGGAAAGCGGAGGAGAAATTGTTGAAGATAAACACAAGAAAGGCACCTGGGGTGTATCGAATCTATCCAGTTATATTAAAGGAGGCGCAAAGGAAGTAAGCAAACCCTTAGCCATAATTATGAAAGCTTCCCTGGACTCAGGGTAGGTACCGATGGATTGGAGATGTGCAAATGTGATCCCAATCCACAAAGGAGGAAGGCGCCTCCATAGCCAGGTGGGCAGGAGCGGCAGTGCGTAGCTCACGCTTCTTGATTAGACCAGGGTTCGAGCCCGTGACCACCAAATACAGAGGATGCGGAAAGATTAGGGAATGACCACCGCATATCCCCGGAGCAATATGGCCTTAGTTGCTAATGCTCCTAAAAACCAAATAACAACAACATCAAAACAAAGGAGGATCAAAGGGAGACACAGGTAGTTACAGACCTGTTAGTTTAACTTCTGTTCCAGGGAAATTAATGGAGGCACTGGTTCAAGAAGCATTGCAGGATCATCTAGACAAGACTTCAGTTGTAGCTCGGACACAGCATGGGTTTGTTAAGGGACGTCTTCTTTGACCAATTTGAATGGATACTATGATGTGGTCACAAAGGAACTGGATGCAAAAAATTATTTTGATATCATATGCTTGGATTTCAGGAAAGCTTTTGATTCTGTTGCACATGGAAGACTACTGTACAAATTGGAGCAGTATGGCATTAAGGGCAAGTTGCTACAAAAAGAAAAAAAAAAAAAAAAGTTGCTACAGTGGATAAAAGGATGGTTGAGTGGGAGAAGACAGAGATTGGTAATCAATGGACACTGCTCTTGGTGGACTAATATGGCGCCTCCATAGCCAGGTGGGAAGGAGCAGCAGTGCGTAGCACACGCTTCTTGATTAGACTGGGGTTCGAGCCCGTCACCACCAAATACGGAGGATGCGGAAAGGCTTAGTTGCTAATGCTCCTAAAAAAAAAACCAAAACCAAACGTGGACTAATGTTAATAGTGGTCCCCCCCACCCCCCAGGATTCAGTTTTGGGCCCATTGTTGTTTTTTATATTTATCAATAATATTGATGAAGCTATATCAGGCTTATTGTCAAAGTTTGCAGATAAAAAGGTTGATAGGGTTGTTAATGTAGCTTGGACACAGCATGGGTTTGTTAAGGGATGTCTTCTTTGACCAGTTGGAATTTATACTATGACGTGGTCACAAAGGAACTGGATGCAAAGAATAACTTTGATATCATATATTTAGATATTAGAAAAGCCTTTGATACTGCTGCACAAATTGGAGCAGTGTGGTATTGGAGGCAAATTGCTGCTATGGATAAAGGGATGGTTGAGTGGGAGAAGAGAGAGAGTGGTAATCAATGGACACTGCTCTCCCTGGACTAATGTTATTAGTGGAGTCTCTCAGGGTTCAGTGTTGGGTTCATTGTTGTTTTCTGTATTTATAAATGATATTGAGATGGTATATCAGGCTTAATGTCCAAGTTTGCAGATGACATGAAGGTTGGCAGGGTTGTTAATGACAGTACACTGCTGCAACAGGATCTAGAAAAGTTGAGCAGATGAACTGAGAGGTGGCAAATGAAGTTTAACATTGACAAATGTCAAGTACTACATATGGAAAGCAGTAATCCCAGAGTAACGTATGAACTCTGTGGTTCCACACTGACAGTGGTAGAGAATGAAAAGGATCTGGGGGTAATTGTGCAGGCAGATATGAAGTTTTCTGAGCAGTGCAGATGGTCTGCAAGAGTAGCTCATGGTGTCATGTCAATTATATACACAAATTTTTCTAGCAGGGATAAAGAGGTGATTATCTCCTTGTATAAGGCAATGGTCAGACCACACCTTGAGTACTGTATACAGGTCTGGAGGCCTCATTTTAAGATGGATGTAGAGCTGTTGGAACGAGTACAGAGAAGGGAAACAAGATTAGTGAATGGAACAAAGGGTTGCTCTTACGAAGAAAGGCTTAAGTTTTGTAAATTACAGTGTCTGGAGACCAGGCACCTGCTAGTTGATGATTGAGGTGTATAAAGCCTTGAATGGTTTGAGCATGCTCAATGCGGATGGGATTCTTCCTCTTGCTCAGAATAATCGCCTGAGAGGGCATAAATACAAATTGAGGAAAGATGGTTGTAGGATTGACGTGCAGAAGTTTGTCTTTAGCCAGCGGGTGGTTGATTGGTGGAACAAACTTCCATCTGTCATTGTAGAAGTTGATAGCTTAAATACATTCAAGGCAGAACTTGAGAAACATTTGGAGCGAGTGGATGGGTGAAATAAGGGGATGGTTTTTTTTGTTTTTTTTTTTATTGGCCGATGCTATGTAAGCTTGTTTTCTTGCATCATGTGCCTTTGCTAATGTATTTGGACTCATCGGACCACCACACTCGTTTTCATTGTCCAGCCAGTGTGTTGTTGACACCATAGCATTTGCCCTCGATGATCGTTCGTTCGTTATTTGGTTTTTAGGAGCATTAGCAACTAAGACCATATTGCTCCGGGGATATGCGGTGGTCAGTCCATGACCTTTCCTCATCCTCCGTATTGGCGATCACGGGCTCGAACCCCGGTCTAATCAAGAAGCGTGTGCTATGCACTGCTGCTCCTGCCCACCTGGCTACGGAGGTGCCCCTCATTGATGATCAGCAGTGAGAAAAGAGTGTTTCTGGCATTGTGGAACTCAGTACATCTTAGTCTGTGGCACGTCATCATTTGGGATATTGTTCTTGCATTCCCCATACTTTATTATGATGTCAACTGGCATGCAGTGGCCTGCCATTGAGCTTGTACAGCACACTGCACCCTTTGCTCACCATGAACATCCACCTTGTGTAATCCTTTACAGTTCTGTCAGCGGGGTTGGTTTGACCCATTCAACACCATTCTTTGTACACCTTAACCACAGTGGGCTGTCAGCAACCAACAAGACAAGCCATTTCTGATATGGAAGCACCTGGTGCACACAAGCTCCCACAATTATGCCCATTTGAAACTTCATGATATCTCTACTACATCAATAACTGCTACTTTATCAGATTAACTTGCACTACCAGATGCAGATTACCACTGCTTTACATTCAAAACTTTGGCTTTTTATACTGCGATATATGCGGTGTAGTCCATTACAGATGGGGGTGGTCAGAATTTGTGATTAGTTTGTGTGTTGTACACCTTCAAACAAAGATATTATGATGAACAAGAAACCTCATTGGTCAGTTAAATTGAAGAGCTTAAAAATGCTCTTAAATGATGAACCACACAGTTATGTGCATCTTCCAACAGGTATTAGCACAGCCATAGATTTTTCCATTCATTCCTCAACTCTGTACCCTATCCTTGAATGGACAGGTACAGAGTTCAATTCACTAAACAAAATCAGTATCCATTATAAGCATGCCAACCCAAGACAAATCTCGGGTGAAATTGTAAAAAGTGGAGTGGAAGTGATTCAAACAGCTAGCAGCTAATAAACATTAAATCCAATGGGTACCATAGACTCAGCAGCTATGTATGTAACAGGCACATTGATTCAAAGCAGCAACAGCATCAAACTGAAAAGATCATGTGACAAGAGAAATTCTCCAATGCAAAATATCAGCAGAACAAAGAATGGAATGTGTTCTACAAGAGTCCCCACAGAGTAATCTAATCTTAGTACTATATAAAACAAGTTAGTTAATGTACTCCAGTGCATTACAATTTTGGCGCTTCCTAGCTAGGTCGGAAGGAGCAGCAGTGCGTAGCACACTCTTCTTGATTAGACCAGGGTTTGAGCCCGTCACCACCAAATACGGAGGATGCGGAAAGGTCAAGGGAGTGACCACCGCATATCCCTGGAGCAATATGGCCTTAGTTGCTAATGCTTCTAAAAACCAAATAACAACAGCATTACAATTCAGGCACATTTGATATTTTTCTTAAATTAAATGATTTAAGAATAATTTTTTTTTCTGTGATTAATAGAATTGAAAAGTAAATATAGTTATTTACTTATCAATTATTTACAAAGATTATAACTTTATAGAACACTTGGGTAAAACTCTATAGTTTTATTCTCCAAACTTAGTCATTCAGTTTAATTGCAATTGTATAATATTTATTACTTTCCTCCCGTATACTTTTTTTTTTTTCGTCTCTTTTCCTGCAACAAGAGGGAGTAACACTCTTGATCTGATTATCAGCAGTGATTATTCATGCATTAAGAATTTAGAGATAAAGGAACCACTAGGTGGCAATGATTACAGTGTACTGATGTGGGATGTACTTAAAGGGGTAAAGGGAAGGGTTTTTGCTTTCGTACAGTGGTCTCAGAGATTTCTTAAGTTCTATACAGTGGGACAAACTGATGATGTTACCAACAGCAAATTCTAAATGAGAAGCATTTAAGGAAGTAATTTTGGAAGCTACTAGGCTTTTTGTTCCAACTAAGAAATACTGTTCTAAATTTAGGCCCAAATGGAAGTCAGATGAACTAATGAAACTTGTGGCAGAGAAGAAAAATAAATGGGATACACAAATTGTCAGTCGACACAGAAGCCTATGGTAGATGTAACCTAGTCTATAATCAAGTCACAAAGGAGGTTAGGCAAGCGAAGGCAGATTATGAGAAACCTTTGTCAAAGGATGCAAAGAAAAACAGCAAAGACTTCTTTACTTATATAAACCCTAAAAGGAAGGGAATAAATCAGATTGGTCCACTTGATATCAATAGTTTGACTGTAGATGATCATTCTCAGATCGCTGCCAAACTAAATGAGTATTTTGCATCTACATTCACACATGAGTAGTTATTCAAGGAGGAGAGGGATAGATGTTTATGAAACTCTAACAGGGAGTTAAATGATTTTGTAATAACTGAGAGCAAGGTGAAGGAGAAATTGTTGAAGATAAACATAAGAAAATCACCTAGGGTAGATGGGATTTATCCAATTATATTAAAAGAGGTAGCAGAGGTAGTAAGCAAACCCTTAGCCATAATTATGAGAGCATCCTTGGACTCAGGGGAAGCACCACGGACTGGAGATGTGCATTTGTATCTCCAATTCACAGAGGGTGACACGAGTAATTACACAACTGTTAGTTTGACTTCTGCTCTAGGTAAAATAATGGAGTCACTGGTTAAAGAAGCATTGCAGGATCATGTAGACAAGACAGCAGTAATAATTCAGACACAGCTTTGGTTTGTTAAGGGGAAGTCTTGTTTGACCAATTTGATTGGATACTATGACGAGGTCACAAAGGAACTGGATGCAAAAAAAATAATTTTGATATATACTTGGATTTCAGGAAAGCTTTTGATATTGTTGCGCATGGAAGACTACTGTACAAATTGGAGCAGTATGGCATGAAGGGCAAGTTGCTACAATGGATAAAAGAATGGTTGAGTGTGAGAAGACATAGTGGTAATCAATGGATGCTGCTCTTCGTGGACTAATGTTATTAGTGGTGTCTCTCGGGGTTCGGTGTCGGGTCCATTGTTGTTTTGTATATTTATCAATGATATTAATGAAGGTATATTAAGCTTAATGTCAAAGTTTGCAAGGTTGTTAATAACAGTAAAGACAGTATGCTGCTGCAACACAATCTGGAAAAGTTGGGCAGATGGGCTGAGAAGTGGCAACTGAAGTTTAACATTGGCAAATGCAAAGTACTGCATATGGGTAGCAGTAACCCCAGAGAAACGTACCAACTGAGTGGTGTTACGCTCAGGGTAGTAGAAAATGAAAAAGACCTGGAAGTAATTGTGCAGTCAGATATAAAGTTCTCTGAGCAGTGCAGAGAAGCTGCCAGAGCACGTCATGGGGTATTGTCAATGATATCGAGAAATTTTGCTAGTAGGGAAAAGGTGATTATCCTTTTGTATAATGCAGTGGTCAGACTACACCTTGAGTACTGTGTACAGGTCTGGAGGCCTCATTTTAGGAAGGATGTAGGATTGCTTGAGTGTGTATAGAGAAGTGCAACAAGATTGGTGAGGGGAACGAGGGGGCTCTCTTACCAAGAAAGGCTAAAGTTCTGCAAATTGCAGCTGGTGTAGAGCTAGGCACCTGCAAGGTGATCTATTTGAGGTGTATAAGGCCTTGAATGGGTTGTGCATGCTGAGTTCTGATGGGATTCTTCTGCTTGCTGAGATTACGAACCTGAGGGGAGCATAAATTCAAATTGAAGAAAGACAGTTGTAGAATAGATATGTGGAAATTTGCCTTTAGCCAGCGGGTGGTTAATTGCTGGAACAAACTTTCATCTGTCGTTGTGGAAGTTGATAGCTTAAATAAATTGAGGGAGGACAGGACAAACTTTTAGTGGGAATGAATATGAGAATTTTTTTTTTTTTTTTTGTCGGTTGCTACATAAGCTCATACGTGTGCTTTCTTGTATCACATGCCTCCATTACTATACCATACCAAATACAATTAACACCATCCTATGCAAGATGACTTCAGTATTTACTACAATTCTCAAGCATGTAAATGGTCATAAGGCAACTACAAGGAGCCATCGTTGAAGTTAGTATGTGGGCCAAAAGCAAAGGTTTTAAACTTTATATGCATAAAACTGTTGACCTACATTTCTGTAGGGAATGTAACTTGCATTCAGGGCTAAAGTTAAGTGAATGAGTAATACCAGTTATACCAAGCGTTAAATTTCTAGGAATTATCCTAGATGGGAAGGGGGAAAAATTTCGAACATATAAAATACCTAAGAACAGCATATGTAAAGAAACTAAACATATTGAATATATTATCTGCAACAACATGGGGTGCTGATTGAAACACTCTGCTACACTTGTATTGGGACTGATAAGTTCCTATTTGGATTATTGAGCATCAGTTTATGACCCTGCTAAGCTAAGCACTCTAAAATGTTAAATCCTATCTATCATAGTGGGTTACACGTAGCTTTAGCAGCATGTCACAAGTACAAAGTCTGTACATGGAAGCCTATGAACCACCACTACAACTTAGGTGACAATACAGGCAGTTCTCGCTTTACGAGCTTTTTTTTTTTTTTTTTTTTATGTATCAAGTATCAACAAAATCGAAAATATGAACGTTAATTGCAAAAAGTGAATGTTTAAACATTCATAAATACCACATTTCAAACCACGCACATAGCTATATAATACAGTGTACCCAGCTTTATGATATTACTCCGTTCCAGAGACACCAACGTATCATGAAAATATCGTGATGTGAACCCAATAACACACTGTGTTTTGGTAATTCGTTCCATGAACTCAGAAGTTGAAATTTTTGCTGTATAACTCTCTAAAAGGTTGTTTTTATAGTGCAAATTGTATTAGTTACCAATTCAAATTACTAAAATGCACTACACTTTCATTGTTATCATATGTTCTTTTATAAGAACCAATTTTGAATGCCTTTGTGACATTTTTCTAAAGTACATTTCTGGATGTCGCAACCATAAAACAATAAAAACAATTTGCATTTTCCGGTTTATTCGACTTTTCTGTTACTGCAAGCAGTTATAAATGGGTAGTAAACTCAGTGTTATTGCATTTGTGAAAATACTGATAGTGATATTACTGATAGTGATATGATACTGATACTGATAGTGATATTATGGTGAAATGTGTTTCCCCTTTATTGAATCTTCAGTCGTATAAAAAAACAAAAATAAATTTTCAGAATCTTCTCTTCATTCCTTTTTTTTTTTTTTTTAAGCTTTGTAAACTTGTTACTCCATGCAAATCGTGTTAGTCGCAATTTGTGCCCTCTGTTAAAAAATGCTTATGCATCTTTTGAAATTTATCATGAAAATAGAAGATTATCTTGAAAACAAATGCCTCTTGAAGCATTTCTGAAGAAGACGACTCCTTGTGCAACAAACCAACGAGTGCCGAGCCAATAATAAGTGATCAACGAGTGTGCATTTAGTCGATGATGAAGAATAAACATTCTTTAAAATTTGTAAGTCATAAATAAGTTCTTTATTATTATAATTTGCTTGGTTTTACAGGCTACATTTTAATTTCTTTGGATAAATCAATCATTGTTGAGAACATAACCCATATTTTTAACATTATGTATATGGGATTTAATTCTTGCTTTAAGAGTGCGTGCTAGGAATGAATTAACTCAAAGTTGAGAACTACCTGTACTTATTGCTGTATTACACACCAAAAATAAAATCCATAAGTATCAAGTATTAAAATCCTTTATGAACCAAGCTTGAAAAACCTACACACAACACATTCGACCATAATAGACTAGCAGGCATATGCCTACAAGTTGTACTTCTACATCATTACTGAAGTTTAGAAAGAATAGCAAGCCTGCCCAAACCTCTGGCTCCACCTTTGAATGTAATGCTACCAGTCTGTGACTTTCACCTCCACAAGTGAGGGGAATACTATCTGGACAAGAATTTCAAATGTTTCACGCTGCTAAATTTTTTACAAATTATACCTATATATACATGGATGGCTCCAAAACAGAAGACAAAGTACATAGTATTAGGGTCAGGTGCCACCTGTGGTTTCCCACATCTGCGCCATATATATGCTGTGAAGAAATACAGAACAGTGTAAAAGTGTTGTGTTGAAGACGTCGTATTATGTTGGGTTCTGTAGACAAAGGACAAAGTATTTTATTAAATTTTTGCAGGCTCCGGTGTGTCCCCTATCCACTGCTAAAAGATAACAGTATATATTGTGTACAATTTAAAGCAACTATATACAATGATAATGATACTTAAAGGCTATTTATAATGATACAAAATAAACACTGGGCTTTGGAGTCTAGCAGACTTATCAGTACATCAGGTAAGAGAATCCAAAAACAGAAACAGTCTACAAACAATCCAAAGTGATCAGTCCCCAACAACCAGCTGAGCATTACAAAGATGTATACTTCAAAAGAATAGTTACAATTTCTGGTTTCCAAAACAATAGAAAGGGCCATAAACCCTTCCATCTAAAATTCAAAAAACCCAGTAAAGTCTTTCCAACCAGCTGACAGATGGCAGTCTTTTACTATCAATTAGCATTAAGTTAGTATTTTACTGAATTTCAGGAGTAATAATTCTTTTCCTCTGTTTAAAAATTTTCTCCGCATAGGTGGAGAAGGCAGTTAACTAATCTTGTCAATTCAGAGCAATTGAATACATTTGTGAGAAGTTGAAAGTCCAGTCTTAAATCATGATACAGAGGACAATGAAAGACGAGTGCTCAACGGTTTCTTGAGCACCACAACTGGAGAGAGGAGTGTTACTTAATCCTAATGAGAATAATTTAGAGTTAAGACTGCCATGACCGGTATATAGAAACATAACATATAAGCCAGGATTGAACCCGTCTGTTTCCTTATCATAATCAGCAACCTTGGGAAAAAACCTAAAGGTCTCCCTACCCAAGGTAGAAGTAGACCAAGTATTTTGCCATGCTATACATGATTTCTCATTCTTTTAATGTCTACATTTTCTTGTAAGTCAGTATTATAAGTAAAACCATTTACAACCGCAGGAACATTTTTTTTCTTCTACAATATAAAAGATAGTGTAACATTACTTCGTATTGGATTGGCAATCGATGACCAAGAACCTGGAGAGCAGCTGTAGAGACAATCAACAAGCTCTATTTACAGCGAGAAGAAAAAATCTGTGCGCTTGAGTAAGATATTTTTGAACAAGGGAATTTCACTTCTATATCTCCAGGCCCCAGCAGCATAACACACAATTGGTATAAATATAGAAGAGTAGTATAATTTAATAGATTTCTTTACACCAAAAGTACTCTTGGTAATTTTAATAATTTTATAGGTGATAGCTTTTATTTTCTGAAGTACATATTTTGCATGATGATTAAAATTAAGACGGTTATCTAAATAAATTCCTGGAAGTATTTATGCTGCCTAGTACTCCTAATCATTTCTCCATTTAGCTTAATAATGGGTGGTCTATTCACATCAAGGAAGCCCTTTAGCAACATTTGTTTTTTATTAGTTGAGATTTTAAGTTTGTGTTTGACACCAGATATTCAATTCCTCGAGAATTTCATTTGCTCTGTGCTCAAGCTCCCATCGGGAATTACCAAAAATCAGAATAACAAGATCATCTGCGTAAGCAAGCTGAAGGATATCATCACAAACAATCATAAGCCACCGATCAAGGACCATGTTCCAGCACACAGGGCCAAGAACAGAGCCCTGATGGCTCTGTTCTTGGCCCTGGATATTAGTCTTTCATATATTTTCCACAGTACAAGGAGTAGGGCTATTGGCCTATATGATTTGGGATCAGTAGGGGGTTTTTGAGACTTAATCTTAACACAGCTTTTTTCCTTGTTTTTGGGAATATACATTCTGTTACACAGTTATTATATACTGCTATTAATATGTCTGGTGCTATTTCTGCTAATTTTTTGATCATCTCAACCTCTAAGAGGTCAAAACCGGGCCTTTATTGTTTTTGGTTTTTGATAGTGCTATTTCTAAGTCTTGTATAGTGAACAGAGGTTCAATATTGGCATTGTCATATTCAGTGTTTTCTTTTATAATCTCCAGCTGGGTGGGGGGGGGGAATGATACACAGTTTGTCTGAATAATACTGTCTAGGATGTTATTTACAGAATCGGCCCAACACAGGGTTAGGGTTCCATCTGGTTTTACAGTGGTTTCCAAGACATCTCCTCTTGGCAGTTTGTTGGTCACTATTCTGTAGACAACTCCCCAAGGGTTATTGTTTCCAGTAGTTCCCACCAAGTGCATCCAGCATTCCTTTTTTTTTGTCTCTTATGAGGGCTGTGTATACTGATTCCTGAGAGATTCTATAAGAATTTCTCAGTGCATCCACCTCATTTTGTGGCCAAGATGTTCTGGCTCTTTGAAAATTTCTCCTCGCCTGGTGCACCCTTCTACTGAGTATAGTTAGTTCGGGGGACTGCCTGCTTCCTCGGCTTTTTCCATGGAATAGACAGGTTTGCTATTTTTGTTAAAATGTTTGTCATAGTAAGTGCTTGCTCGTCCGGGCTACAGTTGCCTGATCTAGACCAGTCGTTTTCCTGTTTTTGAAGCTCAGCAGCTGTATGTTTTGTGAAAATCTGCCAGTTTGCCTTTTTAAGGTTATACCATTTGATGTCCAACAAGGAGTGTTGGGATGTTTGTAACTGCCTGTTTAATTTGAAGGTGATGGTTCTATGATCTAATGTAGTCCAGGCTGGCTGGACATACCAGTCTGTAATTTTATAGACCGTTGAATTGGTGGCAAGAGTGACATCAATGTCACTCTCCCATTTGGTACTGCTAAAAGTTGGTAAGTTATTAGGTTAATTTATCACTTGAAAGGGTGAGGTGGCTATAAAATCTGATAATATCTGGCCATTGTGTGTGTGCCTGCTCTGTCTTCTGTACGGCTATGCCATAAGGCTGATCGGCAGTTGACATCAGCACACACACTGATATTTGCAATAGGTAACAAATTTATGACTGCTTGTAAGTAATCTATAGTAAGGTTTATGACTGCACCTGGTCTTACATAAAGAGATATAATATAGAACTGTCCAACTGCACTGGCGATATGGGCCACTGCTGTAGAGAATCAGTTCGTATCAAGGCTTGGACTTGAAGCTTGCAGTAGGAATGACAGTTATCTGCTGGTTAATCTTTATTGCTAATATTTTGCTAACAAATGGAAAGACAAAGTACAATGAAGTTTCCTCATATAATTAAATTGCACTGACTACTGACAGAATGTATGTTTTTTTTTTTTTTTTTTTTTTATTATTATTATTATGTAAACCCCAAACACGAGAGGTATTAGAACCTATAGTACTTAGTACCGTGCTTGGGTTGGAGGTTGAGAAGACAAAAGAAGATATTTGTTGACATTGGACTTGAACTTCTGTAGACTAATTTTCAGGAAATACGTATGAAGGAAGGTTGTTCCAGAAAACGGCAGTTGAATGAATAAACGAGGAAGATGAAAAGTTGGTTCTGTGAGTTTGAAGTTGGACAGTAAATGGATGTTGGCTGGTGGCGGCACGTGTTCGGACTTTTTTGAAAGAGAGAGCAGGAATTATAGAAGCCAATCCAGAAGAACGATGCCCATGGAAGTATCTGTAGAAGAGGCATGCAGCAGAAACAATACATCTATGAGACAGCGAGTGGTGAGACTGTTAGAGACGAATCATTAAATAATCTAACTGCCCTCTTTTGAATGGAATCAAGAGGCCTGAGAGAGGTTTTGTGGGCACCACCCCAGATGTGAGAACAATATTCCATGGCAGGGCAGATTTACGATTTATACAGAGTGAGCAGCTGTTTGGAAGAAAAGTAACGCCAAGAGCGAAAGAGAAAACCAAGTTTTTTAGATGCAGAGGAAGCAATATTTGTAATGTGCTTGTGCCAAGAGAGATTAGAAGTCAGGGTAATCCCCAAAAGAGATATATTATTTTGCTTAGAAATCGGAGTGTCACTGAAGATAAGCATAGGAGCAGAAGAATCCTTTTTGCGAGATATAAGACAAGACAAGACTGAGTTTTAGAAGGGTTGAAATCAACTAAGTTGTCTTTGCCCTACTGGAGAATTACCTGAAGATCGGCATTTCAGGAATTGGTAGCAGATTTTCGAGAAGTTGAAGCTGATTGAGCAGGGCAAGGTTTCTTAAAATGGAAAGTAGAATGCAATGTGCTATCATCGGCAAAACTATGGATAGGATTTCCAGTCAATGGAAGAAGGTCATTAATATACAAGAGGAAAAGAGTGGGGGAAAGAACTGAATCTTGGGGGACACCGGCATTAGTGGAGAAGTTAGAAGAGAGCCTTCTACCATCACCCTCAGTGAGCAATCAGAGAGAAAACTGGATAACCAATTACTAAAAACAGTTGGCACACTTCCATAAGATGGAAGCTTGTTTAGAAGACCTTTATGCCAAACACGATCGAAAGCCTTTGAGATGTCAACAGCTAATTATTTCACCGAACCTATCCATTGAATTAGTCCATAAATGGGTAACATAAGCCAGAATATCACCAGTGGATCGACACTGACGGAATCCATACTAGCGATCATTGATCAGATGGAAGATTTCCAGGTAGTTTAAGAGTTGGCAGTTAATTGATTTCTCCATTACTTTAGAAAGAGTAGAAGTAATTGGATGGGAGAGATTTGTCGTCCTTTTTAGGAACTGGCTAGATATGAGCAAATTTCCAAGCAGAAGGAAAAACACCTTTGGAATAAAAAAGTGAAAAAAGGTGGCGAAGAATAGGAGTAAATTCAGGACCACAGGTTTTGAGAACAAGTGGAGAAATACCATCAGGACCTGGAGCTTTCTTAGCATCAAGATTCGTCAAAATCCTGCTGACATCCTTTTGACAGAAGACCATGGGAGGCATTGAATGGAGCATGTTGGGACTGGTGGGAGGTGTTTTACCAAGATCATTAATACATGAGTTGGAAGAAAAATGGAATTCTAGCAGGTCAGCTTTATCCTTGGCCGAAGTGACAACAGAACCATCTGGTTTGGACGGAGGTGGGAGCAGAGATGGGCAAAAGTTGTGGCCAATAGCTTTGGCAAGAAGCAAGTTTTCTACTCTTAGCCTGTTCAAACTCTAGTTTGGACTGATTAATAACTGCTTTACAATTGTTGCAAACTTTGGTACAGGCAGAAAATGAAACTGAATAATTAGAAACAAGCCAATTACGATATGCAACATTCTTCTCTTGAACAGCCTCAGCATATTTATTGGAAAACCAAGGTTTAGATAAAGGACGAGATTTTAAAGTGGAGTGTGAGATAAAGGATTCCATTTCTGCAAGAATAATTTCACTGACACGATCTGAGCAAACGTTGACATCAGAAGTTTTGAAACAGTAATCCGACCAAGGAAAAGAAGAAAGGAAATCTCACAGGTCATCCCATTTTGCATTCTTGTAATGCCAAACATCGCGAGGTTGGGAATAGCCATGAGATAAAGGCTCCATTGGAGAAGAGACAATCACCAAGTTGTGATCTGAAGTGCCTAAAGGACCTCTCACTTTGACCATGTACTTGAAGGGTTGTTTGTGAAAAAAAGATCAAGCGTGTTGGCTATATAATTAGGATTGTCTGGTGTTCTTGTAGGTAAATGAACAATCTGTACAAGATCATTAGTAATTGCAAAAGCCTCAGCATCTTGACCAGCTGGGTCAGTGTGACTAGAAAACGGAAGCCAGCTGGTAACTATATTACTGAGTTTCATGCCATAAAACTGTTCATTGATGAGATATGGCTCATATCCGTACTAAACAGCATCTCTCTCTCTCTCTCTCTCTCTCTCTCTCTCTCTCTCTCTCTCTCTCTCTCTCTCTCTCTCTCTCTCTCTCTCTCTCTCTCTCTCATGTAGGTATGAGCGCAAGTGGTTGAAGCAGTAAAAGAAACAAAAGGTTCTGTCAGTGCAAATTTTAAGATACCATACACAGACTACAAACATATCATCTTAGCAAGTAGCATGATTAAATGGCAGCACAAATAGCAAGGACAAACTGGCAATAAACCACTGCAGATTAAACAGTAACTACAACTCTGGAATACTAGTGAAAGATCAAATAAACAGGAGGAAGCAGTTCTTATAAATAATGAGAATTGGACACACAAACATTACTCTTGTTTAGAGCAGAAGCCCATCCCTTACAACTTCTATATAAAGTTGTTGTTGTTGTTTTGGTTTTTAGGAGCATTAGCAACTAAGGCCATATTGCTCCGGGATATGAGGTGGTCATTCCCTGACCTTTCCGCATCTTCCGTATTTGGTGGTGATGGGCTCGAACCCCGGTCTAATCAAGAAGCATGTGATACGCACTACTGCTCCTTCCCACCTGGCTACGGAGGTGCCGATATTCAAAGTTAAGTCTGATATTATACTTGACTGCCCAGAATTTACAAGAGAATGGTAAATAAAAATAACTTGAAACATTATTTTGAACACTGGACAATATCTCATTACAACTAACATTAGGCAGTAGATTCTATATAGCTGATGCCCTCCCTCTAATTAATCGTTAACAAAATGTGCAGTCCAGAATACCACACTAATGATTATACTGCAGGAAAAAAAACTTCTTCAAATATACTTCTGCAACCGCAACCAACGTAAAAAATATATGAACCATAAATTTGGTGCACTAATAGCCATCACATCTGATGTGCTGGTATATATATTTAAACAAACAGATTCTGCTTTTGTTGAAGGCAGTGGTTACTCCATTATATGCTATACTTGTACTCAGCGTTTCCCAAATAGGGGGGGGTCCACGAACTGGACTCTCTGGAGTCCATAATAATAATAAAAATTAAGGGGTCCGTAATTTTATTATTATTTTATTTATTTATTTATTTTTTTTTTGAAGGAGTCTAAATTTTTTTTGTTTTTGAAAGAGTCCGTAGATCTCAGTAGTTTGGAAACCACTGCTCTTACTCATAGATGAGATATACTCCTTCAGTATTCTTCCTGTCTTGAAGGAATAACCACACTAAGTTTCTCAATAAAATGATACATAAGTAGGGTTACACAACTTTTGAAAGCCCAGTATTTCCACAAAAACATTGAAACAATTTTAAAATTACACGAATCTTTGATTCCTGCTTTGGCCCCTATGGCAACTGCTGTAGAGAATCAGTTCCCATCAAGGCTTGGACTTAAGCTTGCAATAGGAATGACAGTTATCTGCTGGTCAGTCTTTATTGCTAATATTTTGCTAACAAATGGAATCAACAAATGGTGATTCTTAGTTTTTTATGTAAAAAAAAAACTGACACTCTGAACAGTAGTTTTACTACTAGTCTCTAATCAGGCTTTTCAGTATCTCGGTGGTTTCTGTATACAGATTCTGTAACTGTGAAAAGTAATGAATTCTATCAATTAAAATATCTGTTTTTAAAAATTCATAATAATCTACATGCTGTTCCAATGCCAGTCCTTGCAAAAAACATTATTTCCATTTTTAAAGGATATATACCTCTTTTAAAATGAATTGAATTAGCATTAGCATTAAATGAGGCAAGTGATGCAAGAAAGCAAGCTTATAGAGATCAACCAAAAAAAAAAAAAAAAACCTTCCCATTTCATCCATCCGATCCCTTCAAATGTTTGTCTAGTTCAGCTTTAAATTTGTTTCAGCTATCAACTTCCACAACAACAGATGGAAGTCTGTTCCAGAAATCAATTACCCACTGGCTAAAGGCAAGTTTCTGCACATCTATTCTACAACTGTCTTTCCTCAGTTTGAATCTATGCCCCCTCAGGTTATTAATCAGAGCAAGTGGAAGTATCCCATCAGCATTGAGCCTGCTCAAACTATTCAAGACCTTGAACACCTCAATCAGATCATCCCACAGGTGCCTAGTCTCCAGATGCTACAACTTGCAGAATTTAAGCCTCTCTTGGTAAGAGAACCCCTTTGTTCCTTTCACCAATTTCTTGTTGTCCTTCTCAGTACTTGTTCTAGCAACTCTACTTCCTTCCAAAAATGCATACAGGCCTCCAGACCTATATGCAGTACTCAAGATGTAGCCTGACCATTGCCTTATACAAACGTATAATCTCCTCCTTGTCTCTTCTAGTAAAATTACTATATATCATTTACAAAACTCCATGACCTGCTCTGGCAGCCTGTCTGCATTGCTTATGAAACTTCATATCTGGCTGCACAATTACTCCCTGATCTTTTTCATTTTCTACTACCCTAAGTGTAGTACCACACAGTTCGTACGTTTCTCTTCGGTTATTTCTATCCCTATGCAGTAATTTGAATTTCTCAATATTAGACTTCAGTTGCCACTCCTCAGCCCATCTGCCTAACTTTTCTAGGTCCTGTTGCAGTAGCATACCGTTTTTACTGACACTAACAACCCTGCCAACCTTTGTATCATCTGCAAACTTGGACATTAAGCCTGATATACCTTCATCAATATCATTAATAAATACACTAAAAAACAATGGCTCAGCACCGAACCCTGGGGGACTCCGCTAATAACATTAGTCCATGTAGGGCAGTGTCCATTTATTACCACTCTCTGCTATCGCTCACTCGAACATCCCTTTATCCATCAACTTGCCCTTAATGTCATACCGCTCCAATTTGTATAGCAGTCTTCCATGTGCAACAGTATCAAAAGCTTTCCTGAAATCCAAGTATATGATATCAAAATTATTTTTGCATCCAATTCCTTTGTGACCACATCGTAGTATCCAATCAAATTGGTCAGACAAGACTTGCCCTTAACAAACCCTTGCTGTGTCTGAACTATTACTGCAGTCTTGTTTAGGTGATCCTGCATCACTTCATTAACCAGTGACTCCATTATTTTCCCCTGGACAGAAGTTAAACTAACAGGTCTATAATTATTTGCATCACCCTTTGAATTCCATTTGTGAATTGGGGATACATTTGTACATCTCCAGTCCATGGGGACCTCCCCAGAATCTAAGGATTCTCTCATAATTATGGCTAAGGGTTTGCTTACTTCCCTCACTGCCTCCTTCAGTATAACTGAATAGATTCCATCTACCCCAGGTGCCTTTTTTTATGTTTAACTTCAACAATTGCTCTTCCGCTTTGTTCTCTGTTATTACAAAATCGTTTTGTGAATGTAGATTCAAAATACTCATTCAGTTTGTCAGCTATGTGAGCAGGATCATCAACAATCAAACCATCAATATCAAGTGGACCGATCTGATTCATCCCCTTCCTTCTAGGGTTTACATAAGTAAAGAAGTCTTAGTTGGTTTTCTTTCTTTGCATCCTTTTCCAAGGATTCCTCATAATCAGCCTTCACTTGCCTAACCTCCTTTGTGACTTGTTTACAGACTAGATTATATCTACCATAGCCTTCTGTGTCACCTGATAATTTATATTTATCCCGTGCATTTTTCTTCTCTGCCACGAGCCTTATTAATTCATCTGACATCCATTTAGGTCTAAATCTTGGACATTAAGATTTAGACCTAAATGGATGTCAGATGAATCAAACAGTATTTCTTAGTTCGTGTGAAAAGCCTAATAGCTTCCAAGATTAATTCCTTGAAGGCTTCCCATTTATAATTCGCTGTTTGTAACATCATCAGTTGATCCCACTGCATAAAATTTAAAATCTGTCTGAGACCACTGTAGTCACCTTTACGAAAGCAGAAACTCTTACCTTTGATGGTGGTTACACCTTTAAATAAATCCCGCCTCAGTGCACTGTCAGCTAGTGGTTCTGTTATCTGCAAATTCTTAATGCATGAATAATCACTGCTGTTGATCAGATCAATCAAGAGTATTACTCCATCTGGTTGCGCCCCCCCCCCCCCAAAAAAAAAAAAAACATGTTGCTGTAGAAAACAATCATCCAATAATTCTAAAAAAGTCTTGATAGTGTGCAAGTGATCAACCCACAAGTTCCAGTCAATATCTGGAAAGTTAAAATTCCCCATTACAATACATTCTGATTTACTGGCCCACTCTATTTCTCTGCATAATTGTACATTTTACTCATCAGAGTCATTAGGCCTATAACCCATTCCTACTCATTTTCCCTTTCCTAGTGCTTATGTCACACCAAACTGACTCTACATTGTCTGCCAACATCAACTGAATTCACTTCTTTAGATTTTATGTGTTTCTTAACTAACAGCATAACTCCTCCTCCTTTCCTACCCCTTTCTATCCTTTCTGTACACAATTGTACTCACCAAATTCCAATTGTGCACTGCTTATATCTGTATAGCACCATGTCTCTGATATCCTAGAAATATCTGCCTTTGATGTATTGACCAAAAGTTCAAATTTATTTATATACTTCTAGCATTGGTGTACATGCAAGTATACATGCACCTGTTCTTATTCTTAGTTACTGTAAAACAGCCCATGTATTTACTTGTTCCATAATGATCCCCAGCAACCTACTCGCCAGGTTGCTGCTCATTCCAGTAGAAGCAGTGCAATAATCACATTTGCCTCTGCATTCAGCTACTGTTAATCTTTTAGTCTCTGAATCTATAATGCCAAAGGTTCAAAAAAAAAAAAAAAAAAACCATTATGCCTAAGTGGTAATCCATCAATTTGATCTTGTAGGCCCTGTTAAATTCCAGTTTGTAAAACAAACAAGTGATTTTAATTAAAATGTCAGTTACTGATGTCTGAAATTGGCTCACTTACACAATCAATTTGTAAAAATATGTTGGTAAACTATTGTCAAAATCATAAGTTTTACTTATGGTAATGAAAGTGGTTTGGAGGGGAAAATGTGTAATGCAAAACCAACAATAATGATTAATATAAATACAGTGTATAATAAGAAAACAAATGGAAAATTCTGCAGTTTTAGACTATCTTCTTTCTGTGCATGGATGTCATGCCTTCATTCAGTGTTTGTTATATCTTGTCATTGAAAAACAAAAATGGATAGCAAAACTACTAAAGGTAAACATTCAAAAAAAAAAGCAGAATTCGGAGAGAAAAAAATGGTTTAGTGATTGATGTTGTAAAACAAGGAACAGCAACTGCAAATGAAAGCAAGACAGCCAGATTCTTTGATAAACAGTCTCTATCATTAAAAAATTCACAATTTTGTAACCATAGCCTCTGGAAAGGAACATAAATATTAAAAATTTCATAATGTACACACAAACACTTCATAAGAACTTTAAAAGGTATAGAGAATGGAATTCCAGAAAACGTCTAGAAAACAAAGAAATTAGCAGTTACTAGAATTTTGAGGGCTCTTCTACTAATGATTCCATTTTAATCAGAGAAAGGAATAGATAAGACAACTTGAGGCAGTTTTTGGGCCTTTATTCCTCAGGGCCTATGACAGTTTTATTTTTAAAAAAACAAAATTTCGAATGGTTAGGAGCCTGTTAAATGGAGGAATTTATGAGTCTGACAAGAATTTTAGTGAGAAGTACAGTTAGAAACATGAAATTAGCAGAGATAATGAATGCCCACTTCAGCAGTCCTCTGGGACAGACAACTGACTTCCTTATTCTCTAAATGAGAATTGTACAAACAATAGCCTTACAGTTGGTCTTAGTTCTAAGCATACAATGTCTAAACAAAAGGAATATCTGTTTCATAGCAAATATAATCTCACTCTAGTGCCTCGTAAATCCAATATTTATTTCCTGACCGAGTCTGCATGCAGTGGTGGAGGTTCCAAGTAAATTTATTAAAGTGAAATCAGAGTGATGGTTGAAGAGCATGCATCAAGAATTGTTGCCACCAGGATTAATTATTAGGCCCTTTAAAATCTACAACAGAAACACAATTCAAAGAGAGATGACAGCTAGCAATCAGGGTGCACGGATAACTCTTGTTGTTCCTATCTTTCTCCAGCCTCTAATATTTCTATCCAGTTATTAAAAAGTGAAGATGTGTCTCACTAGTCACTTGATGTTTACTTCCAGAACTGTGGGAGTCTAGTGTAAAAAAACGATTAACTCAGAGTCTTAGACATGTTAGGCACTTCCCTAAAAGGCACCACCAGGACTGAAGTCCATATGTGCTAATTTAATTAACGAAATTTATTACTACCAAGGATTATTTATAAATTTAAAAATATAATTTTAAAAATATATAAAATATATACATAAAACATTTACAATAAAAAATGGGTAAATATAATAAATATGTAGCAATACACAATATTTACATTTCATTCATACAGTAGAATGAATTATATTCACAATAATTATTAAATTTATAATCTAAACAACAATATTAAAATTTTTAAATAAAACTGAAGAAGTGCTTAGCATGACCAGCAAAGAAGAGCCCTGGCAGTTTAGCCTGAAGGAGATGAACAGTGCATTGCTCGGTCCAAAGCATTCAGTTTCCGTCCAGACCTCGCGGAGGTATGTCATGTGTAGATAGAATTCCGGCTCTTCTTTTAAAAACCTTATTTATAAACTCTAAAAACAATTTAAATATTCTTTTATCTAAAAAGAATTCTGGAAGAGAACCATCATTTAACACAAAAGTACTTCTTTCTATTTCAGATCTTATATCCAAATAATTATAACAGTTGAGTGCAACGTGAAGACCAGTCTCCACCACCCTGCACTCACAGAGACCAGAGGGAACCAAGCCAAACTGGTTCATCCTGGACCTCAAGCCATGCCCCGTGAGGAGAAAGCACCCATTCAAACCAAACTGAAGTCGCAGCCACAATTTAAAATTTACTGTCAAGACGGAGGGCAGAAATACATACATCTCTCTGCCATTCTCAGAACAGGTCCATCTTGTCTTGCCAGATATTCATGAGTTCATCATTTATTCTCCGCCTCTCAGCAACCATCTGATGGAAACTGAATGCGGTCCCCATCATCGAGCACGACCGGATGCCCAAAATTCCAGTTGAAATGCCTCTTTTCAGACAATATCTCAACCCAGATCTTATTACTAATAAGTCGGCAGGTAATTTACCCGAAATTACTTGTAAAGTATCAGTTGCCACTGTACGGCAAGCCCTTTCATACCTAGAAGAGCAAATCTCTGAGCTGGAAATAGATGCTTTTTAATTATTACCTTCGTAACGCATTCAAACCAAGCTCCAGAAGCATACTTCAGAATGGGTACAAAAACACATTCGTATAACATATTTAGGGCACACCCCTTTATTCCCCATTTAATCCTGACTACCCTCTGGAGCTTGGCATATAAATGCTTAACTTTTACTTTCAAATATTTTACATGCTCTATGAAAAACAGCTTCTCTTCCAGGTGCAAACCCAGGTACCGAACATTTGAGACATTCCTCAAAGAGACACCTCCACTTCTAATAACTGGCGGCCTAGAACAGCTTAGCCTACCCTTCAATAACAAGGTCACAGTTTTTTTCTTTAAAAATGGTGAGCTTATGAAGGGCACTCCAATCTAACAATTTGCTCAAGGTTATACTACCTTTCTCCTCAATTTCTTTCCTGGAGTCATCCGACACAACCAATACCAAGTCATAGGCAATGGCGGTAGCGTCCCCCAAGTCACCCTCTAAGAATTCATCCATCACCATTGTCCACATGTAGGGGCCCGAGTATGGATCCCTGGGGACAACCTCATTGAACTTTATATGTTATTTCATCAAATTTTGACCGGACAAGAACACTGCAGTCCAAAAATTAATCTTTCAAGATGTATAAATTACCAGGACACAGGGCATCGAACGCGCCCTTAAAGTCCAGGAACTTAGTCTTGCTGTTCTCTGGAATTCAGTGTTTGCACTCTTAATGAAACATGGCTTCACAATGGGATTAGAGATTTAGAAGTAGCTAGTTTGGGCTATACTGATCTAAGAGGAGACAGAGGTTCATTATATCTAACTAATCTGTGATAATAATGCTCGGGACTTGCCACAGTCTGAATTGGATCTTTTGTCAGCTGATGGTTCATAAGAAAATTCTTGTTGCAACTATTTATCTCCCCCCCCCCTTCCAGTTTATTTATATGTAGTGGAGAGATTAATACAATCACTTTGTCAATTTCATATGCATTATCACTAGTCTGAAGTTTGCTTCTTTGAAGATTTCAATGTTCTAAACTCCATCAAGCATTGAAAAGTTACTTATTACAACAAGGTTGCCCTATGACACTGCCTGAACTTGGTGTCAATAAGCATAACCTGTAATAGCAGCAAGGCATTACACGATCTCATTTTTGCCTCCAACAGATCTTAGTTATTGAAGCTGTTTTGTTACTACCATCTGATGACAAGGCTTTGAACTGCCAAATAGGCATTAGGAAAATAAAAGTATTATTACTGTCGCAACTGTGCTAAATTTTGGAAGAACTGAATGACAGTGTCTCATTCTCATAATATTGATTAGTCCTTATATCCATGTTACTGATCATCTGCTTAACACAAGCTCCCTTATTTTACAGAGCTTCATACCTCTTAGTAAACAGTATAGTAATTGATTTTCCCATTGGTTCATGGCAGACACTATTGCTAAAAGAACGTGCAGAAGAAATTTCAGAGCAACACTGGAGGAAATATATGTTATTGTTCAAGGAATGCAGAAGCAATCTAAAAATGATTGGAAAGTAGCATGCTCTATATGTTCAGTCAGTTTGGTGTAGTTTCACTGTTAGTGGATTACTACTGACAATGGCTTCAAGTTGTTGAAGTCATTTTGGACTTCAACAACTGAAGTCCAAAAGTTGGACTTCTGTTATAACAATTGCTCAGCAAGGACCAAAGTTATTGATACCTATTTTTATCACAGGCTATTGAGGCCTATAGCCTGTGATAAAACTAAAGCAGATGTTTTTTCAAAATCTGTTCTCTTCACATTCTAAGCAGACCGCAGCTTCTATTGCTTCTACTTATGAATTTCTAGTCATTAAGGATAATAGACTTTATAACATCTCAGGTGACACAGACGATCTTACCGAGTGCTTCAGAAATTGTCAAAAGGCTTTTCTTCTGGCCCAGATAAGATTCTACTTATGCTGTGAAGTGCTTGCCATTCAGTCTTTCTGTTAAGATGGGCACCTGTTCCACTCACTTTAAAGCAGTTAATGTTATTCCAATCCCTAAGAGCAGTGCAACCCACTCAGAAAATTATCATCCCATCTGTCTTCTAAATTTTCTGGCAAAAATTCTGGATGTAATCATTCTCAACTGACTGATGGACTATTTTCTGTACTACATTTGCAATAGCGGCGCCTCCGTAGCCAGGTGGGAAGGAGCAGCAGTGCATAGCACACGCTTCTTGATTAGACCGGGGTTCGAGCCCGTCACCACCAAATACGGAGAATGCGGAAAGGTCGTGGAATGACCACCGCATATCCCGGAGCAATATGGCCTTAGTTGCTAATGCTCTTGAAAACCAAATAACAAACAAACAAACATTTGCAATAGTTAATGTGGCTTTACTAGGGATCACTCAGCTACCATTAATCTTCTCACTAACTAGCAGCAGGTTTGAGATAATGTTAATATAGGTGGACAGGTTGATGCTATCTACATGGACATTACTAAGAGGCATTTGATAGTGCAGTCTCCTAAGCTATTAACTTGGTTAAAAAAAACTAAGTCAGTACAGAATACTAGACCCTCTACTTTCTTGGTTGAATAACCGTATTTCCTATTACAAACATATCATTGGACAGTAAATCTCCAGAGTTCTTTCTGTCTAAAGGAGTTCCACAAAGATCAGATCTTGGGTCTCTTTTATTTAAGATTTTTTTTAATGATCTGCTGCACTTTGGGGAGAGAGAGGGGGGGATCAAAATATTGATGTTTGCTGATGAAACTTTACTGACCAATCAGTGCAAATAACCATCAAGCTGCCATAAATTCTTTTGCTGATTGGGTTGCCTTAAATGGTGATAGTTGATGCTAAAGATATTTCAGGCAAATTTGTGTTAGAATGTGATTTTGATCAACATATCTGGAATATGTTTAACCAAGCAAAAAAAAAAAAAAAAAAAAAACTTGGTTTTATCAAATGTCAGACATACAGTTTCAAAGATCCAGATCCCCTGTTCTTTGTTCTTCAATTTAAAGCAACTGTTCTTTCCATATTGGAGTTTGCCTATACTGCGAAGGAGTTTACTGACATATGGATGATTAGTGCAGTTTGCATCATTTTTATACATGTAGGTGTAAAATTATCATCTACCCAGGTAGATTAATTGGCATCATTTTAATTATATATCATATTGTAAATACCTTGACAACAACTTGCCATGGTGTTGCACTACCTGGAATACATAGTGCTTCACCAATGGAGAAGACTATTGTTACTTATTCTTGGTGGATCATTTTATACTTACCTAGAAAAATTATGCAAATTGCACTAACCCATATGTCAGTAAAATGGATACAGAAAATAGAATCATTGCAAATGAAATCCATCCACTATCTTTCTAGATGCAGTCATATGTTCTGTTGCCAAATCTTCCATCCTAATCTGTGCTCCTACTTCAGGCTGCAATCTTTGGAAGCATGACAAACTGTCCTGGATTTTAAACTGCTGTATCATATTTTCTCTGATCAAGTTATCTGCCAGATGTCCTGTCTTAACTTTCATGCACGAGCAGCAGCCACTAGACAGAAGATTACTTTCCACATCTCTAGATCGAGATTAGAGATATTCAAGAGTTCTTTAACATAATTCTTTAAAAGAACTATGGCACTTATAAACCGGCATGACTTGGATCCTTCTTTGGACAGGAAAGTGTTTCACAGGGTTATCTGGAACTGATTATCTAGCTGTTTTTTCATGTTATGAAATTTAAAGGAAAGCAGTGAATGTTTGTATTCTGTTCCTAGTCTTGGACTGATTTCCTGATAAAACTACCATCATTGTAGCTATTATTTTATTTTTTTATTGTATAATTAACTTTTAAACTTTACTTATAACTTAATTCTTATAATCTTATGTATCTGCATGTACTGAAAACTGCTCTGCTGGACACATGCCTATAGTGTATATTAGATTTAATAATAATAAATAAATAAATAATCAGTGCTAGTTCCTCACAGTACATGATGAACCAGGGTTCAAGCCCATGACCAACCAAATACGGAGGATGCGGAAAGGTCAGGGAATGACCACTACATATCCCCTTAGCAATATGGCCTTAGTTGCTAATGCTTCTAAAAACCAAATAACAACATGATGAACTGAAGTACGGCTTTTAAATTTCGACTCGTTTTGATTTCTAGCAGATAAATTGGGATTTAACGTTCTCCACCACTATAGTAGTATGAATTGAGAAATTAGAATGGGAAATAATATTTAACCCTAACTTTTTGAAGACTACTACTTCTGAGGCAAATAACTTACAAAAAAGCCAAAAATAATGAATAATGAATAATGAATCAATATTCATTATTCAGAAATTAAATATAGTGGCACCTCATTTTATGCTGATTTTCACACTGAATATGGGGAGGTTTTCAAATTTCAATCAATAACTAAGTCAATTTGGCAATCCACTGCAGTAGAAAGAGTAAGTGAAAAACCTGATCTTCCTGTTCAGGAATTTTGATCAGTCATTTTGGCAAGCTGCCAAAGAGGCTGACTACATCTTTACAGAACCAATGAATAACTTTCCCTGATGAAACTTTACTGACCAATCAGTGCAAATAACCATCAAGCTGCCATAAATTCTTTTGCTGATTGGGTTGCCTTAAATGGTGATAGTTGATGCTAAAGATATTTCAGGCAAATTTGTGTTAGAATGGGATTTTGATCAACATAGCTTAAGTGTTAAAGAGAATGTAAGGTTTCATCCTATGATTCTGGCATAGAGTTCAGTGCTGTAAATCATAGGCATCAATAACACCAAACTCTTATACTCTTATAATGATTTAAATTTTGAATTTAAAGTTTGGTGTTATTGACGCATCCTGCAGAATATTCCTGAAACATATTAAAGGCTATATCAGGAATGAAAGTTAACTGTTTTTACCCATAAATAAGAAAAAACAGTTTAAAAGGTTTATCCATAAATGGGCTAACCTGCTAGAAGATTAACTCATTTATGTTTACTTAATTAGGTTACAACATATTGCAAATATCTGAAATTCCCTTGTACTAATAGATCATATACTATTGTATGCACAGGGACATATTCATTAGTAATATGTTTGTTGCATTCTTGTTGTTACAGGTGCACAGGGACTTTTGAATCACCCAGTAAATCTGTACAAATGAACTTCCATAACATTAGGACTTCAGAAAAGAAAAACACTGTGGTTTTGCCATTCATATCATACAAATCATTCTCTCAATCTGCATGTCTATATTATAAGATGTGCAGATTTAGAGAATGATTTATAGGTTTCATTCCATCTTCCTAATTGGATTTATAAAATGCCCTGGAATGCTGACAGTACAATGGGGGGAGGTTCTAAAAAGATCTCTATTCACCCAGAAGCAGTTGTGTCATCAGACAAATTGACACATTTTTGCCACCTCTCGATACACTACCGTAGGCCAATTTTGTAGAAGTCTTCTGACCCTCCTTCAAACCATGATTCAGCAGCAAAATGTTTTCCACAAAGAAAGGACTTTAGGGCAGGAAAAGGGAAGAAATCAGAGGGTGGGTGCAAGTTCAGGGGAATAAGCAGAATGCAATTTGTGCACGCACCTTCTGACAGCTTTTCCCATCTTTTTTCTTTTATAGCAACACATAGCTTTCTGAAAAGGTTAGAATAATATTTTGGCATCACGGTGTACAGCCCTTTTAAAGGTAATCTGTTGATATTACACCATGCTGATCCTAAAAAAACTGACATCATCACCTTGGCAGCACTTGTTTGCACTTTTACCTTTTTGGACGATGGTGATTCTGTATGCTTCTATTGTTTTGACATTTGTTTAGTTTTGGGATCATAGTGATGAATCAAAGTTTCATCCATGGTGACTAGCCATGAAAAAAAATACCCCTTTTTCCTGGCACATCAACATTTCATGTGAACATTGTGCCATTTCCTCCTTCTGGTAATTGTTAGAAGTCTGGGAACCCAACTAGTAGACACTTTACTCATATTCAACTGTTGATGGACGATGTTCTCCACAGACCCTACACTAATTTGGAGCTGGGCAGCTAGTTTTTTAATGCAAATACAGCAGTCTACCAGGATTAATACCTCAATTTGTTATAACACTCTTCTGTTACAGACCTTTGCTGCTTTTGTGCTGTAAACCTACAAACAAACTGTTATAGCAGTTGCTGGGCATCCTGTTATTTCTGCATTATGCACTGAGTTTGTTCCATATTTATACCAATGTACAACAACATTGTAACTTGGACAGTCTTCTCCATAAACAGCAACCATTCCTTCGAGGATTGTTTCAGGTGTTTTCCTTGCAGAAAGAAGAGCCAAATCACTGATCTGTATTCCACTTTATCCATTGCGACACTTTGCTGGAACTCCCAGGCTTGCCTGATAGCCCCAGTAAGTGTCTCTCATAATAAAGTTGTCCCTCGTGGCCAAAACTAGCAGGGGACCAGGAGTCCCCTACTCCCTGGCTGTGAAGTTGCCAGGTGCCGGCACTCAACATAACACCACACATACTTACACACTTGCTGGCCTTGGCTTTTTGCCTTTTCAGATGCTACAGCGGTATGTTGGGGGAACCCTGGAGACCGCAATTAAAACAAACACACCTTGTTACACTTCATTCAGCGCTATAAAGAAAAAAAGAATTTGTCAGATTGAAACAATTTAGAAAGGTGAGGAATACCAGGAGAAAATCCCTCATATACACAGTTTCCACCATTTGCTTCCCTTTTTTTTGCCTCTTATAAGAAAAGGTTAAATAGTTTACTAAATTTTGTTTTGAGTTAAGGCCTGTTAAGTTTTGCTTTCTATAACTGTGATTCATACTGTACACTTTGAATCAGAGTTATAGGTAAGTCATTTTTTAAAGTTTCAGGGTGTTATTTTTATTATTATTTTATTATTATTTTTTTTAACAGATTGTGGAACCGAAAAATGATGTTAAAAAGCCAAATATTAAGAAGTCGATGCAGTTTGTGTTTTTCTTTGGCTCAAATAATTAGTAAGTATATATATATTTATTAGATTTCCTATTAATTCCTTTACATAGCTGCCAACTCTCCAGATGGAGACTCAGGTTTTTTGGTGTGGTGTATTCTCCTGCTGACAGTTCTAACAGTTTTAATCAGTCTCTTTCACAAAAATAATGTTAAACTATGGCTTTGCTGAATTTTTGCAGAAAATTTCATTGTTCATCTCTGGTTAAGGAGATGAACATTAGATGTGCTAGCCCATGTTGCATGAAGTACTTGCAATGTATGAAACAAAATGTTAGATATATTGTAATGTATTTTTTTGTATATGTGGTGAAAGTGACATGTTTGCTTCATATGCTGTATGTAGATGTAATTGTTCAGTTTCAAGTAGTGGCAAACATGAGAACAGTGTTCAGTACACAGAAAGAAATGTGAGTGTAGATATAGCATTTATTCTTCAAGGGGAGTGTTTCCATTTACAATGGGTTTCCTCAGCCTACAAGTTATTTTTTGGTAGGAATTTTTTCCTGCCATAAAGTGTGGTTCAAGGTGTTTTGGTCAGTTAAACCTCTGGCTGTCATGCACTCCCATACTCCATCCATCCATGTCCTCCTAGGTCTTCCTCTTCTCCTTCTTCCAGGAGGTATCCATTCCAGGATAGCCTTTGAATATCTGGTTTCTTGCATCTGTTTTACATGTCCATACCATGTTAAACACTTTTCTTTTGCACTTCCATTTTCTCTCTTATGTCTTCATGCTGTTTTCTGTCCCTTCTAGAAGTTCTTTCTGAGCGTCTCCAAAAATCCATTTCTGTGGAGAGCAATTTGTTTTCTCCTCGCCTATTCAACGTCCAGGTTTCCGCTCCATAGAGTAGAAGACTACAATCATTTGAAATATGTTTTTGTTTTATTTAGAATATTTCTGCTCTGTAGAACAGAATTTAACATGGCCATAGCCTTTCTGCCATCTGCAATTCTTTTATTGATTTCTGCTTGGGTGGGGGGGGGTCCATAACTTTGTAAGATTGATCCCAAATATTTACCTTCAATATTTAGAATGTGTCCTGATCCAGAAGACAACATTTCAGGCTTGCTAAAATTAATTTTTAGACCCCATCGTTTATATTCCTCAAACAATTTATGACATGCATAGTCTTCTGCATCTTCTAAGTCTTGTACTATCACCACTTGATCGTCTGCAAAAAAGAATTGTGAATATAGATGTTCTTATTGATCAGTAATCCCATTTTATTGCATTTTTTTTTACCAGGATCTTAGGCAGATGATATAAATTTTGAAAAGTGTTGATGGCATGCAACAGCCTTGTAATAAGCCTTTTTAAGTGTGGAATTCAGGTGACAAAGCTAATCCCACTTTAATTCTGCATATATTATTCCTGTAAATTGTCTTAATAATGTTAATCAATTGTCCACCAATATTTGTCACTTTCAGTGCTTCCCATAAGAGTTTTCTTAGAACACTATCATATGCCTTTTCAAGGTCAATGAAAATCATAAAGATTTCTTTTCTTTTCGATTGACATTTTTCAAGGATCTGTCGTACTGTTGAGATATGGTCTATACATGATCTCCCGGCTGAAAAACCACTTTGTTCTTCTGCCACCTCGATTCGGGCTAATGAAAATGGTTCCTGACCTATTTTCCAAGAATCTTTAACAGCAGGTTTGGGACGCATATTCCTCTGTGATTTGAACAGTTTTTCTGATCGCCCTTCTTATAAATCGATGTATTATATCCTGTTTTCATTTCTTTCGTTATTTCTTCTCCTCTCAGTATACCATTTAACAGTTATTGTATCAAAACAGCCACTCCTCCAGGTCCAGGTGATTTGCCATTCCTTCCCTCCTTTAGTAAGAGTTCCACTTCCCTATCAGAAACTTTTAAGCCCGAGTCTTCCACACCAAAATCCTCCACCGTCTTGAACTCTTCCTGGTCTTCTTGTAAAAGTCCTTCATAGTACTTCATCCAATCTGTCAAAAGAATTAATTGCAAACCATCGTTATGTTTATTCTGCCGATCCCTTGAAGCCCAATTTGCTATTAATAGTCATACTCTTCCTTTCCTATTCTTCATTTTTTGCTTCTACTACCAATCAATTGGCTATTTTCTTCCTTTCCACATAAATGTTCCTATATGCATCATTCCTTTCACCCAGCCATTTCTCATATGCAGGTTTCTTTTCCTCTACAGCCGCTCTTACTTTCTCTGTAATCCAGGTCTTTTTTGGTCCTTGGATTTTCTTTTTGCCTAGGATTTCATGAGCTATTTTTTTTTACAATATTTTTTAAATATTCGTAGATTTCTTCAGTATTACCTTTTTATCTCTATGTTAATTGCAGCATCCAATCTCCGGGTGAAGTTGTGTTTCTAATGCTGTCGTCTTGAAGTAGTTCAACATTAAATTGAACCACTTGTAGCATTTCTCCTTCCCTGCATAGTTGGTTGTCCACTCTTATTTTCTTATTCCAGTTCCATCTCAGTGTTATTTTAACAAGAAAATGGTCAGATCCACATTCGGCTCCTCTATAAACTCTGACATCTTTCAATACGTATGTCCCTGAATGTTTTTAAATAATGTAATCTCTAGCTGATCTAATTTGCCTTGTCTCCTGTGACATCTTTCAATACGTATGTCCCTGAATGTTTTTAAATAATGTAATCTCTAGCTGATCTAATTTGCCTTGTCTCATGCGACCAAGTTTATGGACCATCTTTATGGATATCCTTGTGTTGGAAAAATGTGTTGATTATTCTCAAGTCAAACTGTTCACAAAGATTGAATAGTCTATCTCCGTTGTCATTCCTCTCTTTCTCTCTGAATCTTCCAATAACTTTGCTATTTTGTTCAGTTCCTACTCTTGCATTGAAATCCCCCATTAAAAATATCTCTGTGTTCTTGTGGATTTTTTCTATTAGTTCATATTAGTAATGGCCACATGGTGCAAGGAGACCTATGGCTTATGCAGCACCAGCCAAAAAAAAAAAATAATAATAATAATAATAATAAATAAAATAAAAAATAATAATAATAAAAGAAAAGAAATTGACAACCTATGCATTATCAACCTATCAATGATAACTGCAAGATAGAATATTGAGCATCTTTTGAACTTCCTGAAAGCATGTTAAATTCCTTTAAAAAACTGTCTTGCACTTAATGTTGTTAATGCCACTGTTATGATATGACTATAAACTGGAGTAAGTATATTAAAAGAGAAGATTGAACACAGTAATACACTTCTGGTAAGGAATATTTACAAATTTATTAGGGCTGTGGTGCAGTTTCACTGTAGTGCATCACTTAGTAAAGCAATAAAATTTCTGAACTGAGAAATAGTTTCCAGAAGTAAAAAAAAAAGTAGCAAGTCTGTATACAGGCTTCAATTTGTGTTGAATATGTACAAAAAAAAAGTATGAATAATTTGCTATTGTGCATTTCTTTCAAAAGCAAAAAACTCTACCAGCAGATTGCATATATAATTTTAGCATTAGTAGAAGCATATGATGCAAGAAAGAAAGGTAATTATCCAGCTGACTTTTGAATTTCCCCAGACTGTCAGCCTCTGCCACCCATGTAGGTAACTTATTCCAGTAATTTATAACTCACTGGCTAAAATAAAACTTCCTTCAATCCAGTCTAAACAACTCATCCGATTACTTGAAATTATGGCCCCTAGTTCTAGACTCGTTTATAACCATGAAAATTTCATCCTTATTCATTTTACTTATGCTTCTCAGAGTCTTAAACACCTCAATCAAGTCTCCTCTAAAGTGCCTAGTTTCAAAGCTCTGCAACCCACATATTTGAAGTCTTTCTTCATATGGATGCCCTTTTGCCGATCTCACCACGCGAGTTACCAGTCTTTGTACCCTTTCAAGAAGAACAATATGTTTCTTTAGGTGCAGTCTCTATACTTGAACACAGTGTTCCAAGTGTCGTCTAACAATAGCCTTATATAATGGGGTTATGACGTCCTTATCTCTACTAGCAATTGTTCGATAAATCATCAATAGGACACCATGGGCCCTCCTTGCAACCAGTCTACAATGCTTAGAGAACTTCGTGTCTGATCGTATCGTAATACCCAAGTCCCTTTCCTCCACTGATGGCCTTAGTTCCAAGTGTATAAGTTATTTTGGGATTATTGTTCCCCAGGTGCAATACCTTACTTTGCTGGATTAAAGCATAACTGCCAATTTTCTGACCATCTCTGAAGTGTATCTAGGTCATTCTGAAGAAACTTTGTTTGCCAGCAATCATTAACTACTCTACCAATCTTTACGTCATCTGAAATTTAGACATCACAACCTCTATCCCTTCATCGATGTCATTTATGAAAATCAAAAACAACAATGGTCCTAATACTGATCCTTGGGGAACCCCACTTCTTACATCAACCTAATCTGAGGAATAACCATTTATCACAACCCTGTGATTCCAACCCGTTCCAGCTTATAAAGTAACCGCTCATGTGGGACTGAGTCAAATGCTTCGCTGAAACCCAAATAAACAAAGTCAAAATTATTCCCCAATTCTAGCTCTTGAGTGACCCTGTCAGAATAGCTAACCAGATTAGTTAAACATGAGTTTCCCTTTACAAAACCATGCTGAGTATCTTTCAGAATTCCATTTCTATCTAAGTGATCCTGAATTCCACCCTTGATCATAGTCTCCATGATTTTCCCTACTACTGAAGTTAGACTAACCGGCTGGTAATTTCCCACTTCACTCTTAGAACCGCCCTTATGTATTGGAGATGCATTGGCACTTTTCCAATCCAACGGAATCACTCCTGAGTTCAGTGATACTCTCATAATTAGCCTCAATGGTTCAATGCACTCACTTGCTGCCTCCCTTAAGATTATAGGATATATGCCAACCCAGGGAGCGTTACTGGCCTGTAGGCCTTTACAATTAGTTGTTTTGACAATGAATATAACTGTTAATCATATTTTTAGCAGTCATGTGCTTGAATCACGCTTCACTCAAATGTATGTGCATTACTGCACTCTCGTACTTTACCACCTGGCTACGTCAGGGCTATAATTAAAGCAGCGTCAATGTCAGTGTAACACTGTTATCTGTGCCTGTATGTTTTGGTTTTGACTACATAAGGGAGAACTTAATCTTTCCACTTTCTTTATAGTTTGCTCTGCAGTATAACCTCTAAATACGGCCTCCGTAGCCGAGTGGTCAGGAGCGGGAGTGCAGTAGCACACGCTCTTTGAGTAGACTGGGGTTCAAGCCCCTGACTGCTGAATACGGTCGATCTGCCAACCTGCACTGGACCAGCATGGCAAATTATGGTCCGTTTCCCTCAGCATGAACTGTTGAGGAGGCTTCCATCCTGCAGTGGGTTGATAATGGCTGCACTTTACTTTATAACCTCTAAAAAGAAAGATAAGAAATACTTGAATTAAAATTAGATTTCAGTTCTTAATGAAGATTTTACTGTAATATGCAACACCATGAGATGAAAGGTGACTAAAAATTGGTGGTCTTGTTATGTGGTGAATATATGGCACAATTAAGCACAAACTTCAATTTTCAGAGCAAAAATTGGAGATTGACTTGTATGCCAGAATATGGTAGTTGAGATTCTGTCAGTAAAAAGTAAGCGCTTAAAATATTGTTGACAAAAATGGACATAGTGGAGATTAGAGCTGAGACCATTTATATTTTTCCAAGTGATTTAGTTTTTTGGAGGCTTAATTCTTTTCATAGATAAGTGTGTTCCATATTTTTTATATATCAATAGATGCATCTATTGATGTATGTGTGTAGGGGAGATACCATGTTTGATGTTATGAAGAGTTCGGATATGCCATACATTCAGACAAAGTATATTCAACTTTTTAATGTAGTACAACCTTGGCAATATCCCCCTCCAAAATCCCCAGCATATTCACTATTCAGACTTCATTCATCCACGACCAGAGTACAGCTATCAAGATCATTTATTGATCTAGATGCTTTACCTATACTTGTCATTTTTCATGAAATGGAATGCTCCCTCAGTAAGAGCATCACATGTTCATATCACATAATATAAAGTAGGTGGGCAGATACCATTAAGATACTGTGTGTGCAATTCAGCACTAAATGGGCAAGTCAAAGGATTTAAGTGACTTTGAGTAAATGCACAGGTACGAATATCTTGGAAAATGCAACCCTGATGGGGTTTTCATGCAAAGCTGTGTCTCGTATGTATCAAGATTGGCCCAGCAACCAAATGACGTCCATTGGGCCAGTGGTAATCCTGTGGCCGAAAACAGCTCATTGATGCAAGAGGCCGACAGAGGCTGAAGAGACTTGTGCAGGGTAACAGAATGGCTACAGTCAGTTAAATTACAACCCAGTACAATGGTGGTAACCAAAGGGGAATTTCAGGGTGTGTAACTCATTGTGCTTTGTCACAGTTGGGGGCATTGTAGCTGATGACCAGACAAAGTTTTGCTGCTGTCAGCAAAAGGTATGGCACAAACAGCATGGATCTATGCACCTGTCTTTCAGGGCAGGCTACTAATGTTGGTGTAATGGTGTGGGGAGTGTTTTCATGATTCATATTGATCCCCTTGATACTAGAGCAACATTTGGATGCCACAGTTTATATGAAAATTGTTTCCAACCAGTCATGTCTCTTAGTGACTGCAGTGTATCCATCTGCTATTGGGTTCTTTCAATAAGATAATGTGCCATGTTACATGGCCAGAATTGTACAGAACTGGTTCCACGAACATGAGAACACTGTTTTAGAGTTAGAGAACACTGAATTTGGCCTACTGCAGTGACCTCTTCAGTCATCACATCTCATGTCTAACTGAGCACTTGAGATGAGGTGAAACAAACTCTTTAGAGTTAGAAATCTGCATCCATCCAGTTTTCAATAATTGTGGGAAGCAATTGAATTAACATGGACTAGCATTCCTGTGGCTCACTTTTGACACCTCATTGAGCCAGTGCCATAATGAATCTAGGCTGATCTGAGAGCCACACACTAGATGTGCCTAATGAGGTGTCCATTCAGTGTATATCTCATTATGCTGACATTCCTAACAACAACAACAAAAAAAAAAAAAAAAACTAGTTTGCTCTCGGTGCCAGCATTGGATGATAACTGCAAGATAGAGTATTAAGCATCTTTTGAACTTCCTGAAAGCATGTGAAATTCCTTTAAAAAACTGTCTTGCACTTAATGTTGTTAATGCCACTGTTATGATATGACTATAAACTGGAGTAAGTATATTAAAAGAGATTGAACACAGTAATACACTACTGGTAAGAAATATTTACAAATTTATTTGGGCTGTCTGATGCAGTTCCACTGTAGTGCATCACTTAGTAAAGCAATAAAATTTCCGAATTGAGAAATAGTTTCCAGAAGTAAAAAAAAAGTAGCAAGTCTGTATACAGGCTTCAATTTGTGTTGACTATGTACAAAAAAAATGTATGAATAATGTGCTATCGTGCATTTCTTTCAAAAGCAAAAAACTCTACCAGCAGATTGCATATATAATTTTAGCATTAGTAGAGGCATATGATGCAAGAAAGAAAGCTTATTAAGCATCAGCGAAAAAAAAAAAAAAAAAAAAACCCTTCCCATTTCACCTATCCATTCATTGTAAATGTTTGTCTAGTTCTGACTTGAATTTATTTAAGCTATCAACTTTCACGACAGATGGAAGTTGGTTCCAGCAATCAACTGCCCACTAGCTAAAAGCAAATTTCCGCACATCTATTTGACAACTGTCTTTCCTCAATTTCAGTTTATACCCCCCTCAAGTTTGTAATATGAGCAAGAGAAAGAATGCTATCAGCATTGAGCCTGTTCAATTCATTCAAGGCCTTATACACCTCAATCAAATCGCCTCACAGGTGCCTAGTCTCAGGTGCTGCAATTTGCAGAACTTATGCCTTTATTCCTAAATGCACCTCTTTGTTCCACTCACCAGTCTTGTTGCCTTTCTCTGTACTCTTTCTAGTAACTCTATATCTTTCCTAAAATAAGGCTTCCAGACCTGTGCACAGTACTCAAGGTGTGGCCTGACCATTTTGATCAATAGCACATGACAATTTTCTACGCACGGGAATACTGGGTATCTACAAACTTCCTTTGCAAAACTAAAACATTATTGTGTGAATAGGGTATGTAAGACATATCAGAAACCACTTCTAGGTGATAGAAGATAAATTGTGCGCTGCAATAGATGGCAGCATAATTGCAAAATTGTCATCATGCCAGGATTTGCCAACACAAGAAACTGAATTGAATACTTTGGTTTAGTGAGCTGCAGTCTGTCACCACTTTTATTCATAAGTTTCAAAGTTGGCTTATAAAGAAACCACCAAGTAGACCCACAGTTATGCAATTGTGTGGAAAATTCATAAAGGTCGCTTGTTTGTGCAATCATCCTGGCTGAGGTGGTAGCCAAACAAAAGTCAGTGCTGACACGATAAAACTGGTTCGAGGAAGCTTTGCACAAAACTCAGTTAAATCCATGCGACATGCCAGTCTAAAAGCTTAACATGGCAAGATCGATAGTGTGTAACATGTTATTTTGCCTTCTGAGTATGAAACTATACAGGTTATTTCTCTGGTAGAAGCTGTTGATGGGTAGGAAAGCCAGTAGGATGAAATTTTGTCAGTAAATTTCTGCATGATTGCAGTTATGCTGCCATCTAATGTGGAATGCAAATTTTCTGATTGGTGATTGTAAACTTGAAGATATATTCAATCACTTTGAAGTGGTTTTAGATTTCTAATCACGCAATAATGTTTTACTTTTATAAAGAAGGTTTGTGAATACCCTGTACATTCGATGTCCCTATATTCAATAAAAATGCTATGTGGTGTTTTATGTTACTTTCATAACTGCTTTGGCAACAGCAATGTCAAGCTTTTTGACTGAGGGGTAATGACAGTTTTTTTCTGTGCCATCGCTTACCACTTTCACTTGGCAGTGAGAAATGCTGGTTGATTAAGTAACTACATACAAAGCTTGTTCATCTATACAGATTTTCCCTTGGAATACTGGTCAGAATTTTCCTAGGCATTATATTGATTGTGTGCTAATTTAAGAAATGAAATTTCTTGCTATTTGCAGAATTTAGTTCCTTGAAGTTGTCACAGACATTCTCTCAGATATGCCAGACAAGCTGTACTTGATACCTGGGAGTCTAAAACGCTGATGGAACTGATATTCGGGTGACATTCAAGTCAAGTGGACCCAATTTCGGCGAAGTTCAGACGGTCTGTGACAGCCAAATCCTCGGCTTGCACATTCACGATGGTGGGACTGTTAATAATCCTGGGTATAACCTCCATGCACAAGCACACTGTGGGTGACCACCCATGTGTGAACCAACGTAAGCAGGGGTCAAGGTGTGCCTCCCACACCACATGGAGAAATGTCGCCCCTCTGTGTTACCAGGCAATACTAGGTGGTAGATGGCACCCATCAACCAGTGAAATACTACAATTTTGTTTATTGGAGGCTTGAAGTAGTGGAACCCATGTTTAGTCTACAGAGCTAAGTTCCTGTCAGCCCTTCCCCATCTCTTCCATCATGCAGTATGACTGATGACTTTTCAGGTTAGGATGGACATCATGGCGAGATCCAATCTTCCTTACATTTCGAGGGTACAGCTCTAAAACAGTGTTCACAAGCTGGCCGCTAGTTAGTACACCAGACCAAACCTGTTGGTAACACATTGGGAGAATCAGTTAGTGTATAATCTTGCTACCTCTCTTCTGGGTAGCCGCGGCTACCAAAATGTATTGTAGCATTTTAAATGACTTGGCGCATTATGGCCTTAGCTGCCAATGCGCCATTAAAAATCAAATCAAAACCTCTATTCTGCCAGACAGTGACTGCAGGGAGTCCGAGTAGTGTGTATGCGGGAAAGGGGACCATTGTCCAGGCCAGTTATGTCAAGGATCTGGGTATATAAATCCCCCCCCCACACACACACACACACTTTTTCTTACTATTGAATATACCATGAATTGTCAAACTAATAGAGGAAGCTTATCTGCGAAAAGATCTAAACCTCCCAAACACTTCCTAGTTCATTTCACAAATATACGTGGTCTCAATTCTAATCTCAACAACGTCCATTTCCACTTGCAGTCTGTCAAACCCCATGTACTTTTTCTGACAATCTCTGTTATCGGTTGATTCAACTACTGCTCATCTCAATTGCCCAAATTATTCGCTGTATGATTCTTTTCACCTGAAAGATGGTACTTGTGCATATGTCCTTTCCAATATTCCCTGTCAGAGACTTAGTAATTTGGAATTTCGATCTTCTCTGGCTTAAAATCTCTACTTCATTGTGTCAAATTCATCTGTTGTCTCTCCTGTTCTCCCATCCACTAATCACTTGGAGTCCTTTGACTTCCTCTCTTTGCAACTTGACTTTCTCCAGTCCAACTTTCCTAACAGTGAGGTAATTCTCCTTCATGAACATTAAAGTTCAGAACTCCAGTTGGCTTCCGTATTCTAGTTATACCGACCCAGCTGGTCGAGATGCTGAGGCTTTTGCAATTACTAATGACCTTGCACAGATTGTTCACTTACCTACAAGAATACCGGACAATGCTAACCATGCAGCCAACACGTTTGATCTTTTTCTCACAAACAACCCTTCTAAGTACACGGTTGAGGTGAGTGATCCCTTAGGCACCTCAGATCACAACTTTGTGATTGTCTATTCTCCAATTGAGCCTTTATCTCATGGCTATTCCCAACCTCGTATTGTTTGGCATTACAAGAATGCAAAATGGGATTACCTGCGAGATTTCTTTTCCTTGGTTGGATTACTGTTTCAAAACTTCTGATGTCAACATTTGCTCAGATCGTGTCAGTGAAATTATTCTTGTAGGAATGGAATCCTTTATTCCACACTCCACTTTAAAATCTTGTCCTTCGTCTAAACCTTGGTTTTCCAATAAATATACTAAGGCTGTTCAAGTGAAGAACGTTGCTTATCGTAGTTCGTTTGTTTCCAATTCTTCAGTTTCATTTTCTGCCTACACCAAAGCTTGCAACAATTGTAAAGCAGTTATTAATCAATTCAAACTAGATTTTGAAGAGGCTAAAAGTAGAAAACTTGCTTCTTGCCCTAATGGTAGCCGAGCATTCTGGTCTCTTGCCAAATATTTGGCTGCAACTTTTGCCCGTCTCTGCTCCCACCTCTGTCAAAACCAGATGGTTCTGTTGTCACTTCAGCCAAGGATAAAGCTGTCCTGCTAGCATCCCATTTTTCTTCCAACTCACGTATTAATGATCTTGGTAAAACACCTCCCACCATTCCTAGCATGCTCCATTCAATGCCTCCTATGGTATTTCTCCACTTTTACTCAAAACCTGTGCCCCTGAACTTACTCCTATTCTTTGCCGCCTTTTTTCACTTTGTTATTCCAAAGGTGTTTTTCCTTTTGCCTGGAAATTTGCTCGTGTCCAGCCAGTTCCTAAAAAGGGTGACAAATCCCTCCCATCCAATTATCATCCCATTGCAATTACTTCTACTCTTTCTAAAGTAATGGAGAAATCAATTAACTGCCAACTCTTAAACTACCTAGAAACCTTCCGTCTGATCAACGATCACCAGTATGGATTCTGTCAGTGTTAATCCACTGGTGATACTATGACTTATGTTACTCATTTATGGACAAATTCAACGGAAAAGTGTGGTGAAACACAAGCAGTTGCTCTTGACATCTCAAAGGCTTTTGATCGTGTTTGGCATAAAGGCCTTCTAAACAAGCTTTATCTTATGGTTTGCCAACTGTTTTTTGTAATTAGTTATCCAGTTTTCTCTCTGATCGCACACTGAGGGTAATGGTAGATGGCTCTCTGTCTTCTAACTTCTCCACTAATGCTGGTGTCCCCCACCGTTCAGTTCTTTTCCCCACTCTTTACCTCTTGTATATTAATGACCTTCTTCCATTGACTGGAAATCCTATCCATAGTTTTGCTGATGATAGCACATTGCATTCCACTTTCCATTTTGAGAAACCTTTCCCTGTTCAATCAGCTTCAACTTCTCCAATATCCGCTACCAATTCCTTAAATGCTGATCTCTAGGTAATTATCCAGTGGGGCAAAGACAACTTAGTTGATTTCAATCCTTCTAAAACTCAGTCTTGTCTTATATCTCGCAAAAAGGATTCTTCTGCTCCTATGCTTATCTTTGATGGCACTCTGACTTCTAATCTCTCTCTTGGCACAAGCACATTAAAAATATTGCTCCCTCTGCATCTAAAAAACTTGGTTTTCTCTTTCGCTCTCAGCATTACTTTTCTTCCAATCAGCTGTTCACTCTGTACAAATCGCAAAATCCGCCCTGCCATGGAATATTGTTCTCACATCTGAATGGAATCTCACATCTCCTAGATTCCATTCAGAAGAGGGCAGTTAGGTTAATTAATGACTCCTATCTAACAGTGTTTCTCCACTCGCTGTCTCATAGATGTACTGTTTCTGCTGCGTGCCTTACGATGGGCACTGTTCTTCTGAATTGGCTTCTATAATTCCCACTCTCTTTCAAAACAGTCCGAACACATTCCGCCACCAGCCAACATCCATTTACTGTCCACTTCAAACTCACAGAACCAACTTTTCATCTTCCTCATTTATTCATTCAACTGCCGTTTTCTGGAACAACCTTCCTTCATACGTATTTCCTGATGATTACAGTCCACAGAAGTTCAAGTCTAATGTCAACAAATATCTTCTTTCACCTTCTCAACCTCCAACCCAAGCACGGTACTAAGTACTATAGGTTCCAATACCTGTCATGTTTGGAGTTTTCATAAAAAAAGAATTAAAAAAAAAAAAAAATGACTATGTAGAAATTTAAAAAGGGGAGGGGTATCAAAATTCTATAATGCTAAAAAAAAAATTATATGAGTAAAAACAACAATGTATATGGACTAAAATAGTAAGTGACATCACGTAATTATCGATATAAATAATGCTCTAAACAAGTCCATTTATGTTCATTTTTACTTAAAGTTAATTAATTGAAACACATGTACACTGAGTGGACAGAAATCATGGGATACCTACCTTGGTAGCTATCCCATGATGCCCATCTTTGCCCCGGATAAGGGCAGTTACACAGCGAGGCATTGTCTGCTAGTTCACAAAAGCGTTCCACATGTATTTCCATCCATGCTTGCTGCACCGCTGTCCATAATTCTGTCGCGTTCCTAGGTGGAGGATCCAAAGCTCGAACGGACCTTTCCAATGATGCTTCACAAAGTGCTCGTGTCCAGTGAATGGGAAGGCCATTCCATGGTGGTAAAATCGGCAGAATGCTCTTCAACCATATTCTAGTCATCACAGGAGGCACATTGGCCTGCTGGGTGAGTCCGTTGCCCTGTTGGTGCATGATGACCATGAAGGGATGCAGAGAATCAACATGTTTCCTGGACCATTCAGATGGGGGATGTTCAACCTGTACCAGTTGAACATCCCCCAGACCATTACCAACCATCCACCTGCCAACAGTTTCTAGTTGACATGACGGGCACATAGCTTCATTTGGTTTCCGCCAGATATGCACCCTACCGTCCACACAAAAAAACTGGAAATGGGACTCATCAAATTAGTACACCAGTCTCCAATTATCCAAGGTTCAGTTCAGTGTGTCGTGGTGTTGGCAATGGGACTCTGATGGATCACTGGCTCCCATAACTTATTGCAGCTAATAATTTTGAGAGGGAGTTTGAGAACAAGAGTAGCTTGTGCAGATGTAGCTTTTTGCCGCTCCTGGAACAGAGAAGTTTTTTCTGATTTATTTCTGTTTTATTAGCTTAAATTGGCATATTAACTTATTTTCTAGAGTAGCTTTATATTCCTATTTACGATACTTGTTTAAAGTAACTTAGATAGAGATTTTGTAGGTATTACTTAGTATCGGTAAGGGTATCAAATCCACGTGTTGACCGTTCGTAAATTGCCACCATTGTAACGCGATACAAAATATCTTGAACTAGATAGCATAAGCTTAATATAGAATAGTATAGTACATAATATTGTCAATTAATCAGTAAAATCTATTAATCTTGTTGAACTTCATTGTCAATTAAATTGTACTTTTTACTATACATATAACGACTTAGGTTACGTAACATAAATAATTAGAAAAATAAATAATTAATACTTAACTTGACACGGAAGTTATATAAAGGGATTTCGTAGATAACACTCGATACTGAAAAATAAATATAGCGTTATAACTGTGTTGGGATACAAGTTTAGGGTTTTAGTTTTGTACTGAAATTGAAATTTTATTGAAATTAAATCGAAATCATGACTGAAACCAGAGCAGCAAAGCAAAAGGCTCAAGCTAATGGGAGTGCTGTGGCTCAGAGGAGAACTGAGGTGGGGCAGTTGCCCTCTGAATCACAGCCTTTTAAAATGCACTACTTGCTTGATGTTTGCGGAGTAGTCGAGTACGGGACATGATACTGCCATGGGAGATGTCTATGTTTGTGCGCGATGCAAGGAGTGTAAGGAAATCACGCAAAAACTCAGCGTTGTTATGGGCCTATATGAGAGCTTGAAGGACAGGGTGGATGCCCTCAAAGGATTAAAAGTGAGGGCCCATCAAGCTCTCAGTTGCCCACACCAATGCCAGAGCTTGCACTTGGTCATCGCACAACACAGCGGCAGCCCCCAAGGCAGAATGCGCTGGTCCCAAAGGAACTAGTAGTTGTTGGTGACCTTATTGTCAGGGAAATGGGAAACATGCTTTGTAAAAAGGATAGGTGGAACAGGACCAGAGTATGTCTGCCAGGGACAAAGGTTGATGATGTTGTAGAGCAGATATCATCTTTTAAGGGCACAAAAGGTGATATAGTTGTACACGTTGGCACTAATGATATTAAGAGTAGGAGACCGGCGGAATTACTTAACAAGTACAGGTCACTGTTGAAAAAAAGCCGTGAAGTAGGGTTGAATTTGAAAGTGTATGCAATTCTGCCCAGACACGATAGGAGGGAGTATACGATGAGAGCCCTGTCGATCAATTCGGCCCTGGAAAGATTGTGCAGGGCTCAAGGGGTAGAATTTTTTTTCAGCCTGGTCTGTACTTGTTAACAGGAGTGACTGCTTCTACAGGGATGGGATACACTTAAATAGAAAGGGTGCAAGAATGTTTGCTGATGCTATCGAGGCAGTGTTAGGTGGGTCGAAAAACTGCTAGATTGGGAGGATACAAGGACTAATAGATTAACGGTAGCCACTGGCAGAGGTGAAAGTGATTCTTGCACTGCTTCTATTGGAATGAGCAGCAGCCTGGAAAATAAGATGCAGGATATTTCAGAGACTGCTGGGAATCATTGGGGTACAAGTAAACACATGGGTTGTGTTAGGGTAGCTAAGAAAAAGAACAGGTGCATGTATACTTGTGTGTACACCAATGCTAGGAGTTTAGTAAATAAATTTGATGAATTTGAGGTATTGCTCAAAACATCAAAGGCAGATATTGTTGGGATTTCAGAGACGTGGTGTCACACAGATATAAGGAATGCAGAACTGGAATTTGGGAAGTACAATGTCTACAGAAAGGATAGGAAGGGAGGAGGGGTTATGCTGTTAATTAAGACAAACATAAAATCAAAAGAGGTGCATCCAGTTGATATGGATGAACAGTGCACTGTTGAGTCAGTTTGGTGTGACATAAGCACTGCGAAAGCAAAAATAAGAGTAGGAGTGTGCTATAGGCCTAATGACTGATGAGTATAATAAGAAACTGTACAGAGAAATAGAGTGGGCCAGTAAATCAGAGAGTCTTATAATGGGGGATTTTAATTTCCCAGATATTGGCTGGAATTTGGGGGCTGGTCACTCACACACTAGCAAGGCTTTTGTGGATTTATTGGATGATTGTTTTCTACATCAGCATCTTCGGGAGGCAACTAGAGGGAGTAATACTCTTGATTTGATTATCAGTAGTGATTCTTCATGCATTAAGAATCTGCAGATAAATGAACCACTAGGTGGCAGTGATCACAGTGTGCTGAAGTGGGATTTACTCAAAGAGGTAACTACCATTAGGGGTAAAGGGAAGGGTTATTGCTTTTGTAAAGGCGACTACGATGGACTGAGACAGTATTAAAATTCTATACAGTGGGACCAGCTGATGATGTTACCAACAGCAAATTCAAAATGGGAAGCATTCAAAGAACTTATCTTGGAAGCTACTAGGCTTTACATACCAACTAAGAAATATTGTTCAAGGTTTCGGCCTAAATAGATGTCAGATGAACTAATGAGACATATGGCAGAGAAGAAAAATGCATGGGATATATACAAATTAACACGTGACACAGAAGCTTATGATAGATACAAGTTGATCTGTAACCAAGTTACAAAGGAGGTTAGGCAGGCGAAGGCAGATTACGAGATATCTTTGGCAAGGGATGCAAAGAAAAACAGCAAAGAGTTCTTTACTTATGTAAACTCTAGAAGGAAGGGAATGAATCAGATTGGTCCACTTGATATCGATGGGTCAGCTGTTGATGATCCTGCTCAGGTAGCTGACAAACTAAATGAATATTTTGCATCGACATTCACACATGAGGAGTTATTCAGCGAGGGGAATGCCAGAGGTGTATTCAACTCTGGCAGTAAGCTAGAGAATCTTGTAATCTCTGAGAGTAAAGTGGAGGAGAAATTGTTGAAGATAAACACAAGAAAGGCACCTGGAGTGGATGGAATCTATCCAGTTATATTAAAGGAGGCAGCAAAGGAAGTAAGCAAACCTTTAGCCATAATTATGAGAGCTTCCTTGGATTCAGGGGAGGTACCCATGGACTGGAGATGTGCAAATGTGACCCCAATTCACGAAGGAGGATCAAAGGCTGACACAAGTAATTACAGACCTGTTAGTTTAACTTCTGTTCCAGGTAAATTAATGGAGGCACTGGTTAAAGAAGCACTGCAGGATCATCTAGACAAGACTTCAGTTATAGCTCGGACACAGCATGGTTTTGTTAAGGGGAAGTCTTGCCTGACCAATTTGATTGAATACTATGATGCAGTCACAGAAGAACTGGATGCAGGGAATAACTTGGATCTTAGAAAGGCTTTTGATACTGTTGCATGTGGAAGACTGCTGCAGAAATTGGAGCAGTGTGGCATTGGAGGCAACTTGCTGCTATGGATAAAGGGGTGGTTGAGGGGGAGAAGACAGAGAGTGGTAATCAATGGACACTGCTCATCGTGGACTAATGTTATTTGTGGAGTCCCTCAGGGTTCAGTAACGGGTCCATTATTGTTTTCTGTATTTGTAAATGATATTGATGATGGTATATCAAGCTTAATGTCCAAGTTTGCAGATGATACCGAGGTTGGCAGGGTTGTCAAGGACACTACTGACACTATGCTGCTGCAACAGGATCTGGAAAGGTTGAGCAGATGGGCTGAGAGGTGGCAAATGAAGTTTAACATTGACAAATGTAAAGTACTACATATGGGAAACAGCAACCCCAGAGCAACGTATCAACTCTGTGGTACTACACTGACAGTGGTAGAGAATGAAAAGGACCCGGGGTGGTTGTGCAGGCAGATATGAAGTTCTCTGAGCAGTGCAGACGGGCTGCAAGACTAGCTCATGGTGTATTGTCAATGATATATAGGAATTTTTCTAGCAGGGATAAGGAAGTGATTATTCTCTTGTATAAGGCAATGGTCAGACCACACCTAGAGTACTGTATACAGGCCTGGAGGCCTCATTTTAAGAAGGATCTAGAGCTGCTGGAACGAGTACCGAGAAGGGCAACAAGAGTAGTGAATGGAACAAAGGGGTGCTCTTACGAAGAAAGGCTTAAGTTTTTCAAATTACAGTGTCTGGAGACTATGCACCAGCGAATTGATCTGATAGAGGTGTATAAAGCTTTGAATGGTTTGAGCATGTTCAATGCTGATGGTATTCTCCCTCTTGCTCAGAATAATCACGTGAGAGGGCATAAATTCAAATTGAGGAAAGACAGATGTAGGATAGACGTGCGGAAATTTTCCTTTAGTCAGCGGGTGGTTGGTTGGTGGAACAGACTTCCATCCCTTGTCGTGGAAGTTGATAGCCTAAATAAGTTTAAGGCTCAGCTGGACAGGTATTTCGAACGAATAGAGGGGTGAAGTGGTTATTTTATTTTATATTTTTATTTATTTATTTTTTTTTATTATTTATTTTTTTTTTTTTTTTTTTTTGGCTGATGCTGCATAAGTTTGCTTTCTTGCATCAAATGCCTATGCTAATAATCACCTGGTGGTCTTGGTAGAGATGTTTCTAGCATCTCCATCGTTAAAGTCGGTGGTGATTTGTGCCACTGTTGCTCTCCGGTTGGCTGAAACAATGCAAGACAGACTTTGAAGGCCACGTTCATCCGCCACCTCTTTCCACCCACAGCGCTGTCCATGATGAGATGTTATTCCGGAAATGGCATATTCCCAATATACTCTTTATACTGTTGAATGGGGATGGTACAATTTCTGTAAAACTTCCGCAATGGAGTGACCCATGAGTCAGGCACCCATTATCATCCCTCTTTCAAAATCTGTTTACTCATGACGTTCATCCATACTGACATTGAATTGCCGTCTACGTGAATGCAGTTTACCTATATACCTACCACAAGTCGTGAGTTCGTCCACTAGCAAGAGGGTGAGAGCATTGTGTTGCCCAGGAACCAGATATCCTATGAATTCTGTCCTTTCATTGTATAATAATAATTGATATAAAAAAAAAAAAAAAAAAAAAAGAGAAAGATTAAGGAACCATTTACAGGGAATTTCATTTTTCTGAATTACTAGAACCATATTCTGACCAAATGGCGTGTGCTTTAGAGAGGTTTCATTGTGTTCGTGCACTCCCACCTAAAAGACTGGAATCATGTTTCATTTTTTTTTAATTTTCAGAGTATTTTATTAAAATAGGAACAAGTTGTTTACCAGTTTTTATTAAAATATTTTCTATTATGTATAAAAATCAAAAAATTTAAATAATATTTATGAAGACTTCTGAATGCGGTAAAACATTGTAGGTTATTCTAGAAAATGGGAGTATTGTTTCAGTATTGGAGAAGATTGTAGATGATTTTAAAGTATTTTACAATAATATAAATTGAGGAGTAAGAGCTGTAACTTATAAAATCAAACACCCATCATTCAGAAAGAATGTTTGGTGTAACTTTTGTGTGTTTGGCAATAAACATGACAAGAAATAAGGAACTGAATGTTGAGAAAAGACTGTTTTAACTCTGTATAAAGAAAGTTGTTCCTTAAGAAGTATTGGCAAAAAAAACTAGGTGTTTCATTTAAAGGAGTGCAAACTACCATTTGTTGATTCAAGATGGCTTGCAATTTAAAGGACAAACCATGATCAGGACGACCACACATAACAACAGAAGTACAAGATAAGACCATAATACTGACTGCTTAATGCGGTCGACAACTTAGGGTACCCAAAATCCATGCTGAGTTCAATAGGAACAGAGAAACTCCCGTGTCTACATCCACTGTAAAACTTTGTCTGAAACAAGCAGGACTTCGTGGTCATGTAAAAAAAAAAAAAAAAAAAAAAGTAAAACAAAAAAGGTAAACTGCGGCCATTATCAACTCACTGCAAGATGGAAGCCTCCTCAACAATTCATGTTGAAAATGGACCATAATCTGCCATGCTGGTCCAGTGCGGGTTGACAGATCAACTGTATTTAGCAGTCAGGGGCTTGAACCCTGGTCTACTCAATAGCATGTGCTACTGCACTTCCACTCCTGACCTCTCGGCTACTGAGGCCTCTTGGTCATGTAATGGTTCATAAACCTTTATTAAAACTGGAACATCAAAAGAAATATTTGGCTTGGGCTAAGAGTCATTAACATTGGACAATTGAAGAGTGGAAAAACGTACTGTGGACTGATGAATCCAAATTTGAAATTTTTGAATCTTAGCGTAAAGATTACATAAGATGAACAACTGAAGAAAAAATAGTCCTGCATTGTTTGGTGCCTACAGTCAAGCATGGTGGTGGTTCCATTACGATCTGGGGTTGCTTTAATTTTTCTGGAGTGGGTGACATTGTCAGAATTGAAGGAATTTTAAGAAAAGGCTATAAAACCATTCTTGAACATAATGTAGTATCATCTGGACTTCCAACTTTGTGGAAGAAATTTTATATTACAGGACAATGACCTGAAGCACAGCTCTAAACAGTGTAGTGACTTTCTAGCAACTAAACAATGGGAAGGCTTATTGCAAATTATGGTGTGGCCATCTCAATTGCCTGACTTAAACCACAATAGAGCTTTTATGAGATTATCTATACCAGAGGTGTCAAACACGCGTGCTGCATGCGGCCCACAACCCTCCCGAGTATGGCCTGAATTAGATTAAAATTTAATTGAGAAATATTCAACGAAATAATAAAAATACAATAAAACTCGGATAATATTTCATTTTAAAACTAAAAATGATAAAATTCTCTTTTGACCTTGGTTTATGCATAAGGATGAACTTGGTTCACCCTTTAATTAGGTGAGGCAGCAGTTCCCCCTCTCCAACTGCTGTTCCCCTCACAGCATGTTCTTTTATTCTTACTTGCCAAGACATTTTGTTGAAATGTACAAGTTTGCTGCAAGAATCTTAGCTATGTTTGGTAGTATATACCTTTGTGAGCACTTATCATCCATACTGAAAACTGCATTATCATAAAAGCTTATACCCGATATTGATAAAATAGTTTTTCGCAAAAGATGCCAAGTTTTTATCAAACAATATTAAATTAATTTTGAATCTATTCGATATTAAAACATAAAAGTTTCTTTTTATCTATAGTTCCTATCTGATTTGTATGCATGTATGTGTTAATAAATAAATATAAATACGTATAAATATTAAAAACCAATGCGTTTTCAAGTCAAGTCAGTATGCAGCTGCACTGATCCTCATAAGGTTTAGTGGCCCCATTCCTTTCAATTTGACACCTATTGATCTAGACCAGAGCTTCTTCAACTTTTTTCACCTGTGACCCGTTTTTATAATAGAAAAATTTTTGCAACCCTGGGAATTATATATAGTCCAAAACAAACCTCCTTCAGACGGGCATAACCTAAAAATTACGTCTTTTCATACAATTTCAAATATCAAACAAGGACAGTTGATTATTAGCAAGTGCATAACACATTCCTTCCTTTATACACCTATCTGTACCTTGTACATAGTGTGGTATTAAACAAAAATTTATTACACTGAAATTTATAGTTTTACAAAAAAAAAATATTCCCTTACAAAAAGTACAAACATAAAAAAAAATACAAAAGTACAATTAAATATGCAGCAGACAAACATAAGAACAATCATAAATGTAAAAGTCTTTAATGAGCTGGATGAGCTTGTTTATTTCGGCACAATAAATTAAATCTCGGCAAAATTTTTGTTCGTGCAGGTCTCATAGCAAAATCAGTATTAAGACTAGAACTGTATTTCGTCTTTATTAGAGCCAATGTTGAGAATGTTGACTCACATAAATAAGTGGTGGCAAATGGTAGAAGTGCTTTCATTGCCAGATCAGAGAGTATTAGATATTCAGCTTTAACCTGAAGCTAAAAAGCATTTAAAGATTTCTTCAAGAATTTCCGTCACTAGAAAGCTCTGCAAATTCTTCTTGAGCCTGCAATGAGAGACGTTTTACCTCCTCCATTTGTACACTGAATGGTTTTTGAACCCAATCAAAATGATCAGTTTTAAAATCTGGAAGAAAATATTTACAAAGCTGATTTTCCAAGCATATCAAATGATCAATATAATCTACTTTATCAGATTAAAACTGAAATTATTTCCACTAATAAACTCATCCATGCATGGAAACATCTCAAATGAGTCATTTTTCATTTTACTCCTTCATGTGTTTTTATTTTCATAAACGCTTGGACTTTATATCTTTCAGAAGAAAAATATTAAGTGTTCTCTCCCTGTAGAGACATTTTCAGTTCATTGAGTTTCTCAAATATATCTGATAAATAAAATCATTTGCAAAGCCAAATGTTGCTGTGAAAAAGTTTTTGCAAAATCTGAGTTATTTTCAGACAAAAATAACACTACTTCATATTTTAACTCCATTAGGCATCTCAATCTTCATCCCCTTGACAACCATCTTAATTTCCTATATAACAACAATTTATTGTGATCGGATCCGATATCCTTGCATAGATTTGCAAAAAGGTGGCTATTAAGTGCACAACATTTAATGAAGTTGATAACTTTTATTGCATCTTGTAGTACAGTTTTTAGATCAGCAGAAATGTTCTTAGCCACAAGTGCCTTTCAATGAATGATACAATGAGTAAAAGTTGTGTTTATTATTATTAGCAGATTTAATTCTAGCTACAAATCCAGCATTCTTTCCTATCATTGTTCCAGCACCATCATGTACATGTACCAATGCAGTTACTCCATTCTAGACCTTCTTCCTTGAAAAATTCATCCACTTTCTGAAAAATATCTTCACCTGTTGCACATCCATGCCATGGCCGACAGAATAAGTAAGCCCGAAATGTCTGTCGACTTGTCCAGCTGAATAGCAAATTTGGAACTTTCTTGAATTCTTACAATAAATTGCTGGAACTGCTCATTGCTAATTTCCAAAATCCTTTTATTGATGGTGTCATTTGACAAAAGAATTTTACATAATTCGTTCTACATATTTTTTTTTCCATGAATTGTTTCTGTTATTTGTACTGCAGTAGGCAAAATAAGACCTTCGCAAATCGTATATGGCTGTTTAGCTTTTGCTGTTAAATATGACACCTCATAAGATGCAATTAAATATTTTTCTTGAATACTTGCACATTTTTCAAAAAAATTTTTTTCTTGTTTTAAGGATTTTAAGAGTCTTTCAAAATGCTGGAGTAGGCAGCATGTTTGGTTTCGAGATGTCTTTATTTTGCAGGCTTCAGACTTTCACTGGCCAAAGTTTCATTACAAATTAAGCACACTGGTTGCTGTTCATCACAATTAGAGTTAAAAGTAAATCGATATTGCAAAAATGATTCATTATATTTCCTCTTTTTTGTATATGCATGTGATTCTTGTGTCATTTTACTACTTTCTGATATCCAGTATCCATCAGATCATTTTTTTTTTTTTTTTAACAAAATTTAACCATTTGTCCATAATGATAATTAATTTTATTATATTTTAAATTTTCAATACTATTAAAATTCAAATATTGTTACACAACAATAAACTCACCCAAAAAATGTTGAAGATTTGCGTGCAAATGAATAGTGGGATTGCCCTATATGAATAACAGCTGAGCTGCTTTCAATTATATGTTTAGAACAGCAACTGTTTGTAATACAAAGGTTACCAGGAAAGTTTTGCAATACATTAGTTCTAAGAACAGTAGGGACTTTAGGTGGGTGTTATTTCAAAGAATGCTTCAATAGACAGAGAGCAGAAATAATTATTAATGCTGTGCATCAATAGACAGAGAGCAGAAATAATTATTAATGCTGTGCAGCAATTGTTAAGCACAAGTGCAATTAAAAATACCAAGTATGGCATCATGGTCACGAAATAAAATTTGTGTAGTTATATGATACAATTCTCAAAATTCAGAAAATTCGGTTTTGCAATAGATGAATGCATTTCTTCTAATCTCGATTAAATTTCTTCTAAATCATATTTATCACTAAATCATGACATCATACCATTACTCTCAACACCTCTGTCGGATACTCATCATAATTGTACAGGCTCGGCCGCCATGGATGTTGTGCAACCATAATTTTTTAAGTGTGATTCAGATTCTAATCATTGCGTTGGTCCACACTCTTGACTGCAAGTGCAGGTGCAAAACTGTAATAGCCTATAATTGTTGAGCTCCATTAGCCTTATCAAAATTATTTTTCCTAATTTTCTGAGACCCCTTAAAATTTTTATGCAACCCGCAGTTTAAACACCCTGATGTAGACCATCAAGTCCACGAGGTCTGTCCAACTTCACAAAATTTATGGGGAACTTTGCAGATTGCTTGGAATAATGATAGCCAAGGCACTATTCTAAAATTAATTGCCAGAGTGCCTGTCCTCTGTAAGACTGTGATAAAACCTCACGGAGGATATTTTGATGAAAATTCAGTATACTTGTTAATATTAATCATTGCAATATTTTTTGCTGTAAATTTTTCAATGCCTAATAAAAAAAAAAATCTTAAAATACTTTGTAGTATTTTGTTATTTATATTACACCTTACATTGTAGTAGCTAATTTCAAAAAAATTAACAAACTGTTGTCATACGCTGCGATTCCAAACTTTTAGGGGGAGCGTATGTACTCATAGACTCCTGCTTAAAGCGGGAGTGTATGTCTACTTTGGACACATCTGCATGACTTCAAAGGTATGGTTGGGAGGATGTCTCCATTCTCGGTATTACATAAGTAAATTTTTTGCTGTAGGTATAAAAAAGATGTAAATTATTGGTATGTAACAGTTTTTGTAAATTATCCTGTAAAGTATGATCATTGCTTGTTTTTGTTTAATAGCGCATGGATTCAGAATGACTTCATTAAATCATATGAAGACAATAAAGAGCAGTTTACTCGTAATGCTAAAGCTGGTGCTTTTAAAGAGGCACTGGAAGCAATTGATGACTATGCACGCAATGCACCCAAGGTAATTCATATTTGCTTTCTTTGAATTAATAATATAGGTAGTGTATGTTTGAAAACTGAGCAATTTAAAAAAAAAAAAAAAAAAAGATTTAGAAATTCTGGATAAGTAGCACCAAATTTTTCCATTTAGCACTGTTTTCTGTAGGACTGTAAGTGCTGTGGGGGAGGTTAAGATATTTCAAAAAATATAGCCAATGTAGAAATTAGAGATAATGCAAACTATAAGAAAGTAGCAGTATCAAAAAATAGTGAAATGTTTTGAAAAGATGCCAGTAACTGTACTGCATACATGAACATTGTGTTCTGTTATGATTGAAGCCCAGCTTCAATCATTTGTTACTGTGTGCACTGAGAAAGACTGAACAGTTACCGAAAAAAGTTCTGAACATATGGTTATAACAGTGAAATAACTGCTGGTAGTCCTTACATTTGATATCATTGTTATGATTATAGTCCTTCCATACTATGTTGTTGGGGTTTTTTTTTTTTTTTTTTGTGCCATGTCTTAGGCTCAGACAAGCAAGGTTTAGTTGCCTTGACACAGACTTAATTGCCCTAATTAATGGTAACTGAATTGAAGGTGAGTGACGGAACTGCTTCTCTGACTATGGGAAATATCTCTGCTTAAGTGAGTAGTAGTTATTATAAGCATTAATATAATTAAATTGAGTGAGGAATTGTGGGAAAGAGATATTTGTAATTTGGAAATAATTGTGCAATGCTAAAACTTAGTGGAGTTGAGGTGGAAGATGAAGGGAAAAGTAATTATATAGACTGTCTTAGAGTTAAAAAGTGATAAGTACTTAACTGTATTATGTACTAGTGAAAGGAATATACTAAATAAATTTTTAGTATTGGTAAAGTCACAAAACCGAGTAGTGGTGGCTCTGCACCCAACAGGTGCTTTTCCAAAATACTAACCCTGTGTTAGTAGTTAATCGATGATTAAAAAGCTGATTTTTTTACTTTCTTAAATATAATCAAACCTTTACTACAGTGGCTCATGTGTGTGTGTGTGTTTACAGCTTTTCATTAGTAATTGACTATGAGAACCTGTCAGATGTTGTGCTACAAAGTTTCAAATCTTCTGACAAGGTAGCGTTTCTTTACAGTCCAAAGTTACTTGCTTTGCTTCTTCCACTAGTTATACAAACATTTACACTGTCACATGAGTGTTTTTGCTTAAATAAAGACAAAAATGTGAAATGTGATATGCACAAAAGATGTCTGCTACTGAGAAGCAAGATGTGTGCATTTCAAATTTGGCACACTTCGGTCGCCAACCCCTAGCCAATATCAAATATACAAAAAAAATGTCTTAACCTGCTTGACATCATTACTGAAGCCACTTTGGAAAGAGTTTCCTTCACATGATCGACCAATTTGCTTACACCTGCCGCTCGAGCAGATTTTTGAAAAGCCTTATACACTACTCCATTCACAGTTCTCACGTCTTCGAAACACCTTAGGTGTTTCATTTTGCATAACAATAATTTCAAATGAAACCTCTCGACATCTCGTGGTGAAATGCTATTCAACCCATCGCCCACTTTACACATTTTTATGTCAACGCCATTTATTTCCCGTTTTGTCCCACGTAAAATGGAGGTATGACGGAGTAAGTCAAATCTTCTACACCCCTCTTGTAATTATACTAATAAAAAATTAAATTAACATTATTGCTCACTGATCGAAATCTAATTAGGAAATCACCTATGTAATTATTTACCTGCACATTTGTAGTGATGTAATTACCCCGCCCACTTGTACAGCATCACCTGCATCCCTCTTCTCCCATTGGCTCGAATAAATATCACCAGGAGGAAAACTTTTTAACCTATAAAGAGATATTACTGTGACAACCTTGTGTGGATAGCTGATATATTCCCCTATGCCCTTGTTTAAAAATTGGATGCAGCAGAAAATTATCATAACTTCCCCTTTCGCATTGTCTGATTATCTGTTTTCCAATTTTTAAACAAGGAAAAGGGGCTGGGGTGATATTCACTAAATTTAAAATATAGTGAATATTTTACCCAGGCAACCTTGCAAGGATAACAGTTATATCCACCTGTGCCCTTGTTTGAAATTAGAAGAATAGATTATCAGACAGTGAGAAAGGGGAAGCAGCGATAACTTCCTGCTTCATTCACTTTTCTGATTTTTAAACAAAGGCTTATGGGAGGATATATCTGCTATCCTGCAAAAATGCCTTGGTAACATATATATTTACTATATTCTGGATAAAGTAACTAAGGTATTTTATCATAACAGTTTATGTTTCTATGATATACAAAGGGTACTAGGAAAGTTTTGCAATACAGCTTTGTTTATTTAATTTTTTCAAAATAATTTCCTCTACATTCAATGCACCTCTCCATCCTCCGAAACCAATCTTTAAACCAGTTCTGCCAAGTTTCACTAGGGAGTAAAGCACACTCGTTGTCCCAAGCCCGTAGAAGGTCCTCATCACTGGAAAACCGCCTCCCTTTTAGCTTCATTTTCACATGCGGGAACAGTGCAAAGTAGCAGGGAGCAAGGTCTGGACTGTAGGGAGGGTGCTTGAGAAGTTTCAGTCCTGTCGTGGTCAAATATTCGGTGCAGGCTTTGGCACGGTGAGCTTTAGCATTATCGTGACGGAGGTACCAGGTGTCCATTCTTGACTCTGGCCGCAGGTTCTTCATAGATCCAATGACTTTAGGCAGGCATTGTTCAGTATACCACTTAGCTGTGACTGTCTTCTGCGTGTCCAAAACGACACGTTCCACAATTCCACTCGATTTGAAAAATACAGCTATCATTTTCTTCTTTACAGATCAGGATTTTCTGACAATTACGGGTGTGTTGTCATCTTCAAAGACCCAAACTTTGTTTTGAGCCTTGGTCGTAAGGCTCAAAACAAAGCAGATCGTAATAGTACAGCCAAGTCTCGTCACCTGTCACGATGTTGTTCACATACCGAGATTGTCCCTTATCAAACTTTTTTAACATCTCCCGGCACCAAGTCACACGTCGTGTCATCTGCTCTTCAGTCAGTTGATGCGGCACCCAGAGAGAACAAAGTTTCTTAACGTGCAAATGATCTTGCAGAATCGAACGAATTGCTGGTGCATTTAGGCCCAAAATATCCTCTATCTGTTGGTAGGTCACTCGCCTGTTTTCTTCAAGCATTTTCCTCACAGCAGTAACGTTTTCCTCCGTAACTGACGTTCGTGGCCTTCCCGGCCTCTCAGAATCCTCCAGAGTGAAATTTCCCCTTTGGAATTCTCTATACCACCTGAATATCGTTGTACGATGTGGACAATCATCATCTAGTGCAAGAGTCATTTCTTCTAAGCACTGGTCTATGGTTAAACCACGCACGAAATTATACCGCAAAACTGTCCTTATCTCATTTCTTGACCACGATGCCATCGCAAGCACTTTACACTCTCACTACTAATGAATAACTGAGCCCATCGACTTGGCGTGGCGGCTACTATGCACGTATGAACATGTCTCAACATGCAGCAACAAGCAGCTTCCTGTGATTCATTGTTGCGTCATATTGCAAAACTTTCCTAGTACCCTTTGTATATATTTCTGTTTCTACAATAGAATTTGTAAAGAAAGCTTTCCTAAAAAAAAAAGGTTTTTTTTTTTTTTTTTTTTTTGAATTGTTGGTCTTTCCATTTTTCTTGAAGTTTGGGAATTTCAAGGATTGTTCTAATGCTTGAAGTGCTATGGGTGTTAGACATCGGTACTTGTAAGCTACGTACCTTCAGAAACCGTTACTCATCTGTGTGCGGGTGCGTCATTTTAGTGGGTGCTGCTGATCTCCAGATCTCTGTGCCATAGAGTATGCTAGATGTGAAAATCTTAAGACTGTAGTTCCTGGTGTCTGCCAGTTTCTCAATATCTAACAGGTGTTGTTTCAAACCTTAGTTGATATATCTTGAGATGCAGCCCTTACGCATCTGTGAAACCACAGCTTTGGATCAAAAGTTACACCCAGATCAGTATGGGAATTGAGTTCTCTATATTGCAAGAGTGATTTGTGTAGTGCATTTTCTTCAGTAAATGTATTACTGGAACTTACTGAAGAAAATGCACTACTATAAGTATACAGGTGACCCCCGCTTAACGCTGATCATTCGTTCCGGAAAAACAGAGCGCTAAGTGAATCAGCGCTAAGCGAGCGCCGCTTTCCCATAAGGTAACATACGTATTTATGAGCTGCGGTCGGTGCCATAGGATATTTCCTAATGAATAATAAACAGTAATGAAAAGATGCACAAATGTCGGTCAAAATATTTAATATTCAAATATTTGCCCATATAAAATATTCTGCATTGCATACGTATAATTATGTGGTAACTACTTGCGTATCAAAAGTAAATTTAAAATTCCAATTAAAATAATGAATTTAATTGAATTGATGAATTTAATCATGAAAAATGTGTGGATTTTGAGTTGAACTTTGGCCCTCTTCCAAATAAACTAAAAGGGGTATTAATTTTAAATCCCCCGCAGCGTTACAACCAACAATAAAGTCAACCGATCCTTCGCCGCTTTGAAACCTGGCATGTTTTTTTCTTCTTTCAATATGAAACTTCTTTTAGGCATTCGTTTCCACAAAAGTCCTGCTTCAGCTATGTTAAAAACTTGAGAAGTATAACACATAATACCCCTCTTCAATAATTTTAACAAAAGTTCTTTTTTGAAAGTTTCGGCTCCATGATCTGCACTTGCGGCTTCTCCCTGGATTTTAAATCTATTCAACCAGCCCTTACCAGTTTTAAATGGTTCCACATTTTTTTTTTTTTAGGCGAGTTTTCTTCAGATCATCATATTGGCTAATCTCTCTCTCTCTCTCTCTCTCTCTTTTTAATATTTAACTTAACTGAATTCTGCATTGGAATATTATCTTCAATAAAATTAGTCTTTCCATTTCAATCCTAATAGCCGGCCTAGTCCTAGTTGCTTGCAGTGGAACAGCTATCTTTCCCGCTGCAAAAATTAATTCTTTATTTTTTTATAATTGTTCTTACAGTTAAAGTTGCAAGCCCTAAATTATGGCACACATCCGTTTGTCGTTGACCGGAATCGATTCGCTTCAAAACGTCTAATTTAATTTTCAAATTCAGTCTTTTTCTTACATTTATAGTCTTCGTACTGCGCCCAGACGTTGTTGCTTTTTCATTCCTATCAGTCATTATTAGCTCTTCGAAAATGTAACTGCGTTGGTTGAATTAATTACGATACAATATTTAAGTAAACTTTCCGTTAGGCACGATGTCTAATACTCTACTGAGTGATGACTAGACTTCGGATAAATGCATATAACGCAAATATTACAAGCAATATACTTGGTCATTTTTTAAAATGTTGATCTCGGAACTACGTAACAAGTCACTGTACTGAAACTAAATTAGCGTGCGAGAAATTTTCACTGAGCGTGGGAAAATTTCTCAAGTCGGCGTGGGAAACGTTTTAATGCTGTTTTGCTATTCATTTTCAAGCTATCGACTCCATCAAATGAAACGATTGCGTTATGTCAAAAATGTAATCTGTAAAAGAGCGTTATAGTGATCTGTGACAGCATTATAGTCAGATACGGGTTATAATATAAGAACAGCGTTATAGCGAATCAGCGTATAGCGAACCGCGTTATAACGGGGGCCTGCTGTATTACTAGAACTGACTTAGCTGGCTGAATTGGGTGACATGAGTTACCATTTGGTTTAGCTGTCAATTATATTAATGTGAGTCATCAGTTTAATGTCATCTTTCAGAAATATATCTTACCATCTTAGTTGGTATATCTTGAGGTGCAGCCCTTACGCATCTGTGAAACCACAGCTTTGGATCAAAAGTTACACCCAGATCAGTATGGGAATTGAGTTCTCTATATTGCAAGAGTGATTTGTGTAGTGCATTTTCTTCAGTAAATGTATTACTAGAACTTACTGAAGAAAATGCACTACTATAAGTATATTACTAGAACTGACTTAGCTGGCTGAATTGGGTGACATGAGTTACCATTTGGTTTAGCTGTCAATTATATTAATGTGAGTCATCAGTTTAATGTCATCTTTCAGAAACTAGTAGTATATAGATACCTAGATACACTGATGACTCATTAATATAACAGATAGCTAAACCAAAAACCAAGTAGTGTTCTGAAGAGGATCCCTGAGAGAACCCCTTCTTGTGGGATTCCCTGCAGTTGTAAACTTTATTTTGCATCTGTAACTGCAGTCTTTTCAGTTAAGAGGGCAATTAAGAAACTGGAAACATTTCCTTTGACATCAGTTATGATAAAAAGGCAGATTGGATGTCCAAGTATGTTTTCACTAGTTCTGCATTGTCTTTAAAAGCAGCCAGAATATTGTTAGTAGTTGCCAGTAGGTTTATGATGGTTGTCCTGTTCTTGATCCCATGGATTTGTTCTGGCTTGCTTGGCATGAGTTGTTGATAATGGGTAACATCATTTTTTTCTGCAATTTTTAGTAAGCAAGATGCCTTAGCTATAGGTCTCAATGATTAATCTCATTTGGGACTGCAGTTTTTGGGATTGATTTAACTATATATTCTGCAATTTTGGAAAATATTTCTGTGAGAGTTTGGAGTTGTAAATATTCATGAGTAGATCGATGAAGAACAGGCTCTGAGACATTTAATAAGGAATTGCAAATTATCAGCATCAGCAAGAGGGTATTGATGGTTGCAATCAGCTGTTTCTAGAACTTCAGGATAGGAGAATACTATTTGTATTAGCCCTGAAGTTGGCAGGAAAAGGCTATTGGGATTACTTTGATTGCTTTCAAAACCTGGTTATTTGGTTCAACCATTAGGGTCTTTCTGCTTTGGGAGCTATTTATATTTTGTTGGATAAGGGGCCCTCCTAGCATGCAGTGTACAATTCAAGTAGTTTTTGATATCTTCCAATTTCTGCCTACCTATTAAACACTTCACAAGCCCTAAAATAGGTGATCCTGTCTTCAAGCAATTACGTTGCTTTCCAGCAGCTGTATACTTCCTGCTTATTCTTAAACTTGGTTGTTAGGGAAAGCATCCACCATTCCTTTATTTGTGCTGAGAGGGTGACTGTTTTTGTTGTAGCTGTTGCAATGATGTTAATCCAAATAATGAGTTCAATAGCCAGATCAATTATTTGGTTTTTAGGAGCATTAGCAACTTAGGCCATTTTGCTCCGGGGATATGCCTTGGTCATTCCCTGATCTTTCCGCATCCTCTGTATTTGGTGGTCACAGGCTCGAGCCTAGGGCTAATCAAGAAGAGTGTGCTACGCACTGCTGCCCATGTCCACCTGGCTACAGAGGTTCCACCAGCATTAGTGGAGAAGTTAGAAGACAGAGCCATCTACCATCACCCTCAGTGAGCGATCAGAGAGAAAACTGGATAACCAATTATAAAAAAACAGTTGGCAAACCATAAGATGGAAGCTTGTTTAGAAGACCTTTATGCCAAACACAATCGAAAGCCTTTGAGGTGTCAAGAGAAAATGCTGGTGTTTCACCGAACTTTTCCATTCAATTTGTCCATAAATGGGTAACATAAGCCAGAATATCACCAATGGATCGACGCCGATGGAATCCATACTGGCGATTGTTGATCAGATGGAAGGTTTCTAGGTAGTTTAAGAGTTGCCAGTTAATTGATTTCTCCATTACTTTAGAAAGAGTATAAGTAATTGCAATGGGACGATAATTGGATGGGAGGGATTTGTCACCCTTTTTAGGAACTGGCTGGATATGAGCACATTTCCAGGCGGAAGGAAAAACACCTTTGGAATAAGAAAGTGAAAAAAGGCTGCAGAGAATAGGAGTAAGTTCAGGAGCACAGGTTTTGAGAACAAGTGGAGAAATACCATCAGGACCTGGAGCTTTCTGAGCATCAAGTTTCATCAGAATCCTTCTGACATCCTTTTGTCGGAAGACCACAGGAGGCATTGAATGGAGCGTGTTGGGAATGGTGGGAGATCTTTTTACCGAGATTATTAATACATGAGTTGGAATAAAAATAGGATGCTAGCAGGTCAACTTTATCCTTGGCTGAAGTGACAACAGAACCATCTGGTTATGACGGAGGTGGGAGCACAGATGGGCAAAAGTTGCGGCCAAATAGCTTTGGCAAGAGACCAGAATGCTCGGCTACCATTAGGGTAAGAAGCAAGTTTTCTACTCTTAGCCTGTTCAAAATCTAGTTTGGACTGATTAATAACTGCTTTACAATTGATGCGAGCTTTGCCGTAGGCAGAAAATGAAACTGAAGAATTGGAAACAAGCCAATTACGATATGCAACATTCTTCTCTTGAACAGCCTTAGCACATTTATTGGAAAACCAAGGTTTAGACAAAGGACAAGATTTTAAAGTGGAGTGTGGAATAAAGGATTCCATTCCTACAAGAATAATTTCACTGACACGATCTGAGCAAATGTTGACATCAGAAGTTTCGAAACAGTAATCCGACCAAGGAAAAGAAATCTTGCAGGTCATCCCATTTTGTATTCTTGTAATGCCAAACAACAAGAGGTTGAGAATATCCATGAGATAAAAGCTACATTGGAGAAGAGACAATCACCAAGTTGTGAGCTGAAGTGCCTAAAGGATCACTCACTTCAACCGTGTATTTAGAAGAGTTGTTTGTGAGAAAAAGATCAAGTGTGTTGGCTGTATGGTTAGGATTGCCCGGTATTCTGGTAGATAAATGAACAGTCTATGCAAGGTCATTAGTAATTGCAAAAGCCTCAGCATCTCGACCAACTGGGTCGGTGTGACTAGAAAACAGAAGCCAGCTGGAGTTGTGAACATTAAAATCACCAAGGAAAATTTCCTCACTGTTAGGAAAGTTGGACTGGAAAAAGTCAAGTTGCAAAGTGAGGAAGTCAAAGAGCTCCAAGTGATTAGTGAAGTTGGGAGAATGGTAGAGACAACAGATGAATTTGACACAATGAGGTAGAGAGATTTTAAGCCAGAGAAGATCAAAGAGAGGAGATTCCAAATTGCCAAGTCTCTGACTGGGAATATCATAATGGACATATGCACAAGTACCACCTTTTGAGGCGAAAGGAATCATATAGCAAATACTTTGGACAACTGAGATGAACAGTAGTTGAATCAACCAATAACTGAGATTCTGTCAGAAAAGGTACATGGGGTTTGGCAGACTGCAAGTGGAAATGGACGTCGTTGAGATTAGAACTGAGACCATGTATATTTGTGAAGTGAACTAGGAAGTGTTTGGGAGGTTTAGATCTTTTTGCAGATAAGCTTACTCTATTAGTTTGACTATTCATGGTGTATTCAATAGTAAGAAAAGTGGGGGGAGGGGACATGCTGTATGAAGTAATGGAATTTTTGGATATGGCATACACATGGTAAGAATATACTCATATCCTTGACATAACGTGGCCATGACAATGCCTCCCGCAATACATAATACTCAGATTCTCTTCAGTGATTATACACTAGCTGATCTGGAAGCCTCCTAGAGTGTTACCAATAGGTTCGGTCTGGTGTACTAACTAGCGGCTGGCCTGCGAATACCGTTTTAGAGCTGTACCCTCGAAATGTATGGAACATTGGATCTCGTCATGATGTCCATCATAACATCAAAAGTCATCAGTCATACTGCACGATGGAAGAGATGGGAAGGGTTGACCGGAACTTAACTTACAAGCTAAGAACTTCAGTCTGAGCATGTGCTATGTCATGAGGTCCATGCAATTGATGAGCTGACCAATGAACAACAATGTATACCTCCAGCTTGTGGAGCAGCACATGAGGAAAACAGCACTGACCACCAGCTTTACTAATGATGCACAAAATGAAAATAATCTTAAAAATGTTGAAAATGCCATTTTGTGGGAAACACTGTTTGTGATGTGACCATGCAAAATGATACTGAACTATGGATCCCCTTCAACCCCTGCAGCTGCAGTATTCATCAGAAAAGGATGGATCCAATCCTTAAGGAGACTTCACCTCCTAACAGAACCACTCGTGAAAACATGAAATAATCAGCAAAAAAATAATTGTAACTAAAGAAAGGTAGCTTTCCAACAACCAAGCATTATTAAAATATACAGAATCAATTCATCACAATCCATGCCCAAGTCTGCAAAAAAAGAATGCTTTTAAAGAATGAAGTGATGCTAGCAAGTGTGATATCTCTCTCTCTCTCTCTCTCTCTCTCTCTCTCTCTCTCTCTCTCTCTCTCTCTCTCTCTCTCTCTCTCTCTCTCTGTGTCTGTCTGTCTGTCTGTGTGTTCAAATGCTTTTCATAAGATCCAGCCTATGCATAGTGACACAATAGCGAATGAAGTTCGAGCATCTCGTGAAAACTCCTCCCACATGGCATGCCAGTTGCAGCTGCAAAGATTATAGAACCAAATGAACTGTTCACCAGCATTCTAAATGTCCAGTCAAAACAGTGCTCATAGGTGGAAGTCACAGCCCACTCCTCCCTACATGCAAATTTGCAACTTGCCAGTCAAACCACTCAAAACTGCAGTTTTTTTTAGCCCAGCACTTCAGAACTGATGGCAGTTAAGATAAAACTCAAACCTCAAGTGAGAAATATTTGTCACGAGACTCCTGCCACAGACAACTACTGAACAAATTGAAGCTGCTGTCAGTAAACACATGTAAGACCTTCACATGTGTTACTAGAGGCCATTCAAACCAAGACACAAGAACACCATAGCCAACACGATGCAGTCGACTTATAAGTAAGACTGGAAAGGTAGAAATCTCTTCCTGCACCATACCCAGGAAGACAATTACATGTCCTTGATACTGCATCACAATAAAATTGTTACAACAGATGCAGACTGATCAATTTGATCATCAAATACAAAATATTAACCACAGAATAATGACTTCACCACATGATGCTTCAAAATGTCCTACTAAATGTCCACAGCATTAAAAACAAGCTAGAATGACAGAGATCATTGTTTTCTCGGATACAGTCAATATTCTAGGCATTGCAGAAACATGGCTCCATCAAAATCAGAAGTAATCACAACTGCTGAACATACTGGTTTCAGCCGAGTAGCCACTTCAGAAGAGGAGTTGCTATATTATATTCCCACAAACTGCTTTCTCTGGTAAAACACTCATTGAGCTTGACAAATTCACATTAAGCCAAGCAGGCTACTCAAGAGTGTTGCTCTTGTTGTCATGTGTCTTTCTCCAATTCTGACTGCATAGCTGTCAATGAAATAGAAAACTGGATTCTTAGCCAAATGCATACACTCACAACTAAAATAATATGTAGTGATTTTAAGCTCGCCCCACAACTCAGACACCTGGAACTGCTCTCCAGGATAAACTGTCTACACTGTATTCTTCATAATTAACTCCTTAGCCCCCACTTGGAGAAGACACTTTCTTCACATAGTCTTCTTGGAAGACTCCACCAATCTCCCCAAGGAAATTTAAAACAAGTCATGGCACTGAAATATTTAAACACTGACCTATGCCTGTTTTCCATCACTGCCATTCTATGGCATATGTAGTGATAATTGGATAGATCATATCTACCCCTGGTGCCTTTCTTATGTTTAACTGCAACAATTTCTCTTCCACTTTGCTCTCAGTTATTACAAAATCATTTAACTCCCTGTTAGAGTTTGATAAACAATCTGACCCTCCTCCTTGAATAACTCCTAATGTGTGAATGTAGATGTGAAATACTCATTTAGTTCGGCAGCTATCTGAAAATGATCATCTACAGTCAAACCATTGATATCAAGTGGACCAATCTGATTCATCTCCTTCCCTTAAGATTTTATATTAGTAAAGAAGTCTTTGCTGTTTTTCTTTGCATCCTTTGCCAAAGATTTTTTATAATCTGCCTTCGCTTGCTTAACCTCCTTTGTGACTTGATTACAGACTAGCTTGTATCTACCATAGGCTTCTGTGCCATCTGACAATTTATGTGTATCCCGTGCACTTTTCTTCTCTGCCACGAGTCTCGTTGGTTCAACTGACATTCATTTGAGCCTAAACCTAGAGCAGTATTTCTTAGTTGGAACAAAAAGCCTAGTAGCTTCCAAAATTACTTCCTTGAATGCTTCCCATTTAGAATTTGCTGTTGGTAACATCATCATCAGTTGGTCCCACTGTATAGAACCTAAAAAATCTGTGAGACCACTGTAGTCACCTTTACGAAATCAAAAACCCTTCCCTTTATCCCTGATTGTAGTTACATCTTTAAGTAAATCCCACATCAGTACACTATGATCACTACCACTTAGTGGTTCCTTTATCTGTAAATTCTTAATGGATTAATAATCACTGTTGATAATCAGATGAGCAGTGATTATATATTGCAGTATCTATCTGAGTTTATGGTTGTTCCTTTCAGAATAAATTCAACCAATAGAACACTTTTTCTGTCCCAGAAAAACAGTGACCATGATTTTTCTTATTGAAATTGTTTGTTTAAATTTATTTATTAAAGGTGAACCAATACACTTCAACTATAGTGACTGGTATTTATTCTCAATGGGTGTTGATAGCCATCTCCAGTTTCATCATGGATCACTTGGTTATACATTTTGTATAACCAAGAGTTGCCCTCTGTATAATGCCTGCAGACACATTAATGCAACTGCCACTCATTTCACTTTATGAGCATTGATTAACATTTTTGGTACCTATCTGGCACACAATTTTTTGGTAGTTCTGTTGCTGTTTCACAATTTTGTGATGCCCCGACTCTGCAAAACTTATGACTATTGGAAATTATTTGCGAACATCTTGCTATATTTTTTAATCAACTCTCTAAATCAGACCGTCATCAATAACAGATGTTCTTCTGTGCCTTCCCCCCCCCCTCCATTGTGGACATCAAATTCTTTCCTTCATCAAATGCACGGCAGCACTTTGCTACTGTCTGGTGTTTCATAACATTTTCTCCGTCTTTACTAACTGCTAAGGAATATTGGTAGACAGTGAGATTTGTTCTGATAACAGAACAAATCTCACATTTGGTCGGATTTTCAATTGGCACACTCATCGTTAACTTATACTGAACAGTACAACTCATTGACTGTAACTAAACCAGTGTACTGTAGTTTTGAGCTAATGCTGTAGTGCAGTTCTATTATCATGGTAACTCCCCATTTGGCTATAATTGGGAGTAATACCCCCACGTTTATATATATATATAGTCAGACCTCTCTTTAATGCACTTCCATATAGTGAACTTTTTCCCCTTGGTCATTACATTGAAAATAGTTTCCATATAACAAACTAATTTCGAGAGACCTCTCTTCCCTTTAGGCAATAGAGCTAATGCTGTAGAAAGCATGAATTAAGAGCTAAAAGGATTAAGAATTAATCACTTGAGCTTTTAATAGCTAAAGGGTTTGATTCTTAAGAGCATTCCAAAATTTAGTGTTGCCCATAAAGCATTTACTATACCTAGAAGTTGGACCTGGAAACTGCTATCTATGTGTCCACAGCCATTGGCAAAGATTAAGGCATATTCCTGACACGGACATTGGCTCTGGTCAACCTGTTTTCTATTGCAATCACCCTATTAGATAATTAGGAGAGAGTGATTATCCTTTATCCTGGAAATTCATCTGTTGTTTCACAGAAATGAGACATCCATACTTTCACTAAATTTCACCTGTCTCTGTATGGTAGGTACAAGTGATCTGTAAATCAGTTTTGTTTGCTGCTGTGTGAGTAACCTTACAATGTCTAAGAGGAAATTCTTGAGTGTAGTAGAAAAGGTGGAAGTGCTTAATAGTGTAGATTGGAGCGTTAAAAAAAAAAAAAAAAGAAATTGCTTTAAAATTCAGTATCCCTGCCAGTAGTGTGTCAATCATTCTGAAAAATCGTGTTTCGATTCTGAAACTGTTTGAGGAGACGGGACGAAGCAGTTTTTAAGTGGGTGAAGTTGATTCGAGACCAAAATATGTCGATATCAGGGCCATTAATAAAAGAAAAGGCTACGGAGTACACATCTTTTCTGAGGCATAAAACTTTTCAAGCCAGTTCTGGTTGGCTGAACAAATTTAAAAAGTTCCATGGCTTACTCGAAAAAGTTATTTCTGGTGAAAGTGGGGTTGTAATGGAGGACTACAAGCCCAAAGGTATATTCAGTGTTGATGAAACAGGTCTATTTTTTAAATGTCAGCCGAACAGGACACTGGCTTTTAAAGGTGACAAATGTGTAGGTGGTAAAAATAGTAAGGAAAGAATTACAGTCTTGATTGGTGCAAATATGGCTGGTAATGAAAAACTGAAGCTTTTGGTAATAGGCAAAAAATAAACAACCCCGATGTTTCAAAGGAGTAAAGTCGTTAGAGTTGGACAATAACTACAACAAAAAAGCTTGGATGACAAGTGAAATTTTTGAACAGCGGGTTTTAAATTTCGATAGAAAGATGACAAAAAAAAAAAAAAAAATTGCTTTGATTGTCAAGAACTGCCCTGCTCACCTTCACTCGGTAATTTCGAAACTTACAAGTGTGAAGCCTGTTTTCTTCCCTCCGAATACCTTGTCTAAACTGCAGCCAATGGATCAAGGCATTATCAAGAATTTGAAAATGCACTACTGAAGGTGCATACTGAAAAAAATTATACTGAGAATAGAAACCAACCAACCAACCTATAGATTTGCAGATGTGCATATCAGAGTTGGCAAAAGTGTGGAGTCAAGATATGACAGAAACAACGAATAAGAATTGTTTCGCGAAAGCAGGATTTGCTAAAACGCCAATTAACAGCGGTGAGAGGGATAAACTGCTACAAGACATTGAGCAACCTAGGGACGAACTCCAAGCGAGAGGTTTGATCAGTGCAGAAATTGTTCTTGAAGAATTTTTAAGAGTTGATAACGATGTCATGGTAACTGAATAACTGGGTGACTCCAACATTTTGGAGAATATTCAAAGAAATAGTGACAATATCGATGATGAGTTCGATGAAAATGAGGGCAATGAGTGCAATATTAAACCTTCCAAACATGAAATATTGGCAGCATTTGAAACTTTGCATCCAGGCCTTCAGTGTGAAGAAAATGTGCCAGAAAATATATTTGAGTGCTTAAACAAATGTGAACATTTTTACGAACGATGTACAGTAAAATCCAGTTTACAACAAAAATAACCAAATGTTTTACGACATAATTCTTAAAAGTGTACTAATATATTGAGCGCATCATGTAAGTAGTCATTTCTTAATATGTGTGTATTAATAAATTAATTGTTTTAAAATGTTAGAAAATTTATTCATTTCCACTTATTTCCGAGTTGGATTACGGTATTTTTTTATTGTTGAAAAGGTCATATTTCTTTATAACGAATTTTTTCAGTCGAATGATTGATTTCGTTATATGGAGGTCCGACTGTGTGTATATATATATATATTATTGATACAGTGTGATGAACTTCTGAATCTGAATTCCATAAAATTTCTCCAATTATGGCCTCTGTAAGCCCATGCCATCTTCAAACTAGTTGTAATGTTTGACCCTCCTAAGGCAATTTTTTAAAGTCTTAAATAAAATAGCTGCTATTACTTTCAAATACAATAGATGGCAGTATATCCCTGTACAGTTTCAAGGCAATATGTATACATACATACATACATACGTAATTTGTTGACACTGCGTTGAAACAACCTTCGTAATGTATATATATGTTTATGTTCCTTTGGACTTGCTATGAAAATAACGTTATGTACTTGTGAAAAGTTTAGCGGTTAGAGCTGCTATCTTGAGTGCCAATTTCTTTAAACCTGACGTTTCCCAGTCATCAGGCAAAATAAAAATATTAATAAAGAAAGTTGAATTCTGTACCACATTAGATATCTGGGATTCCGGTATCTTATGCATGCTACAAAGGCACATTATAACCTTTGTTGCTAATGCACCAAGAAAAACTCCAATCAATCAACCAACCAGTCTGCTACAGAATGCTAGAATTTCATCAGCTATGAGTACTCTGCTTGTTTACTTATATCAGCCATAAGGATATGGGATAATTTGCACAATTATCCTCATTCAAATAACTTAGTTCTTTCATAGAAACATGAAAGAACTAAGTTTCATGTTTCTATGAAATTTTGCTATTATTAAAATAAATTCTCCCCTCTGTACTTCACGATAATAGAAGCTTAGATAATACTAATTGGAAATTAGCAGTGGCAAATTAGGCAAGAAAGCAAGCTTATATAGCATCAGCCGAAAAAAAAGAGAAAGAGAAAGAGACACACTTCCCATGTCATCAGTAGTTTGTTTAGTTCTTCCTTGAATTTATTTAAGCTAACTTCCACCATAGCTGAAAGTTCTTTCCAGCAATCAACCGATTGCTGGAGAAAACTGCTGAAGAAAACCTCAGCACATCTATTCTGCAATTATTCTTCCCCTGTCTGAATTTGTGCCCCCTCATGTGTGTAAGGGGATAGAGCAAGAGGAAGAATCCCATCAGCATTGGGATTGAGAAGTCGAATGATATGGTAACTGAAAGGGGTGAAAATAGAAATTATTATTATGGTTAAATATGAACAAAGAAGCCAATGGAATCTATACAGAAATAGCAGAAGAGGTTAGAAAATCTTTTTTAGCTATAATAATGGGATTTTTTTTTTTTTTTTTTTTTTATGATGGTAACCCAAGCACAAGAGGTCTTAGAACCTATAATACTTAAACTTGATGGTAGTACTGTCCATGGATTGATGGTTGTTGAAGGAATAAATGATGAAGAAGAAAAGTTGGTTCTGTGAGTTTGAAATTGGACAGTAAAAGGATGCTGACTGGTTATGGCACATGTTTGAACTGGTTTGGGGGGTGGAATTACAGAAGTCAATTCAGCAGAAGCAGAACATTTTGCTTTGGATTATGTATTGAAGATACATTTTGCAATGTATCTCCAATACATAAGGGCGGTTCTAAGAGTGAAGTGGGAAATTACCGGCTGGTCAGTCTAACTTCAGTCATAAGGAAAATCATGGGGACAGTGATCAAGAATGGAATTCAGGATCATTTAGATAGAAATGGAATTCTGAAGGATACTCAGCATTGTTTTGTAAAGGGAAAATTATGTTTAACTAATCTGGTTAGCTGTTTTGACATGGTCACTCAAGAGCTGGACTTAGGGAATAATTTTGACATTGTTTATTTGGATTTCAGCAAAGCATTTGACTCAGTCCCACATGAGCGGTTACTTTATAGGCTGAAAGGCATCAGGGCAGGAGGCAGAGGATTGTGATAAATGGTTATTCCTCAGATTAGGTTGATGTAAGAAGTGGGGTTCCCCAAGGATCAGTATTAGGACCACTATTGTTTTTGATATTCATAAATGACATTGATGAAGGGATAGTGGGTGCGATGTCTCAATTTGCAGATTATATTATTAGCTATATGGTGCAAGGAAGCCTGAGGCTTATGCTGCACCAGCCAAAAAAAATTTCTGAGTTACCCTCAGAGAGAGAGCCAGAAGTAGAAAGAAATCACCAAGAAAGAGAAGAATGATGATATCCAGCTCAGAACCCTGGGTGTGCCAAACCCATACTCACCAGATGTGAGCCCCTGGGGTTAGTAGTTAATGATCACTGCCAAGCAGAGCTTCTTCAGAGTGACTCAGATTACCTTTGGGGATGGTCAGAAAAATGGCAGCTATGCTTTAATCCAGAAAAGGGTAAGGTATTATACCCGGGGAACAGTAACCCCAAAATAGCTTATACACTTTGCAGAGTTGCACTAAAGCCAGTAGCGGAGAAAAGGGACTTGGGTGTTGCAAGAAAGACCCATGGTGTCCTAACAATGATTTATCAAATAATTGCTAGTAGAGATAACGACATCATAATCCCATTATATAAGGCTATTGTTAGACCACAATTGTTCAAGTATAGAGACTGCACTTAAAGAAAGACATTGTGCTTCTTGAAAGGGTCCAAAGATGGGTAACTTGCCTGGTAAAATTGAAAAAAGAGCGTCCATATGAGGAAAGAAATATGTGGGTCACAGAGCTTGCAAACTAGGCACCTTAAAGGAGACTTGATTGAGGTAGTTAAGGTTCTGAGAGGCATAAGTAAAATAAATGAGGATGAAATTTTCACTGTTATAAATGAGTCTAGAACTTGGAGGGGGTCATAATTTCCAATTATGGGGAAGAGGTTTAGACTGGATTGCAGGAAGTTTTATTTTAGTTAGCGAGTTAGAAATTACTGGAGTAAGTTACCTACATGGGTGGTAGAGGCTGACAGTTTGGGTAAATTCAAAGGTCAGCTGGATAATTATCTGTGGGAGGAGGGAAATGCATAGGTTGTCTATTTCCTTTTCTCTTATTAATTATTTATTTTTAAAAATTTTCTTTGTATTATTATTATTTTATTTTTTTGGCTTATGCAGCATAAGCCATAGGCTTCCTTGCACCATGTTGCCATTGCTAATACAAATACTAATCTATGAGACAAAGAGTGGAGACTTTGTTAGAGAGAGAGAGAGACGGGTCATTAGTTAACCTAACTTCCCTCTTTTGAATGGAATCTAAAAGCCTGGAAGAGGTTTTGGGGGCACCACACCAGATATGGGAACAATATTCCATGGTAGGGTGGATTTGAGATTTCTACAGTGGGCAACTATTTGGAAGAAAGGTAACACCAAGAGCAAAAGAGAATCCAGTTTTTTTAGATGCAGAAGAAGTAATATTTGTGATGTGCTTATGCAGAGTGAGATTAGAAGTCAGGGTAATCCCTAATAGATATATGATCTTGTCTAGAAATGTGTGTGTCATCAAAGCTTAGGAGGAGAAGAATCATTTTTGCAAGATATAAAACAGGACTGAGTTTTAGAAGGATTGAAATAAACTGTTATCTTTTCCCCACTGGAGAATTAACTGTAGATCAGCATTTAAAGAATTGGTAGTTGAAGCTGTGGTGCAGGGCAGGGGTTTCTCAAACTGGAAGGTAGAATGCAATGTGCAATCATTAGCAAAACTATTCATAGGATTCTTGGTCAATGGAAGGTCATTTAATATACAAGAGGGAAAAAGTGGGATTAATAAAAAAAAAAAAACTGAACCTTGGGGAACATTAGCATTAATGGACAAGTTAGAAGGCAGAGAGCCATCTACCATCACCCACGGTGAGCAGTCAGAGAGAAAACTAATGCCCAGTTACAAAAAACAGTTGGCAAACCATAAGATACAAACTTATTTAGAAGACCTTTATGCCACACATGATCAAAAGCCTTTGAAATATCAAGTGCAACTGCTTGAGTTTCACCAAATGTTTCCACTGAATTTGTCTACAGATGGGTAACATAAGCCAATATATCACCAGTGACAGAATGCATACTGGGGGTAATTATTGATCAGATTTAAGGTTTTTTGGATAGTTTTGGAGTTGGTGGTTAATGAATTTCTCCATTACTTTAGAATGAGTAGAAGTAAGTGCAATGGGATGATAACTGGATGGGATGAATGTGTCACCATTTTTAGGAACTGGCTGAGTGCACTGAGATTCAGACAAGGCTCTGCTAGATTGGAAAATTAAAAACTTGTTAATTCATGAAAGGTAGAAGGGTGAAATTGAGTAACTGTAATTGCAAGTGTGATGTTTAAAACGGAATAAAAATTCACAATCCATCATTAAGGATGTAATACTGGCTCATCTGGTAGAAAGATAATTACTGCTATGTGATCATTAAAATAATTGGTGTGAACACAGGATGCATTCCTGTGATTTATAGCATACCCTAACAGTAGTCAGGGTATACTGCTTCAATGACCTAACTAAATTATTTAGATTGGCTGAATATATTTGGGTAGTAATTTCATTTGCGATTTACCACTTTGGTAACACAAATTCCAGGTAGTTGATAATGTATTTTGAGTATTTGGAATTGCACAGTCCTAGTACAAAGTTCTGAGTAGTGCAGACAAACTTCCAAGATAGCTCATAAGGTTTCATCAATGATTTTACAGGAATTTTGCCAGCAGTGACAAATAGAACACTATTCCATTGTACATTGTAATAGTAGTAGTAGTGGCATGTAGTGAGCTTATGGAGCATCAGCCAAAAAAAAAAAAAATCGCACTATTCCCTCCAAATGCCTGTCCAGTTCCTCCTTAAATTTATTTAACCTATCAACTTCCACAATGACAGATGGAAGTTTGTTCCAGCAATTAACCACCCGCTGGCTAAAGGCAAATTTCCGCACATCTATTCTACATCTGTCTTTTCTTAATTTGAATTTATGTCCCCTTAGGTTCGTAATCTGAACAAGTGGAAGGATCCCATCAGAATTCAACGTGCTCAACCCGTTCAAGGCCTTATACACCTCAATGAGGTACCTAGTCTCCAGCCACTGCAATTTTCAGAACTTAAGCCTCTCTTGGTAAGAGGATCCCTTCATTCCCCTCACCAATCTTGTTGCTCTTCTCTGTACACGCTCAAGTAAATCTACATCCTTCCTAAAAGAGGCCTCCAGACCTGTACGCAGTACTCAAGGCGTGGCCTGACCATTGCCTTATACAGAGGGATAATCACCTCCTTTTCCCTGCTAACAAAATTCCTATATATCATTGACAAAACCCCATGACCTGCCCTGGCAGCCTGTCTGCATTGCTCAGAAAACTTCATATCTGACTGCACAATTACTCCCAGGTCTTTTTCATTTTCTACCACCTTAAGTGTAGTACCACACAGTTGGTACGTTTCTCTGGGGTTACTTCTACCCGTATGCAGTACTTTGCATTTGTCAAGGTTCAGTTACCACTTCTTAGCCCATCTGCCCAAATTATCTAGATCCTGTTGCAGTAGCACACTGCCATTACTGTCATCAACAACCCTGCCAACCTTTGTATCATCTGCAGACTTCGACATTAAGCCTGATATACCTTCATCAATATCATTGATAAATATACAAAACAACAGTGGACCTAACACCGAACCCTGTGGGACTCCACTAATAACATTAGTCCAAGAAGAGCAGCACCCATTGATTACCACCCCTGTCTTCTCCCACTTAACCATCCTTTTATCCATTGTAGCAGCTTACCCTTAATACCATTCTGCTCCAATTTGTACAATAGTCTTCCATGCGCAACAGCTTTCCTGAAATAAGCTTTCCTGAAATCCAAATATATGATATCAAAATTATTTTTTGCATCGAGATCCTTTGTAACCACATCACAATATCCTATCAAATTTTTCAGACAAGACTTTCCCTTAACAAACCCATGCTGTGTCTGAATTATTGCTGCAGTCTTGTCTAGATCAGTGTTTCTCAAAGGGTGTACCCCAAAATTTTCCAAGTATGCTGCGAAATCTTAAAAAAAAAACTAGCGTCATTTTTATTTTAACATCATTGTCCGAATATACAGTCGTACCTTGGATTGCGAGTAACTTGGTCTACGAGTGTTTTGCAAGACGAGCAAAAATTTTTAATAAATTTTAACTTGATAAACGAGCGAGGTCTTGCAATACGAGTACAGTCAGTCCTCGTATAACACGTGTTTACACTATACGAATTTGATCATACACGATTTATAAATAGGGGAACGATATCTTATATAACACGAACCGAATTCGCTTATGCACTATTCGCCTTTGTGTTTACAAGAAATGGCAGTCGAACGCAGAATCACCCCAACCGAACACAACACGATAGGGATGAAGAGAAGATTCTGAAAATGTTTTTTGTTTTTTTTTTTATATATCAGTGAAGGGGAAACACATTTCACCATAATAATGTAAAAACCAACACAATTTCAGCTATCAGTATAATCGCAAATGCAATTAGATCGAGTTTACTACCAGTTTATAACAGATTCCACAAGCAGGAACGTAACTGGAAATTGTTTTTGTTTTATGGTAGTAACCCCTAGAAATGTGCTTTAGTAAAATGTGAGGTGTTAATAGTGTATCTCTGCCTTTACGGTGTTGTTTATTCAATTGCTACACGCGAGCAGCTTTGTTTATGTGTATCAAGTGTGCCCCCTCATTTTGTAATAGTGCGAGCGATAAATCTGTTTAACGACAATGCAATGTCATATTTCCGTGAAATCCTCAAGAGGAGGCAAAAGCAAGTGTCATTGGAGAGGTTCCTTTTTAAAGACGCACAAAAAGAAAGAGTCTACAGATAGCAGTGATTCCGTTAGTGACAGTGAAAGTCATCCTACCATAAATTCAATTGCTTTATGTATATTAAATTTAAATATTAAAAATATGAAAAGGTATGTATTTTGTATTAATCATTTTTACAGTATATGAATATTTTTGAGTTTTGGAACAAATCATCTGGGTTTCCATGATTTCTTGTGGGAAAATTCGCTTTGATATACGAGTGCTTTGGATTATGAGCACGTTTCCGGAACGAATTATGCTCGCAAACCAAGGTACCACTGTACATACAATACCATTAATGGTACGTACAATACCATTAATAAGAATAAAGTACACGAAGGATCTTTTTATGACGAATTGAAATTGACATATCCGAATACAGGGGCGTCTGCAGTTCAGGCGCCAACACTATTTGAATAAAGACCAATTATTTGTCGCCCGCAGACCGCGTGAATCGGACCGACGCGATACTGTAAAGTGCGCAGCGCCCCTGAATTACCTCATTAAGTCAAAATAAGGAATCCCATCTCTAGTCTCTCTCTCTCTCTCTCTCTAGTTCTCTGGGAGTTGTACGCGTAGGCATGCGGCGTATTACGTGTTTATATATATCGTATTAATACTGTCATATTAAACTTTGTTTGTGTTATAAAGTAAATAATTTAGGGTTATTCTACAAAACCGTTTTTTGTTTATTAGGAAAAACTGAAAATGGATATATGAAAATTTTTAAATAAAAACAAAACTATTGATGTCGGCGACAGTAGTTCTGCAGCGGATACAAATATATCCATTGAAAATAGTGATAATATGAACAATACCAGCGCCGATGAATCTCAGCCAAAAAGATCGAAAATTAGTACAAGAAAATATAATGAAGATTACTTAAATTTTGGTTTTATGTGGACAGGGGACATAAATTTCCCCTTACCTTTATGTGTTGTATGTGGACATAAAAAAGCAAACAGTGCAATGGTTCCTAGCAAGCTAAAACGATATATGGAAAAAGTTCATCGAAATTTGATGTCTAAAGACAAAAGGTATTTTGAACGATTAATGACAAATAGTGCCAAACAAATAAAAAAATTGGAAAACACAATAAAAGTGTCTGACAAAGCACAAATTGCCTCCTATGAAGTAGCGCAACTTATTGCACAAAAAGGGAAACCTTATTCGATTGGAGAAACGTTGATCGGTCCTGCTTGTCGTATAATGGCGAAATGTATGTTTGGCAAAGATGCAGAAGTTGAAATAAATAAAATTCCTCTTTCCAACGATACTATAAGTCGAACAATAATCAATATGTCGGAAAATAAAGTAGAAAATGTTCAACAAAAACTTGATGGTCAAATTTTTGCTCTGCAAATAGATGAGTCAACAGATGTCAGCAGGAAAGCACAATTAATGGGATTTGTTCGATTCATTAACGGAGATTTAATTATGAACCAATTTTTATTTTGTCAAGAATTGCCAGGAAGAACGACAGGAAGGGAAATATTTAATTGTGTAGATAACTTTTTCGAAAAGACAAAGTTATCATGGAATTTTTGTACAGGCATTTGTACAGATGGTGCTGCATCAATGATCGGATCTGAAAAAGGTTTTTTGGCGTTTGCAAAACAAAAAAATTCAAATCTTATTTCTACACATTGCATTATTCATCGAGAAGCTTTAGTAGGCAAAACTCTCCCGACAGAATTAAGCATTGTACTAGATGACGTAATAAAAATTGTTAACTATATTAAAAGCAACCTTTAAAATCACGAATTTTCAAAGAATTATGCGACAGCATGGAATCTAACTACAATTGTTTATTACTACACAATGATATTCGTTGGCTTTCTAGAGGAAAAGTTTTAGCCCGTGTATTTGAATTGCAAGCAGAACTTTGTACATTTTTTAAAAATGAAATAAATACAGCAGGAAAACAAAAGAATCGTATGAAAATACAAAAATTTTATGATTGTTTTAAGAATGAATTGTGGTGTGCAAAACTGGCTTACATAGAACATATATTTGCACATCTTAATATTTTAAATACTAGTTTACAAGGGCGAAACGAAAATATCTTAACGTCAACAGATAAGTTAATTGCTTTTGATAAAAAATTATGCTTGTGGATGAATAAACTTGATGAAAATAATTTAGCTATGTTTCCTAAGATTCCTGAACAGATGAGAAATTTTCTTGCACCAGTGGTGAAAAACCATTGGAATTGCTTCAAAAGGCAATAAAAACATATTTTCCATCTATTAAATCGGAAAAATATGACTGGATTCGAAATCCTTTTATTAATGATACATCAAACTGGAATCTTTGTCTTGAAGAAGAGGAAGAACTGATTTCCCTTTCATCCGATAGAATATTAAAAATCAAACATTCGGAATTTCATTTGGATACTTTTTGGATTTCAATCAGAGATGAATATCCAAAGTTATCTAAAAGAGCAATAAATATTTTACTCCAGTTTTCTACGTCGTATTTATGTGAGTTAGGATTTTCAACTCTCACTAACATGAAAAATAAAAAACGATCAAGATTGGAAAATGTCGAAGATGACCTGCGAGTTGCTCTGTCTGAAATAAGACCTGATATAGCAGAAATAACAAAACATCGCCAATCACATATTTCACATTGACTATAATTTTTTTAAATAAAAATTCATTTGATTTCTATCAAATATTTGAATAATTTAAAGCTTTGTTGAAGGCGTACATATTTTCTTTTTGTAATTATTTATTTAATTATTTTTATATTTTATTTTGGTTGTAAGAATTGTTTGCATAACACAGATATAATATAAGTACAATAAAAAAATCGGTAATATTATTTTTCGTTCTATTCATTTAATTTAGAAATTCCTTCTTCTATGACTACGTAGGTGTGCCGCGAAATTTTTCGTCTTTGGAAAATGTGCCACGAGAGTAAAAAGATTGAGAAACACTGGTCTAGATGATCCTGCAATGCATCTTTAACCAGTGACTCCATTATTTTACCCCGAACAGAAGTTAAACTAACTGGTCTGTAATTACTCGTGTCACCCTTCGATCCCCCTTTGTGAATTGGGGATACATTTGCACATCTTCAGTCCGTGGGAACCTCCGTTGAGTTCAAGGACGCTCTCATAATTATGGCTAAGGGTTTGCTTAGTTGCTTTGCCACCTCCTTTAATATAACTGGATAGATCCCATCCACCCCAGGTGCTTTTCTTATGTTTAACTTCAACAATTTCTCCTCCACTTTGCTTTCAGTTATTACAAAATCATTAAGTATCCTGCTACAATTTGATAACCTTCTGCCATTTTCAAACCCTAATAATTCCTCATGTGTCAATGTAGATGCAAAATACTCATTCAGTTTGTTTGCTATCTGATCAGGATCATAACTGTCGAACCATCGATGTCAAGTGGACCAATCAGATTCATCCCCTTCCTTTTAGAGTTTATATAAGTAAAGAAATCCTTGCTGTTTTTCTTAGCATCTTTTGCCAAGGATTTCTCGTAATCTGCCTTCGCCTGCTTAACCTCCTTTGTCACCTGATTACAGACTAGCTTATATCTGCCATAGGCTTCTGAGTCGCTTGATAATTTATATGCATCCCATGCATTTTTCTTCTCTATTACGAGTCTCATTAGTTCATTAGATAACCATTTAGGCCTAAACCTTGAACAATATTTCTTAATAGGTATGAAACTTTTAGTAGCTTCCACTATTAATTCCTTGAATGCTTCCCACTTAGAATTTACTGTTGGTAACATCGTCAGTTTATCCCACTGTACAGAATTTAAAAACTGTCGGAGACCACTGTACTCACCTTTACGGAAGCAAAAACCCTTTCCTTTACTCCTGATGGTAATTAAATCTTTAAGTAAATCCCACATCAGTACACTGTGATCACTGCCACCTCGTGGTTCCTTTATCTGAAAATTCTTAATACACGAATGATCACTGCTGATAACCAGATCAAGAGTATTACTTTCTCTGGTTGCCTCTCGAACATGCTGCTGCAGAAAACAATCATCCAATAAATCCACAAAAGTCTGACTAGTGTGTGAGTGACCAACCCACAAGTTCCAGTCAATATCTGGGAAGTTAAAATCCCCCATTATAAGACATTCCGATTTACTAGCCCACTCTATTTCTCTGTACAATTGTTCATTGTACTCATTCGAGTCATTAGGCCTATAACACACTCCTACTCTTATTTTTGCTTTCACAGTGCTTATGTCACACCAAACTGACTCAACAGTGCACTGTTCATCTATATCAACTGGATGCACTTCTTTTGATTTTATGTTTTTCTTAATTAACAGCATAACACCTCCTCCCTTTCTATCCTGTCTATCCTTTCTGTACACATTGTACTCCCCAAATTCCAGTTCAGCATTCCTTATATCTGTGTGACACCACGTCTCTGCTATCCGAACAATATCCGCCTTTGATGTCTTGACCAACACTTCAAATTCATCAAATTTATTTACCATACTTCTAGCATTGGTATACATGCTCCTACTCCTATTCTTAGTTACCCTAACACATCCCATATACCCACCTATTTCAGGATGACTGCCATCCGTCCCTGAAACCCCCAACACCCCACGCTCCAGGTCGCTACTTATTCTAATAGAAGTTGTGCAAGAATCACCTTCACCTCTGCCTATGGCTACTGTTAAACTATTAGTGCTTGTATCCCCCAAAGCTAGCAATTTTCCGACCCACCTAACACTGCCTCGATAGCATCAGCAAATATTCTTGCACCCTTTCTATTTAAGTGTATCCCATCCCTATAGAAGCAATCTCTCCTGTTAACAAGTACAGTCCAGGCTGAAAAAAATTCTACCCCTTGAGCCTTGCACATTCTTTCCAGGGCCGAATTGATCGACAAGGCTCTCATCATATACTGCCTTCTATCGTGTCTGGGCAGAATTGCAGACACCTTTCAAATTCAACCCTAATTCTCGGCTTTTGTTCAACAGTGACCTGTACTTGTTAAGTAATTCTGCCGGTCTCCTACTCCTAATATCATTAGTGCCAACGTGTACAAATATATCACCTTTTGTGCCCTTAAAAGATGATATCTGCTCTACAACGTCATCAACCTTTGCCCCAAAGTGTTTTCTTTGAATTGGCCACAGAAAATTCTAGAAATATTTGTTAATTGACACTTGTCATGAAGAGCCCCATGATCACTTTCTGCTAATGGTCTCTTTTCTGTTAGCCCTTTCTGTTGTCATCTGATTAATGGGTTATGATCTGGTCTAGAATATTCTTGCCCCTGGTACTTTCCTAACATGCTGATACAAATAGCAATTATTCCGTTGATTTAAAAATTTTGTTCCCCAGGTTAACTTGTTCCACTTGCTCCATCAATTAAGGGAAAAATTAAATATCACCTTTGGTATTAGCATTAGTAGAGGCATTTGATGCAAGAAAGCAAGCTTATGCAGCATCAGCCAAAAAAAAAAAAAAAAAAAAAAAAAAAACCCACTTCCACTTCACCCCTCTGTTCATTCAAAATACCTGTATTCACACTGTCTTGCCCATTCCGTTTGTATGTAGAGGCTCTTGTCATAATCTTCACAGTTTGTGGTCTGTAGGTCATTCCTACTCTCATTATACCTTTACTTCCAACTAACTCACTCCACATATGCATAACTTTTGTTGTGCTTTTGATAAAGAATATGATCCCGCCAACCTTATCTTCTGTAATTTCATTCTAGCTAATGGTAAAAATTCATATACTGGAGAACTCGGACAACTAAACATGACTTGCCTTTGGCAAAGGCGAGGTGAAGTGACACCAATGTTGATTGGCAGAAACAAGCCACATTCCACACGATCAATCGTTCTAGAGGATCTCACGTGACATAACAATATGTCAGAGCTGAAAATGAAGACTATTTCACATGCGTTAACAATAATTGCTCATGTGCGTCAACAGAAGTGACTTTTTTTTTTTTTTTTTCTGTGAGATGCTGCCTCACCCTCACCAATCTTGTTGCCCTTCTCTGTACATGCTCAAGCAACTCTACTTCCTTCCTAAGCGCATTATAGCCTTAGTTGCTAATGTGCCAATAAAACCCAACCAACTTCCTTCCTAAAATGAGGTCTCCAGACCTGTACGCAGTACTCAAGCCGTGGCCTGACCATTGTCTTATACACAGGGATTAGCATTAGTAGAAGCATATGATGCAAGAAAGCAAGCTTATGCAGCATCAGCCAAAAAAAAAAAAAAAAAAAAAAAAAAATGCTCCTATTTCACCCCTCTGTTTGTTCCAGATACCTGTCCAGCTCAGCCTTAAATTTATTTAGGCTATCAACTTCCACAACAAAAGATGGAAGTCTGTTCCACCAAACAACTACCCGCTGGCTAAAGGCAAACTTCTGCAAATCTATCCTACAAACTGTTTCCTCAATTTGAATTTATACTCTCGCGGGTGATTATTCTGAGCAAGAGGAAGAATCCCATCAGCATTCAGTATGCTCAAACCATTCAAGACTTTATTCAAGCTTTATTCTTTATTCAATTTATTCAGGGGATAATCACCTCCTTTTCCTTACTAGGAAAATACTGCTCTGGCAGCCTGTCTGCATTGCTCAGAAAACTTCATATCTGACTGCACAATTACCCCAAGATCTTTTTCATTTTCTACCACCCTAAGTGTAATACCACACAGTTGTTGTTTCTCTGGGGGTTACTTCTACCATTCTGCAGTACTTTGCATTTGTCAATGTTACACTTCTGTGCTACTTCTCAGCCCATTTCCCCAACTTTTCTAGATCCTGTTGTAGTAGCACACTGCCATTACTGTCATTAACAACTCTGCAAACTTCGACATTAATCCTGATATACCTTCATCAATACAGGGTGTCTCAAAAATATTGGTACAAACGTTTAGGGAAGGTAGGTAACATCTAAAGGAATGTGAATCGCATAGGAACCCATAACCAGAAATGTCACGGGAAAGTAGTAGCAGAGGCACAAGACAGTAATTAGTGGCAAACATTTATTTTACATAATATTAACAATGGAGTACGAGATGGATGCATTTCATGATGTTACAACAGATGCTCGAAGGTTCCACCATGAGACGCGATTCATGCGTGACACCGACGCAGCATGGATTGGCAGACGAGTTTCGCCATGAAATCCATTTCAGTCTCCACAGGCGATTCATTCATGATAGATTTGAGGGGGCCCCCCACAAAAAAGAAATGAAGGCTCGATAAATCAGGTGAGCTTGGGGGCCAATACATCGACACCCAAAACGCCTGTTCAAATGGTCATGAACACACCTTCCATAATGGGCAGGCGCCCCGTCATGTTGAAACCAAATGTTGCATCACACATTTGTTTGAACATCATCATGTAACCCTGGTAGAACTTGTTCAATAAAGATCTGATATTTAGCGGAGTTCATGCAGGATGGTAACAGATATGGGCCGACTAAGCAGTCACCTACTATACCTGCCCACACATTTATTGGGAAGCGATGTCGTGCCGCATGGGGGCGCACACCGTGTGGGTTGTCGTGAGCCCACACATGAGCATCGTGCTGATTGAATAAGCCCTCCTGAATGAAATAAGTCTCTTGTCCGTGACCAAAACATAGGCTAGAAAATTCAAGTCTTGAACACTTTCTTGGAGAAACCACTGCGCAAAAGCCACACGTGCAGGATGATTTTGGGGGAGCAGTAACTGAACCCTTTGGAGATGAAAGGGGTGTAAGGAATTGTTGTGCCAGACACGCTGTACACTGCAATGAGACACTCCTAAGGCAGAGGTAACGGCACGTGTGCTTGTAGTAGGATTATTCTGGACGGCATTCAACACACTTTATTCCATGGCGGGAGTTCGCGTCGAACCTGGTCTGCCGTCACTACTCCTGTTACCTCTAAATGACCCATAATCGCACAAATTTTGATGCACATGCGCAAACAAACAGTACTGGCGAGTGTTCTCCATAAATTTGTTGAGCAGCTCGTCCATTGCCCTCTGCTAATCCGTACACTAGGTGCACGTCTGCCAGCTCACAGTTCATATATTATACTTCCTGATAGTGAAATTTAAAAAAAAAAAAAAAAAAAAATGTGGAAGAAACAAAAACAACAGGCATTGTTAGCAAGATGCACGATTCTCTAAAAATGGCTAATTTCAAATGCTACAGATGGTAGTAATTAAAATGATTTTAAACTATATTCCATTGTGATGACATTCTGTAATATTTTTAAAAAAAAATGAATTGAAAGGGTTTTCTCTTAGTGCTAGTATTGGATGTAGAGTTCCTTCAAGAAACTGTATGACACTTACTGTTAATAATGCGACTGTTATGTTAGCCCTAAAAAGTGGAGTAGCAAGGGTATTAAAAGAGGAAATTGAGCACTTTGTTGTAAGAGACTGTCCTGCTCAATTTCTGTGCTGAAAAGGAAGCCGCATGCCTTCTTTGAAATTGGATGAATAATTAGTAGACATTTACTGCTATCTAGATAAATAAATGACCATATAGATATTTTTGAGCATTATATTTATAATTGAGCATTATAAATTTTAATATAAAATGTTATTCGGCCAGTGAAATTTAAATTTTAGTGCAGTGTTGATTTAAAAAAAAAAATCTCGCTGTTTTCCTCCTGCTTACAAATACCTGATCTCCAGATTTTTGAAAGTCAGATTGGTAGCTATGTATATAAACAAACTCATTAGTATAACGTGATTTTCATGTTGGCTCATGCACTATTTCGCCTGTGAGTAACACCAGGTGAATGCAAAATCTGGTACCAAGATGAATGTAGCATTATGTACAAGTTTATGAGCTTAAAAAGTGTCAAATGTGTGAGGGCTATATTTCCTGTTTACTATGGTTGTGTTGGTCGGGGAGATGCTGTTGCCATTCGCTGTAATCACAAGATAACAGGTGATTGTAAGCTAATATTGTAAGCTAACTCATGTTTTTAGAAGATTGCATTTTTCTGTTCAAACAGAAATTTCGTGAGGTGTGACAGCGTGAGTATAGGAACACATTTCTGGAGGTCAATACCACAAAACAATAAAAACAATTTGCAGTTCCAGTTTATTTGGCTTTTCTGTTAGTGCAATGTATTACTAATATAAACAGGTAGTAAACTAGATCTTATTGCATTTGCTGTGCATTTTTATGTTGTGGTGACTGTGTTTCCCCTTCCATGAAATCTTGAATCATATAAAAAACTTAAATTTTGAGAATATTCCCTTCATTCCTATTTTTTAAGTTTCGTAAATTTGTTACTTACTATCTCACTTGTGCATGTTGTGTTCATCGTTTTTGGTTGCTTATCTTTTTTACTGTTTTAAATTTTACAATCCAAAAAAAAGTCAGTGAATAGAAATATCAATTAGTATGCATATATTACAGTATTAATTAAGCTATGTACATCAGTATACATAGTCTCTGACAAATACATGGCATGTTGTCAAGGTAAAGTGCTATATTTACTGTAATATTTATATGTTTATTAATTCAAATCAAAAGGGACTATGAAGCCCAATAAGTCCTGTTATTATTATAATAATCTTAAATTATAGGTGAAAACCTTGTACCTTTGAGTAGGACTGTTAATCTCTCAACTTTCAATCTCAAATTATTATAATATGAACTTACCCCCCCCCCCCCTTCCGTGTATTGTCATAAATGAATCAAGTTAAAATAAGCATCTTTTCAACTCTCATATCACGGCAAAGGAATCGGAAAGAATCATGAAAAGACAGCGGCCACCAACCTCCAAAACCCAACCAACACCACAAGCCAGTGCGAGAATTGAAAAACAATTTTCGCGAAATTCTAAAAAATGACGCCACTAATAAATTAATTCACACATCAGTTAAACTTTAAAGTCGTTGTTAACTTCTTTTAAGAGACCACCTTATTCGGTTTGTTACCGTGTTCACAAAAAGTACAAAAGTGATTTGCAAATGCTATTCCCCCCAGTTTTGTATCAAATTAACAACACCTGATACGAGATTAGTTATAAACCAATGTATGAATTGCTATTCGTGCATGCACGTAAGAGTCCACGAGTCCGAAATTTTATAAGGTCTGCGTACATTAATAGAATTAACATTTAATCTCATTTCTAATGTTTCGGCAATTAATAATTTAAAATATTCATGCTGTTTATTAAGAACCTTGGATTCATTAAAAAGAAACACATGTCCATCAGTGATTGCATGAAACGCAAGCTCAGATGCACCCATCCTACCTGCTCTAACTGATGCCAAATGCTGCTATAGCCTTACTGAAAGTAAATTTTGGGTCAAGAATTGCATCCATCACAAGAAATATTGTAAAAAATATTGTGAACTTCCATGGTAGGAACTACATATGCCCTATATTTCAATTGTTGTTGTTATTTGGTTTTTTAGGAGCATTAGCAACTAAGGCCACGTTGCTCCGGGGATATGCGGTGGTCATTTCCTGACCTTTCCGCATCCTCCGTTTTTGGTGGTCACAGGCTCGAACCCCGGTCTAATCAAGAAGAGTGTGCTACGCACTGCTGCTTCTGCCTACCTGTCTACGGAGGTGCCAACCTATATTTCAAGATAGCATGGAGCTTACTCATGGGTTGTGGAACAATCTTAAATTCAGTGTTCTTAAATATGTTAATAAATTGTCTATACCAATGTTGTATACAGTGAAACGTCTCCTCACGGACACCTCTCGTTAACGGAGATTTTCAAATTCCCCAACTCGCCTCTATTGGTTTTAACGTGTTTGCAGCTTCTGTCTAGTGGACATTCTCTGTAACGGACGCGGACAGGCAATCTGCACTGTTTCATTTAGATTAGCACTTCATTTGATCTCTCCATAACGGACAGCAGGCGAGTTCACGGCCCTTTTTCTAGGAACGTTTCTTCCACATATTGCCTCAATCGTGTATTTATTTTCTATTTCTGATTCTCTGAATTTTATCAAGGTTTACGTCACGGTTCTAAACCCTTTTTGAAGAATTTTAAGGCACGTGTAAAACTTCTGATGAATTCGGTGTGTGCAGGGGGGAAGAATATGGTCCGCCTTTCGTCTTTTCAGTTTCAGTTTTGTTCAGTGTCGTGTGAAGTGCACAATGTCTTCTCGTAAACATTTAACTTTAAAAGATAAAGTCGAACTCATTAATGCGTATGAACGGCAAAAAAATAGTGTTCGCAATCTCGCTGCAAAATTCAAAATCGGGAAGACGCAGGTAAGCGACATCCTAAAGAAAAAAAATGAACTCCTCAAACAATTTTGGCAACACGGAAATGATCAGTTCAAAAATCATTCCTGAAAACTGTTGGACTTCAAATTTGTCGCGCACGTGCTAAAAAAATTCCCATTAATGGGCCTATTATTAGGGAAAAGGCTTTGGAGGTTGCGAAATCTATGGGAGTAAATGAGTTCAAAGCTTCTGTGGGATGGCTAGACAAGTTCAAAACTAGGCATAAAATTTCTTGGAAAACCGTAAGTGATATGAAGGTGGATCTGTTGATACTGGGGTTGTAACAGAATGGACCGTCAAATTGGAAGATTTATGTCGTGATTTTGAAGCTAAGGATATTTACAACTGCGACGAAACAGGGTTGTTTTTTAAAGCTCTTCCTGAAAAAACAATGAGTCTAAAAAACGAAAAGTGCCAGAGCAGAAAAATTTCTAAGGAACGCTTGACTGTACTATTGTGTACAAATATGCTGGGAGTCTTTGAACAATCTCTTGTTATAGGAAACCCACAAAATCCTCCTTGTTTCAAGGGCATAAAGTTGAATCTTTTGGATGTTGACTGGAAGTCTAATAAAAAAGCGTGGATGACACGAGATATCATGAGCGAATGGATAAGTCACTTTAACCAAAACATGATTCGTCAAAACAGAAAAATTATTCTTTTCATGGATAATGCTGGATCTCACCCGCACATTGAATTGTCCAACATTCAAATCATTTTTCTGCCACCAAACACATCTGCAGAGTGTCAGCCCTTGGATCAAGGGATAATAAAAAATTTTTAACTTCACTACAGAAAACGTGTTTTAAGACATCTCATTGCAAACATGAACGATGTAACATGTGCGAGTGACCTTGCAAAGAAAATCAGCATCCTAGATGCGATTCAATGTATTTCCTCTTCAGTAAACGCAATTAGAAAACAAACTGTCGTGAACTGTTTTGTAAAGTCTGGCTTCTCAAACGCAAAAATTGAAGTTGTGAACAGCAATGTGGAGCACCAAGAAGAACAAGAACTTCAACATCTATTGATAATGTACGATACTTCCGCTACAAGTGACCCTGGCTACAAAGATATAGACTCAAACCTCACTACAGAAGATGGTGCTCTAGATATCAACGACATTATCATCGATATTTTTCAAGAATTTCCTCGTGAGGATGAAGAAATGGAAGGAGGTCATTCTGTCGAAGAACATATTAACGACGAACCACCGATGAAAATAGAAGCGCTCATACAAATCAATCGTTTAAAAATGTTTATCACCGCTGAAGAAGATACTGAAGGACTTTTGATGGTTTCTTCACTCCAAACAAATGTTGAAAACAAAATTATCAGCCGGAAGAAGGTGCAGAAGAAAATAAGTGATTGTATGCATTTTTCTTAAGATAAAGTCATAATATGCATAGCACAATTGTATTTATATTATTTACAAAAATATTGTGCAAAATCTGTATATAATTTAATTTAACATTAAACGTTTAACGATTTTCTTTCTTTCTTTTTTTTTTTTTTCTCCCTCAGACTTCTTGTTAGCAGACACTTCTCTCTAACGGACACATTTTTGTTCCCCATGGCTGTCCGTTAAAGGGAAGTTTCACTGTATACGGAACTTTAATAAAACGTTTGTGATCCACCCTGTCATTTGTTGTACCCATCTCTAGTAGTAGTAGTAGTAGTAGTGGCACTTGATGCAAGAAAGCAGTGTAGGAGCTTATGCAGCATCAGCCAAAAAAAAAAAAAAATCACACCATACCCTCCAATTGCCTGTCCAGTTCCTCCTTAAATTTATTTAACCTATCAACTTCCACAACGACAGATGGAAGTTTGTTCCAGCAATTAACAACCCGCTGGCTAAAGGCAAATTTCCGCACATCTATTCTACATCTATCCTTTCTTAATTTGAACTTATGTCCCCGTAGGTTCGTATTCTGAACAAGTGGGAGGATCCCATCAGAATTCAGCGTGCTCAACCCATTCAAGGCCTTATAGACCTCAATCAGATCACCGCGCAGGTGCCTAGTCTCCAGCCACTGCAATTTGCAGAACTTAAGCCTCTCTTGGTAAGAGGATCCCTTCATTCCCCTCACCAATCGTGTTGCTCTTCTCTGTACACGCTCAAGCAAATCTACATCCTTCCTAAAATGAGGCCTCCAGACCTGTACGCAGTACTGAAGACGTGGCCTGACCATTGCCTTATACAAAGGGACAATCACCTCCTTTTCCCTGCTAGCAAAATTCCTATATATCATTGACAAAACCCCATGACCTGCCCTAGCAGCCTGTCTACATTGCTCAGAAAACTTCATATCTGACTGCACAATTACTCCCAGGTCTTTTTCATTTTCTACCACCTTAAGTGTAGTACCACACAGTTGGTACGTTTCTCTGGGGTTACTTCTACCCATATGCAGTACTTTGCATTTGTCAAGGTTAAACTTCAGTTGCCACTTCTTAGCCCATCTGCCCAAATTATCTAGATCCTGTTGCAGTAGCACACTGCCATTACTGTCATTAACAACCCTGCCAACCTTCGTGTCATCTGCAAACTTCGACATTAAGCCTGATATACCTTCATCAATATCATTGATAAATATACAAAACAACAGTGGCCCCAACACCGAACCCTGTGGGACTCCACTAATAACATTAGTCCACGAAGAGCAGCACCCATTGATTACCACCCTCTGTCTTCTCCCACTTAACCATCCTTTTATCCATTGCATCAACTTACCCTTAATACCATTCTGCTCCAATTTGTACAGTAGTCTTCCATGCGCAACAGTGTCAAAAGCTTTCCTGAAATCCAAGTATATGATATCAAAATTATTTTTTGCATCCAGTTCCTTTGTGACCACATCATAATAACCAATCAAATTTGTCAGACAAGACTTTCCCTTAACAAACCCATGCTGTGTCTGAATTATTGCTGCAGTCTTGTCTAGATGATCCTGCAATGCATCTTTAACCAGTGACTCCATTATTTTACCCGGAACAGAAGTTAAACTAACTGGTCTGTAATTATTCGTGTCACCCTTCGAACCTCCTTTGTGAATTGGGGATACATTTGCACATCTCCAGTCCGTGGGAACCTCTCCTGAGTCCAAGGATGCTCTCATAATTATGGCTAAGGGTTTGCTTAGTTGCTTTGCCGCCTCCTTTAATATAACTGGATAGATCCCATCCGCCCCAGGTGCCTTTCTTATGTTTAACTTCAACAATTTCTCCTCCACTTTGCTCTCAGTTATTACAAAATCATTAAGCACACTGCTACAATTTGATAACCTTCTTCCATTTTCAAACTGTAATGATTCCTCACGTGTGAATGTAGATGCAAAATACTCATTCAGTTTGTTTGCTATCTGAGCAGGATCATCAACAGTCGAACCATCGATGTCAAGTGGACCAATCATATTCAGCCCCTTCCTTTTAGAGTTTATATAAGTAAAGAAATCCTTGCTGTTTTTCTTAGCATCTTTTGCCAAAGATTTCTCGTAATCCGCCTTTGCCTGCCGAACCTCCTTTGTGACCTGATTACAGACTAGCTTATATCTGCTACAGGCTTCTGCGTCGCCTGATAATTTATATGCATCCCATGCATTTTTCTTCTCTGTCACGAGTCTCATTAGTTCATTTGATAACCATTTAGGCCTAAACCTTGAACAATATTTCTTCATCGGTATGAAAAGTCTAGTAGCTTCCACGATTAATTCCTTGAATGCTTCCCACTTAGAATTTACTGTTTGGAACATCGTCAGTCGATCCCACTGTACAGAATTTAAAAACTGTCTGAGACCACTGTACTCCCCTTTACGGAAGCAAAAACCCTTTCCTTTACCCCTGACGGTAGTTACCTCTTTGAGTAAATCCCACTTCAGCACACTGTGATCACTGCCACCTAGTGGTTCCTTTATCTGCAAATTCTTAATACACGAATGATCACTGCTGATAACCAGATCAAGAGTATTACTTTCTCTGGTTGCCTCTCGAACATGCTGCTGCAGAAAACAATCATCCAATAAATCCACAAAAGTCTGACTAGTGTGTGAGTGACCAACCCACAAGTTCCAGTCAATATCTGGGAAGTTAAAATCCCCCATTATAAGACATTCTGATTTACTGGCCCACTCTATTTCTCTGTACAATTGTTCATTGTACTCATTCGAGTCATTAGGCCTATAACACACTCCTGCTCTTATTTTTGCTTTTGCAGTGCTTATGTCACACCAAACTGACTCAACAGTGCACTGTCCATCTATATCAACTGGATGCACTTCTCTTGATTTTATGTTTTTCTTAATTAACAGCATAACACCTCCTCCCTTTCTGTCCTGTCTATCCTTTCTGTACACATTGTACTCCCCAAATTCCAGTTCTGCATTCCTTATATCTTTGTGACACCACGTCTCTGCTATCCCAACAATATCCGCCTTTGATGTCTTGACCAACACTTCAAATTCATCAAATTTATTTACTATACTTCTAGCATTGGTATACATGCAAGCATACATGCTCCTATGCCTATTCCTCGTTACCCTAACACATCCCATATACCCAACTATTCCAGGATGACTGCCATCCGTCCCTGAAACCCCCAACACCCCTCGCTCCAGGTCGCTTCTTATTCTAATAGAAGTTGTGCAAGAATCACCTTCACCTCTGCCTGCGGTTACTGTTAAACTATTAGTCTTTGTATCCCCCCAAACTAGCAGTTTTCCGACCCACCTAACACTGCCTCGATAGCATCAGCAAATATTCTTGCACCCTTTCTATTTAAGTGTATCCCATCCCTGTAGAAGCAATCTCTCCTGTTAACAAGTACAGTCCAGGCTGAAAAAAATTCTACCCCTTGAGCCTTGCACAATCTTTTCAGGGCCGAATTGATCGACAAGGCTCTCATCATATACTCCCTCCTATCGTGTCTGGGCAGAATTGCAGACACTTTTAAATTCAACCCTAATTCTCGGCTTTTTTTCAACAGTGACCTGTACTTGTTGAGTAATTCTGCCGGTCTCCTACTCTTAATATCATTAGTGCCAACGTGTACAACTATATCACCTTTTGTGCCCTTGAAAGATGATATCCGCTCTACAACGTCATCAACCTTTGCCCCTGGCAGACATACCCTGGTCCTGTTCCACCTATCCATTTTACATAGCATGTTCCCCGTTTCCCTGACAATAGAGTCACCAACAACTAATAGTTCCTGTGGGACCAGCGCATTCTGCCTTGGGGGTTGCCGCTGTGTTGCGTGATGACCAAGTGCACGCTCTGGCGTTGATGTGGGCAGCTGAGAGCTTGATGGGCCCCTCAATTTATTTCCTTCGAGGGCATCCACCCTGTCCTTCAAACTCTCATATAGGCCCATAACAACGCTGAGTTGTCGCCTGATTTCCTTACACTCCTTACATCGCGCACACACAAAGACATCCCCCATGGCAATATCATGTTCCGTTCCAGAGAGTTCGGCAAACATTTCACAAGTTGTACATTTTTTTAGGCTGTGACGCGTTGGAGAATCGCCCCCCTCAGTTCTCCCCCGAGTCACAACACTCCTGCCACTTTGTGCCCGTTGCTTTGCTGCTCTAGTTCGGGGCATGGTAGTTTAAATTAATAAAATCAATAAATTAAATGTCAGTAGTATTTGAATAGAAACTATGAAATAGAAACAGTGAAGCGTATTACTATATAATTATGCGTTAGAGCTACCTAGCTATCTCTAATTTATATTTCGCCTGTTGACTAATCTGCATAATGGTACCTAATGAATAACCCCTCTTTCAAAATCTTTTTGTCAGTTCCGTGATCTCATCCAATAAGGATTCTTGAGTAGAGCCATATCTATATGCATTATGAAACTGGTTAAAAATAATGCTCCTTTTATATGTAAAAGGGTGGTAGCTCGAACGGTGCAAGGATTTTCCCATATTCGTTGACTTCCTTTAAATTTTAAAAAATATATTTTCATTAATTCTGATTAAAGTAAAATTTTTAAAAAATTATGGATTTGTGATGCGGGATTTCCATTTCTAGAGTGAACTTAAGTCGAGTATGAATGTTATTAAATGTATCCAGGACCTTCTGTACTATATATTTATTAGTAATTATTAAGATATCATCAAGATATCTTCCATAGAACGTTATATTATGGAAATGTGGTGTTAAGTATACCTGCTCGATCTTATTTAGATAAATTTCAGCCACCACAATCCACTCAAGCTAAGTCTCGTTGGTAACCCGAATACCTGCTTGTAAATTTTATCTTGGAAATTAATGTAATTGGTTTGTACAAGAAATTTAATCAAATAAAATATTTCATTTCTCGGTAAATTTACATGTTTAAACAGATTGTCTGATCATTGATAAGGTCCCATATTACGTCAAAGTCATATTCTATGTGTACGTTGGTGTACAAGGAAACGACATCTAAAGAGAATAATTTGCCATCTCCATTTAGAGTTTTTTCTTTTAATTGGTTGAATAACATCTCTGAATTCTTTAGACTAAAATTTAATGTTGAACACAAAGGTTTAATAATGTTGTAAAGATAGGCCGCGAGCGATGCAAAAGCTGTGTTTCTGTAAGAAACAATAGGTCTAATTGGGTATCCTCTTTTATGTTGTTATTGTTTGGTGTTTAGGAGCATTAGCAACTAAGGCCATATTGCTATGGGGATATGCGGTGGTCATTCACTGACCTTTCCGCATCCTCCATATTTTGGTGGTCAGAGGCTCAAACCCCAGTCTAATCAAGTAGAGTGTGTGCTACGCACTACTGCTCCTGCCCACCTGGCTACGGAGGCGCCATCCTATTTTATGAAATTTGACTTGTCCGAAAAGAGTTGGTACCGCATTAGTCCTAGACTTAAGGGATTTTAAAATGGCCATCAAAATATAATCTTTTTTTCTGTACTTGGTTAACTTACTATTAAATTGTTTAATTAAGTTGTCAAATACCACTTTCTCTACAACCTGGTATGTAGAACTATCAGATATAATATTACTAAGTTTGCCTATGTAATCTATTTTATTTAAGACTACAACTGTATCACCCTTGTCGGCTTTCTGTACAATAATATTGTTGTTCCGTCGTAATTTTTGGAGACCAATGCTATTCAACCAATTAAAATAAAAATACTAAATGGAGACGGCGAATTATTCTCTTTAGATGTTGTTTCCTTGTACACCAACGTGCATGTAGAATATGCCTTTGACGTAATATGGGACCTTATCAATGCTCAGACAATCTGTTTAAACATGTCAAATTTACCCAGAAATTAAATATTTTATTTGATTAAATTTCTTGTACAAACCAATTACATTAATTTCCAAGATAAAATTTACAAGCAGGTATTCGGGTTACCAACGGGACTTAGCTTGAGTGGATTGTGGTGGCTGAAATTTATCTAAATAAGATCGAGCAGGTATACTTAACACCACATTTCCATAATATAACGTTCTATGGAAGATATCTTGATGATATCTTAATAATTACTAATAAATATATAGTACAGAAGGTCCTGGATACATTTAATAACATTCATACTCGACTTAAGTTCACTCTAGAAATGGAAATCCCGCATCACAAATCCATAAATTTTCTAAATTTTACTTTAACCAGAATTAATGAAAATGCATTTTTTAAAATTTAAAGGAAGTCAACGAATATGGGAAAATTTTTGCACCGTTCGAGCTACCACCCTTTTACATATAAAAGGAGCATTATTTTTAACCAGTTTCATAATGCATATAGATACAGCTCTACTCAAGAATCCTTATTAGATGAGATCACGGAACTGACAAAAAGATTTTTAAAAAGCGGTTATTCATTAGGTACCATTATGCAGATTAGTCAACAGACGAAATATAAATTAGAGATGTGTACAACAAATGACAGGGTGGATCACAAACGTTTTATTAAAGTTCCGTATATACAACATTGGTATAGACAATTTATTAACGTATTTAAGAAACTGAATTTAAGATTGTTTCACAACCCATGAGTAAGCTCCATGCTATCTTGAAATATAGGGCATATGTAGTTCCTACCATCGAAGCTTACAATATTGTTTACAATATTTCTTGTGGTGGATGCAATTCTACTTATATTGGCTCAACCCAAAATTTACTTTCGGTAAGGATACAGCAGCATTTGGCATCAGTTGGAGCAGGTAGGACGGGTGCATCTGAGCTTGCATTTAATGCAATCACTGATGGACATGTTTGTTTTTAATGAATCCAAGGTTCTTAATAAACAGCGTGAATATTTTAAATTATTAATTGCCGAAACATTAGAAATGAGATTAATTGTTAATTCTATTAATGTACGCAGACCTTATAAAATTTCGGACTCATGGACTCCTACGTGCATGCATGAATAGCAATTCATACATTGGTTTATATAAATAATCTCGTGTCAGGTGTCATTAATTTTATATAAAACAGGGGGGGGATGGCATTCACGAATCACTTTTGTACTTCTTGTGAACACGGTAACAAACCGAATAAGGGTGGTCTCTTAAAAGAAGTTAATAACGATTTTAAAGTTTAACTTATTTGTGAATAAATTTATTAGTGTTGTCGTTTTTAGAATTTCGCGACAATTGTTTTTCAATTCTCATGATGGCTTGTGGTGTTGGTTGGTGGCCGCTGTCTTTCCGTGATTCTTTCCGAATTCCTTGATGTTGATATGAGAGTTGAATACATGCTTATTTTAATTAATAGTTATTTTAACTTGATTCATTTGACAATACACAGGGGGGAGTAAGTTCATATTTTAATCATTTGCGATTGAGTGTTGAGAGATTAACAGTCTTACTCAAAGGTATGAGGTTTTCACCTATAATTTAAGATTATTATTTTTTTTTTTTTTTTTTTTATGAAACCCCCAAACATGAAAGTTATCAAAACCTATAGTACTTAGCACAGTGCATGGGTTGAAGGAGAAATATGGGGGGAGGGGGATGCCGTAAACTTTGCTGTAGAGACTAAACATGGGTTTCACCACTTCAAGCCTCCAATAAGCAAAGTGGTGGTATTATATATTTATTAGAAATTTAAGATGTTTAAACCTTTGTTCGCAATTTTATTGGGTTTTTAACTTTTTTTTAGTGTTTTACTTACCAGACTGAACTTGTTTTTTTTTTGAGTGCTCTGCCCTATCCCTATATTCCCCATAAGCCCTATTTTTAATGCACGAAATACCATAATGCAGAGATTTTTAGAAACACATGTACTGCATTTTAGCAGAACTGATTGTATATATTGTGGTAGTGGTGGTTATGGGAAAGAGTAGCGGTATATTCCTGAAAAGTACTGTGTGGAGACTAATATTCTATACAAAATGAAGGTTTTGGGGGGAAAAACAATAAGCCCAATTGCAATGCTGATAATGCTATCGTATGTGGACTTCAATGTCAAGGAAAAAATTAAGAGCCAGCTTGTCACTTCGCCAGCCTTTCTGGACCCAAATAAATGCTTATTTGCTGGCAGCTGTATCCCATGGGAATGTCTACTCAAATGTGATGCCTTATTTGCAACAACTCTCTTAACCAGTTGGATCAACTCTATTACAGAATTTGCGGCTTCCAAAGTAGTAAGGATGTCATCAAAATCTAAAACCTGGTGGAACTCTAGCCTAACTGCATTGTTTAAACTAAAGTAAACTCTGCACAGAAAATGGAAACTGTCTAATGACACACAAAATAGAATTAACTACTCGAGGGCCAGAGCAATATTTAATAGGGAAAAATCTACAGCAATCAACCGCTACATGAAAGACACACTTGACAGGGGAAAGCTACCTCGTTGCACACATAAAAGTGATACAAATCAGGGGCTTGACAAAGAAGCGTGGATGGACCACATCAGCAGATTCTCCAGCATATATCATGTCTCAAGTCAGGGAGTTTGGGTGGGATTAATTAGTTGACAATGAGATGGAGTCTGTTCTTATTACTAAAGAAGCACTAATACAGAGCATTAACTCCCTCAGGGCAACTAAGACAGCTGGAGTTGATGGAGTCCCCCACTTCATGGTAAAGTGTCTCAGCCCTTACCTAATTGAACCACTCCAAGCAATTTATAGCTCTATCCTTGCTTGCCGAGTTTTCCCTGAGAACTGGAATAAGTACACTGTAATTCCAATGCCGAAAATTACAAAGCCTAACCTTGTGGAGCTCTGTTGCCAAAGTTGTCAAATCAGATACTGGCTGGGCAGCCTCAACAAATTCATTATTCAATAACTGCAAGATCAACAATTACTAACCTCCTCACAGTTCAAGCCACGATACTAAATGCTTTCCAAGCCAGAAAGAAAATTGCAATAATTTATGCCGATATAAAAGCAGCCTTTGATAGTCTGGATGTACATGCCTTACTTCATCTGCTCCAACACGCCTTCCAAATAAAAGGAAATTTGCTAAAGTTCCTACAGGCCCTTCTTACTTGTCGGTCCATTTATTACCGCACAGATAGTCAGATCCTCCAACGCCAACTCCATGCAGGAGTTCCACAGGGTGGAGTTTTATCTGGACTCCTCTTTACCGCCATGATGATCCTGTTCTGCAATGGTAGGGATGATGTATGCACTTATGCAGACGATATTAAGATACTAACACCCATCCAACCACATGAACAATAGGGCATTGTGTGAGCAGATTAATTATAAGCTTCTGAACTTATTCGTGTACCTATACAAATTTGGCTTGGCCCTAAATCCGCAGAAGAGTGTAATCATGGTGTACTTCCTCAAAAAATCGCCTATGCTCGTACACCCGAAACCTAATGGCAAACCTATCTCAGTTGTTGAGATGCATAGAGATCTAGGAGTAACATTTGATACGAAACTTACGTTCAAGTCTCATATTGACCTGATTGTAAAGAAAATTAACTACTTACGTTGGGCAACAAAACAGCACCTCTTGCACGTGAAACAGACTACGACAACCGCACAATATTTAAGAACCACAGTGTATTTGGCCATTTTGTATGGTGCTGAATTGTGGGTGTCAGCCACCCCCTACCCACATTAGGGGAATATATGCGAGTGAATTCTTGCTGCTGAAGTGGGCAAACCATAAGCACCATCTCCCTCAACAGTTAAGGACCACGCAGCTCTCGGAACAGCTTAAACTGCAGTGTTTACCAGACATCATTGCCTGGAAACGATTAATAACCACAATCAAAATGATGACTGGCACGATATCATCACCATGCTTCTGACAGTTGTGAGTGGCACATCCCGCCATCTGCATTAAGAGGCACAAAATCCTTGAGAATGAAGACCAACAGGCTGAAGATGGCTGATAGGTTTATACCCGCCAGTGCGTTAGAATCAGTTCAGTGCCTAACACGTATAGGAATTGACCTACTAAGGCTCATAGAAGATCTGAAATATAGGAAACAAACCGCAGTGTGGCTCACTGAGGCTACTGTTGCCTAGTAGTTGTGTGAATTTCTGTCAAGAACTGTGTGTACGCAATTGAATAATGTATATCTCGCACAAGTTGATCAGTGGATGTGATGTTAAGATGAACTTTTGTATTACAATTGCCAGGAAACTAGACAGAAATGTAGTAAAGAGTAATGCAGTTTATATGTCATCTTTTCATGTATATTTAACGTTTCTTGTATATTTTAGACATTCTTTTATTCACATGTTATGGTAATCCCCTGGCATTTTCTACCGTAAAGGGAATTTGTCACTTACCAATGTACACCTATATTTTAAATTTAGTAGGACAAAATAAAGATTTTCATAAAATATATGAAAAGCATATGATAAGGTTGACAATGCAATAAGAAAAAAAGATAAGCACACGTGCAAAAAATGACGACTATCCAGTGAGGTCATCACACCTTCATTTGAATTGGCAAAATACAATAATCTACAAAGTAGCTTTTCTACGAATAAATAACATTTAGATTTTGGCTGGAACAGTTCATGAATGAATTACATCAGTCTGGAAACAAACTCAAAATACATCTGAGAAAAATGCAGATGTCAGTCAAAAACATAAATCTATAGAGGCATTCCACATCCAACACTGTATATGCGGTAGTACTGGAAAGTATAATTGTGAGAGTGTGTTGCAGTGGTTCCCATGTGTGTCCTGGTACTTTGGTCTGCCATCATCTTCTTCAAACTTGCTGCAAGATTAGGGGGGGGGAACTGCATTGAGTTCGGTGGCAATCACTCTTTAAGTGTGCCAAAAATGTACCTCTCCGCTACCCACTAGAACTGTCTTCATGATCTGTTGGAAGTGGAATCGGCATTCGTTGTGTTCCTGTGTTTAAAGAGTTGAACTGCAGATTGTTAATTTTGGTATACCGTGGTTAGAGATTATAGATTGGATACTATGATGTGGTCACAAAGGAACTGGATTCAAAATTATTCCTTGATATCATATATTTGGATCTTAGAAAGGCTTTTGATACCGTTGCACATGGACGACTGCTGCAGAAATTGGAGCAGTGTGGCATTGGAGGCAAATTTCTGCTATGGATAAAGGGATGGTTGAGTGGGAAAAGACAGAGTGGTAATCAATGGACACTGCTCTTCGTGGATATTAGTGGAATCCATTGTTGTTTTCTATATTTATTAATGATATTGATGATGGTATATCAGGCTTAATGTCTAAATTTGCAGATAATACAAAGGTTAGCAGGGTTGTTAATGACACTAATGACAGTATGCTACTGCAACAGGATCTAGAAAAGTTGAGCAGATGGGCTGAGAAGTGGCAACTAAAGTTTAACACTGACAAATGTAAAGTACTGCATATGGGAAGCAGTAACCACAGAGTAATGTATCAACTGTGTGGTACTACACTGACGGTGCTAGAGAATGAAAAGGACCTGGGGGTAATTGTGCAGTCAGATATGAAGTTTTCTGAGCAGTGCAGATGGCCTGCAAGGGTAGCTCATAGTGTCTTGTCAATGATATACAGGAGTTTTTCTAACAGGGATAAGGATGTGGTTATCCCCTTGTATAAGGCAATGGTCAAGCCACACCTTGAATACTGTATACAGGTCTGAAGGCTTCATTTTAAGAAGAATGTAGAGCTGCTGGACTGAGTTACAGAGAAGGGCAACAAGATTAGTGAATGAAACAAAGGGTTGCTCTTACGAAGAAAGGCTTAAGTTTTGCAAATTACAATGTCTGGAGACTGGGCACCTGCGAGGTGATCTGATTGAGGTGTATAAAGCCTTGAATGGTTTGAGCATGCTCAATGCTGATATGAATATTTCTCTTGTTCAGAATAATCACCTGAGGGGACATAAATTCAAATTGAGGAAAGGCAGTTGTAGGATAGATGCGCGGAAGTTTGCCTTCAGCCAGCAGGTGGTTGATTGCTGGAACAAACTTCCATCTGTCGTTGTAGAAGTTGATAGCTTAAATAGATTCAGGGCAGAACTAGACAAACATTTGGAGCGAGTGAATGGGTGAAATGAGAAGTTATATATATGCAGCAGACTCTCGATTTACCGGGATACTTCAAGACTTCAAATAAAAACAACTAGAATAGGTATAAACAGATGTTTTGAAAGAAGTCGTAAATAAGCGACAAGCAGGACGTTATAAAGTCGTCATTGGGATATTATTATCTTGCAACCCCCACGCACAAAAAAAACTATTTTTGTTGTTTTAATGCGTGGCTTCGATTGTTCTGTTTCGTCGTACCGCAAATAGAAAAATTTGTTTTATTTATGTCAGGGATAACGAAAAAAAAAAAAATTTTTTTTTGTTTAGAAATCGCGAAAATGATGGGTAAATGCAAACGAGTTGCGCTTTCAATTAAACAAAAACTTGAAATTATTCAAAAGTTTGAAAACGGTGCATCAGTTAAATCTCTAAAGAACCAGTATAATGTTGGTGACCAAACCATACGTGACATTGTAAAAAATAAAGGGAAGCGTCGTATTGGACAAGTCAGTAGTGCGTGGTAAGTTTTTTTTCTATTGCTTTATTTTTTACATAGGTTGCTGAACATTTTTGGATATACTGTAGTGCAGTAAGTCCCCGACTTATGTAACTTCGAACTTAAGTTATTTTAATTTTTTTTTTTTTTCCTTTTCTTTTTTAGGATTGTAAAATTTAAAGAGAATAATAAGTAATCAATAAAGACGTTCACGGCACGCGGGATTTGGAGTCACAAGCTTAAAAATAGGAATGAAGAAAAGATTTTTAAAATTTATTTAGGTTTTTTTTTTTTTTTTTTTTTTTATATGGCTGAAGATTTCAGTGAAGGGGACACAATTTCACCATAATAACGTAAAATCCCACAGAATTCCAGCCATCGGTATTATAACAAATGCAATATAATAGGGTTTACTACCCTTTTATAATGAATTGCAGTAACAGAAAAGTCCAATAATCCAGAATGTGCAAATTGTTTTATGGTAGTGACCTCCAGAAAGGTGTTTTAGTAAAATGTGAGCTCGAGTGGGGTGATAATAGTAAGTTTTTGCCTTAACCCTATGAAATTCTTTACATAGAATTCCATTTTGACCGTTATCATGGTGCTAAGATAATGACTAAGAGAATTATGTGACAGCTGTACTAGTAAATCTATCAAAAAATATATATATTTAAAAAAAAGCAATTGATTCGGATCAGAAAATTAAAATAAGGATGTTTGAAAATGGTCAAACATGAACAAGTATCGCGTGGAATTTAGATTTGTCAGTGTCAACAGTGAACACAATGATAAAGGAAAAAGACAGAATGTGAAAAGCAGTGAAGGGATTGGCACCAATGAAGTCAACTATGATAACCAAGGCTACGAAATACATATCAGTTTTTACTGTACAATTTCTTCCTTTAATGTTTTCCTCTCTTATATGCCACTCCAGCAACTTCAATGCTGTCCCCAGATAAAGTTTTTAATCGAACTAATTAAAAATATATACCATATTTCCCCATGTATAAGACGCACCTTAATTTTGGGCCCGAAATTTGGAAAAAAATGTATTACATAAAGTTATTGAACTCAAGTTTTATTCATCATAAAATTCATACAACTCATCACTGTCAAAACTCCCATCCATTAGCTTGTCCTCATCTGTGTCTGATGAATCACTGTCTTCATATATTGCCTTGTACTCAGTTCCATCTATGGCATTTGAAATGCCACACTTCTTAAATGACTTGACAACGATCTCAATCTTGATATTATCCCAGGATCTTTTCACCCAGGTACAAACTTCTCCTATAGTTGGTTTCTTCACTCTTCCTGCTGGTGTCAAATTGTCCCCAGAAGACTTCATCCATTGGTTCCATTCATCTCTCATGGCAGCTTTGAAGGGTTTGTTAATGCTGACATCAAGTGGTTGGAGCTGGGATGTGAAGCCTCCAGGTATGATGGCAAGTTTTGTTTTTTGCTCTGCAGCAATCTTCTTTGTATTTTTTGTTATGTGTGTCCTGAACTGATCAAGCACCAATAAGGCAGGTTTGCATAAGAGCCGACCTGGTCTCCTGCTCCAAACTTTTTCAAACCAGATCTTCATCCAATCCTGATCCATCAAACCCTTGTCATGAACGTGGACAATCACTCCTCAAGGAATGTCTTCTTTTGGCATTGTTTTGCGTTTGAAAATCAGCATAGGAGGCAGCTTGGTTCCGTCGGCACAACAAGTTAGAACAACTGTATAATGGCTCTTTTCATGTCCACTTGTCTTCACAGTTAGTTTTCACCCACCCCCTTCTTATCAACAGTTCTGTTACTTGGGACATCAAATTGAAGGGGGACTTTGTCCATATTTGCAATCTGTCCCAACTGAAACTGATGTGTCTTCCGACATTGAATGACAAAACAATGAAATTCAAGGACCTTCTGCTCATAGCTTTCAGGCATCTTTTGGGTAAGTCTGGTGCGTGTACACATGCTTAGTCCATTCCGTTTCATGAACCTGAAGCACCAATTGTGTCCTCCTTTGAAATCAGTATCTTCTTTTTCATCAGCAATTCTTCTTGCCTCATGCTGAACCATCTGGACACAGGAATTCCAATTGCCCTTTGCTCTTCAATCCATATCTTCAATTCCCTCTCTAAATCAGGCCATTTTGCTGACTTGGCTCTCATGGCCTTCTTCTGCCGTGGCGTTTTCAGTAGGGTTTCTTCTTCTTCCTGTAGCCAGTCTCGGATTATTTTCTCAGTTGGAGGAGAACCAAACTTACGTTCAGCAGCACGATTTCCATTCACTTTTGCAAACTGGATCACTTTTAACTTGAATTTAGCACTGTACGAAAATTTTTTCTGAGCCATTTCTGGGCAGAAAGTGGCAAAACGTAACCTAATATACCGGTAACAAGTGCGAAACAATGAGCACAAAGACAACAAGTGCGAAAAGTGGGAAATGCAAGTAAAAAAAAAATCTACAACCAATGTATAAGACGCACCCAGTTTTTAGACCCCAAATTTTTCGAAAAAAGGTGCATCTTATACATGGAGAAATACAGTAACTATTTTTCTTCATTCGTCTGAGGATATTATGTGGTTTTTGTAATTTTGGCATATCACGGATATAGGAGCAATATTTTATTAGTCATTCCCTAGTTACGTAAAACTCGACTTACGTAAGAAGTCCTGGAATGTATGTCGGAAACTTACAGTATTTTTGGATTAACCGGTAAATCGATTATCTGGGATTTTTATTTTGCCATCTATCCCAGAAAATCGAGAGTCTACTGTGTGTGTGTGTATGTGTATATATATATATATATATATATATATATATTTTTTTTTTTTTTTTGGCTGGTGCTGTATAAGCTTGCTTTCTTGTATCATATGCCTTTACTAATACAAATTACTGATATTACTAATACACATTACTGATACAAATCTGCAACAGAATTATCCAAGAATACTGTAATTTCCATTTTCTTCAATCTTTTGATGCTTTACCTACAATTAAAAATAACTTTTTTTTTTTTTTTTTTTTTTTTTCAATTTCTATGGAAGGAAAGATTTTACTTCAGCTTTGAAAATCCACTGTAGCCAACATCTTATAACTTTACATTTGTCATGTTACTTTTCAAGATGCTGTCTTGAGTAATTCTGTGCTGTTTTTATTTAATATTGTTATGCGTACCTCTTTACCTAGAAAGTTTTTTTTTTTTTAATAATCATTTTATTATTTGGGGGGGGGGGTTGCTATCTTTGTTTTAAAGGCAAAATTTTGGTTTGTCTGAGCATCTGTTTCAGCAAGAATTGTTATTACATATTTTCATTATTAAATTATATGAAAGTTGGTACATATACATGCATGAAAAGTTTGGTAGCTCAATTCTGCTATGGTTTAAGATATATTTCTCTCACTCACTCACACACGCACACAAAACCTCTTTTCCCCCTCCTTTCCCACTAATACCAAGCTCATGTTTTAATATAAATTAAAAGTTCCATTTGTTACTGTTGTCATTTATCCTAAATTTTATCCATTACAAACTGCCAAATTAAATTAATATGTGCCAATTACCTTCAGTTTATGGAATTTTCTACTAGTTTAATAGTTCTTTGTTGCCTCATCTAAATGGTAAAGCGGCATCTCTTGATTTTTGATATTTATATATTTTAAAATTTTCTTTTACTACTTCTGCAGCAATTGACTATTGTAGCTATTTGGGATATATAACTGCTGAGAATAAAGAATTAAACTATATTTAATCTCTCATATCAGAACACTTTTGATTGTTTACAGTGTTTTCTTGTGCGCTGTTATTTGTAGGGATTATAATATACCAAGCTTATAGTTTAAATCTATTTGAAGTGATAAAAGGATCACATTTTTATTGCATGCTATCCCTATTCAGCAACCTATAAAAGCTGCAGACTTGCCATCTATTGATGAGGAAATAGCTACTATTTTCCCAAATGGGTCCAACAAGTCAGTACCTCATCGAGACTACTCCCGAACACCGTTTCAAGGCAAATCTAAGGTAATCTTAGACCATTGCCAGACATTTATTTAGCTAGATGTTAGGTACACATATGTCAAAATCTATGATTTTTTTTAAGCACCTTGCTAAGCTATTCTTTTTTCCATCCTTTATAAGGATTATGTATTTATGAATATGCATGGTTTAAAAATAAAACAGAAATCGTTGCTATTTTAGTCTCCTGAATTTTTATAATATAAAATAAACAGTAAACTTTGAGCTTTTTTTTTTTTTTTTTTTTTTTCTTCCTGAATAACCTGTGAAATATATAGCTGCAAAAGCATTGTATATGAATGGTCCAAACAATAAATTACTACAATTTTATATTCAAGTCTTTTAACATTTTCACATTTCTTTTTGATAAACACATTCAAATATTTGAACATGTTTATCAATCCACTCTTTTATCTTAGAGATATTAATAACTATAAAATAGAAGAGGTATTTTAAGCTCAAAAATACTTTATCCAAATTCATTAGTTTGTTTGAATAACTTTTTGTGCTCTCTTTATTGATGAAATTTTATTCATTTCATTTATCCATTTTGAAACAACTTTCACATATTTGATTTCATTGTTGATGTTTCTTAAATCAGAAGATTGGAATTCTCTTTTATTATGATAACCCAAACATGAAAGATTATTGATTGGAATCCATACTGCTTGGTATCATGAATGAGTTGAGAAGGAGAAATATACCTGTTCACATTGAATTTTTGTAGATTAATTCCTGGAAAATATGTAAGGAGGATTGTTTCCAAATAACAGAAGCAAACTGGATAAGCGAAGAAGAATAAAAATTAGTTTTGTGAGTTTGGAGCCAAGCTGTGATATTTGGTCTGGTTTAGAAAAATGTGAGTGATTTACAGGTGGCATCTTAGATATGGACATATAATATTCTATAGTTTAATTTGAAAAAAGTTAGCAGCTTTTTTTAAAAAAGAATAGTGAATTCAAACAGCAAAAGACAAAGTTTAGCTGTTTCAGTGCAGAGGAGGCAAATTTGCTACTCATAAAGATGTAACTTTCTTTTAAATCTGAGCATTGTTGAAAATAAGCAGGGGAGCAGAACTCTTTTTTTATATAAGGAGTAAAAGAAGCCAGGCTGTAGAAGGATTGAAGCTAACAAACTGTTTACTTCCTCTGCTGTAGAATTACTTACAGATTTGCATTTAAGGAACTGGAGGTGGGTATTTGAGTTTAATTTGTGCAGAGTGCAGTTTGTCAAACAGAAAATAGAAGATATATAATATTAACATCAGCAAAACTATAGGCAGGATTTCCAGGTGGTCATTAATATACTGGAGGAAAAGAGTAGGTGAAAGACAAGAAATTTTAGAAACTTCAGCTGTAGTTGAGAAGAAAAAAGACAAAGAAACTAGCTTCTCATTTGCAAAAATTGAAGAGCAGACCCTATAATTAATGCTTGTTTTGATAATCTTTATCCCAAACCTGATCAGAAGCCTTAAAAATGTGGCAAGCAACTGCCTCAAATTCTCCAAACTTTTCTGTAGAGTTTGTCCATAAGTGTGAATAACATTAACAAAGATTATCACCAATGGGTCAGTACTAATGGAATCCATATTGACAGTTGTTAACCCTTTGAAAGGTATGTACAGTGGTACCTTGGATTACGAGTAACTTGGTATGCGAGTGTTTTGCAAGACGAGCAAAAATTTTTAATAAATTTTAACTTGATAAACGAGCGAGGTCTTGCAATACGAGTACAGTCAGTCCTCGTATAACACGTGTTTACACTACACGAATTCGATCATACATGATTTATAAATACGGGAACGATATCTTATATAACACGAACCGAATTCGCCTTTGTGTTTACAAGAAATGGCAGTCGAACGCAGAATCACCGCAACCCGATAGCAATGAAGAGAAGATTTTGAAAATGTATTTATGGTTTTTTATATCCGTGAAGGGGAAACACATTTCACCATAATAACGTGAAAACCAACAATTCCAGCTAGTATAATCGCAAATGCAAATAGATCGAGTTTACTACCAGTTTATAACAGATTCCACTAGCAGGAACGCAACTGGAAATTGTTTTTGTTTTATGGTAGGAACCCCTAGAAATGTGCTTTAGTAAAATGTGAGGTGTTAATTAATAGTGTATCTCTGCCTTTACGGTGTTTATTCAGTTGCTACACGCGCGCAGCTTTGTTTATGTGTATCAAGCATGCCTCCTCATTTTGTAATAGTGCGAGCGATGAATCTGATTTCTGAAATCCTCAAAAGGAGGCAAAAGCAAGTGTCATTGGAAAGATTCCTTGTTAAAGTCGCACAAAAAGAAAAAGTCAACAGATTGCAGTGATTCCGTTAGAGACAGTGAAAGTCGTCCTACCCAATAATTAATAAATTCGATTGCTTTATGTATATTAAATTTAAATATCAAAAATATAAAAAGGTATGTATTTTGTATTAATCATTTTTACAGTATATGAATATTTTTGAGTTTTGGAACAAATCATCTGGGTTTCCATTATTTCTTATGGGGAAATTTGCTTTGATATACGAGTGCTTTGGATTACGAGCACGTTTCCGGAACGAATTATGCTCGCAAACCAAGGTACCACTGTATGTATATTTACAGTGTCAGGGTTGTTTCAGATTCACAAATGTGCATATTATTTATTGTTTTTGTTTATGTAAGAATTGTTCTGAAATTATCCTGTAGAGTAAAAAATTTTCCATTGCTTATCTTTGTTTCCAAGTAGTAGTAGTGACATGTGATGCAAGAAATCAAGTGTAGGAGCTTATGCAGCAGCAGCCAAAAAAAAAAAAAAAAAAAATCACACCATTCCCTCCAAATGCCTGTCCAGTTCCTTAAATTTATTTAACCTATCAACTTCCACAATAAGAGATGGAAGTTTGTTCCAGCAATTAACCACCCGCTGGCTAAAGACAAATTTCCGCACATCTATTCTACATCTGTCTTTTCTTAATTTGAATTTATGTCCCCTTATGTTCGTAATCTGAACAAGTGGAAGGATCCCATCAGAATTCAGCGTGCTCAACCCATTCAAGGCCTTATACACCTCAATCAGATCACCGCGCAGGTGCCTAGTCTCCAGCCACTGCAATTTGCAGAACTTAAGCCTCTCTTGGTAAGAGGATCCTTTCATTCCCCTCACCAATCTTGTTGCCCTTCTCTGTACACGCTCAAGAAAATCTACATCCTTCCTAAAATGAGGCCTACAGACCTGTATGCAGTACTCAAGGCGCAGCCTGACCATTGCCTTATACAGAGGGACAATCACCTCCTTTTCCCTGCTAACAAAATTCCTATATATCATTGACAAAACCCCATGACCTGCCCTGGCAGCCTGTCTGCATTGCTCAGAAAACTTCATATCTGACTGCACAATTACTCCCAGGTCTTTTTCATTTTCTACCACCTTAAGTGTAGTACCGCACAGTTGGTACGTTTCTCTGGGGTTACTTCTACCCATATGCAGTACTTTGCATTTGTCAAGGTTCAGTTGCCACTTCTTAGCCCATCTGCCCAAATTATCTAGATCCTGTTGCAGTAGCACACTGCCATTACTGTCATCAACAACCCTGCCAACCTTTGTATCATCTGCAAACTTCGACATTAAGCCTGATATACCTTCATCAATATCATTGATAAATATACAAAACAACAGTGGACCCAAAACCGAACCCTGTGGGGCTCTGAAGAGCAGCACCCATTGATTACCACCCTCTGTCTTCTCCCACTCCTGTAGCAACTTACCCTTAATACCATTCTGCTCCCTATTCAGTCTTCCATGCGCAACAGTGTCAAAAGATTTCCTGAAATCCAAATATATGATATCAAAATTATTTTTTGCATCCAATTCCTTTGTTACCACATCATAATATCCTATCAAATTTGTCAGACAAGACTTTCCCTTAACAAACCCATGCTGAGTCTGAATTATTGCTTCAGTCTTGTCTAGATGATCCTGCAATGAATCTTTAACCAGTGACTCCATTATTTTACCCGGAACAGAAGTTAAACTAACTGGTCTGTAATTACTCATGTCACCCTTTGATCTCCCTTTGTGAATTGGGGATACATTTGCACATCTCCAGTCCGTGGGGACCTCCCCTGAGTCCAAGGATGCTCTCATAATTATGGCTAAGGGTTTGCTTAGTTGCTTTGCCGCCTCCTTTAATATAACTGGATAGATCCATCCACCACAGGTGCCTTTCTTATGTTTAACTTCAACAATTTCTCCTCCACTTTGCTCTCAGTTATTACAAAATCATTAAGCACCCTGCTACATTTTGATAATCTTCTGCCATTTTCAAACCTTAATAAATCTTCATGTGTGAATGTAGATGCAAAATACTCATTCAGTTTGTTTGCTATCTGAGCAGGATCATCAACAGTCGAACCATCAATATCCAGTAGACTAATCAGATTCATCCTCTTCCTTTTAGAGTTTTTATATAAGTAAAGAAATCCTTGCTGTTTTTCTTAGCATCTTTTGCCAAAGATTTCTCGTAATCTGCCTTTTCCTGCCTAACCTCCTTTGTCACCTGACTACAGACTAGCTTATATCTGCCATAGGCTTCTGAGTCGCTTGATAATTTATATGCATCCCATGCATATTTCTTCTCTGTCACGAGTCTCATTAGTTAATTTGATAACCATTTAGGCCTAAAACTTGAACAGTATTTCTTAATAGGTATGAAACTTTTAGTAGCTTCCACTATTAATTCCTTAAATGCTTCCCACTTAGAATTTACTGTTGGTAACATCATGAGTTGATCCCACTGTACAGAATTTAAAAACTGCCTTGAGACCACTGTACTCACCTTTACGAAAGCAAAAACCCTTTCCTTTACCCCTGATGGTAATTATATCTTTAAGTAAATCCCACATCGGTACACTGTGATCACTGCCATCTACTGGTTCCTTTATCTGCAAATTCTTAATACACGAATGATCACTGTCGATAACCAGATCAAGAGTATTACCCTCTCTGGTTGCCTCTCGAACATGCTGCTGCAGAAAACAATCATCCAATAAATCCACAAAAGTCTTACTAGTGTGTGAGTGACGAACCCACAAGTTCCAATCAATATCTGGGAAGTTAAAATCCTCCATTATAAGACATTCTGATTTACTAGCCCACTCTGTTTCTCTGTACAATTGTTCATTGTACTCATTCAAGGCATTAGGCCTATAACACACTCCCACTCTTATTTTTGCTTTCGCAGTGCTTATGTCACACCAAACTGACTCAACAGTGCACTGTTCATCCATATCAACTGGATGTACCTCTTTTGATTTTGTTTGTCTTAATTAACAGCATAACACCTCCTCCCTTCCTATCCTTTCCGTACACATTGTACTCCCCAAGTTCCAGTTCTGCATTCCTTATATCTGTGTGACACCGTGTCTCTGCTATCCCAACAATATTCTCCTTTGATGTCTTGACCAACACTTCAAATTCATCAAATTTATTTACTATACTTCTAGCATTGGTATACATGCAAGTATACATGTACATATTCTTATTATTAGTTACCCTAACACATCCCATATACCTACCTGTTTCACGATGATTGCCATCAGTCCCTGAAACCCCCAGAACCCCTCACTCCAGGTCTCTACTTATTCTAATAGAAGTTGGGCAAGAATCACCTTCACCTCTGCCTGCGGCTACTTTTAACAGCATATTCAGTCAGTGAATCCCCCCAAGCTAGCAGTTTTCCGACCCACCTAACACTGTCACAATAGCATTGGCAAATACTCTTGCATCCTTTCTATTTAAGTGTATTCCATCCCTGTAGAAGCAGTCTCTCCTGTTAACAAGCACAGACCAGGCTGAAAAAAATTTTACTTCTTGAGCCTTGCACATTTCCTCCAGGACCGAATTGATTGACAAGGCTCTCATCATGTACTCCCTCCTATCGTGTCTGGGCAGAATTGCAGACACTTTTAAATTTAACCCTAATTCACGACTTTTTTGCAACATTGATCTGTACTTGTTAAGTAAATCTGCAGATCTCCTACTCTTAATGTCATTGGTGCCAACGTGTACAACGATATCACCTTTTGTGCCCTTAAAAGATGACATATGCTTTACAACATCAATATTAAAATATATAACAACGTCAATAATATTAAGAACAGTTTTAATAATAGACGACAGCAAAAAATACCTTTGGAAATCAGAGGAAATCACCACACCTGTAAGCCATTGTTGCATGATTTGAGATAAAAAGCTGAAATTCTCTGGATTTTAGACCAAAAATTGAATCTAATGATACATAAGTGATGTAGAGAACATTACTGTATCCAAAGGAAAGAGCTTATTTGATTTTTGCTGATAATTCATTCTTATTTTAGTCATTCGAGTTAAAATAAGAACAAATTAATATTTAAAAGATCTACAAAGTTTTCAATTTTACAATACTTCAAAATTCCACAAAGAACTCACTCTTCAAAGGGCTAATGAAATGATAGGTTTCAAGGTAGCATAAGAGCTGGTAGGTGGCTGTTGGATTTCTGCATTACTTTGGAAAGAGTTGAAGTAAGTTTATTACTTTGATAATTCCCTTTATAGGAATTTGCTAGATACGAATAAATTTTCTTGCCCGGGGGAGGGGGGGACACCATTTGAATAAGAGTGTAAAAGGGCATCACAAGGCATAGGTTTTAAGAGCAAGTGATGAAATGCCATGAGGATGTGAAGACTTATTTAGCACAGGGTGTCAGACTCAGAAATTTTCATGGGCTATACAAACAGTTTTCAGGGAAATTGCAGGTCTCACTAGTTTGCACATAGCACATCAGTGGAATTATTGAGAGAAATATATTAAATACACATTGTCATGATCATCAACATTTATGAAGGTTAAGCTGTGAATTCTGTTTAAATTTTATTTTTTTTTAATTTTTATTTTATTTTATTTTTTTAGTGTTATCTCCTTTAAATATCACCATTTACCATTATTTTCATAATAGGTTAACGCTGTTAATCTGTCAAAGTTGACAATACTTGGAGCCACACAACAGATATCTGAAGGTTTCATGTAGCCCATGGGCCACCTCATTGGCATGCCTAATTTACCATCAAGGTTGTCCAGGATTCTCTTAATCTGGTTTGCCTGAAAACTAAGGGAATAGAATGTGTTCAGTATGGTAACTAGAATATTAAATAAGTCTGTGTTATCTTTAAATGAAGATGCAATGGAAACCATCAGGATGTAAAATGGAAGTATTGATGAACAGAAGTTGCAGCCACTGGCTTTGTCAAGAATGCTTAATTGGACACAGCACAAGATTCTTCATTTTCTTGTACATAGTATATTTTTTGGAGAGCGATAGTTCAGATAAAGGATGAGAGTTTGGGTTGGAATTCAGATGAGATGATTCACTCACTACACAAATGATATCGGTGATATTATCTGAACAAGTATTAGTTTAGGAAATAGTTCAACCAAAAGAAAGAGAAATTATGCTGATCAACTCATTTATCACTGTTGTAATGTCAAACACCACAAGGCTGAGAAGGCGATGGGGACAAAGGCTCCCATTGTTGAAGAGGCTACCACCAAGATGTGATTTAACATACTGAGGACATTATCATTAATCATATAATTTGAGGGATTATTGGGAGAAAAGGGTGTTAGGTGTGTTTAGAATTATCTGATATTGTAGTAGGTAGATAATTAAGTCCTTTATGGTCATTTTATGAAACCAACCATCTGGAGTCATTTTTTACCATCTGTAGTTATGAACATTAAAATTGCCAAGGAAAATTACTTCACTGTTAGAAAAGTTACAGTGAAAAAAAATCAAGTTTCAAATAAATGATGTCAAAAAATCCAAGTGATTTTTAAATTCAGCTGGGATCTAAATTCAGAGAGATAGCAGTAACAGGATAGGGTAAAAATATATAATATTCCTAATCATCCTTCCTAATCTGAAATCAAATTAGGAATATAACAGCAGAAGTGCTGGTAAGTACTGCATTTAAAGTGGACAGAACTATATAGGAAATAATTTGGACATGTGAGATGAATGTTAGTGAAGGCAGCTGATAATTGAGCTTGTCAAATTTCAGCTTAGCAAATTGTAGATAACTAATGTCATTGATTAGAACTGAGGCCACTGATAATTTTGAAATGAAGCAGTGAGGTTTTTTTTTTTTAAGGTTTAATTCTTTTTGTGAGCTTGTTCAATGGACTTCTGTTAATTTAACAAGGTGAACCTAGCACCTTGTCAGTGTTACTCCACTTAGATCTGACTTAATTGTGCAGCTAAGATGGAATTATAGTAGTACGCATTTGAATTGGATGCAGTTTAAGTCCATGTGGTTACAAAACATTATTAATGATAATATTCTTGTCAAATGTCTAGTTATAAACTCCCTGATCTACAAAGTTTGATCAAAAAGTGTGGTGAATGTTGCAAAAAATTTTTATTTTATTCTGTGATAAATATTTACATTGTTAACATTCTTCAATATAATCTCCTTGTGCAACCATACACTTATTTCATAGTGCCTGCCACTAATTTTGTGGCCTATTGCGTTTGAATGGATTACTTGAATTAGTATTAGTTGTAGCAAATGATGAAGGAAACAAGCAAGCTTATACAGCACCAGCCTTTAAAAAATGACCCACATCATCTGTCCATCCCCTCTAGTCATTTGTCTGATTCTGTCTTAAATTTACTACCTACCTCTACAACCAAATGGAACTTTGTTCCGACAGTCACTCTGTCTTAAAGCAAAGTTTCACACATCTATCCTACAACCATTCTTTTTTAATTTTAAATTGGTCTCCGTAAATTAACTGAAATTTTTATGTCCTGGTTTGATTTCAGAAATAGTCAAATCAGGTGAATAAAGTCAGTGTGGCACAACAAGAATGTTTCTGTTTGTTAAAAATTGCAGAATGGGGAATAGATGATGTGTGACACATATTGCAATTGTGAAGATGTCAACTATTTCACCATTTTTTTTTTTTTTATCATATACAGCAGAATGTATCCCAAATTTCTTTGTTGTAGGCTTCACCAGCAATAACATCTATAGGACAAATTCTGATAACACCATACACTCATCAAAAAAATCCTTCATGTGATCTTGGCTCCTTTCAGAGCTGTAAACCTTGGTTTTCCATCAGAGCTTTGAACCTTGGTCTCTGGGTCAAATTTGTACTGTATTGATTAGTCTTAGGTGTGTGTACACCTAAGACTAATCAATTTTTGTTAAAAATGCAGTATCAACACAGCTTGCTCAAACAATTCAGAAACAATTCATGTGACGCATATGAGACATTCTCATATGAGTCACATGAGTGTCATGGGCCTGTTACTTAAGGATGTGTCATTGTAGCAACACTACACTATTAAGAAAGAAGACAGCTGTCTCCGAAAGCTTCGGATTTCCGGTATTTTAACTTATTTTAACGATTTTAGTATTTGTTTTTAACTATTTTAGCATACAGATTTTTTTATGTATATAATTTTTAGTATTTATTGTAATAGTCCAGTTTACTGTATCATCTTATTTTATTCTATTTTATTAAATACTTGGCTGGTGTTTGAGTATTAATTTTCTTGAATATGGAATTTCCCAGCCCCATAGGCCTGTTTGAGGATATGAGAATGTGTGAAACAGACTTGGCTCGCTATGTCCAAATTTTCAGTCAAAATGGTTCGAACCAGGCTAAATCTTAGAGATGTTTCCATTGCAATTTCTTGATTGGTCAGCTGAGTCGATAACTGCCATTCAAGACTGTTAGTGGGTGACTGCTTCTTTCTTCTTCTTCAAACTAAAAATTTCCTTCTCAAAATCTTCGAAATTATTTGAAAACTTTTTTCATCATACCATCATCTCCATAATGCATTTTGTGGGTTTATGTAGCGTGGCTGACTTTCCAAGTTTACAACAAAATTTATGTTGATACTTTGTTCAAATTTTGTCATTTTATGTACGTACAACAAATCAGTAAAACAGGTGTAAGTAGAGTTTAATGAGTTAAATTTTGATCTGCACATGCTCAAAAGATATTATGAGCTCTGCTCACAATCTTTTAGTTACTGCTATGCATTCAGGAATTATAAGATCATTCACTCTTTGATCAAACCTTGTATGTAGTCATACCAGAGTATGAAAAGAAAATTCATGTGGTATACTACCCAGACTCCTTTCAGTCACAGCTGGTATAGTAGTGGTACCAAAACTGTTCACAGCTTATCCAGGTGCCTGCTAGAGCATTCCCAATAGGTTCTGTTTGGCAGAATACCTAACAGGTATCTTATGAAAGCATTTTAAAGCTGTAAACATTTATTCTCACCATAATATCTGTCATAACCCCAAAAGATGACTTGTGGTACATAATAGAAAGATGAGAGAGAATGAAGGGACTGGACAGTCCTTTTCTCTGCAGGCCAAATGCCATTTTGGCTACTTCAAACCCCATTAATCCTTCTGACAATTAATACACAGATCCTATATTTTTTAAAATAAGAATTGTCTCAATTTTTTTCTAGTATGTGCCGTCACCTCTTATCTGTGTTTCCAAATAATTGCAGAAAATTTATAATTGATGGCATCATGAAAATAGCTATGAAAATTGGAGTAGAAGTTTTGCAAAATTTCAAAATACCATGATAAAATTCACTCCCTGGAGCCTATCACAAATTGCTGAAAGTGTTAAGCAAAACTGTGGTATTTGCACTGGGTAAAGAGTAGTTACACTAAGTTGGCGGCGCCTCCGTAGCCAGGTGGGCAGGAGCTGCAGTGCGTAGCACACTCTTCTTGATTAAACCGGGGTTCGAGCCCGTGACCACCAAATATGGAGGATGCGGAAAGGTCAGGGAATGACCACCGCATAACCCCAGAGCAATATGGCCTTAGTTGCTAATGCTCCTAAATAACAACATAACACCAAGTTGGCTTTTCATTAGCAACCAAATACCTCATAGGGCACCTTTTGTCCATAAATACTGTCTTGGCATGGACACCTCAAAGTATTGCAGGGTGTCCTGTGGTAGTGCTCCCCTATGTATTGCAGAATGTATCCAGTAATGCCCACACATTGTCAGTTGGAAGATCATGGCATCAAATGTCCTTTTCCAGTAGGTCCCAAACATGCTCAATTAGGATGAGATTGGGCGAGTTTTGGGCAGACTTAGGAAAACTGAGACTGAGAATTCATTGTCACGTTTCTGAAACCAGTTGGCAGTCTTCCAGGACTTGTGGCATGGCATGCTGTCTTGTTGATGGATGTCAGAGTTGTCTGGATAGGCTTGCATCATGAAAGGGCATACTTGGTTGTTGACAATAGAAGAGTAGGCATTCCCATCAAGCTGTTGATCAGTGATCAGTGGATCCAGGGCATGCCATGGAAACAGCCACGAAGCCATAACACCACCTCCAGCCTGCCAAACTAACAGTGCATCAAAGTGCCATGGCTTTGTGTTATATTTCACCAAATGCAGATGTGCCCATCAGCATGATAGAGTTAGAAACAGGATTCATCATACCAGGCAACAGATTCCGTAGGTCAGTGGTCCAGTATTGTGTAAGGCCTGGTTTCTTGTGTCTCACAGTGAGCATGGGTGCTTGTGACAGCCATCGAATGCCATAGCCCGTACAAGCTAATGTCCAGTGCATATTCCATGTCGGTATTGGTCTTACTCTGTACCGAGTGGTTAGCTGAGTCACTGTACTATCATACAAGACACACGACATTTACCACTGCCATCAATCACATGCGGCTGTCCCACATATGACCTTTGGTTATTTGACCACTGTTGAGCTAGTCATGGTAGACTCATGACATTACAGAATAGGAGTACTTAACCATGTTGGCTATTGTCGAGATACTAATAACTCTACGGCTTGTCCTCACAATCATTCTATTCAAAGACTAAAGGAAGATCTTGATGCCAACCCATTCTTCCTTGCATACACTCAGAACCTGATTGCCATGTGAGCAAGCTACAATCTTATATCAGCCATTACTGATTTTGTGCATTCACCAGTATCCCAGAGCAGTCCAATCCTACACAAGGGGGTGTTGCTACTGCAAAGCAGATTCATTCTATTTAACAGTTTGTAATCACTCAGCCTTCTTCTGACATGTGAGTGATCACCTCATGCGAAGCATTTGTATTGTTTCTTTCTTTGATGGGGCAGGAAGAGATAATTATATACCCGGGGTGTTTCTTTCCTCATTGTGTATTTAACCCAGCATGAACAAGCAGAGGATTTATCTACCACATAATGTAGACTCTGCTGAAATTCAGTTGCTGTATTCAACTTACAAGTTGATGCCCAAATGTCAGCTATATCTATTATAAATATTTGTGAGATAGAAATACAGTGCAACCTCAATATAACACAGGTGTCAGGGGACAATTTTAATATTTACATTATAGTCAAATAAAATTTAACAAATTTTTTTTTAAAAAATTAAAAACACTGTTACACCACGTGATAGAGTTTTAAATGTTTATTAAAGCGAATCACATCAATTTACACTTAATACTGTGGTGACATTTCAAAATTAAACTGAACACAAATCATCCGGCAGTGTAAAACATGGAAGAAATCAAGGATAGAAACCAATTGATAGTAGGGTTACAGGAGGATTGCATTAATGAATTTTAATACAATATTGACATTAAGTTGAGATAAATTACTTTTATTAAATTCTTTACAAAATTACAAAGAATATTTTATGAGAAATTGTGTACCAGCCAGAAAGGAATATTAAGAAGGTTTAAATTTAAACCTTCTTAATATTCTTACTACTACCACCTAATGGTAGTAGTAATAGTGACAAATGATGCAAGTAAGCAAGCTTATTTGTATTATAAGCTTGCTTTCTTGCATTTTTTTTTTTTTTTTTTTTAGCATCAGCCAAAAAAAAACGTACTTCTCCATTCATACCCTCCAAGAATTTGTCTAGTTCTTCCTTGAATTTATTCAAACCCACTCTACAATAAATGGAAATTTGTTCCAACAAACACGCACTGGCTGAAGGCAAAAGTTCTGCACATCTATCTTACAACCATCTTTCCTCAATTTGAATTTATGCCCTATCATGTGTTTAATCTTAGCAAGAGGAAGAATGCCGTTCACATTCAGCTTACTCAATCCATTCAAGGCCTTAAACTCCCCAATCAGATCACCCCTGAAGGTGCCTAGTCTCTAGAAGCTGCAATTTGCAGAACTGAAGCCTTTATTGATAAGAGCACCCTTTTGTTCCCTTCACCAGTCTGGTTTCCCTTCTCTGCATCCTTTCCAGCAGATATACATCCTTCCTAAAGTGAGGCCTCCAGTATACAGTACTCAAGATGTGGCCTTGTACAAAGGAATTGTCACCTTCTTATCCCTAATAGCAAAGTTTCTGTATATCATTGACAAAACCCCATGAGTTTTGGCAGCTTTTCTGCACTGCTCAGAGAATTTCATATCTGAGTGCACATTATCCCCATGTCTTTTTTATTTTCTACTACCTGAGTGAAGTACCATGCAGATGATATGTTACTCTGGGATTACTGCTACCCATATGCAGTACCTTGCATTTGTCAGTACTTCAACTGCCATTTCTCAGCCCATTGACACAGTTTTTCCTAATCTTGTTGCAGTAGCTCACCTTGATTACTGTTGTTAACCAACCTTTGTATCATCTGCAGACTTTAAGTCTGATATACCTTCATCAGTATTAATAAATGTTGAAAACAACAATGGGCACAGCACTGAAACTTGGTGAACTCCACTAATAACATTAGTACAGAAAGAGAAGTGCACATTGATAACCACTCTGTCGTCTCTCTCACTCAACCATCCCTTTATCCATAGTAGTAACTTGCCCTTAATGCCAAATTGCTCCAGTTTATATAGGAGTCCTTTATTATTATTATAATTAGCCAATATGGTGCAAGGAAGCCTGAGACTTTTGCTGCACCAGCCGAAAAAAAAAAAAAAAAAATTCTGAGTTACCCCTGTGAGAGAGAGAGAGAGAGAGAGAGAGAGAGAGAGAGAGAGAGAGAGAGAGAGGGGGGGGGAAGGAGTCAGAAATAGTAGGGAATCGCCAAGAAAGAGAAGAATGGTGATATCCAGCTCAGGACCCTGGGTGTGCCAAGCCCATACTCATCAGATGTGAGCCCCTGGGGGTATGTGCAACAGCATCAAAATTATTTTTTTTCATCCAATTCCTTGGTCACTGTATCATAGTAACCTATCAAACTGGTTAGATAAGACACCCCTTAACAATTCCAGATGTTGCAGTAGTTAAAGGTAAGGACATGGGTTTTAACTTCAGATGAGGCAGACTTTGGCAGTTTAAAGCACCAATGGCATCTGTGAATTGGGCAGATTGCCAGATGATGTCGAATACATTCGAATTATGAAATAATTTTAAAGTAAAAATGTGATCTGAACGGATGCCGAAATCGATGACTGTGGAGCTGTTTGGTCAAATAGAGTAGAAAAAGATAGCATGGGATAGTTACAGAGCAATGAAAAGTACTGAAGCCTACAGTAGTTATAGATTGATCTGTAATAGTATCACAAATAATAGTATCAGGGAGTCCTGGGCTGCATATGAGAAAGCATTGCCTAAGAGAATTGCCTATGTGAATACAACAAAGAAGAAAGCTAATCAGATTGGACCCTTGTGCACTGGATGTTGGGAAAGTCTTAGATAATCCAGCTGATGGTTGCAGATGAATTGAATAGGTGTTGTGCATCGATGTTTACTGATAAAAGACCTTTCATACTAAGAAGCAGCTGTGGGAGTGGGCTGCGCCATATGAAATTAGTGATGTCGTAATTACAGATGATCGTTTATTAGAAAAACTTTTACTTCTGAGCATAAAGGCAAGTAAGGCTCCTGGAGATGATGACATATATCCTGTAGTTTTGAGGGAGAGCACAAGGGAGTGTATTGAACCGTTGAGATTAATAACGAGGGTATTCTTGGACTTAGGAGTTTTCGTTGGATTGGAGAAATGCCAATGTATCGCAAATACATAAATGTGATTCTAAGAGTGAAGTTGGTAACTACAGACCAGTTAGTCTCGATGGTAGCAAAAATCTTAGAGGCAATGATTAAGAGTGCAATCCAGGGACAATCAGATAGATGTGGCATTCTGAGGGAAATACAGCATGGCTTTGTTAAGGGTAAATCATGCTTAACTAACAGGCTATTTTGACACAGTTCCTCATGAGCTGGATTTAGGGAACAATTTCAACATAGTTTATTTGGATTTTAGCAAAGCATTTGACCCGTTCCCTCATGAGAAATTACTGTATGAGCTTGAACAGGTTGGGATTACTTGTAAGATTCTAATATGGATTGCTGGGTGGCTGCTGGGCAAAAGGCAGAGGGTTTTGATTAATGGATATTCTTCAGATTGGTGTAACGTCAGGAGTGGGGTCCCTCAAGGATCAGTTCTTGTATCACTGTTGTTTCTCATTTTCATAAATGACATTGACGAAGCAATAGAAAGCATGATGTCAAAATTTGCAGATGATGTAAAGATTGGCAGAGTTGTTAGTAATCAGAGCCAAGCAGTGCTCCTTCAGGATGACTTGAACAGACTTCAAAGATGGTCAGAGAAGTGGCAGCTGTGTTTTAATGCTGCTAAATGCAAAGGCTTACACATGGGGAATAGCAACCCACAAATAAAGTATATGTTTGGTGGGGTTGATTAAAAACAGTGGAGGAGGAGGAAAGGGATCTGATTAAAGACTTATGTGGGCTACAGAGCTTGGCAACCAGTCACCTCAGAGGCAACATGATTGAGGTTTACAAGGCTCTGAGAGGGATTAGTAAAAAGAATGAAGATGGACTTCTCACTATTATAAAGAATTCCAGAACTAGGGGTCATAAATTCAAATTACTGGGGTTGAGGTTTAGATTCAATTATAGCAAGTTTTGTTTTAGCCAGCAAGTCATAGATTACTGGAACAAGTTGCCCTCGCAAGTACAGGGTTGTTAAAATTAAAATATCTCTATGTAGAGGGCTCTGGAGTGGGTTCTATGGCTCGTACTGAAGAGAAATTTGGACAATAGGTACAATAAAGAATGCGCTCGCTATTTATTAAAAAAAAAAAAAAAATTAGTTACAAAATTTGTCACTATATGGTGCTGTGGCAATACAAATCACTTGAACAGCGCTACAATTGTTCAATGTGTCCTCCATTTTGGTCAACAACAGTTTCCATTCGAAGAACAGCATTTTCTACAGCAGAACGTAATATGTTAACTGGAATAGCTAGCACATGACGTCTAATGATGTTCTTTAAAAAACCCCACAACCAGAAGTTGCATGGGGTTGAGGTCAGGTAGTCGGGGTGGCCAAGATGTCTGGAAACAACGGCTGATAACCCATTCATCTGTAAAGTGTTGCCTTAGTAATCTTTGGACACAACGGTGGATGTGGAGTGGTGCACCATCTTGCATGAATATGTTATCATGAAGGTACCCACATTGTTGCAGCTCTGGTATTGCAAAATTTGCCAACATTTCATAATGTCACTGTCGGAACAGGTGTGGGGTTGCCCAATCATGAATGTGCCGTAAATTCACATTACACTATCATTTTTGAAGAATGAAACGGGACCTCTTGGATAACTCAAGGGTTTTCTGTTGCCCAAATGCAACAGTTGTGCATATTCACTTGTCCGTTTAAGTAGAAGTTGGCTTCATCACTCCAAGTGATATCCACTGTCATTCGCGCCAGAAACTGAAGTGCATATGTGAAACGAATATCTGCATTACCATGCTTTAGCTGCTGTAGCATGTGCACCTTGTAAGGATAGTACCGCAGCACCTGAAGTGGACATGCAGTATTTCACACAGTGAAATACTGCATTTCCACTTCACAAGAAACCGCTGGCACACTTGCGCTACCACATGGAGATTGACTTGATAAATCCACAACAGCCACATCTTCAACACGAGAGGAGTCCACTTGTTTTCGACCTCTACCTGGTTGAACACCAAGATGTCCTGTCGCTTCAAATTTCGCAGTCATTTTGCGGACAGCACAAACAGTCATAGGTACACACCTTATGCACTTCTGACACCAGAATTCTCTGATAGCCACAGCTGCATTGTTGCTGTTCTGGTGGTACACTAATAGTGCCTTTTCCTGCAACATTGCTGCTGTAGCACAGGCAAACATCTACTGTATGATTTTGAAGAGACTGCTTTGCTTTTATATAGTACAGTAAAGCTGAGTAGTGGCACTGTGGCAATAACTTACAATTATGTAAATAATGTTAAGTTATTTGCATAATCGTAATTAAGATAGTTACACGCCATGCAGTGACAAATTTTGTAACTATTTATTTTATTTTATTTATTTTTTTTTTTTTCAATAAATGGCAAGCACATTCTTTATTGTACCTGTTGTCAAAATTTCTCTTCAGTGTGAGTCTTAGACTTGCTCCAGAGCCCTCTACATGGTATACTTTAATTTTAACAACCCTGTAGTTGAGGCTAACAGTTTGAATAATTTCAAACATCAATGGATAGTTACATCTGTGTGGAGGGAAGCATGTAATTTGTATTTGACCTCTAGTTCTTTTCTACTAGTTTGTTTGTTATTTGGTTTTTAGGAGCATTAGCAACTAAGGCCATATTGCTCCGGGATATGCGGTGGTCATTCCTTGACCTTTCCGCATCCTCCGTATTTTCTACTAGTGAAAGTACACTTCCTCATTCAGTTATGTGATCTCCTTCGTGGCCTTGCATAAGTCAATCAAGTTCACCCCAGTAATTCACACCTTCTAAACCACTTAACTCTGGTTTGCCACGAAAAGAAGCTACAGACATTGCTGCGTGACGTGCCATGAAAAACTAAGGTACACCACAAAACTTTAACACATTCAGTTCCTCTATTGAGTTTTCTGATGGTTGGCTCCTGCTCACATAGCCCATGATTGTGCATAACTCAGTACAGCACACCATTAAATATAAAGTAGCTACTTCTGGAAAGAGCCCAGCTATTGCTGTATCTCATAAAGTTCTTATGGCACCTGATGTAGCAGAGTGGTCAAGTGCGAGAGTGCAGAATCATACACGTTTAACGTTTAAATGGAACATGGTTCAAGCTTATGAGATTGATAAATATAGTTAACAGTTGCATTCATTGCTGGAATGATTAATCGTACATGCTCTTCTGACCTAGTGTTTGTGCTACAGTATTAACAGAATGTGTGTGTGGTTCCCAGAATGATTTATTTTCTGTTTGTAATATTTATATTAAAAAAAAAAAAAAAAAAAGTATAAATTTAGGAAAGAGGCTAAAGTAGCCAGTGAACCTCCTACAGCTACATTAGAAATTGTGGGACCTGGCTAACAGTGATAAAAATGCTACAGTTCTTGAATTTTTGGATTCTAATTGAATCTGCAATGGACAAGTAGTTGTGGTCTATGGACAAAAAAACTTTTGTCAAAGCTCTGGCAGAAGTCCAGCATCTCAGAAGAATTACTTATTGCAAACTTTTCTGCACTGAAGTCCATACAATCCACTCACATTCCTTTGCAAAAATATACAAAGTTTATTTTTGCAAAGGAATGTGAGTGGATTGTATGGTTACACTCTGCAGTTCCTCCACAGTTGTCTCCAACGGTACCTCACATTATAGTCCTGCATAAATGAAAAAACTTATAGAGATATCTTGCAACACATTTAAATGTTGTAGATTTTCTCTAAATGTGATTATTTAAAATAAATGAAAATGATCAAATAAAATTTTTTGTTATACCACTTAACTTGCATTTTAAAAATGTTCGGCAAATATGCAAATTATAAGCAGCATTGGGTGGGGTGGTGGTGGAATGAGCTGCATGATGACTGAATGAAACAATGTGCCATGAAAAGGTTGAGTACCACTTCTATATCCCATAGACTCTTGGTTCTCAACCTGGAGTGTGTCCCTGGGATACATTGGGTGTTCCATTCAGTGGCAGATTTTTATGTGCTTAGTTTTAGTAAAATATTTATCAGATAATTGCAAAATTTTACTGAACTCCAATCTGACGATGCACTCACATACAACCTTTTTTTAGTATATATAACAGGATGTATACTATCCATTCCTGGAACCTTACCTTTGCTGAGCATCAGTAGACTGTCTACAGATTCTTCTCAGATTGCTATATATATTTTTTCCATAGATATCCCTTAATTTACAGCGGTCGGCCTCACTGTCAGCTCATTGTTCAAATGGTCTTTCAGCTATAGAGATTGCTGAAAAGAATTTATTCACCTTGTTTCTATGACTCTTCCACTTCGATCAGATATGGAGGCCTATCTAATTCATGCTCTTTGTTTTTTTGTATTCATGCAAAAAAAAAAAAAAAACCCACATTTAGCTCTCTTTACTAGTTATTTCTCATATTCAGTTTTTGTATACCTTACCCCAGGGTTTCTCAACTGGGATTCTGCAAGAGATCGTGATTAAAAAAAATAAACATTGTTTTTTGAATGTCGCGCACCATATGAGTTGCATTCAGTGAAAAGGCTCAGGAAGCAAGTTATTTAGTAGCGGACCTTATTGCCCAGAAAAGGAAAAGTCACACAGTTGGTGAGAGCCTAATAATGCCAGCATGTAAAATTTTAATTAGGAAAATGCTAGGACAAGATGCAGTAAGAGAAATTGAAAAGGTTCCACTCTCAAACAGTACAATAAATCAACGTATTGATGGCATGTCACATGATGCTGAAGAGGTTTTGTGTAATAAACTGAAAAACAACAGCTTCTCTATCCAGGTTGATGAGTCAACAGATTTCACCAATAAATGTCATGCTATAGCATTTGTAAGATTTGTAAATGATGGTGAAATTCAAGAAAACTTTTTCTGCTGCCAAGAGCTGCCCGAAACTAGCAAAGGCCAAGAGGGGCTCAAATGTGAGTATGGGCTTGGCACACCCAGGGTCCTGAGCTGGATATCATCATTCTTCTCTTTCTTGGTGATTCCCTTCTACTTTTGACACACACACACACACACACACACACACACACACTCTCTCTCTCTCTCTCTCTCTCTCTCTCTCTCTCTCTCTCTCTCTCTCTCTCTCTCAGGGTAATTTTTTTTTTGGCTGCTGCAGCATAAGCCTCAGGCTTCCTTGCACCATATAGCTAATAATAATAATATGTTTAATGTTTTGTCTTCACATCTGGAAACAAAAGGGCTACCTTGGAGAACTATGTTGGCATCTATACTGATGGTGCCCCATCAATGGTTGGCTCCATGAGAGATTTCACCTCTCTTGTAAAAGAAAATCCTGACTTTGTCACAACACACTACTTTCTTCGCAGAGAAGTGCTGGTGCCAAAAATTCTTGGAGATGAAATGAAAAATGTTCTGGATGATGCTACAAAAATGGTTAATTTTATTAAACAAAGACCAATTCACTCGAGAATGATTAAAAACTGTGAAAACCTGGAAAAGAGCACATAAATCTCCTGCTACATACAGAAATCTGGTTGCTTAGCAGAGGAAGAGGTCTCAACAGGGTGTTTGAGCTGAAAGGTGGATTTTAGGAGTACATTCAAGGAAATAGTAAGCCAGATTTTGCTGAGTGCTTTGAAAATGAAGAATGGCTGCAGAAACTAGCCTACTTAGCAGACATTTTTCATCAGATGAACTAGTTGAACAAATCTCTGCAAAGCCCTGGAGAAAATGTTTTGACTTCAAGTGACAAGATTCTTGTATTTAAAAGAAAACTGATCTTTGGAAAAATCATGCTACAAAAGAAAATCTTGAATGTTTCCACTGCTGCTTGATCTTGAGAGTGAGGAAGGATATCAGCAAGTCTCAAGACTTATTGAAAACCACCTGAACAGCAGTTTTGTTACCTATACACTTATAATGCTAATAAATCATTTGCTAAAAGTGATCGGAAACTAACCCCTACTTTTTTATTTTGCTCAAGTATACCCTTAACCACTCTTATCTACTTTGTCATCTTTCTTTTGTGAAACTTCTTCATTGGAACAAATGTATTTATTTTTCTTCCAGGATTATTCCCCCTTCCCAATCCAGGATAAACCTTTAAATACATCCCATAATAAATTTGCATCCACTAGCATATAGTTGTTTCTCCAGTTGATAGAGCTCAAGAAATACCTCAACAATCTATAGTTCCCTCTCTTGAAATTCAGGCCCTCGCTTTTTTCTTTGGACACTACCCATTTTATGGCATTGTGGTCACTACGCACTTTTGTTTTTCTGCACTGTCAAGTTTGGATTCTTAGTGAGAACAAGTTCGAGAATATTAGTGCATCCCCAACCCCTTGTACTTCCCTGACATGCTGGAATAAATAATGGTTATCCAGATGGCTTAAAAATGCTTACACGTGGCATATTGCAGTCCACAATTTTCAATCTGTGAGGGGTAGGTTGAAGTTATCTGTAATGGGGCAATCACACTTGGCTGCTTAATCAAGTTGCCTAAAAAAATTTTCGTCATACTTCTCGGAATCATTTGGCCTGTAAGATACCCCATCCACATCTTCCCTTTACCACAGATCATCTTGCACCACACACTCAGCACACTACTTTATTTGACTCTGGGTACAGCCTGATCACTTTCAAAGAGCTTCTAAGAAGCATGATTTCCACCCCATTGAATTACACATCCTGCAATCTACCATATCTCTTCTGAATACTACTCACCATAATGAAATTCTTCATCCCACTATCCCTTGGATAGTACTATTTCTGTGTTACTCCTATAGCATTAGTTGACCTAATCAAAAGCTGAAATTCGTGATTTATTTACAATACTCCTGGCATTGCTACGTAGACAAATGAAATATTGTGTAGGCTTTTTACAATCTTTATACAGCTGCTTAACACATTTGTTACACTTATATTTGTGAGGGTCGTGTGTGTCATCACTTGAATAGAATTCTATTTCAGTATCAGATGACATATTATAAATAGCTGATTCAATGTTATCATCTTCAACATTGTCCATCCCTGTTCCTCTTCAGTCCTGATGTCCTAGGCTGTGGATTCATTATATTCAAAAAATTTTACCTTTTCTTCTTGTGGAAAATAATAAACTAGATAAAATAATTTCAACATAAGCAAAGAACATGTGAAACTGTGAACCAAGTATACAGCTTTTGTAGCACTCTCTAGACCAGGGGTTCTTAACCTTCTTAGTTCCACGGACCCCTCTGCCAGTCAGGTGAATGCCACGGACCCCTTCTCAGAATAATGTTTTTAAATGCATAAAATAAAATTACAAAAAAACAAATTTAATGAAATAGTTACCAAAATTAAAAAAAAACATACAGTAATATGTGTTTCTTTCTTAACACATTGAATAATAATACAATACATTTAAAATATAGGAAAGTTGAAGTTAAATTTTATTTTTTAAGGACATATCAGTGTGAAGACTTGTTTATCTTGAATAAGAAAATTACTGTGGTGTGGTATTTGACAAAGCAACACTCATGTCATGTTAGACATCTAATCGATTTCGATTTTTTGTTTTCATTGTTACAAGTGCTGAAAATCCCGATTCGTACAGATATATTGTTGCAAATGGTATCAAAGCTTCCATAGCTCACTTTACAAGACGAGGATAGGCTTCTCTCAGGGAACACCAGAATTCTCCAAGGCTTTTTGAGGTAAACTCCAATCGTAGTAAGTTTTGTGACCTAAGATCAATGAGTTCATCTTTGGTTAAGTCAACATCTTCGATACAGTTTATATCAGAAAGAAAAGGATTTCGGATCCATGGTTCAATTTTCATGCCATCAAGATAGAAATAACTTTTAAAAGAGTTCTGTAATGTTTCCAAGTGTTCGCAGATATCTCTTTTCAAAAAAATTGACAGAGAAGTTTGCATTTCAACTACATCTTGGTAAAGCACTTCCTGCAACAGTGGAAAGTTTGCAAGAATGTCCGTCTCTACTCTCTTCTTCCATATTGGTAACTTAGCCAAGAAAGCTTGTAATATTTCAGTTGCATCCATAATTGTACTTCATGACCTTGAATGGAAAGATTTATCTCATTCATATGGTAAAAAATATCTGCCAGGTAAGCCAACCCGTGGATAAAATCCTTCCTTTCAAAATGTTCCAAGAGTGAGTTTTCTCTTTCTTCCAGAAAAAGTGAAATTTCTGCCCTTAAGTCGAACAAGCGCTTCAAGACTTGTCCTCTTGAAAGCCAGTGCACTTCTGTGTGGTAGCGAAGCACTTCATATTCTGCTCCCATTTCTTGACAAAATCTTTTAAAAATACAATGATTCAGAGAACTTCTTTTGATAAAGTTGATAAATTTTATGGCTGTTGACAATACTCTTTCGGGGTTGTTGGAAGAGTCTTTGTTGCCAGTGCATGTATGTGTAAAAAAGCAATGAGTGACGATGACTTGAGGAGCTTCTTTTTTCACTAAAGTAGCAAAACCAGATGTATTACCAAGCATCGCAGGAGCTCCATCAGTGCAAAGAGAATGTAGTATTCCTTTCATTCAAAGTTTCGTTTGTAAAAAAAAAACTTTTTCGAAAGAGACTCACAGAATAAGAATTCTTCTTTGATGGCGTCAGCATGCACATAGCGAATAAAAACAAGGAGCTGGCTACATTGAGAAATGTCTGTAGTTTCATCCAATTGCATACTTAAGGGGAATTAATGGTGAGGCTGCCATTTCCTCGATGACCTGCTTCAAAATATTAAAAGACATATCAACTATTCTATAATGTATTACATCATTTGACAAGGGAACAGCTTCCAGTTTTTTTCTCTGTTCCAGTCCACAGACCAGTTTGGCCATTTCCAGTGCACATGGCTTTACTGAAGTCTCTCCAAATAACGTGGGACTTCTTTTGCTTTGCAATCTGGTAAGCAACTTTATAGGATGCTTCAAGAAAAGGTTTTCATGAAATGGCAAATCCAAGTTTTGGAAGTGTCCCTGCTTTTTCGAATTGATTTTTTTCGCACGAAAAAAACCAGCACCTTTAGATGCATTTTCAGCATGGACAGACTTGAGATGGTCTTTCAGTTATGCTGGCTTCATACTTCTGTTCGCAAGAATTTTTCTGCACAAAAAACACTGCGGTATTTGAGTCCCGTCAAGTTCATTAATGCAAGTGAAACCAAATAATACATAGTTTTCATCATACTTCCTTTTTCTTCGACATTTCAACTTAAATTTGGTCTGTAACAAATGTTAAATAATTAATGTTAAAATAATTAATGCAATATTAGCAACTAAGAAAGATATATACGAATATATGCGTCGACAGACACACGGTGGGCATGCATACACACCTGTAGCACTTCAGGGGCCTCCACCGTTGGACTGGTATACATGCACATAGCAGCAAAAAGGTTAAATTACACACTTCAACTGTTATCTAAACCATAGGACGTGTTTGAACATACCTGGTTTACACTCGTAGCCAGCATGTCTATTCGTTTTTAAAACAGACTATCGTGCGACTATGTCGCACGATAGTCTGTCCACAGCAGGACTGCAATCAAGTGCGATCTAGCGGCAGGTCTAATAACTGCCGTAATTTCAAAGTAACGATGAGTGTAAGCGATTTTTCGAGATATGCAATAACTATAATATGATATGAAAATATCTGTTATTTCTATTGGTGACTACAGATACAGCTAATGCAATTGTAATTTATTACATACATTCATAAGTGAAGGAAATTAATGAGTTGATTTTTTTCCCATCCAAGCTCACGGACCCCCTGAAATCATTCCACGGACCCCTTGGTGGTCCGTGGACCCCTGGTTAAGAAACCCTGCTCTAGACAGTGAGATTGATGCTAACCCAACCATAGTGTAGTAGCCCATACTTCAGTGAGTGTGCCAATATTGCTCAGTTGGTCATTTTATGTGCCTTTCCTTTTACAGCACTCATTTATTGACCTATTGAATGGACATATTTGCATTAAAGTACAAAAATTGAAGTTTGTTTTGATGTAAATTTGCATTCCAGCAGCGAATGTGTTAATCATGATTTTTCCAGCAATATATGACTGCTGATTGTTTATTTTTCTTAAAAGTAATAGCTAAGGAAAGCTAGATGGTTTTACTTCCTTAAAAATTGAATAAACAAAATAAATTAGTAACAAAGAAAGGCATATGTAGCAAAAGTATATTTTTAAAAGTTAAAAATATATTAAAATAAATCTTAAGTTTTTCATTTTGTGCTTTGTTTAAAAAAAAAATTAAAGAATTTGAGCGCCAGATTTGCTTCTGCCAATGCTTGATGGAATTTCCACAATCAAGTGCATAATATGTATGAATAACATCACAAGTAAGTCACCAATAATTCTTCGAATGAAATTGACAATCCTAGATGCTAATGTAATAATAAAGGTTTACTCTTTTTTTGCTGATCCTGTATAAGCTTGCTTTCGTGCATCATTTGCTAATGCTATTTTATTTTTTAGTATTGTGCCAGTGTGTTCAGAAATTTCATGTCATATCAGCAGCTCACTAGTGACATACCATGTTTTACATTTAAGGCTGTTCTAGCTGAACACTAGTACCAAACATTGAGTTAGTTAATGTATGCAGTGTGTTCATTTCAGGTACATTTGGTTTTTTTTTTTTTTTTTTTTTTTTTTTCACTTAAATTGATGAATTTTTGTCCTTTTTCTCTGATAAATAGAAGTGAAAAGGAAATCTAGTTATCTTCTTATCAGTTACTAAGATTATAACTTTATAGAACACTAAAGCTTTATAGTTTTACATTCTCTAAAATTATGTATCTCTTCACAAGATGCACCACATTCATGAGTATTATATAACGATATTGCGTTAAACTACATTTAATCTAAGAATCCCCCCCCCCCCCCCCCCCCGATTCAGTTTGTATGAAAAATAATTGCCATATTTCTATTTGTCTGATTTTAATGAAATTTAGAATGGCTTTACAAATATTTTTAAAAGGCCCAAACATAAAATTTCATGAAAATCTATCCACTGGATATCCTTCTGTTATATGAAGAATTGCATTATCCACCTGAAAATTATAATGAAACACATTTCAGGCTGAAACAATGACTTCTATGAAGATATGAAATCAAAACCAAAAATAAATTGTTAGACATCTGTGATCCCTATTGAAATGATATTTCTGACCCATGATGTCCATTTTTAGTACAAAGTCATGGCATTCTCAAGAAATGCTTAATCCTGTTGTTGATGCACTTTTTCTTTATGCAGACTGCCTAATACTCAGATTTGATCTTTTTACTTTTCTCAAATTCCAACAAAATCGGGAATGTAGATCAAACATCAAAAATATATTGAAGGAATGTTAAAATACACATTTACATCTTCACACTGATGTTCATTTTAATTTTCAATGTGTCTTCCCCCATCTGCACATGCCATATGCCATCATGTGTTTGTCTGTGCTGTCTGAGGACTCTATTGTTCCTTTAGTAGCAGTGATAGAGATCGGGCTTATACTCACCTCTTATGAGCCCATCTAAAATTACTATTGTTTTAATCAAATAACATTACAAAGTCAAATGCATTATTCATTAAAAACTCAATGGCATTGTTGTATTGAGTCTCAGAGCTATTTGGCCCCTCATCAAACAACAGGATGATGTAAATTAGCACCTTGTGTCAAACACAGGATAAATATGTTGAGTGCAAACAAGCAGCCAAGTGGTATATGGAAGAAAAACTTTTTTTGAAACCATATCTTATGTTATGTGCATACTCTAACCCCTATTACTGGGCTACATCAGCCCAATGTAACAAATTACTAAAGAAGCAGAATATTATATCAATGCCATTATTGAAATAATTTGAGAAAAGAATGGGCCACATCATCCCAATGTAACAAATTAATAAAGAATCAGGATACTATATCAATGCCGTTATTGAAATAGTTTGAGAAAAGAATGCTACTTTGCATGTGCTTTTCTGTCCAGTTTCCCGTCTGAGGACGCTGTTGTTCCTCTAGTGACACAGATTTCATTCACTTTAGAAATAATCACATTAACCTCAAGTTATTACAGCAAAAAAATTATGAAAAGTAGCATTTTTTTCTCAAACTCTTTTTGCACCTGCATTGAAAAGTACCCCACTCTTTTACTAATTTTCTGCAGTGGCCCAACACAGCTCAGTAATAGGAGTTATATTATACATGTAAAAAAATTAGTTTCAATCTGAAGTTTTTTCAACACACCTCTTCACTCCTCATTTAGATTCAATATTTATTCACTGTTCAATACAAGGGCATAATTGAAAAGTGCCCCACTATCCTAAAGTGCCTGTTATCTGATCAATAGCCAAATAAGCTCCAAAAACTTTCATTAGATCCATTAGAGGTTGATTATCATTGACTTGACTATGAGAGCCTAGTAGAGTATATGTGTCTTAGTTGCAAACAGTGTTGAGTCAGTCTGAAGGATGAGAGGTTGAGGTGTGCCAGAACAATTTTCATGAAGATATTCAGTGGGGGGGGTGGGGGGGTAATTGTATGAATTATGTGAAGTGCTCAAATTTGAAATGCTTACTTGAGTTTTCTGTGGGTGGAATATGTCCATGATTTATGCTTATGGGATGCAAGTTTTTAACATAATTTGTATGTTTGTTTATATTTATAAGATAGTTCATAATTAGAGCCTTTGAGATGTAATTTTAGCTAAAAACATTAGCTAAGAAAAACAGTGCACAAATTTTCTGATATCTTGTAAACTTGACATAAGTTCATATTGTGGGCATAGCATACACCTGCTATGCATGGAACACTAAGTCTCCCAGGCTGCTAATTGGTGACCAACTTTTTTTTTTTTTTTTTTTTTATGAAATCTTCAAACACAGGGTATAAGAATCTATAGTACGAAGGGTACTAGGAAAGCTTTGCAATATGATGCAACAATGAATCACAGGAAGCTGCTTGTTGCTGCATGTTGAGACATGTTCATACGTGCATAGTAGCCGCCGCGCCAAGTCGATGGGCTCAGTTATTCATTAGTAGTGAGAGTGTAAAGTGCTTGCGATGGCATCGTGGTCAAGAAATGAGATAAGGACAGTTTTGCGGTATAATTTCGTGCGTGGTTTAAGCATAGACCAGTGCTTAGAAGAAATGACTCTTGCACTAGATGATGATTGTCCACATCGTACAACAATATTCAGGTGGTATAGAGAATTCCAAAGGGGAAATTTCACTCTGGAGGATTCTGAGAGGCCGGGAAGGCCACGAACGTCAGTTACGGAGGAAAACGTTACTGCTGTGAGGAAAATGCTTGAAAAACAGGCGAGTGACCTACCAACAGATAGAGGATACTTTGGGCCTAAATGCACCAGCAATTCGTTTGATTCTGCAAGATCATTTGCACGTGAAGAAACTTTGTTCTCTCTGGGTGCCGCATCAACTGACTGAAGAGCAGATGACATGACGTGTGACTTGGTGCCGGGAGATGTTAAAAAAGTTCGATAAGGGACAATCTCGGTATGTGAACAACATCGTGACAGGTGACGAGACTTGGCTGTACTATTACGATCTGCCGACCAAGGCTCAAAACAAAGTTTGGGTCTTTGATGATGACGACACACCCGTAATTGTCAGAAAATCCCGATCTGTAAAGAAGAAAATGATAGCTGTATTTTTCAAATCGAGTGGAATTGTGGAACGTGTCGTTTTGGACACGCAGAAGACAGTCACAGCTAAGTGGTATACTGAACAATGCCTGCCTAAAGTCATTGGATCTATGAAGAACCTGCGGCCAAAGTCAAGAATGGACACCTGGTACCTCCATTACGATAATGCTCCAGCTCACCGCGCCAAAGCCTGCACCGAATATTTGACCACGACAGGACTGAAACTTCTCGAGCACCCTCCCTACAGTCCAGACCTTGCTCCCTGCGACTTTGCACTGTTCCCGCATGTGAAAATGAAGCTAAAAGGGAGGCGGTTTTCCAGTGATGAGGACCTTCTACGGGCTTGGGACAACGAGTGTGCTTTACTCCCTAGTGAAACTTGGCAGAACTGGTTTAAAGATTGGTTTCGGAGGATGGAGAGGTGTATTGAATGTAGAGGAAATTACTTTGAAAAAATTAAATAAACAAAGCTGTATTGCAAAACTTTCCTAGTACCCTTTGTACTTAGTACCATGCATGGTTGGGGGGTGGAGAAGATATTTGTTGACATTAGACTTGAACTTCTATAGCAGCGGTTCTCAAACTGTGCGTTGCGATACCCTGTTGTTGTTGTTGTTATTATTTAGTTTTTAGGAGCATTAGCAACTAAGGCCATATTGCTCCGGGGATATGTGGTGGTCATTCCCTGAACTTTCCGCATCCTCCGTATTTGGTGGTCACGGGCTCGAACTCCAGTCTAATCAAGAAGCATGTGCTACGCACTGCCGCTCCTGCCCACCTGGCTGCTGAGGCGCCATGATGCCCTGGGGAGGTGCCATAATTTACCAGGAGCATCACGGACAATGTAATAGTTTATGTAAGATTTATATGGCAAATATTAAAAATGTATTAAGAATGATTTTTGTTTTTTTTTTACTATTTGATATCTACTACACTTTGAGAAATATTTTACAGAACATTTTGAAGTGTGCATGTGGATTAGAGATTCCTTCAATACAAAGTCCCCATCAAATTTTATCTACTGTTGAAGAAGAACAGTTTATTGATCTCACATCAGCCCTCGCACTGAAAGCAAAGTTTTCGTTGTTATCTTTATATGAATTTTGGTGTTTAGCAAAATACGAATACCCGGAATGTAGAAATAAAGCTTTGCAAATACTAGTGCTATTTGCAAGTTCTTACCTTTGTAAAGTTGATTTTTGGCATTGGCAGTCATTAAACCTAAGTACAGATCAAAATTAAATGTTGAAAAAGAAATACGTCGTGTCACCATTTAAAAAATGACGCCTAGATTTGATGAATTATGCAATTAAAAGCAAGCACAAACATCATATTAATGTTTTTTTAAGAATAAAATGATATCCCGATTATTATTTCATGTATTAATAATTATTGTATTAACATATTAAAAATAATAAATTGCACAATTATAGGTGTTTTACTTCAAGGGAGGCGTTGGCTCAGAAAGTTTAAGACTCACTGTTCTATAGACTTAAATTTTCAGGAATACATATGGAGGAAGGTTGTTCCAGAAAACAGAATTTGAATGAATAAATGAGGAAGAAGAAAAGATCGAAGTTGGACAGTAAAAAGATGTTGACTGGTTGCAGCATGTGTTCAGACTAGTTTGAAAGCGAGATTGAGAATTATAGAAGACAGTTCAGAAGAACAGTGCCCATGGAAGTATCTATAGAAAGCCATGCAGCAGAAACAGACCATCTATGAGACAGAGCAGAGAATCTCTGTTAGAGATGAGTCATTAATTAACCTAACTGACCTCTTTTGAATGGAATCTAGAAGCCTGAGAGAGGTTTTGGGGGCGCCGCACCAGATATGGGAACAATATTCAACGGTATGGCGGATTTGTGATTTGTACAGTGAGTAGCTGTTTGAAAGAAAAGTAATTCCAAGAGCGAAATAGAAAAACCCAATTTTTTAGATGCAGAGGAAGCAATATTTGTAATGTTCTTATACCAAGAGAGATTAAAATTCGGGGTTATCCCCAATTGAGATATATGATCTTGCCTAGAAATCAGAGTGTCGTTGAAGATGAGCATAGGAGCAGAAGAATCCTTTTTGCGAGATATAGGCCAGGACTGAGTTTTAGAAAAATTTAAATCAGCTAAGTTATCTTTGACCCACTTGAGAATTACCTGGAGATCAGCATTTAAGGAATGGGTAGTGGATATTCAAGAAGTTGAAGCTGTTTGAGCAGGGCAGGGTTTTTCAAACTGGAAGGTCGAATGCAATGTGCTATAATCAGCAAAACTATGGATAGGATTTCCATAGTTTTCAATAAAGAAGGACATTAACATACAAGAGGAAAAGAGTGGGAGAAAGAACTGAACCTTGGAACACTAGCATTAGTGGAGAAGTTAGAAGACAGACAGCCATCTGCTATCACCTGCAGTGAGTGGTCAGAGAGAAAACTACAAATACCCAATTACAAAAATCATTTGGCAAACCATGAGATGGAAGCTTATTTAGAAGACATCTATTGAACTTTCCCCATACAGCCATTTTGATCTGACTGGTACCTCATCAGTGGAGAGCTAGGCATAGATAAATTGAACCAAGAGTCGAAAAGTGCCTTGCTGATACAGAACCCAACTTATAGAACAAAATTACACCAGTACTTATCAAATCCAACAAAAAAATTCAGTAGCCTTTTTAGCATTCTTGGGACTGGAAAATTATAACATCTGATCGCTTAATTTTATTGGTATCATTTACATTATGACATACAGCTACCATAACTAAATGGTCAAACATAGCAGTGCACAATAGTGCATACATCATGAGTTGACCGTGGTTATAGCTCACGTGACTGCAAAATATAGTGACGTTCTTGTATTCTATCTTATAAACTACTGTGATGTTATGTAGCTGTTGTGGAGTATAAACAGAAAATTTTTATTCATGCTCATCAATTGTAAATACTCATAAGCAATGGTGATTATTCAATACCTACAAATATTCAATACCTTTATTTTGGTGGTTTACAGTGAATGTTAGCAATTATCATTTCTGCCTCCTTTGTTTTCTTTAATTTTCAGCTTATAAGTTAACATTCGTAAGTGACAATGAAATACATCAATCAAAAGCTTTCTTACATGTGCCTCTGGTAGCAAATCGAACTAATATGAGCCTTCATAATTTTATTGTAATATAGATGGTCCTTGGAATTATAGCAGGTTAAATTGCTAGAAAAAGGCACAAATCAACTGATTTTTCCCATAAATGCATAATTGTAGCTACGAGGGCTGTTCTATAAAGAATGGTCATAATTCCCCCCCCCCCCTCACAAAATTACTTTTGTTAATCATCCATATTTTGATGGTCCTTTTCAATGTAGTCCCCATTAGATGAAATAATCCGTTTCTGCCATTCTTCAAAAACATGGTGGAAACCATATTTTGACATGTTTGAAAATCGCCTCCGATGTTTTTACAACTTCTTCTGACAACGGGAAATGTTTTCCTTGCAGCTCCTTCTTTAACTTTAGAAATAAAAAAAATAAATAAATCACATGGTACAAGGTCAGAGCTGTAGGGTGGGTGAGGAACACATTTGACATTATGCTGGCTAAGTACTCAATGACAGTATGAGAAACGTGAGGGCGTTCATTGTCATGATTCAGCATCCACCCACCTGTGTGCAGTTGTGGTTATTTTCAATGAATGTGGTCCCCAAAATGTGCGGTGCATTTCAGTAGAAGGTTCCACAGCAGTCGTATGACATGGTGCAACATGCCAGAAAACCATTCCATGAATGTCAAAAAATAGAGAGATGACCATCACCTTTGCTTTATTCGATGTTGGCGATAACATGGCGACTTCTAAGGAGAGCTCTGTTGCTTACTCTCTGGGTCAAAGTGATGAAACCATGTCTCGTCCACCGTTATCTTGCGAATCACTAGGGTTGGCTGGGGAATAAAAGGTAAGGCACTGAACTTGCTATATGAATGTGTATCCCCATGGTAACGTATGGTGCACAAATTTGGTTTGAGTGTGTAAGTGGAAAAGTATTTACTAGAAAGCTCAGTTCCATTCAAAGAGTAATGCTCCTTAGGATGTGCATGGCATGCAGAACTGTGTCAACCTCAGCTTTGCAGGTTGTGACTGGAAAATTGCCTATTGATCTGCATTTGGCGTATTTGTGTGTTGGCTTACTTCGTCCACCATGGCATTCTCTGTTCTTTTCTGAATATAGAAGTGGACATCTTGGCAGGTCCCAGGAAGGAAAGGGCAAGAATCTGGGATGCTTTGGTAAAAGTCTGGCAAGTGTGTTGGAGTGTTTGTGATAAAGGGCAGATTACACAAAATTTTTTCCCAGATTTAAGAATTGCAGCCTCGATAAAATTCAAATGGTTTGCACCAAACTTACAAGCTATGTTCTTATTGACTGGTCATGGTTCGATTAATGCAAAGTTGCATGATTTTAGGAATCACTGAAAGATCTAGTTGCCATTGTGGCGAAAGAGAATCATGAGAACATATTATTTACAACTGTGAGGAGTACAGTAATCTACAAATTGAATTGGTATCTCGGGTTAGTAATCTCAACTTTATGGTAGAAGGCTACGAGACAATTCTAGTTGATAAGCAGAACTTCTTGGCTTTCCAAGACTTTGCAACTGCAATATTTCTTAGGTGGATGACTCTTCTGCATCTGGAAGCCTTTGATTTGTAATGCGGTATGGTGTAGTGTCGAATTACCTAAAGTTCGGTGAAATCATTCTTAAAGGCTTTGCTTTGGTGGAGGCATGAATCTGCTATATCCACTGCAACTCCAGCTCCTTGTTGCTGGCATTTCTGTTCTCGGCAGCTCCTTGCGCAGCTGGCTTTCCAACAGACTGCGAACAGATACAGCTCTTTCCATTGAAGTTTGGACTTTGTCTAAAATTTAATTATATGTACATTTATTTTTTATGTAATTTGATTATTCTCAGTTTGTTCATATCAATCTTTTTTGGTCATGGCAGTTTTTCCTCCCTATACTTGGGCAAACAGGAGAGGCAGTGTATAAGAGTACTACTAAATTATGTGTAACTGACAGCAGGACTGCCATTGGTTGGTTGGGACCGCTTTAATTAATAAATAATAATGGGCATAATCTCACCATCTTCAGTAACCATCCGTTGCACCTCTCAAGTAGTGTTTATGGTTTCTGTGATGACAGCAGCAGTTGGAGCTCCAGGACCGACGATTTTTGTGAATCAGTCATATCCATCTTTAAACATTCTAAGCCACCTGCGAGCTTTGCTATATGAAAGTGTAGATTCACAAGCCTCTTTCAACATTTCAATATGCTTAGGACAGAAACAAAATCTGAGAACAGCATACTGTACCTTGCTTGTCACCTCCATTGTTACGTAGGCGAAACTGAACCAGCATAAACTTTACCAACCACCAAGGTCGTACTGTGTGCACAAGTCAACTGTGCAATTGCTATGTGGTGCAGCTCAGCTAGATATAGCAAGCAGTATGGTTATTCATAAAAAATTATGATCAATCTTTATTGAACAGTCCTTATAGATTTATTCCTGACCGAGAGTCTGATGTGTAAATTTTACTAGATTTAATATTAAACAAATAGCATATTTAATCAGCAACCAGTCAATTATAATGAGTATTATTATAAAGTATGTTATATACTCATTGTAATTACCCCAACAATCCACTCTCAGGCAGAGCAAGTACAACCAACCTTCTGGGTTTTTTCAGCCCACACAGTGCTATCCCATTAACACATTTGATACAATACAACCAGCTGTATGAAGTGAATTAAAAATACTACCTTTTATCAGATGACAATTCCAATGGTAATCTTTCCAGTGTGGCTGAATAACGCACCAAAAATTCCGAAGAAAACAGCCCACTTTAAGTGCTGTCTGATGAGGTGGGTTGTTCACTTTTCTTGTCACTTAATTTTAATAACCTTTCTGCTGTATTTCTCTAAAAGCTGTAACTTGGGCATTGACCTTTCCTATTATCATAAACCATATAAAGCCATTTCTGAGTTGAGGGGTTGTCAAAAAAACTGTTTTGCCTGCTGAAGTGCCTTGTGACTTTCCCTCAGGAGATGGTGCATCGACAACTGGTCTTTCCTACATTTTTTCCAAGTGTATTTTTGCCATCCTTTCTCTGCATCCATTGCCCAACCTCTGTTTCCACTCCATTAGGTTATATCTTTTCAAAATTCATCTCAGCGAGAGAGACATTCTCATTTGTTTTCCTAGAATTTTTTCCCTCTAAAAATTCTCTTTGTCTCTCTTCAGTATATTTTATTCAGAATAAATTTATGCCTGAAAGGAAACTTACTGTCACACTGACATTTTGTAGTTTTCCCCCCTACCAGTCACTTCATTCACTTACTGAGTGTGCAACGTAAGTTTCTCTCTATGCAAAAATAGATCAGAATCACCATCGCAATGTGTGGGTCAAAGTGCCATAAACATATTTTTAAACACTTTTTAAAAATACTATTTTTGTTCTTGTTTTCTTCTCCTGTCTGGAGAAATATAGTTAAAACAAACAAACAAAACACCTGCAGTCTGACCATTCAGACTGCCTTTTAGTAATAGCATAGGTGGAAATTTGCCATTAACTGCACATTGATCTGGGTTGAAAAGACGTATGGTACGTGATAATACTAAACTATATGGTAATACCAATTCTAGAATTTCACCTTTAGCAAAATTGCAATGAACAGCATAAAAATTAGCATTTCTTTATGTTCTTAAATACAGGCACTACTGTACTGTAAATTTAATGTATTAATATTAAATATATGGAGGATATCATCCCATTTAAAGAGATCACTACATTGCTATATGGTATGTAATAACACTAAACTATATGGTAGTGCCAACTTTTAGAATTTTATTTTTAGCAACATCTGCAGTTAACAGCATAAAAGCAAGAAAGCATAAAAATTAGCATTTATTTATGTTCTTAAAAGAAAGCACTACTCTACTTCAAATTCAGTGTATTAGTATTAAATAACAGTGGCTCTGTAATTGTTTAATTTTGTTCATCCTTTTGCTTTTTTTTATATAGGTATGTATTTCTTCCTCTCCTTTAAAATTCTTGAATTTACTTTTCTCTTCATCCCTTCCCCCTTCAAAACAGGTAAAGCAGAATGAAGTAAACAGCAAACCTAGCGTACCTGTTAAAGTAAAAAAACACAAAGAAAATGAAAAAATAAACAAGCATATAGTAAAAAGAAAAACAAAAAAGGTAAGTACTTTTTATTTTATTTTTTTCAGGGAATCCCATGCACAAGTGTAAAACCAAATATTTTATTATGTAAAGAATAACTTACTGATATAAAGAACCTAATGTGATACATTAGGTTCTTTATATGTGTACATACAGTAGACTTTCAGAATAACAGCACCTTATGGGATTCAAGATGTCGTTATTTTGATTTTTCCATTATGTATAAAGTTTTATTTTTAATATATTTAATGCAGAAATAATGAGGCTAAATAACAAATAGAGAGATTCACAATTGCAATTTTATTAATTGTTATATTCTGCCATTAATACACTCCTACTTACGCCCATTCTATTTTCTATTATTTCATTGTTTGTCACTGAGCTTTAATGTTGTTCTTCTCTGTATGAGGTTTATTAACTTTAGGAGCCATAGTGAGGGGTTTTTAATTTAAAATAAATGTAAAACAGTGGTATAATCCATGATATCAGTACAGTAATCATGTGACTTCCCGTTTTTCTTTTTCAGCACTGCAAGACATCTATGCGAACATTTGATCTCGATGTGCCATTAGCTCGAATGTTCTGTTATTTTGACAGTCTACTGCAGTGGTTCCCAACCAGTGGTTTGCGAACCCCCAGGGGTTTGTGAAATTGTTCCAGGGGATTTGCACTAAAAATTCTGTAATGGCGTCTGCTTAGATTTACATAGGTATATTATTCTAAATTACAAAATGTAACTAATAATAAACAATAAAGTAAAATAAAATTAAATAAAAGTAAAGAATTGCCAGAGAAAGGATCATTGTTATGTATAGGTACTTTTTTTTTAGAATCTGTAGTACTTAGTACCGTGATGGGTTGAAGATCGAAAAGATGAAAGAAGATACTTCTGACATTGGACTTGAAATGTAGATAGTAATTTTCAGGAAATACTTATGAAGGAAGGTTGTTCCAGAAAACTGAAGATAACTGAGGTAGAAGAAAAATTGGTTCTGTGAGTTTGAACTTGGACAGTAAAAGGATGTTGACTGGGTTGCAGCAAGTGTTTGGACTGCTTTGAAAGAAAGAGCGGGAATCATAGAAGCCAATTCAGAAGAACGGTGCCCATGCAAGTATCTATAGAAAAGGCATGCAACAGAAACAAAGTCTATGGAGACCGAGAGTGGAAAGACTCTGTTAGAGACAAGACATTAATTAACCAAACTGCCCTCTTTTGAATGGAATCTAGAAGCCTGAGAGAGGTTTTGGGGGTGCTGCACCAGATGTGGGAACAATATTCAACAGTACAGCGGATTTGCAATTTGTACAGAGTGAACAGCTGTTTTGAAGAAAAGTAATGCCAAGTCAGGGTAATCCCCAAGATCTTGCCTAGAAGCCGGAGCGTCATTGAAGATAAGCACAAGAGCAGAAGAATCCTTTTTGCGATATATAAGACATGACTAAGTTTTAGAAGGATTGGAATTAAGTTATCTTTACCCCACTGGAGAATTACCCAAAGGTCAGCATTTAAAGATTTCACTGTGGATACTCGAGAAGTTGAAGCTCTTTGAGCAGGGCAAGGTTTCTCAAACTGGAAGGTGGAATGCAATTGCAATGTACTATCGTCAGCAAAACTATGGATAGAATTTCCGGTCAATGGAAGAAGGTCATTAATATAAAAGAGTGGAAGAAAGAACTGAACCTTGAAGGACACCAGAATTCATGGAGAAGTTAGAAAACAGAGTCGTCTACTATCACCCGCAGTCAGAGAGAAAACTGGATATTCAATTACAGAGAACAGCTAGCAAAACCATAAGATGGAAGCTTATTTAGAAGACTTTTATACCAAGCATGATCAAAAGCCTTTGAAATGAAAAGAACTTGAGTTTCACCAAACTTTTCCATTGAATTTGTCCATAGATGGGTAACATAAGCCAGAATATCTTCAGTGGAACGACTCTAATATCCATACTGGCAATATCCATATTGTAGTTTAAGAGTTGGCAGTTAATTGATTTCTCCATTACTTTGGAAAGAGTAGAAGTAATCGCAATGGGACGATAATTGGGATGGAAGGGATTTGTCACCCTTTTTAGGAACTGGCTGGATATGAGCAAATTTCCAAACAGAAGGGAAAAAACCCTTTGGAATAAGAAAGTGAAAAAAGATTACACAAAACAGGAGTAAGTTTGGGGGGACAGGTTTTGAGAACAAGTGAAGAAATACCACCAGAACTTGGAGTTTTCTTGGCATCAGATTCATCAGAATCCTTCTGACATCCTCTTGACCGAAGACCACAGGAGGCATTGAATGGAGTATACTGGGAATGGTTTGAGGTGATTTACCAAGATCATCAATACATGGGTTGGAAGAAAAGTAGGATGCTAGCAGGTCAGCTTTATCCTTGGTTGAGGTGGCGATAGAATCATCTGGATTAGACAGCGGTGGAAACAAAGATGGGCAAAAATTGCAGCCAATAGCTTTGGCAAGACCAGAATGCTCAGTTACCATTTGGACAAGAAGCATGTTTTCTACTCTTAGCATGTTCGAAACCCGTTTGGACTGATTCATAACTACTCTACAAAGTACAGTATAAATAATACTTAATAATTTTTATTATTATCCAATGTCGCTTATAAAAACGTAGTGCTGGAAATATTTTATAATAAAAATTCAGAAACATTATACGATTTCAGAGAATATAGGCTTAGTGGTTCGCATTAAAATTATTATGTTGAAAGGGGTTCGCAAGTCAAAAAAGGTTGGGAACCGCTGGTCTACTGTATGTAGTTGGAGGAAGCTACTGATTCAGAACTGAGCGTAAAACCTCTCAAACAAAGCATATGCAGTATCTTACCAGAAGTCACAGAACTTGTAATTATGAACAAAATATATATATACCCTCCCACCTGAAATGTTTAGAATCACATCATATGACAACTGCAAGGAAACTAATATGGGCAAGTATATTCTTGACCCGATAATCCATAATGAGATAGCATCATAAGACTGATTGTTATTTGGTTTTTAGGAGCATTAGCAACTAAGGCCATATTGCTCCAGGGATATGCGATGGTCACAGGCTCCAACCCCGGTCTAATCAAGAAGCGTGTGCTACACACTGCTGCTCCTGCCCACCTGGCTACAGAGGTGCCTCATAAGACTAACAGTACAGAAACTCTGCAGGGAATTATTACAGAGATCTAAATTTGGTAGGGGGGGAGGGAAGTTGTTGAAAGAAAAGGTGTCTGTTTGCATTTCAAGAAAGGAGACTGATAGTTTATAAGCTACATAAGTGTTTACAATTGATAACAGATGGCACAAGGAGCATGAATAAGTACAAAGGAATTATTGAATACATTTAAAGCACTAGTTAAGAAGCCACAAATGCATATATAGTAAAATCCTATTACAAAAATACTGTTTTAACAAAACTTGCGCTATATTGAAAATATTTCCAGGTCTTGGATGACTTACCCTATGACTCATGAGCAGGGCCGCTGTAACCCTATGTGCAACCAGTAAGCGAAATCAAATTTGCCACCTCAAAATATTTGGATTAAAAAATAAAATAAAGTTAAATAATTATTATTAATTTATTGAAAAAGAAAAGAATTACAACATATCTCACGTATAATATAATGAAACAACAAACAAAAATAACAAAATCATTCTAAAATTCTGGAAATAAACTTTAAATTCTAAATCACAGTAATCATACAAGAATAAAATAAAAGGAAAATTATACAAATTTGTTTCCTTGCTTTAAGAGATGCGAATTTATTAATTATTTCATTTGTTTATTTGTTCCAAAAGATCATTTTCTATTGAAATTATTGCCAAATTAGAGGGTCGTTGTGGAGACATTTTCGATCGTAAATAATTTTTGACTGATTTTGAAAAATCCATTCACCTGAGGCAACTGAAGCTGGTAAAGTTGAAAACAATTTTAATGCAACTGCTGCATTTTGAAAAGTATCTCTAAAATCGTTTTTAAAAATATATTGTAACACTTCAAATGGAGTAATATTGTCTTTAATATAAATTTGAAGTACTTTAAGTTCTTCAGATAATGCTAAACCATTTAACCATCAATATCAGGCTCATTACGATCAGTGTCACTTAACTTAATATGTAAATCCTTGCAATGATTTAATAAATCGTCATTTGACCATTTTTTAATTCAGAAATATTATAAAACATTTTAAATATTTCTACATATTCTTTCGTATTTGTAAACCTTTCAGTTAACGAGAAAATTGTTGTCCATAATTTGAAAGAAAAAAATTAATTTTGAAAATTTGTCGCGGATCCTGAATAGCTTCATCTCTACTTTCATAATAGAAATGATGTTTTTTCAGTCTTTTCCTTACAGTGCTTACTTCTGGAAACAAAGCTTCATTCTAATGATAGTAGCCTTATTAGCCATATCAAGAATTTTTTGGACTGCCTCTCCTCTCCTCTCTCTTTTTTTTTTTTTTTTTAATATTTTGTAGACATTCAAGAGCTTCATATATATCAGAATCCTTTTTTTTTTTTTTTTTTTTTTTTTTTTTGGAGCATTTTACTTATCGGATTAATTTTGTTTATTATGCCAAATTATAATTGAACAAAGAAACTTATAAGATGTTAATTTTAAGGCTATTGATTTCGCATGATTCGTGGTATCCATATTTTTATTTTCATCTTCAGTGATTATAGCAAAATGCTAGAAATGACTAGCTTCTCTAGTCATTTCTAGTATTTTATCTGTAATATTTTGTGAAATTATTTCAATGACTTAATTTTGTATTTGATCACCAAAATAATTCATGATATTTTTCGATTCAGTTTCTGAATACGGCGAATATGTTCTGCCCTAACTGAATCAAACCCATATTCTGGAGTTCTGGCTGAACTCCAGAACATGGGTATGTATCTCCGTTGTATGCGTGGCCAAAGAACGGAGTGATTGTCCTGTCGAGTTCTTTGATTAGCTGAGGAATGCGTAATTTACCTCATTTTGCATCTCTGATTGTTTGCAAATTCGCTCCTGATTTTTTATCGTGCTGTTGTTTAGTCATCATCATGCTGCCTTTGGTTATTATGTATTATTCCGTTTGCAAAAGGATGGATGTAAGACTGTAACTGAATGGTGTATGAGAGTGAATTTGATACCTTCGGAATACATGTTTTCAGTGTGGATTTTTAATGGCATGATGCAAGGACTGATGAGGTTAGTTTTTTTTTTTTTTTGCTTTCAAGTTGTTTCTTGATGACTTGATATTTTTTGCTTTCAAGTTGTCTCTTGACAACTTAATATTTTTTGCAGCATTTCTATGTATGAATTGCTAGTATCAGGTTCTCCTTATATTAGCGGGGTGAGCAGCAGCCCCCAGAACAAAAAAATTAAAAAAAAGTTTCTGTTGGCGTGCATGAGCAATTCTTATTGTTAATGCACGTGAAATTGTCTAGTAATGTATGGAGGAGAAAAATGAGTGGTGGTAATTTTTGTTAGTTGTTTAAAAAATTGCTGTTTTGTTGTTTCTTTTTCTTCATTTCAGCTCCGCCATACTGTGATGTCACGTGACACCCCCAGTACCATGCAGGTGAGGAGGAGAGAGGGATAGCAGTGAGTGGGAGTTGCATTCACATCCTATCTCTGCTTTCTTCTGCTCTCTCTCACCAAAGTAAGGGGTTGTAGCCATGTTCTGGAGAATAACCTGCAAAATATAAATATGAAACACAGACAGCACTGGACCAAACTATTACTGCTCCCTGGGCAAAAAGTTTTTTTGCGCCCTTTACTAAGGATATATATTTTTGCCTCATTGTTCTTCTGTTTTTGGCACCGCGGGCAAGAGCCCAGCTAGTACATACCTTAATCCGGCACTGAACACAGATCCAGATAATAAGAAAATTAGTGTGAGTCTGCAATTTCATGTACTGTATTTATTTCAAATGAATTATTTGCCTACCTTGTTGAATACTGGTAAACGTTAACCAATCAGATGACCAGCGTGACTTCTGAGTATGTGGGACAAGCAGTTGGATAGGTTTTACAAGTACCAGTAAGTTACAGAATGGTAATCTTAACTTAACCCTTTAACTCTTAATTCATGCTAAGTAGTAGCACATAATTGCCTGAAGGCCATAGGTGCAAACTGTTAATGTGTTCCCAGTTAAGGCTCTCATAATCCATTCGTTATATGGAAATTTTATTTTCTACAGAAACCATTTTAAATGTAATTACTAAGGGGGAATAAAAAAATATCGCTAAATAGAAAATTTTGTTTTAAAAAAGTTGGTCAAACAGAGGTCTGATTTGTATATGTCAAAAATTTTGGTGCCCTCCTAAACTGCCACCCATAAGTGATGCTTACCTCGCATACCCACTTGCGGCAGCCCTGCTCTTAAAGTAAGTCAGTGCTTTGTCTCAGTTGAACAAATGAGGGGTGCTTTGGATGGGTTGCACCAGGGCCCCCGATCTAGGGGTGCCAATCGAGGGAGCCATCGGAGTTACAACATAAATAAACAAGGCCCCTAAACCCCTTTTTCATCTCTGAAGAGGGACAGAGTCTACAATAGTATCCTTCTTGAAGCAATTGTAATCTGTTTGTCTAACAGAAAATCCAGATAGAAATCCATTTGAAAGCATATTGTCTGGTTAACAGTTCTGTGGCTGTGTTTTAATACATGTATAAAATTGCATTTGTCAGTGAAATTTAATTTCTAGTGTTCTGTCCACTTTAAAAAAACTTCTGTTTTGGCCAGAAAATTCAGCTTTTCAAAGGTCAAAATTTCACAACTATGTGCCATCACTACTCATTTTAATATGTCTCGATGTGATATAGATTAACTGTCTTCATTTTCATTATTTTAAACAAATCAATACAAACTTTTTATTTTTATTACCAGTTTCTAATGACTTACTATTTGGTTTAATTTAAGGAAAGGTCACACTCACCAACTAGTAATTTAAAGAAAAAGAGAATATCAAATAGCAATAATACTACTTCTGGTACTGGATCACATAAAAGACAAAAAATAGTTGACAAATTTACTTCACTCCTCTCTAACACAACCACCAATACAGGATCTGCTTATTCAGAATCTAGCTTATCTGCAGGATCTGCATTTCTCTCCCCAGTGTCATTATCCCAGCCATACATAAATTCTAGCCCAAGTAAACAGTCAGGATTGCTTGTTCGACCACCATATATTACAAGACCTGTAAGTAACCACTTTTATTCTTCTTAAGGTAGTGATAAATTTTAAATTTACTGCTGTTAAAATTTAAAATTCAGTAAAAAAGATCTGTTCACATGAATAGTTATTCTGTTAATGTATATCATTAACCACTCTGATATCATATTGGTAATGTGTAAAAACAAATGTAATGCTTAATACTGAAACAATATACACCAGAAAAAAAAAAAAAAAAAAAAAAAAAAAATCTGCCCAACCATTAATATTCAGACATCTTCATATCTACAAATAAATCTGTATTTACAAATTTTCACAACATAAAATAACATGTGCTAAAACCATTAGCCTTTATTACAGCCTCTAGTCTCCGTGGAACACTCTCCACTGTAAATGGAAAGTGTTCCATGGAGTCTATCTGCTATTCTTCCTTGAATAGTGACCAGTTCAGTTATTTTTTGGGTGATCTCTCCTCACATATACCAGTGATCCAGTTCATCCCAGAGGTTTTCTATAGGATTGAGGTCAAGGCTCTGGGCTGTCCAGTCCAACTTCTTGACACTCATATCTTCAGACCGGTTCATCACAATGTGAGTATATGAAATGAAGCATTGTCCTGCTGATACGAGTATGAGGCTTCTCCAACATGCTGCCACAACATAAGTAACACATTGTCTGGGATGCCTAGATGTCAGCATTAATAGGTTTGTCCAAAACAATCAATGATCCTAAGCCAAACCATAACAGCCCTAGACCATAAAAATGGCTCTGGCAAACTTCATTGTCAGGATAAATCAGTCTGGTAGATAGCTTTCTCTGGGCATCTGCCACACCCAGGATTGTCAGACTGGTAGGCCATGTATCATGACTCATCACTACAAAGCACACCCTTCCATTAGTCTGTAGTCTAAGAACAGTCGACCTGACATCAATCTAAATGGCATCTTGCATTAGTCAGGTGATTAACTTCTGGATGGTTGCATGACCATGGTAACCCATATCATGCAGCATCCTGTACACTGTACTGGGGCTGACATGGCCCAATTGTCTCACTGAAGGCCTGTGAGTGCTGCAATAATATCAACCTGTGTTCCAAGCAGATAAAGAATTATCTGCTCGGAACACAGGGCTCCCCTGTCAGCTTCTGAGGTTTCCCGGGTCATTTCGCAGCAGTCGGCTTCCATTTGTAGAACATGTCAGCAGTTACCAACCTAGGGACCTTCAGTGCTGTTGAAGTGTCATGAACAGACTGATTGCTTATGTGGCACCTTATTATAATTTTATCCTGAAGTTCTGTTAACTCTTTTGGTGGTAGCAGCATCTTGCATTCACAATCATACTATTGTCTTCTCAAAGGCCTATGAGCATATTTCTAGTTAGGTCTGACATGTGCTTGGGTAGGATGTGACTAACTAACAATGGAGGGGTGTGCAGATATTAATAGTAGAGCAGTATATATAACTAAAAAAGTAAATAAAAATTGCATTGAAGTAAAATATAAATTAAGAAGCAGACTTAAAAAATGTGAAAATGACAGGTTGAGGTTCATTGTACAAGATTGCCAGCTTAGAAGTAATAAAGGAAAGCTGAAAATAAGAAAGGAAGGAGTTTGAAAGCTTAAAGAAGGCATAGGGGGGCAGAACTAAGCTATATATACTGTAAGATAGATTATAGCTACAAAGTACAGTATTGACATAAAATTTGAGAAATTTAGGGTAATATGGCTTTAGATAGAATAGATAATATTTAACATATTGAAAAATTATTAATAGCCAAGGAGAGGAAATAATTACATCAATGCCAAAAAGACAAGAGAATGGATCATCGGGGGACTGCAATTGTGAGGGATCCATCCAGGATGCAGAATTTCATACATTTAGACCAATGAAAATAAAGTTTTACATAGTAATAATACAATGATAGACTATTAAAAAGAGTCCTTGGACGTCAGGATCAGACATGTTAATTAAATATTGCTTCTACTGACTTAAAACAGTTTATCACAATAAACGATGGTACAAAATTATAAATTAAAAATAAATTATAAATATATATAAGAATTAAAATCACTGACTTCATACAATAAAATAAAACAGGATTATATGCAATTAAAATATAAATCAAACAAAACAACCAAATAAAAGTGCTAAAACATACGTGAACTGTATATAAGACAAGAAGCTTTCAAGGCGGGCAAGCCTTGTCTTCAGTTTAATAAGATCAATGACAGTGAACTAAATATATATTACAAACGAACTCTCAAAGTTTTAACATGTGTGCTGTGGTAGTTCATCCTCTTATTCTTTCTGTATTCCTCTCCTTGGCTGTTTAATAATTAGTTTTTCAATATGTTAAATATTGGCTGTTCCAATACCATTAATCCTAAGTTTCTTAACTTTTTGCATCAATACAGATGCTTTGTAGCTATAATCTGTCTTACAGTATATTTTAATATATCTTAGGTTCCCCTTCCCCTTATTTAAGCTTTCAAATTCCTTCCTCTCCTATTTTCAACTGTCCATTAGTACTTCTAGGCCAGCATCCTGTACAGTGAAGACATCAACCTGCCATTTTCACATTTACTGTAATTTCCAGTTCTTGATTTTATATATATAATTTACATTTTAGAGGCACTACCTTCCCCAGTACTGGAAACCTTATTTCTTTAATAATGTTTCATTATAGTTAGAGGGAAAGCTGCTCACTTGTAACTCTGATTTGAATTAGACTTGTTGCATCATCTTTAATGGAATATAGCAGGGGCGGCCAACAGGTCGATCGAGGCTTTAATTTTGGTCAGTCAATGAATTTTAAATATACAGGTGACCCCCACTTAACGCTGATAATTCGTTCCAGAAAAACAGAGCACTAAGTGAATCCGCGCTAAGCGGGCACCACATTCCCAAAAGGTAACGTATGTATTTGTAAGTTGCGGTCAGTGCCATAGGATATTTCCTAATCAATAATAAACGGTAGTGAAAAATGCACAAATGTCGGTCAAAATATTTAATATTCAAATATTTATACATATAAAATATTCTGCATTACATACGTATATAATTATGTGGTAACTACTTACGTATCAAAATTAAACTTAAAATTCCAATTAAAATCATGAATTTAATTGATCTAAATTGATTTTAATTGATTTAATTGGTGAATTTAATCATGAAAAATGTGTCGATTTTGGGTTGGCCTTCTTCTAAATAAACTAAAAGGGGTATTAATTTTAAATCCCCTGCAGCGTTACCACCCAACAAAAAAGTCACCCAATCCTTCGCCGCTTTGAAACCTGGCATATGTTTTTTTTTTTTTCTTCTTTCAATATGAAACTTCTTTTAGACAATTCGTTTCCACAAAAGTCCTGCTTCATCTATGTTATAAACTTGTTGAGAAGTATAACACGCAATACCCCTCTTCAATAATTTTAACAAGTTCTTTTTTGAAAGTTTCGGTTCCTTGATCTGCACTTGCGGCTTCTCCCTAGATTTTAAATCTATTCAACCAGCCCTTACCAGTTTTAAATGGTTCCACATTTTTTTTTTTAAGTGAGTTTTCTTCAGATCATCATATTGGCTAATCTCTCTCCTTTTTTTTTCTTTTTGTAATATTTAACTTAACTGAATTCTGCATTGGATATTACCTTCAATAAAATTAGTTAACGTCTTTCCATTTCAATCCTAATAGTCGGCCTAGCCCTAGTTGTGCTTGCAGTGGAACAATTATAAAAAAATAAAGAATTAATTCTTTATTTTTTTATAATTGTTCTTACAGTTAAACTAAATTAAACAAGTCCTAAATTATGGTACACATCCACTTGTCATTGACCAGAATCGATTCGCTTCAAAACATCTAATTTAATTTTCAAATTCAGTCGTTTTCTTACATTTATAGTCTTCGTACTGCGCCCAGACGTTGCTTTTTCGTTCTTATCAGCCATTATTAACTCTTCGAAAATTCGACTGCATTGGTTGCATTAATTATGATACAATGTTCAAGTAAACTGTCCGTTACACATGATGTCTAATACTGTACTGAGTGATGACTAGACTTCAGATAAATGCATATAACGCAAATATTACAAGCAATATACTTGATCATTTTTTAAAATGTTGATCTCGGAACTACGTAACAAGTCACTGAGCGTTGGAAAATTTCTCAAGTTGGCACGGGAAACGTTTTAATGCTATTTTGTTATTCATTTTCAAGCTATCGATTTCGTTAAATATGCCAAAAATGCAATCTGTAAAAGAGCGTTATAGTGATCTGTGACAGCGTTATAGTCAGATACGGGTTATAATATAAGGACAGCGTTATAACGAATCGGCGTAAAGCGAACCGCATTATAACGGGGGCCTGCTGTATATAAAAAATAGATTAGTCAAAATCTAAATGTTATTATTATGCGCCCCACTGCATATGCTTATTACAAAATCCGTTGAACCATGTGATTATTCTTGTCGCCGTGCAGCTGCTAGGATTGTCTACTGAAAATTCACGCAGTGTTACATTGTTGAGAGCATAGTGTATGTGTCGAATTCTTATTTAGCTTACTTAATATTAATAACTGACCAGTACCTATACGTTAATTTAATACTCTTTGATTTAAAATGAATACTACGAAAAAGAGTAAAATATATCATTTTCATCAAGAGTGGGAACTAGAGTACTTTTTTGTAATGATAAAAGAAAAATGTTGTTGTTTGATTTGCAGTGCTTAGCCTTAGCATTAGTAAACGCACATTATGCAAGAAAGCAAGCTTATATAGCATCAACAAAAAAAAAAAAAAAACCCTTATTTCACCCATCCACTCACTCCAAATGTTTGTCAAGTTCTGCCTTGAATCTATTTAAGCTATCAACTTCTACAATGACAGATGGAAGTTTCTTCCACCAATCAACCACCCGCTGGCTAAAGGCAAACTTCCGCACGTCTATCCTACAACCATCTTTCCTCAATTTGTATTTATGTCCTCTCAGGCGATTATTCTGAGCAAGAGGAAGAATCCCATCCGCATTGAGCATGCTCAAACCATTCAAGGCTTTATACACCCCAATCATCAACTCGCAGGTGCCTGGTCTCCAGACACTGTAATTTACAAAACTTAAGCCTTTCTTCGTAAGAGCAACCCTTAGTTCCATTCACTAATCTTGTTGCCCTTCTCTGTACTCGTTCGAACAGCTCTACATCCATCTTAAAATGAGGCCTCCAGACCTGTATACAGTACTCAAGGTGTGGTCTGACCATTGCCTTATACAAGGAGATAATCACCTCTTTATCCCTGCTAGAAAAATTCCTGTATATTATTGACAAGACACCATGAACTACTCTTTTTTTTTTTTTTTTCTTTTTTTTTTTTCGGTAGTTGTTGGCGCATAGGCTTCTGTGGCCATAATGCACCTCCCAAGGTTTTTGCAGTACTTTGATCCAAGCCCGAGGCAGGGATCGAACCCACGACCTTTGGGTTGCTAGGCAGGCACTTTACCCACCCGGCTAGCCCGGTCGGCATGAACTACTCTTGCAGACCGTCTGCACTGCTCAGAAAACTTCATATCTGCCTGCACAATTACCCCAGGTCCTTTTCATTCTCTACCACTGTCAGTGTGGTACCACAGAGTTGATACGTTACTGTGGAATTACTGCTTCCCGTATCTAGTACTTTGACAAATATAATGTTAAACTTCATTTGCCACCTCTCAGCCCATCTGCTCAACTTTTCTAGATCCTGTTGCAGCAGTGTACTGTCATTAACAACCCTGCCAACCTTCGTATCATTTGCAAACTTGGACATTAAGCCTGTATTACTATCATCAGTATCATTTATAAATACAGAAAACAACAATGGACCCAACACTGAACCCTCAGGAACTCCACTAATAATATTAGTCCATGAAGAGCAGTGTCCATTGATTACCACTCTCTGTCTTCTCCCACTCAACCATCCCTTTATCCATAGCAGCAATTTGCCTCCAATGCCACACTGCTCCAATTTGTGCAGCAGTCTTCCATGTGCAACAGTATCAAAGGCTTTTCTAAGATCCAAATATATGATATCGAAGTTATTCTTTGCATCCAGTTCCTTTGTGACTACATCATAATATCCAATTGAATTAGTCAGACAAGACTTCCCCTTAACAAACATGCTGTGTCTGAGCTATAACTGAAGTCTTGTCTAGATGATCCTGCAGTGCTTCTTTAACCAGTGCCTCTATTAATATGGCCTTAGTTGCTAATGCTCCTAAAAACCAAATAACAACAAATAACAGCCTCTATTAATTTACCTGAAACAGAAGTTAAACCAACAGGTCTGTAATTACCTGTGTCTCCCTTTGCTCTTCCTTTGTGGATTGGGGTCACATTTGCACATCTCCAGTCCATGGGTACCTCCCCTGAGTCCAGGGAAGCTCTCATAATTATGGCTGAGGGTTTGCTTACTTCCTTTGCTGCCTCCTTTAATATAACTGGATAGATTCCATCCACCCCAGGTGCCTTTCTTGTGTTTATCTTTAACAATTTCTCCTCCACTTTACTCTAATTTATTACAAGATTATCTAGCTTACTGCCAGAGTTGAATACACCTCTGGCATTCCCCTCCCTGAATAACTCCTCATGTGTGAATGTTGATGCAAAATATTCATTTAGTTTGTTAGCTACCTGAGCAGGATCATCAACATGAGCAATTGTTCAGAGAAATAGTGGGCCAGTAAAATACAGTGTCTTATAATGGGGGATTTTAATTTCCCAGATATTGACTGGAATTTGTGGGTTGGTCACTCACACACTAGCAAGGCCTTTGTGGATTTATTGGATGATTGTTTTCTACAGCAGCATGTTCAGGAGGCAACTAGAGGGAGTAATAACCTTGATCTGATTATCAGTAGTAATTCTTCATGCATCAAGAATCTGCAGATAAAGGAACCACTAGGTGGCAGTGATCACAGTGTGCTGAAGTGGGATTTACTCAAAGAGGTAACTACCATCAAGAGTAACGGGAAGGGTTTTTGCTTTCTTAAAGGTGACTGGTCTGAGACAGTATTTAAATTCTATACGGTGGAACCAACTGATGATGTTACCAACAGCAAATTCAAAATGGGAAGCATTCAAAGAATTAATCTTGAAAGCTACTAGGCTTTTCATACCAACAAAAAAATATTGTTCAAGATTTAGGCCTAAATGGATGTCAGATGAACTAATTAGACATGTGAATATATACATTCCGTGGCTATACCTAAAAAATTAAATTTAGAAAGGCACTTCACCGCACTCTATGGTAAATACCAATCTGATTTTCCACCTAATAGTGATCTTAGAAAAAATAAAATTACCACTATTTAAGATCGTACCAATATCAACAGATGGAGCTAAAGCAATGACGGGGCATCTTAACGGATTCATCGCATTGTGTCAAAAGGATGATGAATTCCTAGATTTTTTGAGTTACCACTGTATCAGCCATCAACAAACATTAGTCAGCAAAAGATTAACTACTAAAAGTGTTATGGACATAGCTTTCAAAATCGTGAATTCCATCAAAGGCAATCTCTTCAAAGGAGACTTTTCAAAATGCAACTCGATGAAAATGAACCGGATTGAGTTTCTACAGAGATTCCAAAATTTGCTGAATGAAATTTAAAAAGTTGATCAAGGGGTGATGATTATGAGCATCTACAAGATATGGAGTGGTTGTGTGCTCTGGCTTTTTTGGCAGATTTTACCAGTAAATTAAGTGATCTGAATTTGGAATTACAAGGAAAAAATAAAAATATGGGTGACATGATTAGTAGTCTTTCTGCATATAGATATCAATTTTTGGCAATGGCTAAGGATCTCAAAGAAAAAAAAAATTTGATCATTTTGCAAATATGCAAGATCATTTGTAAAAATATCCTGTTTTTGAATTTAATAGTGAGAAATATGTTTCTGAAATTGAGAAAGTTGTGGATGATTTTGAAACCAGATTCAGTGATTTTAAAACAATTGAAGATGTTCGATATATTTAATGTCGACTTAGATATGAAACAAATTGCAGAAAATATCACTTGAAAATTAAATTATTACATTGCAAAATGATATCTTCGTAAAAGCCAGATCATCAAAAAAGGACTTTTGTAAATATGTTTCCTGAGAAAAGTACCCAAATGAAAAAAAATGCAGTGAACTTTTAAATTCCTGTTTTGGTTCCACATATCTTATGTGGATTGGCCTTTTGCATTTGAAACAAAGACGAAGAATCACTCTACTCTTACGGACTTGCATACAGAAGATTCTTTACGATTGGCCTTACCACAGTATATCCCCGATTTTGAAAGCTTGGCAGATGACACGAAGACGAACTTCACATAAATTAAAATTTAAAATAAGAATTCTGAATTGTATTTAATTTTAAAATTTATAAACAACATATTTCAATATGTGTTTATTAACTTTTTTAACCATGTGCAATGAAATTCTTGAGATGGTAAATCGCAGCACATTTTGAAGAAAAAAAGTAGATCACATCACAAATTAAGTTGGCCACCCCTGGAGTATAGCATTATAGATGGCTAACTGTGTTATTAAATAATATAACTGATTTATGGAACATCGTGGTTTCATTTTATAAATCAGTTTTGTAGAATGCTCCATTTTTGTTTTTGTTTTTTTACTTTATCACCTTATAAATTTAAAAATATATAAATTTAGTATATCATTTCAAATATCAGGGTGCTTAAGTGTTGGTTAAAGAAAAAATGGGAAAAAAAAACTTTCTTTTAATATTTTTTTGAAATAGGCAACTCCTCCTCTGAATGTTGAACAGCCTTCAGAAACACTAAAACAGAAAAATGTAACTCCTTCTCCCTTAAAATTTGGCTTTCTTGGGCTTGGAATTATGGGAAGAGGTATTGTAAAAAATCTCCTCAATTCGGATCATCATATTACTGTTTGGAATCGAACTCCATCCAAGGTATGTAAATAGTATTTGAGAAATAACCTCGTATATTAATCTATAAGGACAAATCAAAAAGAGATCTCTGTTTGTTATACAGAAATTAATGAGATACAGGAAAGAAATTGTGTAATTAAAAAGAGATATATGTGGTCTGTTTATCAGTGTAATTGGCATGAACATTCAAAAATTTAACCCAATTCAGTGAGATTTTTCAAAATCCTTTTGTGGGAATGTATCATGACACTGGTAGCGTAATCATTGTACTACTAATGTAACCTCGTTGTTAAGGAAATGTTTTCCTGCAAGATGTTAGTTAAGGTGATCAGATCTAAAGGTGCTTTAGCAGGACTATTCAGAGGATTGCTGTAAAGTATCCCAACCCACCTGCTTGATGCTTTACAGAAATTCAGTTCCTGGTGGATTAATTTCCTAAACCGTATCATAAAAAAATTTGCTAATGTAAATGATATTACAGGTACATGACAATTCTATTTAAGCTTTTCCCAAGCAAGTTTACAGAATGTGTCTGGTCTCCCTGTAGTCAGTTTTCATGGGAGTTGAGGTTCTGTGGAGTTTAATTTCTTCATGAAATTTTGAAGTTTGCTATAACTATTTTCATGCTTCCAGCTTCTGCATTTACTTGAAGCATAAATAAAAGACGGCAGCACATCCTGTAAAAATTAAGACCATTTTTACTTTATAAATGGGCACATTTGAAATGTACTTGACCTTCAAAAAATTAAGATCTGTGTATGTATCCATGAAAGGGTTAATGATGCATTCATTTTCAGCAGTGACTGGAATATTCTTCATCCTACAAAACACCACTTGCAGATATTTTTTCAAAAATTGCTGCTTCACAAAATGTATCTAAAATTTGTTTATTTCTACTTGCTTTTAAGCAAGTAGAAATAAACCGTTTCTTGCTTTTAAGAAATGAATTACTCCTTGCACCTCTTCTTTTATGTTATGTAATTAGTGCAATTAGCCATTCTAATAATCACCTGGAAGGATGTCAAGTCAGATCAGTTTCATATATCATCTGTAATTTATTAATTATTTAAAGTTATTTCTATACCACATATGTTTTTTTTTTTTTTTTAAATTACAACATTGTGAACCTTACTTATTGATTTGTCCTCATGATATAATGCTCAACCTTAAATTTAGTTATTTGTTATCATATATTTGCACACCTGTCAACTTTTCTGGTTTTGCTGGAAGATTTCTGATACTTCACTTCTGCCCCTCCCCCACGGTACACATGAGCATTGTGATACACATTTGTGTTTGCTTATTGCGAATAATCTGTTTCCTATTCTATGAGTATTATTTTCTCCAAATGGTGAAACATATTGCTCAAAAAAAAGTAAATAGTAAAAATAATAATACTTTTTTTTTTTTTTTCTTCTTTGTTTTATAGGAGATAAGTTATTAATTACTTCCATTCAGAATTTCTAATGAAATTGTACTCTGTTTTGAAATGTGTGTGTGACTAGTTAAATTACTAATAATGATATTAAAAAAAAAAAAAGTGTTTTACTCCAGGATAATCACACAAAGTCAGGGGACGTTGTGAGACAGAGACAGAGATAGACAGAGATTCACTTGACCACTTGGTTCCAGTGGCCTTAATTAGCAGTTTAGCATTTATAACTGATTTGTGTACAAAATATGATAGCTTAACATCTTTCCTATGGATGGGGGGGAGGGAGAGAGGAAAAGAAAGTATATATTAATACATTATAAAACTCATAAAATTGTTGGGCTTAATATAGTTAGAGAAGGGCGTTACGTGGTTGTTATCCATTAAGAATTATTAATATGTATAACCACTCTTACATCACGTGGACTTATTAATATATATTTTATTTAAGCATAGCCTAAGCTAATATATACGATTGGGTAACGCTTCAGGTATCTTGCCGATACCCATCATTAGACTGTGTTGCTGATCGCCCTCAGACCTGAAGAGAATGGGCCCCATTCTCTTTTCTCTTTCCTTAAATATTAAATATTAGATGAAGTGTATGGCGGGAGGATATATGTGAAAAGAACAATATTTTTTAATATCAGTTCATTTTTATTTCCATTACTAGTGCCGAGACTTTGTTAAAGCCGGAGCAGTGAAAGGACAGACTCCGGCTGATGTTGTAGCAGCATCGGATATTACATTTTGCTGTGTATCTGACCCCCAAGCTGCAAAAGAAGTATGTATTCATATATTTTCATTTAATTTCTGAAATTTTTAATAAAGAGAAGTATAAATTTTTACAACTTATATATTTTACAAAATTCCTACATGTTAAATAGTTTGATTTGATAGGAACAAGAGAAAGCAACATACAACTCCCTGGCAACCCGAAGGTCGTGGGTTCCAATCCTGCCTTGGGCTTGGATCAGAGTAAAATGGAAAAACTTTGGGAGGTGCATTATGGCCACAGAAGCCGATGTGCCAACAACTAACAAAAAAAAAAAAAAAAATCAAGATACAAAAACATGTAATGTATATATACTCTACTCTAGCAAAATTAATTGACTAAACCTCTAACTGGAGGAAAGTGCATTAGACTTGGAATTATGCAAAGCTGTTGCACTGTAAAGGTGATCAGGTAGTTTACACTTGTCTGTATCAGAATGAGTTGTAGAAAAGAATTATACTTTCAGAGGATTGTGATAGTTTGCCATTTTATTGGGCATATTTCATTGTGTGCTATGAAGATGGAAGACAAAAAAGTGATCCTGCAGTGAAGGACCTTGCATAAACTGGCAATTTCATCACACTAGATGCCTTCTTTGGAAATGCATTGACCCACTGGTTTTGGCATGCAAGGAAAACTGGACTATGGGTTCAGGGAAAGTAGTATTGTGGGAGGTTAGGTCCTAGCATATGCTCCTCCGGTCAGAAAGTGTTTTCCCAGTTGTCTCAACTCTGAAGTTGTTTGCATGTGGGAAAAGGGGAGGATGCTTTGCATGGTTTTGAGTCTGTATACTGGCCACAGTGCACAGAACTATGAATGTAGTATTCTACAAGGGGTGATCATTTAATTTGCAAAACTGGTGCAAGATCTTATCTTAATCATCATCAGAACCTTCTGTGGATTTCTCTTTCTTGAAATACTCTCCCTAACTTTACACACTTTTGCCACCATTGTACCCATGCATTAAATGCTCTTACAAGCCATTTTTCAAAAGACTGCTAAGTGCTTCCATTGTGGATCTGTGAGCATCATTGTCGGATGCGTAACGCTTGCCTTTCAGAGCTTTCTTCAGACATGGAATCGGGAAGAACTCACACAGGGCTAATAAGTCTGGTGAATAAGGGGGATGTGGCAGAACCTCGGCACCTATGGCAGTGATCACTGGCTGCACAAAATTAGCTGTATTGGCGTGGCACAGTGCTAGATGGAAAAACCACTTCACAGCAGAAAGTTCTTGACCTTTCTCATGAAAGGCAAAGCAAATTTTGATGCTGAGAACCTTTGAGTATGCTTCCTTATTCTTAGTTGTTCCACGAGGTACAAAACGTGTAACATAAATGCCATTTATGTCAAAAAACACAAAAAAACATTTGTTTTGTCAGCCAAATGAGAAGCTTGAAATTTCTTATGTCTTGGTGAATCAGAATGCTTCCACTCACTCGACTGTTGTTTTGCTTCTGGATCACAGTGAAAAATCCAAGTTTCGTAACATCACTATTTAATAAGTTTTGACCCTGTGTTTCAAAATGATCAAACATTTCTTTACACGTCTACTCTTTTCTGTTTTTGTCCTGGAGTCAAATTGTGTGGAATCCAGCAAAGATTCGCAACATTTTCAGGTGGTTATTCACAATATTGTGAGCACTACCATGTGAAATGGACATTCTAGCAGCTAATTCACAAAGTGTAATTTGCCTGTCTTCATCCACGATTTCCTGCGCTTTTGCTTCGGAGTTGTTGAGGAGGAAGGCTGGTCAGGTCTTGTGGTCATCTGCAGGAGACTCACAGCTTTCACTGAATCGTTTGTGCCATTTAAATATGGCCATCCTACCAACACACTCAGTACCATATGCTTCATTTATCTCTTTAACTGTTTCTGATGCATTTAAGCCCTGTCTGACACAATAATGAATCACGTATCGCTCTTCAACCGGTGCTTGATATGATACTTGCTTCAAAACGATCTTCAGTGACACACAACTAAACAAACTCTCTTCGTGCAACACTAGCTCAACAAGTACTGCCACACACACACACACACACACACACACACACACACACACACACACACACACACACACACACAGTCTGCTCAGTAGTGATCAGGGAGAGCACCTCTAGCGGCAGTTATGGAAAGTTCACATGGTAAACATAAAATCTTGCACCAGTCCGTGAATTCAATGATAACCCCCTCATACTTTCATAGAACTGTTGCTGCTGCTTCAATATAATGCCCCATATGACAGCACAACTTGTGGGCTCATGGTTTGCAGACAATAGCATTGGGATAATGTTGTCACAATCGTTACAGGGCCCAAAACTAAGTCTAATAGTGAGGCCAGTGTTAGAATGAAAGATTCTGGCATGCTTAAGAATTCCCTATATACTGCTTGAACTCACTGCTGCTTTGAAAGTAGGATGGGGTGCAATACCATAGATTGGTGGAAAGCCTTCCACAATCCAGTGCCACTACATATTAATTTTCTTAGTAAAAACATGCTATGTTCTAAACCAGTGGTGTCCAACCTTTTCCAGTACAAGGGCCATGTTGAAAGTTTGATCTGTTTCGTGGGCCACACTGAGTGATTCGAGAAAAATTAGTGTGTTACATTTTCCATATTCTGTTACATGTACAAGAAAGTTTCTGTTTTCATGGTACCGTTTTTTTATTTTTGGGCTATATATAAAAATGGAAATTCCCAACACTTTTTTATGTGCAACAATCTGTCAGTGATTTGTTTTTTTAGATTTTATTAAAATTAAAAAATATGACTGATTTTTGTTTTTTAAATACTTTACTTTTTTTTCTTTTTTTTAATACCTTACTTTTGCTTTTAAATGTTCTCTTGAGAAAATTTACAGCCTGAAAAGGATCGTTGCTTTTCAATATTAAGGTGAGTAAATAAATATAATGATACCCCTAAAATGGAAAATATTCAAAAATTTATTACGTAGAATACACAGGTGCCTCCATAGCCAGGTGAGAAGGAGCAGCAGTGCGTAGCACACGCTTCTTGATTAGACCGGGGTTCGAGCCCGTCACCACCAAATACGGAGGATGCAGAAAGGTCAGGGAATGACCACCGCACCAGAGCAATATGGCCTTAGTTGCTAATGCTCCTAAAAACCAAATAACAAACAAACGTAGAATACACAACGTTTACTGAACAAAACTTAACATTTAATGAGATGATTGAGGCTAAATGTTCTTAAATAATTGTTCAAAATTTGTTTGAAAATTTGTGATGCCAATTCTCAATACAGAATGAAGATGCTCATCTGTTATTGTTTCTTTTTAAATATTTATTTGATTTCATGCATGAAACAATTTGTTTGCAAACATACGTCGATCCAAACAAAGTAGCCATTTTCATGGCATTTTCTTTTATTAGTGGAAACCTTCAGATGGAAGAGCCTTGTAGAATTCAAGTAGTTTATTTTTGCAGTCCATCTACTTATTTTTGAACCATGTTTTGGCTTGAAGATCAATAAGTTCAAATTGCAAGCTGGGATTACAGTTTTGTCATAGAAGTAAATGGATTCTCAAACAAGCTTATGTCGTGGGACCTCATATCAGCAAATCGACTTTGAAACTTGTCAAAAACTAATTGTAATAACGAGAGGCAACGATTCTTTGGAAATATGTGTTTTTCTGTTAGCTCGATACAACGTTCAAAGTGAACTAAATTGCCTTGCTCAATTCGAGATTTAAATAATAACAAGTATTCTGAAACGATTTGATGTCATGATTCAAATCAGAGACCAAATTTCCTTTCTCTTGTAGTCTAAATTAAGAGCATTTAAAGGACTAGAATTGTCTGTAAGAATTGCAAGATCAACAGCCACTCCATATTTGATAGTTTTTTTTTTTATTGGTTTTCCTTTTTCTGTTACAAAAATATCAATTTCATGATGCAGTTTAAAGAAACAATATGGCACTTTGCCACGACTAAGCCATCTCACTGCACTGTGTAAAATTACATCTTCGTATTCAGCTTCAATTTCTAACTGCTGAAACATTCGATGATTAAGGCCATGTAATCCTCTAAAATTTACAGTTGAAATAACCACATTCATAACGTGATGGAGATCCAATACATTCCCACACAGAACTTCTTGATGCACAATGAATGTAGATCAGCTAGATCTTCAACTTGTACAGAATTATCATTAATTCCACGTATGAAGATAAGCAGTTGGGCTCTGTCCTTTACATCAGTATTGTCACCCAGTGATACACTAAAATATTTCATTTGTTTTATGCTTTCCAAAAGTTGTTGGAACAAATTCTTTCCAATATCTTCTACTTTTCGCATAATTGTTTGTCAAGACAAACTAATATCTTGTATCATTGCTCGTTTCTCCGGACAAATTTCTTCCATAGATTTTTAAAATGTTTAACAAATTCACCATCACTGAACGGTTTACTTTCAAAAGCGATCAAATGTGCAACTTGATAACTGGCACTCACAGCAGATAAATTTCTTGACCAATACGTTTTCCGTGTGTTTATAATTGTTTGTCAAGACAAACTACAGTATATTCTTTAAAAAGTGATATAGTATCCTTAAACAACAACCTTAATGCTTTTTCGTCGTACTCAATGAAGAAATAGTCTTTGGTCCGCCTTTGATTAAAAACACGACAATCGAAATCTACGTTCCTCTTTCGGAACAAATTCAATACAAATTAATAATGATTCAATCAAATGAACAAGTTATATCAAAATAGTAGTATTTAGCATACATATGTGACTGCACTGGACTACATGTACACATTTGATACAGTCGAGCTCGACACTTGCATGCCTGTACACACAGTGGCGCGACTCTAAAATGCTGTTTTTAGAGAAAATGTCACTTTCCGGGCGGGCCGTATAAAAATTATTCGCAGGCTGTAGGTTGGACACCACTGTTCTAAACTACATGTATCCCATTAATTTTGATATGATAATATGATAGAAAGAATATTTGGAAAAATGGGAGCACACATTAATATAGTTTTCATTTTTTCAGTGGATCCAGTTGAAAACTTGAGCACCTTGCTTTAATTTACTGTACTTGACATTGAAATGCTTTTGTTTCTTATGGCATTTCAAGATATTTAGAATTAGGAGCATGTCTTTAATTTTAGAAAGCAATATAGAATAATGGTAGTGTATTCCATCTAAAAAAACTTAGGCAGCATGGTTGTAAGCTTCCAAAACAAGATTGTTTCGCACTTCAGAATCATATGAAACTAAGAGCCACTATGGCTCAATATATTATAAGTATTTATTAATACTTAAAAATGCAAAAGAATTTACCTCGGTACTTCTTCGTTGGATGACTTCTACACTCTACTCTCCACGAAAGACCGATTTAAAATGCATAAAAAAAAATTCTTTAAAATAACTTAATGTATTCATCACTCTTATTACGTGAATGATCAGATGCACTGGGAGCGCAGTCAAAAGCACCAACCCGACCCCAGACCCGTCAAACCCACGAAACCTCCAGTGACTAAAGACATTATGTCAATTAAAGTGTATCCAGAAAAATGTATCACACTTTATCAGCCCATAACTCAGTAACCTTTTTTTATTTTTCAGTTGCAAGTTGGTGGTAATAATTCCCACACAGAACTTACATTTGAACAGTGGAAATTTGTGTTGAAGTGGTATTGGAAGTCGGAAAATATCAACGAAGTCTAGAGACAGTTTAGGAGCGAGTACCACACTGTACCACCAACGCGTCTTACAATTTTGTGTATTCGTGATAAGTTTGAAGCGGATGGCACTGCAAAATGTATACAGGCAACAATCAGGAAGCCTCACACATCCACGAGCCCCATGAGAGCACAAGAAGTGCTGGAACTTTTCCGACAAATACCAAGGAAATCTGTCCAGTAAGCTGCTCGTGAAACGGCAATCCCCAAATCCAGTGTGCATAACATTTTAAAGTGGGCAAAATGGAAAAGCTATATTCATGAGCTATTTGAGGATGATTATGATGATGACGACTTTTATTTTCAACACTATGGGGCACTTCCCCATTTTCATCACAATGTTAGGGCTTATCTGGATGAAAATTTCCTAGACAGGACAAAGAGGGTGTTGAGTTCCCTCCACATTCTTCAGATCTAACACCAGTAGATTTTTATCTATGGGGATACCTCAAAGATAAAGTTTATCCACAAAACCAACAACAATCACTGAATTATGGCAAGCTATTGAAGCAGAATGTGCAGCAATATCAAGAGATATCTTAGGTGATGTATGCACTTCAGTTTCTTAACGATGTCAACATTGCCTGGATGAGAATGGAAGACAATATGAACACTTCCGTTAATGCTTATTTTTTCCTTCATTATAAAATTGAATTTATGAAAATAAACGTAGAAGTAATTAACAATCAAAGTGTGTATACATTTTTTCTGTACATCCTGTATAATATAAAAATATACCGTGAAATAAAAATTACTAAAATCAAGAACACAACTACGAAAATAATTTATGAAACTTTCCTTCCTTAAGGGGACCAAGCTTTTCGGCATCCCTCTTGTTCACAGGTCAGAATACTAATGTGTGGTATGCGTTGGTTTCGCTATTATTCTGAATTCTGTATCCCTGAGAAGAATAAAGTGTTTTTTACTAATTCTGTTAGTATATTCAGTGTTATCCAGATTGTCTTTAGCCTATAGTCTTATACTACCACTAGTGGTAAGAGGATATTCCCTGTTTAAAAATCTGCTTGTTAATTCCTCAATTTCTATATGTAACTCTGTCTGTAAGGTGGTGTATTTATATGCGTTAATAAACTGATTAAATATAATCGAGAAAGAATATTCCAGATCTGATGATCACCCATGACCAAATGATATCATAAAGTTGATAGTACAGGAACCATTAATAGAGATTGATCACAAAGTTCTAAGTTGAACAGAAGAGAGGGGGGTGGGTAGTTGCTAAAGGCGAAGGCATGGGTTTTAATTTCAGGAAAGGAGATTATGACAGCATAAGGTTTTACATCTATTAGTTGGAGAGAGATCTCACAGGCGAATACATATACATGCATGAATATATTTATGTCATTCCAAATTAGGTTGTACCATTGTTTTTTTTATTTTAAATTTTAAATTTAGAAACTTTTGCTTCTCTCCCTTCATCAAGTAGTATTATAAGAAACAAAATCTCATGGGGCCTTCCTTGTCTTTCGCTGGGCATCTGGCATGTTGTTAACATTGAAGGCCAATGTGAATAACGTGCAAGCTTTTTAACATCAATAAATATGATCTTTTGGGTTTAACTGATATTCAAATAGTAGACCGTGCAACATCTGATCACCAAGACAGCAAGGACCAGGCATCAAATCCAGAGTTCTGGAGGAGATACGATATTGCAAAGTCAGACATTACTTCGTGTGGGAGGGAGGTTGCTCAAGTCACATTGAATATTGTGTGTATAGAATAACATATGACTGGAGTGCGTTTACTTTGTTCAAGAACCTAACAGTGTTTGCAAAATTGGCTTCAAGAAAGATAATGAATCTTGCAAAGCTGATTTCAGTTGACAAACAATGTTTTAAAACAATAATTTTACACAACTAATATTTTTTATTGCTTCCCTGTTTTAATATTGATTTCCTTAAGTTTTATTTTTGATGATTAGTTAAAAAGCATACATTTAACTTGTTCAATTCAAAAATTTGACCATGGAAATGTATTCCCTCTTTATAATATATAAATATGTGCATGTGAAAAGCATGTCCAGTTTACATTGTTTCAGTATATGTTGCCATTCAGAGAAACACATCCATGCTGTAATTTGGAGACTACTGATAAGAAAATATAGCATGAGGAGAATGCCATGATGGATAAGTAACAAGCTAACCAGTTTAATGAAACAGAAAGAGATGGCATGAGAAAGTTACAGAACAAAGAAAAGTGCTGAAGCACGTAACAGCTACCAGTTGATCTGTAATAGCATCATAGAAAGTCTTAGCTTGACTAGGGTTTCTTCTCGAGAAAAAATCATCTTTAAAATTCCTGATTCCCCGGAAAAGCAAAAACGTTTCCCTAGAAATTGAAATTTTTTGATATTTGTTTTTATAATATACAAACTACTATGCAGTTCATTTTAAAATGCTTAATTATTATTTAAATATAGTTGCAAATAACCATTTCATTTTCATTATCTAATTTTGCGATCTATATTATTGTCCAATCAGAAAAATACCACGCTTTCGCCACGAAAACAGCGTTAGTTCCAGGATAAAATAATTATTTATTCTCTAAGTTCATCATAATTCCAGTTCCTTTTATGTGGGTCAGTGCATGGATTTTTTTTACTATGGCAAATAAAAATGAAATTATATATGTGTAATCTGTGAAATTGATAATGTAATGAATTTTCAAAGAAAAGTGCACTTCAATAGAAGAGTCTGAAACGGAAAATAATACAAATAAAGAAATGGAAAATTCAGAACCCGGGGAATTAGAAGGGGATCTAAAAACAGAGTTAGTGAGGGATATATCAATTTCAACAGCAAAACCAGAGCCAATCCAATCAAATAAAGTATTTTCATCATTAAGAAGCAAGATGAATTTATATAAGACACTGACACCGAATCTAAAAATTTTATGAGATGCACCGCTAACAATGAGACCTACTTCAACCCAAAATGAAAGAAATTTTTCTACTTCAAACTTATTTGTAACTAAGCAAAGATCCAGGATTTCACCAAGCAATTAATGCACTGTTTTTTTAAATTTCATTTTAACAATAATTGTAAATGCCCAATGCTGATATTAGTTTTCCTTATTATTTGTTTTGTTTCAGTATTTGTGTTTACTTAGGTTTCTTTTATACTGATCTCAAACTTAGCATTTCAAATAAATTTATAGAATGTTGCCTATCTGTACGCTATACCAGTATAATAAAATTTTCTGTTTTCATTCATCAAACTTTGATTTGTATTTTTTAATATCTAATTCTCATTAAATTTTAGTTTTTTACATATATACCACAATGTACAGTTCATTATTATAGTGTTTTAATGATGATAAATTGAATAGGTACGTTGAATTGATATTTACAGATGAAAGGACCTTCTGGCCCTAAACTCATGTGCAAGATTGTCCTAATCTTGCATATGACTTTAATTTAAAAATTCATAGTGCACGGGTTCTCCCCCGTCTGCCCCATTTCCAATATTTCTCATTCATTTTTTTCTCTCGCTAGTCACCAATATTTTTTTTTTTTTTTTTTTTAGTACAGTTTAGTAACAGAGGTAAGTTTTTGATCATATGTATGCCTCAGCTTTGAAAGCAAACAGCATCAAAGCATATGTTTTCTTGTTGAATAACCCTTAGAATATTTATAATTGGGTACATATGAAGATTTTTCATTCACATTTTACAGAAAATTTCAACTGTTCTCATTGCAGATGTAAAATTAAGTTCTCATCTGCAATAGTTATTTTTTAAGAAATTGTTTTTTGTGAAATCATCCCCTTCCCCCTTTTTTTTTTTATAAAATTAATCTGGCACACTTTTAATGGGATACCTTGTGAATGATGTGCCATCAAATAAACAACCCAAAAAAAAAACAGCTAATCATAGTTATTTACAAAGTGTCCTGTGTGTCCTGTCTCTGTAGGAACCTGAGAGAAAAAGATTAAAATTTGAACAAATACTGGTCAGATGGCATCACATAACAAAAGCTATAGGACTGCCTCTGGCGAACTGCCAAAATACAAGTAACTTGACTGCTTTTCATGCATAGCTTTTTAATAGCTTATTGTAATTAGCTTCCAAATAATTGTAGAAGTTATGAAATAATGGCTTCTTTCAAAACTGCTAGGACCATCCAGAAATAACAGTATCAGTAATTTCTGACTGCATTTTTCTGCATAGTAACAACAGGTAAGAGATGAAATTATAACCGGCAGTTCATAGTTTTACTTGAAGGTACACAGACCCTCAATTGGCTGGGACCATTCTTTCTTTGGTCTCAAAAGCTTTGGAATATCCTAGGGTGGCGTTTCTCACACTGTGGTCTTGTAGACCACTGAGGTACATAGAGAAGATTCAGGAGTTCCATGGAATAATATCAGAAATTGTTTTAAAAACCGAAAAAAATTTAGAGTACAGAATGAATATTAGAAAGAATATTGTTAAGCATGGAGAGTCTGCAAAAACATTTTCAGGCTAAAATGGTGTCCTTGCTTGAGAACTACTACTCTAGGGAATTGGTTCAATCTGCTTGTGCTTGTGGCTGTAGGAGGTTTAAGTGGCTTGGGTAAATTGGCAAGTGAGAATTGGAATTGCTTGAAATTCCCATTTTGTATCTTAGATATGAAAGAAAAATATTAAGGAACTGAGGAGATACGTTTAAACATGCTGAATGAGGTTACTGCCTTATTCAACTCCTGAGAGTACAGTTGTCATCACACAATAAAGAAAATGTTAGTTAATATGAAAGGTGTTGTGGCATTATATTTCAGTGCTGACATTATTTTAATGTCAGCACTGGAGACAGGACATTTTTGCATTCATTTTCTGTCTTTCTTGTTAAGGAGAACAAGTATGTCAACTTAAATCGCTAATATTTTACACAAATAGCGTTGCGAAATGGTGAATCTCTTTATTTGTTTAAAACTTGGAAAGCTGTTTCCATAAATCTATGGGATGTGTTTACTCACTTAAACTTGATATGCTATTCACAGTTGGTATAGGTTTTAAAATAGAGGTCACGCATTTGATGAGATACCAGTAAGTCTTGGGATAATGTTGTACAGCTGTTTCAAGATTAAAAAAAATAGCAAATCATTATTTTTGACATTGCTGTTTGTGTAAAAGAATATTAATGTAGAGCCAGAGTCCATGCCTTGAGGGGTGAAGCCTTGACCGTCTATCACCAGAGGGCTAAAGTATTCCCAAGACACAAATTGATTTCAGAAATGTGTACAATTTTCAAAGTACTTAATGTGGTTTTTACCACAGGTGAATTGATGATCATGAAACCATTAATTTTGATAGAAGACAGAAATATTCTTAAGATAATTCACAAGAGAATACAAAATGTTTATCGCTGGTATGTTCTTTAATAGTTGTAAAAAGTTAAGGAATTCATATATGGAAAAAAGAATTCATTGAGAATTTCTTTCCCCAATATGGACATGTCTGCACTAGTATCTGATTGCCAGATACCCAAGGGCCTGGTGTTCTGTAATTTATGAAAACTTGGCATAAATAAGGCTGTTTACTTTGGATGAGGAGAACTAACAGGTGGATTCTTCCGAGAGTATCCCATTTCCCAGTTTTTCATAGATCTTGATGAACTTTGTGTGCTGACATGTAAATTATGCAACTACATGAATTGATTGCCAGCTTACAACTTTGGCAGATTTATCATTGCTAAAATATTGAAACAAAAGCAGAAAATTTGTGTATTTAGATTAAAGTGGAATTTTTAAAAAATCAGTTAAATATTTACTCAGTTCTATGTTGTTCGTATTCAGGTAAATGACTTATGATTCTATTTTTGACTTTGTTTACATATAGAACAGGCCCGGGCAAACTATGGCCTGCAGGCCGCATGCGGCCCGCGGGCTTTAATTGTATTTTCGAAAAAAAAAGTTTGCTTATTTTATGCCTTTTGCGACGCCTTTTCGAAAAACAAATTTGTATATGTAATATATAGAATTTGTCAACTTGTAAATTGTTTTTTTCTCTGTATTGTTCAAATTGAGATAGAATTTGAAATTGTGCGCGAACCAGAGTGAGCCGACAGGTGCTTTTATAGCTGTATAATTTGCAATTATAAACTAACCATGTGAAACTACGGTAACAGGCAACTGGTGATGACAACAGCGGCTTTGCTGCGGTGGCGGAGTAATAGGATAGGACTGCTGGCCGGCCGCAGTTCCAATCTGTTTTCTCTGACGGTCATTCTGCAGTTAGTTTTTTTTTTTTTTTTTTGGCGTTATCTTCGGTTATCATCTTGGTGCCAGTAGTGATAAAAAATAATATTTACGCCCTTTTAAAAATGAATAAAAAACGAAAAATTCAACAAGAGCATTGTGTCTTCAATGAAGAGTGAAACACAAAATATTTTTTTGCTAACATAAATAACAAGACTATTTGTCTCATCTGCTGGGAGAGTGTCTCAGTGCTGAAAGAGTACAATATTAAAAGACATTTCACTACTAAACATTCTGAATATGGTGCCGATTTAACTCCGGAAGCGAGAAAAAAAACAGCTGATGGATTGATTCAAAATTTATCTGGACAACAAAATGTGTTTACGCGGGTAACTAAGGAACAAGAAGCTACTGTAGAGGCAAGTTTTGTTATTTCTCATATAATTGCAAAAAGCAACAAGCCTTTTTCTGATGGAGACTATATTAAAGAATGTATGACTGAAGCTTGTGGAATTATATGTCCTGACATTAAACACAAATTTGAGAATATGTTTATCTCGGCGAACCGTAGTAAGAAGAATTGAATGTGTCGATACAAATTTGAATGAGCAATTATTATCAGTATTAGAATCCATAATATGGTACTCGATAGCTCTCAACGAAAGTAACGACCAAAAGAATACTGCGCAGTTATTAATTTTCATACGTGGATGTACCTCTAATTTTGAAATTATTGAAGAGCTTCTTTCAGTGGAATCTCTTAAAGACCAAACAACGGGAGCTGATATATTTGAAAAAGTTCAAAAATGCTTAACAAGATATAATTTACAATGGAACAAAATGGTAAGCGTAACAACTGATGGAGCACCAAGTTTGACAGGTAAAAATGTTGGAGCGTTAAAGAAAATTCAGGGTAAAATTTGTGAAAATTATCCTGATTATAATTTAATTACAATTCATTGTATTATACATCAACAAGTATTATGTAAAAATGTGTTAAAAAGTTGAACATGTCACATCGTGTATTATTAAACTAGTAAATTTAATACGATTGAGGGGCCTGAAACACAGACAATTCGTTAATTTTCTCGGATTCAATATCATAGCCAGATATTGAATCCGAGTACACAGATATTCCTTATCATAGCCAAATTCAATGGCTTAGCTTAGGAAAAGTTCTTCGGCGAGTATGGGATCTTAAAGATGACATTGTTCTATTTTTAAAACTGAAAAATATTACGGACTTTCCCAAATTAACTGATAACTGGATTTGTGATTTTGCGTTTACCCTGGACATTGTGACATACTTAAATACTTCAACACCGTGTTACAAGGGAAAAATTTATACACCCATGATATGGTAAAAAGTTTGAATGGATTTCAATTAAAACTCCAGTTGTTCCTTCAACATTTATTAATTAACAAGGTAGACCACTTACCAACCATGAAGTTGCTGAAGATTCCAGAAAATAAATTTGAAAAATATTGTGAAATTATCAACGTTTTGAATGATGACTTTTCACAAAGATTTGGCAACTTCCGAAAAATTGAGACAAGTTTGGCAATAGTGCGCGCCTCATTTTCAATATAAATTGATAGTGCACAGAGTGAACTACAGCTTCAGATTATAGATCTGCAGTGTGATACCGATTTAAGGGCATTGCACCGTCGTGAGGAAATCTGTAAATTTTACAATACTCTTAATTCGGACAAATTCAACGAACTTAAAGATTTTGCCCGAAAAATGTTGGTTATTTTTGGATCAACCTACATATGTGAACAAAAATTTTCCTTCACGAATCTAAATAAAAATTCTTTCCGATCAAGCATCACCAATGAACATTTACAAGCAGTTTTAAAAATCTCAACTACAAAATTAACACCCGAAATTAAAAAAATGGTAAAAGATGTAAAACAATTCCATTCATCTTATTAAATTCTTGGTTGTTAGAGAATAATTTTTTATGTAAAAGATGTAAAACAGTTCCATTCATCTCATTAAATTCTTGGTTAGAGAATAATTTTTTTTATGTTATATTTCTTCTTCATGATAACAAATAATATATATCTAAAAATAGTATTTTACGTGCGGCCTGCTTTCTTTTTGAATTCCTAATATGGCCCTTCAGTCAAAAAGTTTGCCCAGGCCTGATGTAGAAGATCTGTAAGTTGTTTCTTAATGAACCAGTGCATACCTCCAAAACAAATTCAATCTTATAGAATAATCTAAATATTTAAAAGTCATCTTATATTAGTGTAATGCTTGCTGTCATTGATGTTGATTCATTTAATCAGTGGTGCAAGACTAAAGGTGATCTCATGTTTATTAGTGACTAGGCTGCTTCTGTTACGGATCCTGATACCTCTTAAGAAATCATGCATGAACTTTAACTTGTCTCCCCCTTCCCCCACTAAAATTATAAAATTGCCCAGTTTTTATTTGGTTACATTGCTAATTACATTTGAGACTGGCAACATTTGGCATAATTAAGAATTATTAGTTTGAAATACATTTTAAAAAGATCTGATATTGGCTATAATTTTCTATGGTAAAATAAAGTTATAATATTACAGATGGTGTTTGGTAATTGTGGGGTCTTACAAGAAATACGATCCGGTAAGGGGTATATTGAAATGACATCAATTGATCCAGAAACATCACAAAATATTGCAGAGGTAAGTACCAATATATTTCAGAAAATAAGTGAAACTTATTGTAAATTCATTTTCATTAGAATAAAATATGAATTAAAGGGCAGTTTGAAAATTGCCACATTAAGTTATTGCTTAATGCTTTGTAGCCCAACCAAGTTTATGTTCCTCACTCCAGTTTCAAAAGAGTGCTGAACTCTTTTGGAATTCAGCATACTATTCTTCTGTAAATATTTTGGAAGTGATTATAAGAATCGCTTCCACAATCAATTTTAAGCTTCACAACTATATTTCTGTTTCAGAATATTTGAAAGTTTAAATCTGAGAATAACTTATTAAATTCATTTGGAGTCTAATATATGATTTATTGTTAGAATAGCTAAATGAGGCAAGGAAGTGGACTTTTTCTGAATCTGCCAAAAAAAATTCCCTAATCATTCACATTCCCATTTACAGAAAGTGCCCATCCAGTTATGCCTTGAATTTGGATGAGCTTTTTATCCCTTTACTTTGACTAACAGTACATAAAATTCATAACAAAAGCAATTTTTGAACCTGTTATTAGCTGGTACCTTTTTTGTTTTTATTTTTTATCTCAGTGTGATGTCACTGAAATAAAAAAAAAAAAATCTGAAAGGAAATTCTTATATGAATTTCATTTCATTTCTATCATTGTAACATTTCTTACTGTATCTGCAGTTATCTTTCACTTGGATTATTTATGATTGATTTGCATAAAATAAATTTTACGTCCCTCTGGTATTGAGTTGAATATGTATTATACCCCCCTGCCCTCTAGAGATTGGGAAAAGGTAATAAAATAGAACAGATTGCCCATTAAGCAAATGTCCTTTATCTGCATGTTTTACATGGTATGTTAATTACTTGGGATTGCAACCACATGGACTGTAAATTGAATGAATCATCTTTTCTATTTGACCTTCCTTAATGCTGTTGTTGTTTTACATATATGCTGAATAATTTCCCTAATTTCTGTAAGCATTGAAGCAGAATCTAATGACAAAACAGAGATACTGAGATTCTGTCCCCATAACTGCTAGACTAATTGCAAAAAATAATACAAACTCACATAAACATTATGCTTAATGAAGTTGCATAGAATCCTAGCAGTTTAACATTTCAGGGCTCTTTTTTGAGCTCCCTCTTCAAAACTGAAATGTGTTACTGCCATGTTGTTAAGAAACTAATGAATGTGTTTATCATTAGTTTCTTAACAAAAAAAAAAGTGTGTGTGTATGTTATGCCAAAAATCTGTTGATCCAATTTTAATAAGATTTGGGATGGCTTGACAAAAAAATAAATAAAATTAATCATGAAAATGCGTCCGGGAATGGGGACATTGTCACAAGGTGTTTGATAAACATAGTGTGAAAAGTATTTTATAAGTATTTCTAAAAAATAAAAGTTTGACAGAAACAGTGCCCTGTGAATACATCTCTATATTATACAAATTATGTGGTATTCTGGTAGTTTGTTTTTAAATAATATGAATTTGAGTGCTCATTTGTAAAGAGAAGAAAAAATCAGCTTGAGTTAACTTTCAGTTTGTGTCCCCTGAAAATTGACTGTTCAGGCCTGTACTGATTGGCAAACTGGTTACATGCATTCAATGGCCCATATCCATCTTTTGAAAATTGTTTTTAAGATAAATTATTTGTGTTATAGGATCAACTTTAAAAAAACGAAAAGGTTAGAAGCAGTAATCATATGTTTTAATGATTGTGTAATGAAGTGAAAATTTACTTTTAATACACTGCTTGACAAAATGAACAGAACATGTAGAAAACGTGGTGTAACTCGTGCAGCATGCGATGAAACAGGACAAGATTTGGTATGGTGATGCACAATAGAAATGAGGAGACAGCGATAAACTTCATTCAGGTTATAAGGGACATTTATAGGGGTTGTATAAGAATTACCAAAAGTTCACATTACAAAAGTCAATACAGGGTATAGTCACATGACATTGGTACGATGTATAATCCCCTCCACATGTGTTCGATTGGATTTAAGTTTGGTGATCATGCTGGAAATGGCAGTCATTGGATAGCTTCAGTTTTGAGATATTCTTTTACCACTTGAGCTCTGTGTAGTGGCATTGTCATGCATGAAAACAAAAATCTGGACCAACCACATCCCTAAACAGTTGCACATAGGATTCGAGCATCTGTTCTTAGTAGCTCTGCACAATTACGGTACCCCTATCAAAAACGTGAAGGCAGTTGATCATTATTCTACCCCACATGAGAACACTGCCTCTGCCATAAGTGCCCCTTTCTCTGATGTTGGAGGGACAGTACTGCATTCTTTGTTGTCTCCAGATGAAATAACATCTAGAATTTTGTTGAAATGTTTTTCCCTGTGGCCACAGCAACCTCAAGAGATGGTTGATTACAGGACATTGTAGGGTTCTGTCTTGCTGTTAGAGCCAGATAGCAGTGACATAGCTGTCAGACGACCTTGGCCAGCTCTTCTTGTAATGGTTCCTGTCTCCTGAAACTGCTGCTGTGGTGCCAAGTTTGATGTGACACATCAAGCCAGCGTGTCACCTCCACCTGCAACTGCCCAGTTTCAAGTTGTCCAACAGCCTGCCATCTGAAAGAATCATCTGAATGATGATAACTTGCCATCCTTGAGTACTGGAGATGTGGCTGTCCTGCTGAGTAAGCCAAAAAACAGGAATGAAGTGATGTGGCCATAACCCTTGTTTTTTTTTTTTAGACATGAATAATTTACACAATGTGTGGCTCTGTCAGGTGGTAGATCGATTTCTATTGGATACTCAGAATTTGTATGCCAGGACGCCTATTATATAAAATATTCACCTTCTGCAACACTGTTCGCAATAAAATATTCATTAAAAACATTTTGTTCTGTTAATTTTGTCAAGCAGTGTAGTTACAAAATGCTAATTTTTCAGAAGCTTTCTTTTTTTCAAAATTTAATTTTTACCTCACAGTTATTCAATTTTTTTTTATTATTGTTAAGACTGTATTACACTAAAAATAAATTTGTACAGAATTCTTACCAATTTCAGTCACCCCTTATGATGAGTTATTAACAGATTGAGTTGAATTAGACCGCTGATTAAAAATTTTTTACTGTTGATTTTAGTAGTCTTCCTAGCCAATAGCGATAGACATTTTTTGTTTTATGATTAATATCTTCAGTTTAAAAAAAAAAATCTTATAAATATTATTAACAAAGAAAGTTATTTTATTTATTTATTTTATTTTTTTTTTTTTTCCCAAATTTGGAAAAGGGGTCATATCCTCCCATGTACCTATATCCACCAATTACATAAATGATGATGCAGTATATTTGCTGATTTTGTTTGATTTAGTAATGACTACATGAAATTGTTCGGTCTGATTGTAATAGTTTCCAAACATGCCTACCAGTCTTATATTTTTTTGTAATCACTGCAGTTTAAAGAAAGGGATCCCTGTATAATTAGGGCTTTATACCCATCACATAATTTTCATCCCACAGACAGTATTCTACATATTTGCAGGATAAAAAAACTCAATAAGTGACAAAAGTGAAGAAAAGGTAGGAAGAAAAACAGAAATTAAGCACTGAGGAGTAGGATCATTCTTTGTAAATCTTAAACACTTTCTAGTTTAACAATGAAATGCAAAAATTTAAACATTTTTATCATAAGATTTTTAGCATTTTGTTGTTAAATTGGAAATAATTTTAAAATAAGAGTTGACTTCTAAAGATGTTCTTTACATTCCAAGGCTATCATAGCTAGAGGAGGAAGATACCTGGAAGCTCCACTATCAGGATCTAGAAGGCCTGCAGAGGAAGGAACATTGATCATCCTTGCTGCTGGAGATCGCTCACTCTTTAATGATTGTTCCACTTCTTTTCAAGCAATGGGAAAACATGCCTTTTATCTGGGTAAATTTAGTTTTACAAATTTGTTTTGCATGTTGCAAAACAGAATTTTTGGGTGTATGTTATGTTTTTATACATACAGTATCTAAGTAAATCTCTCCGATTTCTAACAATACACTGTATTGTTAGAAATCGGAGATATTTACTTAACTTTTACTTTCATTATTTGTAACTCAACATTTGATGGTATCTGAAGTGATGAAAAGAAAAGTTAAGTATTTCTAGAAATGAAAATTTAGGTAACGTATACATTATATTATATTACATTATATTTCATTTGCATTCAGATTTTTTTCTGAAAATATTGATTTTTTTTGTCATTTTATTTAATTAAAAAAATTTATGTAGCATTTCTGTATGTTATCAATAAATACAGTTGAACTTGGCTATAACAAGCATCAAGGAACTGACAAAATTTCCTCATGATAACATTTACTCACTATATCAGTGATGAGTTGAATTTATTATTATTATTTTTTATTATTATTTTTTTTTTAATTTTCAATAACTTGATAAAAAGATATTCAAAAAAAAAAATAGAAAAAAATAATATTAGTATATACCTACATATTATTTCTATTAATATGCTTGTATTTGGTTTTTAAATAAATCCGGCCAACCGTTGTTACATACAAAATCGTTGCGTCCAAATTGTTTAGCAAATTTTTCCACTTGAGCCTTCAAGATCGGACCATCTATTAAAAACCCAGCACTTCTTTGTGTAGTGAACCATTGAAGCAATGCTTCATCAACGTTTGTAACCTCGCACTTTTTTTTTTGTTATGTTCTTTTCCAGGCTTGATACTGTATGTAAACATGTTTATTCTTCCACATTGTTGATACTATTAAAGAGAGCAAAGAAAACTTTTTACACACTTCAACATTTTTTGCACCACGTTCTAACTCACGAATAATTTCAACTTTTTTGCGAATCGAGAGACATTTTCTTTTGTTAATAGATATGTTTCCGAAGGAGGGGTTCGTTTCTAACTGATTTTACTTTAAAATGACAGTAGTGATCTGCATTCAAAGTTCTTTGAAGTCCCATTTCCAAAATTCTTAGAAGTGCCGAAATAAATTTATGGTTCAGTAAATACAAGATAATCTGTAAACAGGGTAATGCCACAAGCAGAATGCCAATGCACTATTGTATAGCCCCAGTACCAGAAAGGACAAGGTCGTAAACCAGCCGTTAATCCGATGCAGGTGGTCATAAAAGTTAAGTCGCCATTTTCATTTTTGTCTATTCCAAGAATTGGACTTTTTCGACTACCCGAGCAATTAAGAATGTTTGCATAGTTACCAAAATTTGTATGCCATATCCATGTAGTACACTCGTTATAACAGTGTATTGTATGAGAATACACATAAATTGAAATCATTATGGCTTTTTGCTCTTTACAGCCATGAGCTCATTATTTCCATGCTCGTTATAATGAAATTCAACTGTAATTAGAAATATGCATAACAAAAAAGAGAGGAGGCATATAAAATTCCACAAAAACCCAGTAATTAGGAATCCATTTCTTACACATAGATAGATGGGCATGTTGCAGCTAATAAGTACTTAGATATTTGCAAATGCCTAAAATAAAGTGGGGGGTTGTATGAGTAGATTTGCTTGGACTTTTTCATTGTGCTTTGAAAGCACCTACAAAGGTACAGTTTTAACCTTCCAGATTACAACTCATACACTGTATTGTTGGAATCGGAGAGATTTACTTGGTCTTGTGATTCAGTCCTGAATGCGATTTAACTGTTAAATTTAAAAAATTAATATTTGAGTTCCTGTTATATGATAAATCCTCAAGTTAATGGAGTCTGGGGATAATTGACAGAATCCTTTGAACCAGACTTCATCTGTACAGGGAGGAAGTAAAATATTTTCACAGCAAAGCAATCATTAACTTGCAGCTAATGATATGGCTGGCATTGCTATTATTTATCAATACGGTATCTGATAACCAGATAGAAAAATTCTATCTGCTTATCAGATACTGTACTGATAAACCTTTCTTCTGTTATAAAAAAACTAAACAAAAAACAGGCCCAACTTTATATATTGTTGAAGAAGATCCGGTTAAAGGGAAACTCGTGCACAAGACAAATCTTGCTGTCATGTGAATTTTAGCTTGCAATGTTTCAATTATTTATTGCCAACAAGAAGTAAGACAAAGTTTTCCCATTACAGTACTCTTGTATAGTTTGTCATCTGCTGTGGTTTGAAACTTTCATATCTCCATATACATTCATAAGCCAAAACATTATGACCACCACTGTCTCTATAAATGGATGCATCCCACTGCACCTAGGAGTGACGTTCATCACTATGTCAATTCATCACTATAAAGCCCTTGCAGTGGGAAAAGGGAAGGACCTGATTGAGTTTGGATCAGTGGTGGCTCGTGACTCTGATGTATGAGGGGGGTGCTGCTTCTTGCAGTTACATTAAATTGTCTTGGTTATAAGATATGTAGACATAGATGTTAATAACAATAAGCAAGTTAAAAATACTACAAAACTTACCATTAACAGACTTGGGTAATTTCAAATTTTATTTAAAAATAAAATCTATTCGGTTTTTATTTGTTGAAAATAGATTAATAACTTTTTCATTCAAGTTTGATGCACTGTTCAAATCAGCATTGCTTGCTCCAGTTCCTTTGACTCGTTTTATCACTTCTAAAAAATGTGTATTGGCAACCTGCCGACTAGGTATTGATTCAACCACTGGGGCCAAAGTGTGGAACTGTGTAGCGCACAGTTCCACCTACAGTTAAACTTCAAAGTTGAAAACGATTTCGTGTTTTAATTCGTTTGTTATTGAAATCCTTATTGGAAATAGAGGATGAGTATACAGCCACTCCCTGATTAATGTAAGGGTTGCGTTCTACGTAAGTTGGATTATCTCAGTCACAGGGAAAATTACAAAAGTGTGCAATTTAAAAAATTTTAAAATTATAAAATTACAAAAAAAGAGAAGAGACAGGCATAACGTCAGTAAGTTTTACCTCTTGGGCATCGTTGCCAGAATTTATGGCTTCAGCTTATAAGTATGCCGCTGCGGAGGTTAAGGGCTGAAGAGATTTAGAAGGGGTAGGCCGCTCAACCTTACGAAAGAACATATTAATGAATGACTGGGGAGGGTGGTTTTTTCTTTTTATTGTAGATTTCTTTGTAGCAAGCAAGCATATCATTCACCCCTCTGTTAACTTTTAAGAATTGTTTGCTGTCAGGATCCACCTTCTCAAACCTCGCCATTGTCGATGCAATTTCATGAAATGCCATTGCCATCTCTCTGGTGATGAAGCTCCTCAGCTAGTCATTTGGTTCATCTTGAGCTTGGTCGGCATTTTCTTCTTTCACTGTCGCTGCCTTCAAGTCAATAAGTTCTTCGTTATATAATTTCTTCTCTTCTTCCTCTTTTAGCTCCTCCATGTCTTTGGCAATAACCTCCAGCTGAATTGGCTCCGCAACCTTTACAATATTATCTGTAACCTCTTCATATGATTCGTCTTTTTCAAACCCCTCGAAGCCTTTTTACATGCAGTGGGCATATTTTCTTCCATGCACCATTTAAACAACTTTTAGTAATTTCCGCCCAGGCCTTATTAATGTTTAAGATGGCGTGGTAAGTATTGTAAGATTTCCAAAAGTATCTTAACGTAAAATTTTTCGTTACATCGTCTACTGCACACAATGCCTGAGAAATTATGCGTAAATAGTATGCTTTTAAATTCGAAATAACACCCTGATCCATAGGTTGGATGATTGAAGTCGTGTAAAGTCGTGACTCTATCGTTCGAATTGAAATAATCTAGATGCGTAGGATGTCCAGGACCATTATCTAATAGAAGCAAAATCTTGAAAGGAACATCATTGTCTTTACAATATTTTTCAACCTCGGGAATGATTTAAACCAATCCTCAAAGAGAGATATTGTTATCCATGCTCTCTGTTTCGATTGAAAATGCACGGGTAGGGTGGCTTTATTGATGCCCTTAAATGCACGAGGATATTCAGAATGGTACACAAGCAGTGGTTTTAATCAGTAATCTCCCGCTGCATTAGCCACAAGCAAGAGCGTGGCGCTATCTTTTGACACTTTGAAATCTGGCATTGTATTTTCATCTTTGGAAACCTGCGCGATGCTTGAGCCTATTAAACCACCTGTTGCTTGCCACGAACTTGGGTTGGGGTTCGCCGTACTTATCCTTTATATCTTTGTAAATACTTGTTGGTTTTGCTTGAATGGTCATTAGACTCAGGGGCACTCGCTGCTGAATCTGATTTTCTATCCATATTATTAACAGCTGTTCCATCTTTGATATAGCACCTGAACACTGTTTTGTGATCACTGTTGATCCTTTGACATGTTCCCTTATACGTGCACTGTCCTTTAAAATAGTAATCACTGTTGAAGCAGTGAGATCCAATTCCATTGCAATAGATGACAAGCTTTGTCCTACTTCATACTTCTTAATCATTTTCATCTTCATTTCTAAATTCAAATGGAATAAGATAGAGTTTACTACCTGTTTATAATAGATTGTGCTAACAGAAAAGTCCAATAAACCAGAAAGTGCAAATTGTTTTTATTGTTTTTTGGTCGTGAACTCCAGAGACATGTTTCAGAAAAATATCACAAAGGCGTTCAAAATTGATTCTTATAACGGGAACACATGATAACGATGAAAGTTTAGCGCAATTTCTATTATAAATATGACCTTTTAGAGTGATAAATAGCTTAGTTGTATAGCAAAATTTTCAACTTCCAAGGACTTAAAACGAATTACAAAAAAAAACAATATGTTACTGGATTCACATTATAATATTTTCACAATACCTCCCTTTATCGCGTAGCTAAGTTTATATTAACAATGTCATTGTAAACAAGAAGAGCGGGGATAAAAGGGACTACAACTAGTCAGTGTATACTAAGTGGTAACTGCCCGCTGCACTGGATAAGAGTGAATGTGGTGGTGCGCCATAGCATGTGATCAGTAATGGGGGGGGGGATGAATCGTGTATTCTTAGAAATGACTCACAAATCAGTCGCTCATCTATTGTATTCAGTTGATAGCTGCTGCTAGCATTGTCCACACATACACCTTACCTCAGTTCTTTACCTGCTGTATTGCTTTGTTTTTATTTATTTTTTTTGTGGTTTCTGGGATGGCAACAAAAAGAAAGTGTTACCGTGTCAATGGAACAAAAACTGAACACGCGAGGAAAGTTTAAAAAAGATTGCTCTTGATATAGGAGTGGGAAAAAAAACAGGAAAGCAATTGAAAACTTTTGTGCAAAAATGGTAGCCAAAGATAGCTTAGGAAATAGAGCTACCATTAAGCAGGGAAATAATGAAAATTTGGATGAGGCTTTATACATTTGGTTTCATCAAGAACAAGAGCAAGGGAGTTCCTCTTTCATGCCCAATTCTTCAAACAAATGCTCTTGGCCTTAACGGAAAAGTTAGGAGGCGACCCGTCTTTTACTGCAAGTTTGGGGTGGTTATCAAGGTGGAAGGAGCATCATGGAATCCGACAGCTTGGAATTACAGGTGAAAGTCTTTCTGGTGATTGTGTTGCAAGCAATGAATTTAAAGTTCAGTTTCTCAAGTTTATTAGTGAAGAAAGTTTAGTTCCATCCCAAATTTTTAATGCTGGCGAGACTGGTTTATTTTTCAAAATGTTACCCAAAAAAACACTTGCCTCAAAATGTGACTCTTTAGCTAAAGGACATAAATCGAGTAGGAAAGAGTGATTTTGTGCGGTAACGTGTCCGGGAATTTAAAGTTACCACTGTTATTCATAGGAAAATCTGCTAAGCCCCACACTCTTAAAATTGTGAACTTAAATGGCCTTCCAGCTAAGTATGCATCACAAAAATCAGCTGGGATGAGCTCAGAGCTTTTTAAAGATTGATTTTTCATCTCATTTGTTCCCTTAGTTAAAAAATATTTAAGGGATCAAGGGCTGGAAGAAAAGGCAGTTTTATTCATTGATAACACTCCAACCCAACCAACAGAAGAACAACTGAGATCTGGCAACATCTTTGTAAAATTTTTGCCACCCAACATTACTGCACTATTACAGCCTATGTATCAAGGAGATATAGAGGCTGTGAAGCAGTAGTACAGAAAGTTGATAATCTCACTGTTAGAACAACAAGAGGCACTTGAAGAAAAATCAAACTTTATGGACCTTCTTAAAAATGTCAACATAAAGACAGTCATTTATTTTTCTGCTGCGGCTTGGAACCTTATCAAATGCTGAAAAAACTTTGGCCTGGTGTTCCAATGGAATGATCTGAGGAGGAAATGGATATTTCTTCAGATCCTGATGATAACAAGGATAATAAAGATTTTGTTCAGTTATTTCAGCATTTAGGGGGTTGTTCAGGCGTAACAAATGAAGATATTGCCCCATGGATAATGTGTGATAATGATCTAGGACATCAGGTCCTCACTGAGGAAACAACTGACGCGAGTCACACTCAAGCGGCCAGAATGCTGGAGAAGCTACTGATTTATTTTGAGAGACAGGGTGACACATCAGCTAGTGAGCTTCTGACCTTGAAGCATCTGTGAAATCGTGCGGCCTGAAAGCGAGTTTCAAAATTAAAGCAAAAAAACATTGAGGATTATTTCAAGTAAACTTCTCGAAAATAAGTTGTTTTTTTTTTTTTTTTTTTTTTTTTTTTGTGTTTAATTTTGTGTAATGTAATGTTCTACATTAAAACTTTATTGCTTTGTACAGTATTTTGTTTACTTACCATATTCTTTTACTTTTTATAATTTTTACTTTAAAATATTGTTTTATTAATTTAATATAAAAACCAATTTTGTTATTTAATAACTTTAACTAAATAAAAACTGATACGTTAAATATAGCTTCCGGTTAATCCAGACCGAGTTTGGTACTGTCAAGTCCGGATTAATGGGATTTTATTGTATATCAATTTATAAAAGTATGTACATTCATGGCTAAATTTTAGATCAGATTTGTGTTTGCACTTGTTCTGGAACTTGGTGGGGGATACATGAATTCATGAAAAAATTTTAAGAGTGCTCAAATTATAAAAGTTTGGGAGCCTCTGGTCTAGAGCAAAGGTTTTTTTTGACTTCTTTAAAAGACTCAAAGACTAGGAAAATGATTACACAAAAAAAGTTGAGGTCCAAACAATCCACAAGGTCATAAATGCTTATAAAGGGTGAGGTGGGTCATTTAGATATATAGCTGACTTTCCATTTAATTGATAAAGAGTTATAGCTAAAGAAATACAATTACTGAGTTTAATGAAACATGATGGTTCTACATATTTTGAGTTGAGAATATGACAAAGAACTGAAATTTGCTTTGAGCAGAATTCCCAAAACGTGCAATCTTTTGCAGAAATTGTAAAGGCACTACTGTTGATGTTTGTTTCTATGAGCCAGAAACAAAATATCATGATTTTCAAGTAGAAAATTGTTTATTCTCTAAATGTCAAGGACATTCAATGACAAAGTGGCATTGTTCATTTGAATTCATCCATAATGGTCAAACAATCAGGCTGATTATTTATAAATTCTGAAACAAAAATCATTTTAAATATAATAGGAAAGCTCTTTGGATGGTATGCTAGCTAGAATGCAACATACTGTCTGTAATGAATGAACTAATTAAATGTAAGACTAACTGGTTTAATTGAAAATGTTACAATTACATTGTAAACACTTAAGCAATTTAGTGATAGTTGAAGAAGTTGCTGTTTCTTTTCAGCAGGCTTACAGGGTGAATTAGAATAATAGCTATAGTTAGAATTTAATTCCAAGGGTTATTAAACATCAATTTACAAAAATGACATTAACATAATGAAGACAGAGAAAAATGATTGTTACTTCTGGAAGGTTTGGTTTGAGGTCAACATTAGAACCTGACATAAATTGAGTTATGCAGCAATGTACCATTACAGAAAAAGAATGGGGAAGGAAACTCTTATGTAAATGAAAGTTGTAAAACCATGAGGAAAGCTTATCTGTTAGAGAGGCTTGAACTACCTGAACTTGAGAGCATGTTGAGGGATTGAGCTGATAAAGTGTAAAGTAAACCAGTGTTAATCAATGAAATGGAAGAAGACTGGGGGTCCTGGGAACAAGGGTATTAAAGGTTAGGAGGAATTGCCTGAGGCAGTCATATTTGATTTAGATGATTTGGGGACTAGATTTACTAATTGAGGATTATGAACAATGCCTTGGCTAAAAGGTGTGGAAGAAATAGTGATTATTGGAATTGCAGAAAAGTTCATAGACTAATTTGGGAAAGGGCTTTGGTGGTGGGGATGGGCTGATAAATGAAGATTAACCTACATATTAGAACTGGTGTTGGGATCTTACCTCAGGTACTGTGTGATCTTACCCAAACCTTCCACATGGGAAAAGATTGCAGCATGTTGTGTGTTGTGAATGCTGCAAGTCCTTGTTTCCTGTTAATTGCTGACCCCCCAGCACTTGATGAAGAAAGCACCTTTGAATGTCCTTCTAGTGAAAGATGGATCGGTATCAAAGACAATTTGGTTGGAAAAATTTCACTGGCTTCTGTAGGTGAGCGTGGACTGCAATTTCATATTTGGTGGTTCTAGCATACTGAATGTCCTGTTCATTTTTTTTCCAGTGTCCTATAGGTCTCCTGTGTAATTAGAACTGCAGAAGCATTACAAGTAATAGACAGAATCTCTTGGATTGGGTAGTTGATGTAATTTCCTGGACAGCTGTTTTAAAGGTGGGTTCCTACACAGAAATTGGGAATATTATGAGACTTGACTGCTTTCACTAAGATATCCACTGCTGCATCCTGAAATATAAAGGATAATAAGGCAGTCTTTTGGTTTTGCTTTCTTAGGAGTGTTAGGATCATTGATGGTTTTACTGATGATCTGGTTGATATTTATTCTTTTTGGTTATTGATTTGATCTCTATTTCCTGTTGGAATGCTTGTGGCTGGTTGTAACTGTTTAAGGCTTTACTGGGCAACTTGATGACTCCTGTCTTGGTTGAGAAGTGGTAGGAAGATTTGAAGTTGAGGCTGCAAAAAAAAAACCTACTGACACAGATCACATCCTGTGTCAATAGATTTCTTTGTTTAATGTTTGCAGTTCTAATTAGGAGTATGTATAATAGTGGTAACTGCTTGTCTTCCAGTTCTGTTTTTAACTTGATTCTGTGTTCATAATTATTGAAGTTTTGATAGAAATTGCCAGGATGATCCTAGCCATTGTTGAAAACAAGAAAGATGTCATTATTGTGCTTCATGCAAATGTTTGGTTTCAACAGTTGCTGGTCAAGGAAGGATTCTTCTAGGTGCCTGATGATCTCTTCTAAGTGGGGAAATAAGAGAATTCCCCATGCTGGGACCTGAAATTTTCCAGAAGATGCTTCTAAGGGTGTATAGGTTTGGCCAACTGCAAGATCAATAAGATCCACGATGTCTGGTGTGGTAATAGGTCTGGAAAAACAATATGGAAATACCTGTCCAGGTTGCTGTATATTGTATTTTGCAATGGGTTGGTAATGTGCATCAATTCTGTATTGAAAGACACTAGGAAGTCTTATAGTCATATATGTTGGAGTTTGCAGATTGATCCTATCCAACAGATTATTATATCTTATTTTCATATACTCCGATGAGCAAAACATCAACCACCTACCTAATATGATGTTGGTCCACGTGCAGTCAAAACAGCTCATACCCTGCAAGGCATGAACACTACAAGAATTCTAAATGTCTTGTGGTATCTGGAACCCCACGTAACCAGCAGATCCTTAACTCCTGTAAGGTCCGTGGTTGAGACACTGCAGATCAGAGTTGCTGTTCCAACACAAACCACAGATGCTTGATGGATTGATGTCTGGGAAATTTGGAAGCCAGGGAAATACATGGAAGGCTTCCTCATGTTCTGTGAACCAGTCTCGAACAATCCGGGCAGTGTGGCATGCCGCATTATCCTGCTGAAAGACAGCACCACCAGAGGGGGAAGACCATTGCCATGAAAGGGTGTACTTGGTCAGCAATGATGTTTAGGTGGATGGTAGACATCAGAGTGCCCAGCACAGGGATGACTGGACCCAGGGTATCCCAGTAGAACATCGCCCAAAGCTTGACACCGCTGCCGCCAGCTTGTTTTCATCCCACGGTGCATCCAGGCGCCATCACTTCCCCAGGTAAAGGACGCACATGTACCCGGCCATCCACAAGGTGCAACAGGAAACATGATTCATTGGACCAGATAACCTTCCAATCACTCAGGGTCCAGTTTTGATGCTCGCGTGCCCATTGTAGGCGCTGTCGCCGGTGAACCTTGGTTAGCATGGGCACTCGGAGTGGCCTGTGGCTATGCAGCCCCATGTTCAGCAGTGTGTTGTGACACATTACTCCCATCACCAGCATTCCAATTACTGGCGAGTTATGCCACAGTCGCCCTTCTGTTGCCACATACCATCCGGGAGTGCCTTCACTCACCTCGAGCATCAATGAGCCATGGTCGTCCAACACTTTGCCAGCAGCTTGTGTGTTTCCCCTCCTCGGACCACTTTCGGTGGTCCGAGGAGGGGAAACACACAAGTGGGTACTAACCATGGCTGACCGTGAGCATCCCACCAGCTGTGCTGTTTCGGATATGATCTGACCCAGTCATCTGGCCATTACAATTTGGCCTTTGTGAAACTCGCTTAAGTCCACTGCCTTTTCCATCTGAAGAACAAAAGTAACACTGATTAACGGAGCTCAGTATCAGATGTTTTTTATACCATGTCCCGACCTGTGCCCCCACCATAGTTCACCTGCAGTTGCTTCAATTTGCATAATGACTCGCTGGTCATAATGTTTTGGCTCATCGGCTATTAGGCTACTCATATAGGCTATTTACATACTGTATATTATAGCTGTAGCACTGGATATTGTTTCTTGCCATGTGCTGACTGGGAGCAATGAGTGGACAGTATTACTAATTACATAAATCGTGTTTGCTTATTATATTAATCACAGCAGCAACATTAATGTGTTATATTTCAATCATTATTAATATCTAGGAAGAAAAAAGTAAAATTGCATACAAAAAGGTTGACAGTATACTACCAGGCATTGTGTGATCTTACTCAGACTAGTTCTAGTTAGTTCTGTAAACATAAACCAGTTATATATAAAATGATGCTACGATTGTTTAACTTATTAACTTGCAGAGCCTGAAATGTGTGTTGCATTTCACATACTGTTGATTTGGTGAAGTGAAAACAATTACTTTTATATAGATTTACTTAATCAATTAGGAATTAATTGGTAACAAGATAATTGGTTACTTTTGCTTCTTTTAATTACAAAAAAAAGAAAAATTTTAAATAACTTAAGAAATACAAATTTAATATACCTAATAAAAAAATGTAGCCAACTAGTGTAGCTTGTTACACAAGCTGTGCAAGTCAAAAGCAGGCTTATTTCAAGAAGAAAAAGTTTCATTGATGTAAAAAAATAAAGTATTAGAGAAAATACCTTATAATAAATAAAGGTATTATAAAATCAGTATCATTACTTTGTAGTTTGCATCTCATTTAATTACATATAAAACATCCCTTATAAGCTGAAGTCACATTTATAAAATAGATATACTGTATATATACTTACTAACCTGAAACTATCAAAAATTAGATCAACTTGTTTTTCAGGGGAAGTTGGCAATGGTTCAAAAATGAACTTAGTTATAAACATTGTGTTGGGTACTACACTGGCAGGTCTAGCAGAAGCAATGGCTCTTGCTGACAGAGCTGGTATTTCACAGAAGGATTTGTTAGAAATTCTGGAACTGGGACCTCTAAATTGTAGTGCAATTATGGAAAAAGGACAAGGTAAAAAGTTCTTGTGTTTTTATTGTGTATTTAAAATATGTTTGTACTTGTTTATAAATTGCACGTAGAACAGTGTTTCTCACTCTGACATAAGGACTCCATTTTAGTCTGAAAAATTTTTTGTATTCTGTGATTCTTTTAGTATTTAAATATTAGCAATTTTGGATGTTATTCCCTTGAGTATCCTGTGGATCCCAGGCAAACACTAGTCACAGTTTGAGAAACACTGACATAAAATATTCAAATTTTCACTTCTTTTTTAGTTTTATTTACATCTAAAGTATTAAAAGAATTTATGGAAAATTAAACATATGAATTTGTTCCTCTCCTGTTATAATTATGATGCCAGCTGCCTTAATTAACTAACTTTCAAGAATTTAGGGCTCAGAGCCTTAAATTTTGAAAGGAAGAACAAGATGTCAATGGCAATGTGACATCTTGTTCTTGTCACCACAAATTCAATTTTGAACTCAAAGAATCATGTTACAAACTTTGCTCAAACAGCAACTTTGAAAATAAAACAAAGGAGAATGAAATACTGTCAAAGTTTGCTTCATTTATTTTTTTATTTAATTAATTTATATTTTGTAAAATTAATTAAGCCTTTGATACTGTTACACATAAAAGACCGCTATACAAATTGGAGCAGTGTGGCATTAAGGGCACGTTGCTGCTATCCCACTCAGCCATCCCTTTAAACAGAGATTGGTAATCAGTGGACTCTGCTCTTCATGGACTAATGTTATTAGTGGATTCCCCAAGGATTCGGTGGTGGGCCCGTTGTCATATATATTTATCAGTCATATTGATGATGGTATATCAGGCTTAATGTTGAAATTTTGCAGATGATACAAAGGTTGGCAGGGTTGTTGATGACAGTACACTACTGCAAGGTGGCTGAAGTTTAACATTGACAAATACAAAGTACTGAATATGGATAGCAGTAACCACAGAGTAACGTACCAACTGTGCAGTACTACACTCAGGTTAGCTGAAGAATGAAAATGTGCAGTCAGATATGAAGTTTTCTGAGCAGTGTAGATAGGCTGCCAGAGCAGCTCATGGGTCTTATCAATGATATACAGGAATTTTGCTAGCAGGGATAAGGAAGTGATTATCCCTTTGTATAAGGCAAATGGTCAGGCCACACTTCGAGTACTGCGTACAGGACTGGAGGCCTCATTTCAGGAAGGATGTAGAGTTACTAGAATGAGTGCAGAGAAAGGCAACAAGATTGGAGAGGGGAACAAAGGGTTGCTCTTACCAAGAAAGGCTTAAAGTTCTACAAATTGCAGCATCTGACGATTGGGCACGTGCGAGGTGATCTGATTGAAGGGTTTAAGGACTTGAATGGTTTGAAAAAGCTCAGTGCTGATGGGATTCTTCCTCATATTTAGAGTACGAACCTGAGGGGGCATAAATTCAAATTGAGAAAAGACAGTTGCAGAACAGATGTGGAAATTTGCCTTTAGCCAGTGGGTTGATTGCTGGAACAAACTTCCATCTGTCATTGTGGAAGTTGATAACTTAAATACATTCTGGGAACAACTAGACCAACTTTTCGAGAGAATGGATGGGTGAAGTGGGAAGGGGTTTTTTTTTTTTTTTCTGTATAAGCATGCTTTCTTGCATCATATGCCTCTGCTAATGCTAAATGCCTGATGTTCTTACTACAGTATTTTCTAATCTAGTACAGCATTATTACAGGAATAGGTTGTGAGCTGTTATACCATCCGGTACCTACCCACCCACCAATGAAGGACCAAATAACACTGAAATGGAAATGGCTGTCTGGGTAGTGGTATCCACTGAGAATGAGTAACAATAGTCTTCTCTATTGAAGAAGCATTACTTATTCAAAATATAACTGCATAGGCAACTCTGAAGGTATTCACAATATGAGATGTAAAGAAACATTGCCACTTTTTTTAAGCATGCACTTGTAAATTTTTATTCCAAATATATACAAAAAAATTTTCCCCCAATATTTGCCTTCTAAAACATGAGTGCATCTTATCTTATCAGAAAATACAGTTAGTAAACACCTGAATGCTTTTACCATGCTTAAGGCTGCTTTTAATAAGTAATAATAAGTACAGTGGTACCTTGGATTGCGAGTAACTTGGTCTATGAGTGTTTTGCAAGACGAGCAAAAATTTTTAATAAATTTTAACTTGATAAACGAGCGAGGTCTTGCAATACAAGTACAGTCAGTCCTCGTATAACACGTGTTTACACTACACGAATTCGATCATACACGATTTATAAATACGCGCACGATAGCGTATATAACACAAACCAAATTCACTTATGCACGATTCGCCTTTGTGTTTACAAGAAATGGCAGTCGAATGCAGAATCACCCCAACCGAATGCAACATGATAGGAATGAAGAGAAGATTCTGAAAATGTATTTTTTTTTTTTTAATGTTTTTTATATCAGTGAAGGGGAAACACATTTCACCATAATAACCTAAAAACCAACACAATTTCACCTATCAGTATAATCGCAAATGCAATTAGATCGAGTTTACTACCAGTTTATAACAGATTCCACTAGCAGAAACGTAACTGGAAATTGTTTTTATTGTTTTATGGTAGTAACCCCTAGAAATGTGCTTTACTAAAATGTGTGATGTTAATAGTGTATCTCTGCCTTTACGGTGTTGTTTATTCAGTTGCTACACGAGTGCAGCTTTGCTTATGTATATCAGGCGTGCCTCCACATTTTGTAATAGTGCAAGCGATGAATCTGTTTAACAACAATGCAATTGTCATATTTCCGTGAAATCCTCAAGAGGAGGCAAGTATCATTGGAGAGGTTCCTTGTTAAAGTCACACGAAAAGAAAGAGTCCACAGATAGCAGTGATTCCATTAGTGACAGTGAAAGTCGTCCTACCACAAATCCGATTGCTTTATGTATATTAAATTTAAATATTAAAAATATGAAAAGGTATGTATGTATTTTCTATTAATCATTTTTACAGTATATGAATATTTTTGAGTTTTGGAACAAATCATCTGGGTTTCCATGATTTCTTATGGGAAAATTCGCTTTGATATACGAGTGCTTTGGATTCCGAGCACGTTTCCCGAACGAATTATGCTCACAAACCAAGGTACCACTGTATTTGAATAAATAAATTAATATTAGCCACACAGTGCAAGAAAGCCATTGGCTTTTGCTGCATTGCCAAAAACAAAAATAGAATAAATCTGTAAAAAGTAAATAACTATCCCCAAAAGTAACTTATTCTTGTGATTTGAATTTGTAGCTTCTTGTTCTAGAATCATTTATAATTTTGCCTTTATTCATTTTACTACTCCTTCTTAGAGCCTTATAATAGACCTCAACGAGGTCCTTTCTAAAGTGCTTGGTTGCCAAACTCTGTAGCCCACATATTCATAGTCTTTCCTCATATGGGTGTGCTTTTATTCAGATCTCATCAGGCTGGCCGTCAGTCATTAGATCCTTTCAAGAGGCTCTATCCCTTTTTTTTTTAAGGGCAGAGTCTACACACATGGATACAGTATTCCAGTTGCAGTCTTATGGTTTCCTTGTATAATGGGATTATGACTACCTATCTCTACAAGATAATGTTCGATAAATCATCGATAGGGCATCATAGGTCCTTCTTGCTGCCTGTGTGCACTGCTTGGATAACTTTGTGTCAAACATTTGATGTAAGTTTCATTGATGTATCTCAAATCTCTTTCTTCCTCCACCATTTTTATTTCAACCCCAGGAAGTGTATAAGTTATTTTTGGATTGCTATTTTCCCCAGTGTAAGATCATACATTTTGATACATTAAAACATAAGTTTTACTTAAGAAGTGCTCCTTGGTGCTGATCATTAACTACTCTACCTATCTTTATCTTATCTGCAAATTTTGATATCACACCCTCTATTCCTTCAATGATGTCATTTTTTAAAATCAGAAGCAGCAATGGTCTCAAAACTGATCTTTGTTGGACCCCACTTCTACCATAAAACCAAGAGTGACCATTAATCACAACCCTCTTCCTCCTGCATTATAGCCACCCTGTGATTCATCTTAAAATCTTTAGCAAATCAAATGCTTTGCTAAAATCCAAATAAACATGTTGAAATTATTTGCTACATCCAGTTCGTGAGTAACTGGTTAGTTAAACTGATTTTTCTTAACAATGTGTAGCCTTTCATTCAATTTCTAACTAAATGCCCCTTTATTACACTCTTTATCATTGCTTCCATGACTTTACCTACTACCCAGGTCATAATGACTGTTAATTACCCACTTCACTCTTAGAACCACCGTTGTGTTTTGGCGAAACACTGACACTTCTCCAATAAAGAGGAGTCTCTTGTATATTTCAAAATTACTGTGTATATGTCAACTTCAGGAGCCTTACTTATCCTTTAGACTTGCAAGTTTTTCTAATAAACGTAATTTTAATAATAATCTGTAATTTTAATATCACTAATTACATACTGCTCAGCCTCTCTTCAGTATGAAGGGTCTTCCATCTGTAAAGATCAATGAAAAAAAGTACCTTTCATCAGCAACATCATCAGTATCAAGCATAGACACTCATTTCACCTCTTCCGTAGAACATAACAGTGGCTTCCATTATTGTTGCGAAGTTATTGAGGCTAACCCATATGGTGGTATTAGTCTGTTACAACCTCAAGTGTCTTTCTGAATGAAAATTCTGTAAAGCAAGAAGCAACTGTCACTGATTTAGAACCCTTGTAGTGCAGCCTAATTAGCAGAGCTTGGTTGGGCAAAGATAACATGACAATTGTTGAAAAATAAATTATCAACATGCCTTTTTAAATCTTTATCCCCCCCCCCTAGCAATATTTGAAGCTAAATAAATTTTTGATTACATAAAGTGCAGCTTTTAACAGTAGATCATTACTGTGAAAAACCACATTAATAGGTTCCAGTTCCATAAGATGTACCCAATGTTTTGAACACAAATTTTGAAGAGAAAATAAATAAATAAATATGCACACACAAATTCAAGTGCTTACTAAACAGTCAGTGAAACTTTTTTTTGTTTTCTCTCCTCTGTTAAAGTACCCCAAACCTGTGAAATTGTTAGTTGCTGCATTAGCCCTATTGGTGTCAGGTTGGGATTTGGTGCCTTCTCCACTCCTTATTCATAAATACTTTAATAGTTTTTATTTGAAAGGGAGATATGTGGTTTGTCATTATAAGAAATTGAATGAAATAAGACTGTTTACCACATGAAAATTTGAAACCGGAACTGACCATAATAGTCAGTTCTAATGCCATCATTGTTTGGAGGCCTGAAGACTGGGTTTGACAGAACCTCAAAAGTAGTGCCAACCTGCATTAAGCATTGGTTGATATGGTAACACATCAATAAACATCTAAAAACAAATTTGTGCATGTGCAATAGTCTTTTATTTCATTTTACTTTAAAGTTTGTTAATTGAAATGTCTAGTGGCTGCAGTTGGCTAAGGCTTCCTGGAAGTACAGCTAACTCTAGTATTTAGTTCAACAGCTGTCCTTTTTTCAGAAGGCTATCTAGACATGTTGACCATACTTTCTCTAGCCATGGATAGAGATAAAGATAAACATTAGTGGGTGCACCTAGTGTGTCTTATGGTTCAGAAATTGCATAATCTTTTTTCATTTTTTTGCCAGATAGGTTTCTAACATTTTGGATTGGAAACCCACGATTTCCATCTTTTCCCCCTTCACTTCTCGGTATTTTGCCAAATAAACAATTTGCACAAATCTCCTTGGAAGCAGACTTTGTGCCTACATGCTCTGAAAAGTATCCAGAGACATCAGTTTCGCATTACTGCCACTGATTTCAGTACAAATTTGGTTTAGCTACTACAACATACTCCATCCTCCTTGGCAGGCTTTTCACCAAGAACAGTATGCAGCAGGTGTAGTCCTCCATTCCTTCTACAGAACAATGAACAAATAGCACACATTCCACATCAGTAGTTGAGCTATGGGATGTTTGTTCTGGCCCTCACCAAATATTTCAACTTTTGTACATACATGTTCTTGAACCATATGTGAACATCACTAGCAGTATACATAGAGCACTATTCTGTTCAGCCATACCACAAGAAACAGCTAGACACTATAACCATCTAAACTCCACTGTTAGAACAATGCATTCTTACATTGTTCTAACAGTGGAGTTATGGTGATGGTTGGCTTATGATCTGCTGCTCTGCCATAAAAACGGAGGCTGTGGATCTCTGTATGCAATGTATTCTTACGAACTCCTGTTGGTTCTGTAAACTGCCGGTTTATATTTTGCGGAAATGACTTATACGATACTTGTACTACCTTTCCAAGTATCTCTGGTACTGTGGAGTAAGCATCTGTAGTCTTCCTATGCACTGCTGCATGGTGGTACAATCACACTTTCATTTCGTGATTAAATTGACTGAAGTTGGAAATTGCATAAATCAAGCCAGAAATGTGCCATCCGACAATAATACCCCTCTCAAAATCGTTCAACTCAGCTGTGCATGTTACAAGAGCAGCTGATTTGTGTAGCTTGTTGTGTACCTTTTTCAAGTTAAGAAACTCTTGTCTAGAGGAAATACATTGCTTTCTGAGAAAGACAAAATGATGAACATCTACTTATAAGATGAGAATGAATGTTTACAAAGTAATAAAAGGTGTGGGTAGAGGTTTCAATTTTTGCAAAAGAAGATTGAAGTTACAGTTTATAATATAGAGAAGGAACAATTTATTTTGAATAATAATTATGATTCAACAATTCTGAATGAATTAGGAGTTTTTCAGAGTAAATAAATGCTTCATAACCTGATTGAAATAAAAACTATAAAAATACAATTATTCTCCTCGTGTTAATCTGTACGGTTTGCATTAAAGTTGCTGACAGAGGAAGTATATTGTTAAATTCCTATAAATACAAATTATCTCTCATCTAAGGACAAATGTGTGAGGGGGTGGAGGAGGCAACAAGTACTCCCTAGCTTGAATAGTGAATAGCAGTGTGTACAAGGTAGGAGATTAATTTCATTTGAGTACTTACATTTATCATAATTTGGCTGGCTGAGCAAATGCAGGGCAAGTCATATAAATGCAATGATAAATTTTTACAATATTATACATCTTTTTTGCCAGAGCCTATTTGTATGAAATGAAAATTTGCTTTTTACAGGCAGTTCCCACTTTGAGTTCTCGGGTTTATGTGTTTTTTTTTTTTTTTTTCCCCCCCAGTATCAAGTATCAACAAAATCGAAAATATGAACATTAATTACAATAAATAAATGCTAAACATTCATAAATGAGGCATTTCACACCACTCGCATAGCTATATAATACAGTACTACTATGCCTGCGTTTGTTTGTTCAGGTAGACGAGAGCATCTCACTGACTCACATAACATAAAGCAGTTACCATGCTGACATTACAGAGAGCGGTTGTGTTGCTCTTCAATTTTACTGTCTTGGCTTATTTCAAATGGATCCCCCTTATTAATACTACACAGTATGCCAGAAATACTACAGAGGGTGATGTTAATAAAAAGAAACAGCAAAGAGGAATAACATTGGAAACAAAATATGAGATCATAAGCAAACATTTGCCGGAATGACTTAAAGATCTTGTGAGAAATGCTATCATGAAATTTATAAAGCAAAGAGAAAATTATGTTATAAGCAAACGATTCTTGAATCATCTCTGAAGAAGTCCCCTCCTTGTGCTTCAATTTTAAACTAACAAGTGCAGGGCCAACAATGAGTGATGAACTATCAACCAGTGTGCAGTTGATGATGATGAAGAATAAACATTCTTTAACATTTGTATGACATAAATAATTTCTTTATTATTATAATTTGCTTGATTTTAAAGGCTGTTTTCATTTCTTTGGATAAATAAATCATTGTTTAAGCACAAACTTTTTTTTTTTTTTTTTTTGTGACCTTAATTTAACATGTAAAATTTCATTGTTAAGAATGTAACCTCTGTTTTTAACATTACATCTATGAAAATTAATTCCCACTTTACAAGCAAACGCTAGAAATGAATTAATTCATAAAGTTGGGAACTACCTGTACCTAACAGCCACCAAAAAACAGGACAAGTTTGTAACTCGCCCTGCTATTTATTTTATTAATTTGTATATTAATCACAGAAGATTAAGGTGGTTTTTAACTTGTTTTTAAATTTGGTTTTTATAAATGTTGCCAAAAATCAAGGTGGTATTTGAAATTATTTTTCCTAAACAGAATTAAATTAGAGTTCTCTGCCTCTCTTTTCATTTTACATTGTTATACCATGGTGATTATTTTCATAAAGCATGAGACTACATAAAATTCACTAGTGAACAGGTTAGTGCCATTGCACCATGTTTTGTTTGTAGTGAACTGGCAAAGTAGATAATTGGCATTATTTTAATTGTATCTCATATTGTGAATACCTTCATGAGTTTCCATGGTATTGCACTACCTTGAATAAGTAACGCTTCACCAATGGAGAAGACTAATGTTACTTATTCTCGGTGGATACCACTACCCAGGCGGCACTGTTTCAAAGCTTGTTGGCCTTGAAATGCCCACCGAGGAGAGGCCAACAAGCCTTAAAACTGTGCCATCTGGGCGGTGGTATCCACCGAGAATAAGTAACATTAGTCTTCTCCATTAGTGAAGTGTACTTATATCAGGTAGTGCAATACCATGGAAACTCATTATGAAGGTATTCACAATATGAGATACAATTAAAACAATGCCAATTATCTGCTTTGGCAGTTCACTATGAACAAAACATGGTGCAGTGGCACTAACCCGTTCACCACTAATTGTTATACCATGCACAGCAGGATTATTATTAGCTATATATGCTGCACCAGCCAAAAAGAGAGAGAGAGAGAACGTCAGAAGTAGAAGGGAATCACCAAGCAAAAGAAGAATGATGATATCCAGCACAGGACCCTTATTTATAAATAAGGATTAGAGTATGTGTATTTTAGTGCAATTGCATCATTTATACACAGCTAAATATATTAGCAAATTTGCAATAGCGGCATCGTTTAAGTTACATCTCATATTGTGAATACCTTCACGACGTAGTGCAATGTCATGGCAACTTGTCGTGAAGGTATTCACAATATGAGATGTAACTTAAATGATGAAATTTCACTAAAATACACGTAGTCTAATCTCTTTCGCAGTTTCGAGGCTTTAAGCCCTAATGCATTAGAGTAAATAAGGATTCTTAATTTAATTTTAATTTTAGACATATATTTATATTACCTGCCTCATCCATACAGACAAAGCAAAGGCAGTTAACCTTTTCTTTATTTTAAATTAAATTAAAAAAAAAAAAAAAAAACCTTGCTTGGATGTGTTTAATGATTTTTTGGTGGTATTTGATGTGCAATTACGTAAAATTTGAAATAAGAAATGAGAAAGAAATATTGCCAATGACTTTTTTTCAGCAATTATTGAAGGAACGTATCCTGCTAATATGCCACTACAGCACATGCAGAAGGACCTCCACTTGGCTTTAACTATTGGGGACCAACTGGAACAGCCTTTACCTCTTACTGCTGCTGCAAATGAGGCAAGTTTTATTTGTATTTAGTAATTGACACTTTAGCAGCAGTTTCTCTTCAAAATATGTTCATTGATGTTCACTGAGTTCTGGGATTCCTCCTTGTGCTTGCATTATGCACAATGTGAAGGAATGTATTAAAAGAACTTAATTTTTTGCTGTCTTTTTTTTTTTAATTAAAATTTAAATTATAAATAAAATATTATCAATTAAATTATTATAAATTTTTTGCTAAAAACTTTTGTGCAGACTACAGTATTTTCCCCATTACTTTAGCAAGGGGCATAACCAGTTTGTGTTAAGAAACTCCAGGAGCCAGTTTTTGGTGACAACGAAATGAATATCCGTGGAACATTTTTATATAATGGTCAGGTGTGCTATTTCTTATTTGTATTCAGGCTCTGACTTGTATATACGTGTATATTGACATTAAGTGGGATATCTCGTTAAAACTCAACTAATATATTAATATCATCTCATCTTGTCGAGAAACAGTATCCCTCAAAGTTCTCTACATTAGTAGTGCCTAACATTTACTCTCACACCAGAAAAATCCCAGCAAAGGTTTTTGGGATCTTCACCCCACATAATTTACTGTTTCTGTGTACTCTTTTTTGAAATCTAATTATATTAGTACCCTTGAATTATGAACATTGTGATTTGAACAGAATTTCACAAGATGTTATCTGATTACAGTATAAACCTTAAAATAACATGGATGAAAGAACAGTCTTTAAATCCCTTCTTCCTCTCCCGCTCCTTAAGTTAGGTTTATAATATAAAGATCCCAAATATGATAGTTATCAGAGCCTTGCTATTACAACCTGAAGATAATTGTAAGAAGTTCTTTATTTGTGTTTTGCTGTAAATAAAGTTGTGTAGGGTATTCAGTCTGACATGTTAATGAAAGATGCATTGTGCAATCCTAAAAACTTGGGAATTCTCCACCACAAATTGCCAGTGAGCCACCAGTCTTTCTCACAAAGAGCAAAAGATAGTCCCATGACCTTCTGATAAACTTTCTGATGGCATAAACTAATTTTAACAGTGAAGATATGCCTTAATTCTAAAAATGCTGTGTTCCACATTAAGAACTTATAACTCAGGTGAAATTTCAACCTCTGTGCAACCAGGAGTAAAATGGCTAAATGTTCTTTTTCCTTATTATGGTGCAGTAAGTTTAAAACATTGTTTTAAGAAAATGATATACAAAATATGAGAATAGGTAAAAAGAAGAATTCTGCTGTTTTCTGTTATATCTGCACATGTTCAATGCATTATCTACAATCCCATAAAGAGAAATTTCAGTCCTGCAACAGGTAGTGCTACCAAGTGTATGGGGTGGTTGGTTGAGTACGGTTGCTATTATTGTTGTTGTTGCTCTTATATTATTTCTCCCTGATTGGGGGATTCCACCCCATGACGGGTATTGCTACCAAGTACACAGGGTGGTTATGTTCAGTGTTACTGTTGGTCGAGGAACTTTCTGACTATCCGACAGGTGTTCTCTGGGGGACCTATTGCAGCTAGAATGTTCTGTAGGGTCTTTGGCACTATACCGGGTTGACATGATGATTAGGATGGTCGTTACTTGTTGCCTATGCCACATCTCTTTGATCTCCTGTTTTAAATTTGTGTACTTCCTCATTTTTTCCTTGTGGGTTTTCTGGAGGTAGCCAGTGTTGGGCACTGCTGTGTCAGTCATATAGGTAGCCTTTTCCTTCTTGTCAACAAGTGTTATGTCCAGTCTGTTGTGTGGATTGTCTTGTCCGTTATTATGGTGTCATCCCAGTACAGGTTGTGGTCTCTAGTACTGCCTGGAGTTCGTACTTGTAATACGGTACACTTTCTTTGATCAACTGGTATTTCCTTGCTAGCTCAGATGTGTTATCCTGGCTACCTGGTTGTGTCTATGAGTGTACTCAGTCTGGGTGATCACCTTGCATCCTGCTGTGATGTGTTGGATCATTTCTAAAGACTGGTGGCATCGTCGACGTGTGTCATCTGACACTCCAGGCTCCTTGGCGATGTATTTTCTATAGTTTCTGGTGTTGATTTCCTGGTCCTGGATGGAAAGCATGTATCCTTCAGTCTCAAGGAAGAGCGTCCTGCTTGTGAGACATGCATTGGAAACCATTTCATCTATGATCTTGGTGGAGGTCCTTGTAGTGTCTGCCGTGGAGTGTTTCCTTTGCCCATCTTTCTAGCTTTGTTTGTGCCATCTGGGTAGAAGGGGGACTCCTTACTTAGGTTGAGTGGGTGTGCCACTTGTCTATCTTCCTTATGGCCTGGTAGAGTGCTGCTGTGTTTTTCTCGAAGTAATCTTTCAGGTTAGATTTTGCTGTTTTCTGTTGCTCAGTGAGGTCTATCAGACTCCTTCCTCAGTCTCTCCACTATAAAAATTTTTAAAAAATTTATTTCTGCATTTATTTTTCATAGGCACACCTTGAAACGACTGCAGTTTCTCAATGGTGAAAAAATTAACCAAGGTTGTATTTGCTTTTTTTTTTTTTTTTTTTTTTAACCCAATATCACTCCCTCAAAGTAATGCGACCAGTTAAAAACATACTGTATATTATATATTTCTGTATGAGGCCATGAAATTTCCAGATGCCTCTTGTATTCCTCATATTGCACAATCAGAAACTTTTCATCTGAAAGTTTTAATTTATTCTCTCATATATCCTCTATGTAACTACCATCGGTGGTATGGGTAGAGGGTTTTTGCTTTTGTGAAGGTGACTATGGTGGACTCAGACAGTTTTTAAATTGTATGCAATGGGACCAAATGATCATGTTACTAACAGCAGATTATAAATGAGAAGCATTCAAGGAATTAATCATGGAGGCTACTAGGCTTTTCATACCAACTAAGAAATACTGTTCGAGGTTTAAGCCAGAATGGATGTCAGATGAACTAATGAGACTTGTGGCAGCGAAGAAAAATGCACGGAATACATATTGATTATCAGACAACACAGAAGCCTGTGTTGTCTGATAATCAATATTAGATAGATACATTGTGGTAGATACACTGTGCTGCCACTTTATTAGGTACACCCCTGCTGTGCACACAAAAGGTTTGTCCCACAACGTCACGTCACATGACCACAGTTGTGGATATAAATGCAGCAGAACAACCTTTCTAGTATCAGTTAAGTGTACAAACCGTAGCAAGAATGGGGAAAAAGAGTGATTTAACGGACTTCGAACATGGCGTGGTAGTTGGAAGACGTGCTGGACAAAGCATCTCTGAAATGGCAGTTCTCCTGAACTTTTCACACACCACAGTTTCAAGGGTGTATCGAGAATGGTGCAACAAACAGAAAACATCCTCTCTGCAGCACTCCTGTGGAAAAAAATCTCTTGTTGATGAGAGAGGTCAGAGGAGGATGGCTAGAATTGTGCAGGCAAACAAACGGACCACAATGTTGCACATCACGTCAACCTGGGTGCACAGCACAGAACAAAATATTGCAACAGACCACTAGTCACACTTTGTCGCAGACCTTTGTTATCAAGGAAGAACAACACCAGCACTGTTCAAGTGCTAACTATCAAGGATTGGAAAACAGTTGCTTGGTCTGACGAGTCGAGGCGCCTCCGTAGCCAGGAGCAGCAGTGCACACATAGCACACACTTCTTGATTAGACTGGGGTTCGAGCCCGTGACCACCAAATACGGAGGATGCAGAAAGGTCAGGGAATGACCACTGCATATCCCCAGAGCAATATGGCCTTAGTTGCTAATGCTCCTAAAAACCAAATAACAACAACTGACAAGTCGAAGTTCCTGGTGCATCATGTTGACGGAAGGCTCAGAATTTGGCAAAAACAACTATGAATCCATGGACCAGTCATGTCTGACGACTACTATGCAAGGTGGTGGGGACAGTGGTATGGTGTGCGGAATGTTTTCTTGGCACATGTTGGGTCCATTGATACCCATAGATTCACATTGAATGCCACATTGTACCTAAACATCGTTGCTGACCAGTGCATCCATTCATGTTGACAGTTCATCCTCAGTCAGATGGTTACTTCCAGCAGGATAATGTGCCAGTGCACAAAGCCTGAATCACTATAGAATGGTTCCAGGAAAATGACAATGACTTTTCTTTGCTGCAGTGGCCCACTCAGTCAGAGGATCTCAATCCTATTGAACATCTTTAGGATGAGCTGGAAAGAGCTGTTCGCTGCAGGCCTACACCTCCGTCAAATCTCAAGGAACTGTGTGACACACTCATGTCTGCATAGTACTCCATTCCTGTACGTTTTCAGCATCTTGTTCAATCCATGCCTAGATGAATTCAGGCTGTTTTGAAGGCTAAAGGAGGCTCGACACGCTACTAGGTAGGTGTACCTAATAAAGTGGCAGCACAGTGTATAAGCTGGTCTGTAATCAAGTGACAAATTAGGTTAGGCAAGCCAAGCAGATTATGAGAAGTCTCTGGCAGAGAATGCAAAGACTTCTATGTCTAACGCTAAGACTTCTATTATATTAACGTAGAAGGAAGGGATTGAATAACATTGGTCCACTTGATATCAGTTGGTTAACTATTGATGATCCTGCTCAGATTGCTGACAAGTTGAATAGGTATTTTGCTTCAACGTTCACACGAAGAATTCTTTAGGGGAGGGGATGCCAGAAGTATACCAGATTTTAACAGGGAGCTAAATTATTTTGTAATAACTTAGAGAAGTGTTTCCCAAACTGGTCCGTGAACCAGTTCCAGTGGGTCTGCGAAATGGACCCTCTGGAACTGGTCAAATTATTCATTCTATATTAGGGCTCACGTCTAGTGAGCATGGGCTTGGCACACCCAGGGGCCTGAGCTGGATATCATCATTCTTCTCTTTCTTGGTGATTCCCTTCTATTTCTCTCTCTCAGTGTAATTCAGAATTTTTTTTTTTTTTTTTGCCTGGTGCAGCATAAGCTTCAAGCTTCCTTGCACCATAAGGCTAATAATAATAATAAAATATAGCAAATTGATGAAAAATAAAGTTATTATTATATATTTATGTAAAAATAAGAATAGTCAAGCTGTTTTAAACATAAAACTTTGAATTTTCTTTTCAGAAAACCCAGTGTTCATACATATATACACAAACAGAGAAATGTGTGTGTATATATATATATAGGGTCCACAAACTTTTTTTTTTTATTTTTGAAAGGTCCATAGATCTTGGTAGTTTGGGAACCACTGACTTAGAGGAAAGTGGAGGATAAACTTTGAAGTTAAACATAAGAAATGCACCTGGGGTGGATGGGACCTATCCAGTTGTATTAAGGGAGTAAGCAAATGGTTAGGCATAATTATGAGAGAATCCTTGGATTCAGTGGAGGTCCCCACACGGACTGGAGATGTGCAGATGTATCCCCAATTCACAAAGGGTGATACTGGTAATTACAGACCTGTTAGTTTAAAACTACTGTTCCAGGTAAAATAATGGAGTCACTGGTTAAAGAAGTAATGCAGGATCATGTATACAAGACAGTAGTTATAGTTCAGACAGAGCATGGGTTTGTTAAGGAGAAATCTTGCCTGACCAGTTTGATTGGATAATATAATATGGAACTGGATGCAAAAAAATAATTTTGGTATCATATACTTGGATTTCAGGAAAGTTTTTGACACTGTTGCACATGGAAGACTATTGAACAAATTGGAGCAGTATGGCATTAAGGGTAAGTTGCTGCTATGGATGGTTGAATGGAAGAAGGCAGAGAGTGGTAATCAATGGACATTGCTCTTCATGGACTAATGTTATTAGTGGAGCCCCCAGCATTCAGTTTTGGGACTACAGTTGTTTTCTATAATTATTGATGGTACTGATGAAGGTATATAAAGCTTAATGTCCAAGTTTGCAGATGATTCAAAGGTTGGCAGAGTTGTTAATGACAGTAATGATGGTACACTGCTGCAACAGGGTCTAGGAAAGTTGGGCAAATGGGCTGAGAGGTGGCAACTGAAGTTTAACAGAGACATATGCAAGGTTCTCCATATGGGTAGCAGTAACCCCAGAGTAATATACTAACTTTGCAGTACTGCACTCAGGGTAGTGAAGAATGAAAAAGACCTGGGAGTAATTGTGCAGTCAGATATAAAGTTTTGAGCAGTGCAGACGGGCTGCCAGGACAGCTCGTGGGGTCTTGTCAATGATATTCAGGAACTTTACTAGCAGGGATAAGGAGGTGGTTATCCCCTTGTATAAGGCAATGGTCGGGTGATACCTTGAATATTACATACAGGTCTGGTGGCCTCATTTTAGGAAGGATGTAGTGCTGCTGGAACAAGTACAGAGAAGGGAAATGAGATTGGTGAGGAAAACAAAGGGTTGCTCTTACCAAGAATGGTTAAGTTCTTCAAATTGCAGTGTCTGGAGACTAGGCACCTGAGGGTGATCTGAGTGAGGTATTTAAGGCTTTGAATGGTTTGAGCAAGCTCAGTGCTGATGGGATTCTTCCTCTTGTTCAGCTTACACACTTGAGGAAGGGACATGAATTCAAATTGAGCAAAGGTAGTTGCAGAATAGATGTGCGTAAATTTTCCTTTAGCCAGCGAGTGGTTGATTGCTGGAATAAACTTCCAACTGTCATTATCGAAGTTGATAACTGAATAGATTTAAGGAGGAACTGGACAAACTTCTGGAGCGAAGGGATAGGTGAATTGGAAGAGGGTTGGTTTTTTTTTTTTTTTTGTTTTTTTTTTTTGCTGATGCTGTATAAACTTGCTTTCTTGCATCATATGCCACTACTAATACTAATGCTATGACATTACATCAAGTTTGTGACTTTTCACTCATTTGGACAGCTCCAAATAAGATGAGCAAACTTTTCTGGGATCTCTTCCAGTGTCCTGAAAGTTTCTTTTTGAGATATACAAATGTTCTGGTTTTATCCAAAAATTTAAACATTGTTTACTCAGTTTTTTATCATTTAACTTTGCAGTAATTCATTGTCAATCTCAGACTAATCCACAAATACAATGTTATGAAAGGCATTTACGTTTCCAATGCTAGAGAAACCATTTATGCACTAAAGTTTACCAAGAATTGATTCTAAGAAATTAAGGATGATAGCTGGGCATATGTTTCCCTTATAAAATATGTGGTTTTGGTGAGATTTTGAGTGCACCTGCTGTGACATCCTGCCAACCACCCTTCTGTGAACTGAAAGGCAGAATTCTATATGGATAGTGGGCAGACAATTGGCCTGGTAGTCTCCATTGACTTGTTCAAGTATTATTTGCATTATTAGTTCACTTAACTTTGTAATTTGGGGAAGAGTGTTCTTTAGAAAATGTAATGTATAACAAGTTATTTTTATTTTATTTTTTTATTTTTTTTGAATAAAAGGAACCAAAATTACTTTCAAAATATTTTTGAATCTTCATTATATGATGATACATACATATTGTGCATAATGTGCTTGGTATATCAATAAGTGATTAATAAAAATGGAATGTTCTGAAATTTGCATAATAGTCAAAATAGGTCGAAATGCTTAAATTATATGTTGAAGAAAAATTTGCTCTCTTAGGTGCTTGCAAATGTATAACTGATCACAAGTTGAATAAGTCATCATTTAAGATGAAATATTTTATATGCATAAAACTACTTTGAATACTTCAAAAAAAATTATTAAACCATACAATAAATTCAAATTTATGGAATTGATGCCCTTAAAGGTAATTCAATTTCGGAGAAATGCATCAGATATGTGTAAAATATTGAAAAAATATTGCATCAAAAGTTTGACAATATACACCTTGGGTCCTATGCCACTACTACTGGCTTAAGCCATCATCATTCCACTTTTTCAATTCTTCTAAATGAAATTTTTAAACAGTGAAAACTGACTGAGTATTAAGACATGTCGATCTGAAATTGTATATCAATAATTTCTGAATTTTTTTACATTGCTCACAGAGTAAACAAATGCTGACACCTGTCAGGTGCTGTGCCATCATTTTTGCAACTCTTCCTGATGAGTACTGTGATACATCATGAACACCAACATAACTACAGAGTTTCAAATTACACATTTGACTAAAGTCCTAGATTACTGCATTTTCACTCTTACAAGTTACATCAACATTTACAATTTGCCAATCTTCACTGTTAGATTTTTTATTGCTTTTGCAAAAATAAAGACAGGAAAAAAGAAAGAATATCTAATCTAGATGGACAGATATTAATTTTCAGGAAGTATGCAAAAGATACATTTCAAATTTGGTGTGCTTTGCAGTGTGCCAAATTTGAAATAAATTTTTTAAAAAAAATTGAGAATGGAAGTGAATAAAAGTAATATATATACTGTCCAGTCAAAACATTACCCCCCCCCCCCCCGTGGTTTAGCAATAAACTGTTCCCACCTGGTGGCATACGTGTTGTGGTGAGATTTTTGGTAAATATGGTACTGCATGTTCATGGCATGCAGTTTGTGTAAAGTACTTGATTGGAACACTTAGAAAAACATTGTCAGGTAGCAGTTGACAGGTGGCAGTTATTTTCTATTTATGCAAATATGTGGGCTGCTCACATAGTGCTGTAGTTAAAGTGTTCTCAGCATGCGCAGAACAGCAGTCGCCAGACCAATGGCAGGTGTCCACACCTCATCTGTGGTCATGGTGGAATGGCTGACCATGCTTATAGCCAACATTGCCTAAAGTTTGCACCTGAGTAGTGTTATTGGACAATTGATAACTGGATGAAAAGTTGCCTTTTTCGATGAATCATCTTTCCTACTATGCTGTATGGACAGTAGATGGAGGGTGCTGCAATAAACTGAGAATCACTAATGTTCTGATCCAACAGAAATAGGCAGCTGGTGGCAGTGTTTTGGTATGAGAGATGGTTTCCTGCGAATCTCTTGGAGCTCTCATACTCCTAGGGTTGGCGCCTATGTAGCCAGGGGCAGGAGCAGCACACACTTCTTGATTAGACCAGGGTTCAAGCCCATGACCACCGCATATCCCCGGAGCAATATGGCCTTAGTTGCTAATGCTCCTAAAAACCAAATAACAACAACATACTCCTAGGCCACGCTCTGAATGCCAAAAAACTACCTATCCATTGTGGCTGATCAAGTACACCCCTTCATAGTAGCTGTCTTTTCAAATGGCACAGGTGTGTTTCACAACAGAATAATGCACCCTGTTATGTTTCCAGTATTATTTGAGAGTGGTTTGCCAAACCTGAAAGTAACTTTCAGGCCAAGGTATCACCTGAAAGTAACTTTCAGGTGATACCTTGGCCGCCAGTTATGCCAGATATGAATCCCATAGAGTATCTCTTTGATTACATGGATCAATAGATTGGCATTCGTGTCCTTCACCACAGACTACTGCAGATCTGTGGGATGCAATCCTGGAAACATGGTACATCTCCTGCAATGTTCAGAGGCCTTATAGAGTCCATGTCTCTTCATGTGGTAGTGATACTGGCACCAAGAGGAGGACAACCACTATTAGGTAGGTGGTCACAATGTTTTGACTAAACTGTGTATATATATTATTTTCTAATTTTTCAAAATTAACACCTAATAAGTAGATATATATGCACATATGCATGTTTAAAGTTTTGTGCCCTTAATTGTCCTTTCAACTGGAAGAACAAACAAGACTAACAGATTCCTGCCTCTATTTTGTTTAAAAAGCACTTTTTTTAAAAAAAATTAAGTGATAATATTTTTTTAAAAAAAATTTCTTTAATATTTATTTTTTGTTAAAAATTAAAATTTACCATTGCAATTCATTAAGAAAAGGTGAAATATTAGTAAGTGTCCAAAAACACCCAAAAGTTTTTTACATAAATTAGTGTGTGGGGGGGGGGGTCACCTGTCAGGTGTGATTCCACAATTTGTGTAATACGACTTGTTATGGTCGGCAAATCTCAAAAATTTAAAAAATGGATCTAGCTTTTTTTGCTTGTCATTCCAGTGCATACTGATCTTGTTATGGTCGGCACATCTCAAAAATTAAAAAAATGGATCTAGCTTTTTTTGCTTGTCATTCCACTGCATACTGGAAATGCTTGTGGAATATTTTCATGATTTGCCAATCTTCACTGTTAGATTTTTTATTGCTTTTGAAAAAATAAAGACAGGAAAAAAGAAAGAATATCTAGTCTAGATGGACAGATATTAATTTTCAGGAAGTATGCAAAAGATACGTTTCAAATTTGGTGTGCTTTGCATTATTTAATTGGCAATGCCTCTTCTTTCTACACCATTATCAGGTACTCAGATTATATTTGAGAATAATCTGTTACTAAAAATTATTTCTATTTTCTTTGAAAGTTTGTTTTCCTGGAATATAGTTTAATTAAAGTGTGTGTTTAGTATGCAACCTCATCTTGTCAATGTTCATTGATCAGATGGACAAAAGTCTGCTAAAACCATTAATTCCATTATGTTATGTAAATTTAACATAAATTTAGTGTACAGAAAGTATAATTAGAGCAGAAAGGAGTTGAATAAAATATGATTGAATAAAGCCTTTGGCTCCTGATTTATTTCATTTTGATACCACTTAGTTATTCCTCAAAGATGTTCATTGTAATTATTTTACAATAATTTAAACACACGATGTACAGATGCCTTAGTTGCTTAGGAACTTAGCACACGTATGCACATTTTATTATATATTGTAACTATACTTTTGCTTTTATAAATATTTATTCCATTTTTAGAGCACACATTACCTAAACATTGTGAAGTTCTTGTGGTCCTGGATTTTGGGCTATAAAACCCATTTTTCCTGGGTTGTGGCCATCTGCATCTGGTCACCCTAGTCTAAGTTTAGTTCCTACCGGAGACTAGAAGAATTTTGTAAGACTCCCTCAATCAAGACTGCAGTTCACTCACTTAGTTTTGGGCATGAAGGTGTAAAGTCAAACACAATGTATAAATCAGTCTCCTTTGCATATTGTGTGGATGCAGTTGTACTTGTCATTGTGACCACAGTTTATTATAGAAAAATCATAGGTAACAAACAACATGGGAACATTGCAGTAAGAATCAAAGTAGTTGATGCACCAAGAAAACCTCCCAGAACAACAGCTGCCATCACATGAAATCCGCCTATCCCCGGAGCAATATGGCGTCAGTTGCTAATGCTCCTAAAAAAAAAACCAAATAACCAAAACCTTTACCTTGTCCTGATTAATTCAGTAAGATTGACCTGGTACAGTTGCATCCCCAGTCATAACAAAACTGGTTGCACAGCACTTGTGTCCGTGTTTATTTTTTTAATTTAGGAACAAAGAATTTTTTTTTATTTATTCTGCTTATAGCATATGAATGCTTGACCTTTCACTAAAGGTTTTCAATACTTAATCAAATGAAAAAATTGGAAATTTAAAAATGTTGTTTTACACATTATTTTCAATAAAATAAAACTTTTATTAATTAATGCTGAAATATATTATATTAGTTTCATGGATAGCTATGTTAATTTAAAGGATAGCCTTATATGCAAAAAAGAAAAATTCTCAGTTTAAGCTCTATGAATATTGGGTGGTTGCCTTTTGAAGGTTTTTTTTTTATCAGTTTACTAAATATATATAAATAATGGATATTATTAATATTTGTTTATTATGTTGATTGCACAGTATGTTGAAGTACTGCAGTGAAGTAAAAAGATTACTTTTATATATTAGTTAATTAACTGGTAATTAATCACAGAAACAGAAAAATTTAATTTAGAAAAGTCGACTGCATCTGAAATATAATGTGTATAACTTATTTGTAATCTTTGTGCTGTTTACTAATTCATAATAGTACATAGTACATATTTCAGTATATTCATAGAATTGGCATTTCTGTATTTTATTTTTATTAATAACAAGATACACAACAGGTATTGATTCAGCTAGTAAAATTAATTTCATTTTTTTTTTTTTTTTTTTGTTATTTTTCTTGTAACATGCTCTGCATATTGGTTGAATGAATGCAAGTCCTTTTCACCATAATAATTCAGTTTGTGCTTGATGTTTCGAACAAACTTCTTATTTCTCCTTGCATAAAACAATTAAGCAGTGACCTTTATGAAGTGGCAGTTTTTGGCCAGAAATGCTACTGTTACTATGCCATTGCTTAAGTTGCTTATTGATCCCATCTTTTGTCCACAATTTGACAAAAAGCACATGCTTGTTCTATAAAATTTAAATTATACAGCACAGGCTCACACATCAGTGATCAGAGACTGCTGCTTGTATAGTAGTGACTTTCCAGCTCTTTTTATAGGTTATGTGCTACACTACTTTTAATTATAATGATGTTTTTTCCTGGATTGTTTCTAAAAAACAAAAAAATCCATTATTTTATCCACATTAACTTTTTTACAGTCTGCAATAATACAAAATATGTTTGATAAATCGAGATACCTGTAAAAAGTATGTGAAAACAGTGCAACTTACAAGCTTAAAAATAATCATTAATTTTGTGGTTATGCATCATCTGTTAAAAGGATATCTAAACAGGAGTCATCAGTATTCACATATCATCTTACATAAAAACTTAAGTATATAAATGATATTAATGGCATACTTTTGTTCATTATAGCAAAAGTACATGCTTAGTGATAGCTGCATTTATATACCAAGTTTCAAATTTTCAACATTTCTGGGATTTTAATGTATTTATGAAATATATTTTGCACATAAATGAAATAGTATTTGGAATATATTACAAAAATAGACATTTCCTGGAGTGGTTATTGATCTTTGTGTTGCAATTATTTTTGTATTGAAGGGCCTACACAGTAATTTAGGTAAGACCTTAATTACAGAAATGACAATTCCTGGTACTCCCAGCATTTTCTTTTATCATCAGCAAGAGCCAAACACAGAAGTAAATTCCATAGGGTTGTTCTTTCACATGATCAGCTATATACCACTCTGACATGCACCAGGGATGAGTAAAACATGTGAAAAACTTGGAGGGAAGGCAAGGATTGCTAAGAAACAACTCCAGAATCAAGAGTTAGTAAACTTTGTATGACTTTTAATGTTATTTTTGCTTGACTGGTCTTTGCTAATATGCACAATTTTAAACTAGGTAATGACTGAAGGCACTGTCAGGTAGTGAAAGTTATAGCTGGGTACTGTTGGGAGATAAGGTAAGACTTGTGTCACAAGGCTTATCTCTCCAATGGACCTGCATACGGATTAAAAATATTATTTTACGGCACTGATTGTCAGAATGAAATTAGACTTTTCCATGATTATTCTACTCCGCATTCTACACACAAGTTACGAATTTACCAGAATTTGACCATCTGAGAATAATGGCACCTGTCCATCAAAGTCATTCTGTCCATTATTATTAAAAGTATTTATTATCAAAAATATTGTGTGTGCCTTATGCAGGTATAAATATTTTCTTGTGCAAAAAAAAAATATGGGGGCCTGGTTTTGAAGGTTTACCATTCCCCACCCCACCTCAAGCATAAAAGGTAAGTGGAACCTGTAGTATATTAGTACTGTATATAGGTTGAAAAGCAGATGCTTACTGGTTTTGGTTATGAATTTATGTAGTTCATAATTTGGAAGATTATTTCACAGAGCAAATAAGAATAAATAGATTCACGTGTTTGGACTGGTTTCAAATAAAGAGGAAGAAATTACATCTGCTGATTTGAAAGAACATTGCCCATGGAAATATTTATAAAATAGACAATATATCAGAAAATGAATGCTTGTGAGAGAAGTAGTGGTATGAGTTTAGAAGAGAAAGGTCAGGGGCAGCTTGTTGGTAGGCACTGCAGAACTGCAGCACTCCCAGCTTTTTAAATCTAAATATACAGTCAACGGAGTTATATGAAATTTTGTGAAGAATAATGCAACTCAATGAATATTTTTATTAATAGGTCCCACATATAGTATAATCATCCTCTTTTTCAACTTTGAAGTTTAACTGTAGGTGGAACTGTGCGCTACACAGTTCCACATTTTGGCCCCAGTAGTTGAGTCAAAGGAACTGCGGAGCAAGCAGTGCCAATTTCAACAGTGCACCAAACTTGAATGAAAAAGTTATTCTATATTCAACAAATAAAAACCGAAGAATGGATTTTATTTTTAAATAAAATTTAGAGGTTACCAAAGTCTGTTAATGTTAAATGTCCAGTTAATGTTTTGTAGTATTTTTAACTTGCTTATTATTATTATTATCATCTATGTCTACATGTCTTATAACCAAGGCAATTTAATGTAACTTTAAGAAGCAGCACTCCCATACATCAGGGTCACAAGCCACCATTGGAAAGGGTCATTAATTAACCTGACTACTTTGGTGTAGGTTCAAGGAGTTTGAGGTTCTTCCCTTCCCCAAGATTAGAAACAGCATTCCATAGTGGGGCTGATTTTCAATTTAGCAGCAGTTTAAAAGAAAAGTAACACTGTGAGAGTGAATGAGAAAGCCCACTTTTTTTTGATCAGAGAAAGTAATATTTGTGATAAGAAAGATTAAAAGTTCTTCCCAGTAAAGAAATGTAAATAAATCTGAGTTTTGTCAAAGATGAGCATGGATCCTGCAGATTCTTTTTTGTGGGAACAAAACAGGACTGTTAGAACTGGAGTTAATTTTCATTCCCCTCACTGAAGAATGAGCTTGACTGACATTTAAGGAACTAGCAGTGGGTATTCAAGAAGTCATGACTGTATGCAGACCAGAGTTATTGAACTGGAATGGAAAGTGAAGTGTGGATAGGATTTACAATGAGAGGATTGTTAATATGCAAGGGAAAAAAGAGTGGTAAAAAAAACAGAATATGAGAGGTCCTGCATTAATTCAGAAGTTAGACCCAGTCATCTTCCAACACACTTATTTTTGTGACTAAAACATGCAATGAATAGTCACAAAAGTAACTGGTTACCCAGTTGCAGGATCATAAGGCAGACCATAATATGGAAGATTACTTAGGCGACCTTTATTAAAAACTGATCAAATGTGTTAGCAGTGTCAGATTAAGGTATGGGCTGGCAGGGCCCTTGCCTGGAGCACCAAAAAATCTTTATGCCCAGGGTGCTGAAATACTTTGATCAAGCCCTGAGCAACATCGAGAGCAACTGTTAAGTTTTTTGAAACTTTCAGCGGAATTAATCCAAGGTGAGTAATGCAAGCCAAAATATTACTAATGAGTTGGCAGTGAATGGGGTCTCCCCCCCCCCCCCCAAATTTCTTTGGAGAGGTTTAGGGTAAATGCCCTGTTCCATGGATCTTTGGATGGCCATTTTACTTAAAAATTGGCTCTATACGGGCACTTCCATGCCCAGGAAAACACCAATGGAATGAGAGGGTAAAAAGGTGACACAGAACAGGAGTGTTAAGAAAGTTGGAAAGGGGGTCAGGATGTGGGAACTTCTTCGCATCAGAATTGTTTGGGATTGTTTTGCTCTTTTTATTGGAAAATCAAAGAAGGCAATGAGGAGAGAGAGGCTTACCGAGATCAATTCAAAAATTTGGGGAGGAGGGGGTGGGATAAGATGCTAAATTAGTCATAGAACTGTCAGAATATGACTGGTGGAAGTATTAATGGACAAATTTTGTAATTCCAAGCAATCAGAAACCGCAGCTACAGTTTAGGTCTTTAACTTTTAAAAATGAAGTTTCTATTTGTAAATGAGCTAATTACATGGTTTGATAGTTAAGTGGAACCATGATCAGTTGCACAGCTGACCTGTGAAACTGCATCTATTGTTAGTCGATTTGCATGTTGTAAGTCATGTACATGCAATCATATTAGAGCCATTGTATTTTTAAAGATGTGTTTGTGTGTAAGTGATGGAACAGAGAAATAATATTTAAATTTTGTTTAAAGTTAGAGAAAGTGTGATTGAGACCTACAAACTGGTAAGACAAGCAAGTGTATGGTAAAAACATCTGGTTTGCAGAATTTCAGGATGACCATGAGGAACTGGAAAATGATCAGTACTGTGGACATATATCATTCACATACTAGTTACAGCTGGCTACATTAAATGACTATTCAAGTATAAAAAAGAACAATTTCATATTAATAGAGAAAATGTTTTGTGTAATTCTGACCAATTTGGGAAAATGGAAGATCTGCACTGTTTGATTGATTGAATAAAGTTGCTCATACTTTAAACATGATCCCTTCTTGCTCTGTGTGGTTATAATAGGAGATGAATTATGGTGCTTTGAATACAGTCCATAAACAAAAGGAAAAAGCATGGGCGTGATCAACTGCTCTCCAAGATACAAAAAAAAAAGGTTGTTTTCAAAAATCAGATAAAAAGTGACAGTTACTTTCTTCAGTAGCAAGGGAATTTGTTCCAACAAGTAAAGCAGCAAATAAGTGCTCTACACAAGTTTTGGATCATTTGGTTAAAAGAATTTGCAAGGCTTTATTTTCAAGAAAAAGGGAGTGTTCCCCATCTTCCACGAAAACACTAGACTGCATTCAGTACTAATTAACAATGAGTTTTTGAAAAATGTAGGATTGTAATTAAACCACCCCACTTCCTCCTCCTTATTTCCCTGATTTATATGTCCCAGACAACTTGTTTCCAAAATTAAATCTATACTGAATGAATAATGATGATTTGACTGTGTAAAAGGACATTAAAATAATATGACAAATTGGTGGCAGTCAGTTTAAATACATTAAAAAATGTTTCCAACGGCTCTAAATATTCTCACAAGAATATACAGCTGCTCACAATAATTAGTTTTAAATATATTCAAAGCTTTCTAACATATAGTTTTCTTTAAATTTATCTTGTTGTAGAACCTAATTGTTAAACTTTGTATTTATTTATAAATATTTGTTTTAAATTGTTATTTTTAACAATTTGAAATGGGGATGGTGTGAAGTAATCTAGAGCAAGTGAATCTTAATAGAAAGAAGGATGCTATTAAACCTTGTGTAAATGTTAAGGGCAGTTATTTAGTTCTCTTGTAACTGTTCCAATAAATGTACTTAATGTTTTCACATAGTTTATAATTGTCTTTCTTCATATTATCATTTCTTAAACTAAATTAATCTTTGTAATGATCTGGCTGTGATTTATTAAAGCCAAATCAAATAATTTCAATGTATCTGAGCAATGGGGATAAGCTTCTTATGATGCAATCCAGTATGGGCATGACAGTGTCATTCTGCTTAACTTGTTGCACAGGCAATAATGCATCCTGTTATCGTAATCAAACCTAGTTTTTTAATGAGCAAACAGTTACTTGAGCTGAAAAGTATAGCAGTCCATATCATTGGGATTATATCTCAGTTACTCTAGGCGAGAGAATTACTATAGATGGCTCGAGGGAATTTTGCTAGCTGCCCTCGTCTCTTTCATTCCATACACCTTTCACCCACATAATTCGTGGTACCAGCTGCTTACAGAGGCAATGTGTTTCTTACACCAGCAATCTGGTGATGAGAAAGGGTAGGATTGTAGCATGGATGCATTGCAAACAACTAGTGAATGACTTTGACTCATAGAAATTCTCTGGACAATATGACTAGAACTGTCAGAAGTTTACAGATTTTTTGATGAAGGGATAGAAACGTCTTCCGGTTACAGAAATGTAATAACAGTACTCTATTATATATGTTATATTTTCTTTTATTTGTATGCCTTTCCTTAAAGTGTTTTTACTCATATATATCCTAACAAGGGGCCTATCGAGTTTTCTCCTTTAACAAGCAAATTGTTTTATTGTCTTCTGCATCTGCTTTTATGTTAGTACACATGATTTTTTTGTTACCTTTCTGAAACACAAAACTTCAGAAGGAATATAGGAAATCCTCATTTTTCATCATAGTTAAGTTCAAAGAACTGCAATGAACAACAAACACAATGAATTAAAGGGGCCAATCAACCTCCAATACATACTGATTTGCATATGAATTTATTGCACAAATGATATGTTAAAAAATAGAAAAAAAAATATTATTTATGTGCATAAAAACCACAGATGTTCTTTAGGATTACATTAATCATTTTACAAATAAATTATAAAAATATTACTAAACAAAATAAATTTACAGCTGAACCCTGTCCCGAATAATTCATGTTCTCAAGTTGCCAATTGCTTTTCTCTTTACTGTAAATAAACAAAAAAATCAACTTATTTCTCTGCAGGGACTCAGATGCTGCGACCTCATTTTTCTAGAAAGGACTGGTTTTTCAGTTTAACAGGAAATTGCATTTAAAACGATCAAACCATCTACGGCAAGCAATTAAAAGCTTCTTCATTTGCACTTTTGCCAAATTCTTTGTGTGAGAATTTACATAATTTTTTTTTTTATTAATTTCATTAATAACAGTATAAAAACATCTGAAGATTTTTTAAATCATTTTTTAAAATGATTTAAATAACTGCAAGTAAATTAAGCTTGCAGTGAAGTAGAAGAGAAATTGTGCGTTTATTGAGAAATCCTCAATAAATGCACAAAGCAAGCTGTGATTTAACAGATTACATAATGTGAGCTATCACAGCCCATGGTGTGCACATGACAGGTCATGAACAATAAGGACTTCCCATATTAATGAACAATGGTAAATGAACAATTGATATCTAGTTTGATTTTGAAACAATTAACAGTGTTTATTCAACATTTGCGAGTGATAACGTACAGGGTGGACCATTAGAGTATACTTTCCAGAAAACGTAAATTTACTGTAAATTTTAGTTTATCCTGTAGGTATAAACTAAAAGCTTCTCACAAATGCTGGTTAAGCACTGTTGACTGTTTCGGAGGGATGGGGGACTAACCACTTATGTATTTAACCACATTGAAGGTATATTGAAATTTTAAATGCTGTCCTTTAGCCTTCATGCATGAAGAATAGTACTTTTGGCACAGTTTTGCAAGCTTTTGGACATAATACATATTGATGAGATTTCCTGAAATAACTTCTTTTAAATCGCTGCACAGAAAAAAAGGGGGGGGGGAGGTGTATTAATCTTGGCCTGGTGTGTGTGTGTGGGTGGGAGGGGTGAATCTATTTCAAATCCACTTGTTTGGTAATTTTTCCTTTAGGATTAGGAGTTTTCTAATGTCTTCAACTTTTAAAAATGAAGTTTGGAATTGTAAATGAGCTAATTACATGGTTTGAGAGCTAATTGGAACCATGATCAGTTGCACAGTTCAGCTGTGCAACTGATCATGGATCAACAACATGCAAACGAATAACAATGGGATGCAGTTGCACAGATGAACTGTACAACTGCATCCCATTGTTAATCATTTGCACATTGTATGTCACAGGAGCACCATCCTGGATGAAAGAAAAAAGGTCTTTTCCTTCAATTTTAAGATAAGTACAATCTTTGTAACATTGATAAATAGCCTTTCCCCCCCCTACCTGTTGAAAAAACATATCAAACAATTGTTTTAGAACAAATTCTGGTCCACACAATTCTGGAGAGTGTCCCTAATATCCAAAACTGTAATTTAACATGTACACCTTGATCTTAAACTGCATCATCAAACCACTGTTTCATCTAGTGAAGCTCTGCCTGTAAATTCAGCTCTCTGATTTGTTTCAGTCTGATTAAATTAAATACACAATGCAGTTTTGGAATCTAAATCAGTTTTGGAATCTAAATTTGAATCTTAAAATTCTTCCTACTGAAGTTTTGGGTATTTTCAACTCACTTTGAAAATCTTGTGGATTTCTTCAGCTTCTAGGGTGAATATTAACACCTCCTGTCAGCTCAAAACAGTTAATTATTTGGTAGATGCATGCTTTGAGGGAAATGGAGAATCAACTTGCTTAAACCATTATCTTCAAATGTCACCATACTTGAATATTTGGTAAATAACAAGACTGTACATGCAGCCACCTGTGAAACAAAAAGCGCAGCTGTTGACTTTGAACCTTTCCCTAGTTGTCTATGAAGTTGCTTTCCAACGCACTTATTTGCTTTGTGGTGAGACTGGTTTTTGTTACCTTTTGTTTTTGTAGTTTGCTGGAAAAATGACAGAATCAAAGAACAAATCAATCTCAAATTTTTAACAAAACTAAAGAAAATGCCAAATGCAATTATGAGTTCTTACGTCAAGTTTATGTGGAAGATAATGATGTCAAGAGATTGTGTGCTTCAGTTCTGCATCCCTTGTATCTGAGTGACACCACGTTTCTGATATCTCAGCAATGTCTGCATTTGGTGTTTTGACCAGCAATTCAAAATCATCAAATTTATTTGCTGTACTCCTAGCATTGGTGTACATTTAAGTATAATGTGCACGTTTTTACTCTTTGTTACCCTAACACATCCCTTACTTGTACCATGATGTCTTCCAGCAGTCCTTGAAATCCCCATCACCTTGCTTTCCAGGCTACTGCTCATTCTAATTGAAGCAGTGCAAAACTCACTTTCACCTCTGCCTGCGACTATTGTTAATCTATGAATCTGAATATACCCCCAAGCTGGCAGTTTTCCGACCTACCTAACTCTGCCTTGATAGCATCAGCAAATATTCTTGCAACATTTCTATTTAAGTGTATCCCATTCCTGTATAAGCAGGCACTCCCATTAACGAGCAGAGACCATCTGAGAAACAAACAAACCCTAGAATAGAAACTCTGGCCATTCATCAGGAATAAGGTTCTAACAGAAAAATTCTGGAGCCAATGACTCTAAATACTGAAGACTTCTTAGTATGTGTGAAATAAGCAATTGGAAGAGTAACTTCTGACAAGCTGGAAAGTTTACGCAAGCATCCCCTGTGGCATTTGTGCAAGAGAATACCCTACACACCAAAGTCTTCCTGGGAAGGAAAAAAAAAAAAAAAAAACGAAGAAGGCACTTTTGAGAAGATTCAGCAGTGGAAAGTAATTTTAGTTATAGTATCCTTGGTGGAACAGTCTTACTCTAAGGTAGTGCCAGGGTCAATAGCCAGGTAAGTGCCCCAGAGATGCCCAATCTGAAAGATTGATCAGTTCAAGCAGCTGGCCTATATAAGCTCAGTGTTGACACTCTCACTCAGGGTAACTCAGAAATTTTTTTTTGCTGGTGCAACAAAACCCTCAGGCTTCTTTGCATCATATAGCTAATAATAAGACTGTCTGGAGTCAAGCTCCAAAATTCAGTACGTCCTCACCCTCAATCAAATGAAGACTACATTTTCCTTTTTTTTTTTTAAGTAATCTTGACTGCAGTTCTTGTAGTGGTGAGGAGAAGCTAAGTAGTGTTGTAGTGTTGGTTGTGTAATTGTCACTGACTTTAGGGGTTCAACTTCCATACCGTGACAATTCAAAACATTGTATGATATCCTCCCCCTCCCAGGTGAAGGTGAGGTTATCTACCTAATAAACAATGTGACTGCATCCTTCAGGACTCCACGATTACCTACTGATCTTTTATTTTCCACCAGCCTCAGTGTAGTATGTGACAATGATACATTAATCTGGGACTACTGCTGCCCCATATGCTGTATCTCACATTTACCAATGTGAAACATCATTTGGCACTTACTCTCTTAGTTGGTATAAAATGCCTAGTAGCTTCTACAATTACTTCCCTAAATGCTTTGCATTTAGAATTTGCTGTTGATAACATCATCAGTTAGTTCCACTGTATAGAATTTAATTGTCTGAGATCACTGTAATTACCTTCATGAAAGGCAAAGCCCTTCCCTTTGTCCTTGACAGTAGTTACATCTCTAAGTAAAGTGGTTTTATCTGCATATTCTTAATACAAGAAGAATCACTGCTAATAATCAGGTCAAGTATTGTTCTCTCTTGTTGCCTCTCTAGCATGCTGATGTAGAAAGCAGTCATCCAATAAATTCACAAACTTCTTCCTAATGTGTTAGTGACCAACCCACAAGTTCCAGTCAATATCTGTAAAGTTAAAATCCCCTAATTATATTAAGCTTTGTCTATCTATACAAATGTCCATTATAATCATCACAGTCATTAGGCCTATAACATTCCTACCATCATTTTTTGTTTTCCCAGTGATTATGTCACACCAAACTGACTCAAAATTGCACTGGCCATCCATGTTAACTGGATGCATAACCTCTCCTGTTCTTTCTGTACACATTGTACTCCCCATATTCAAATTCTATATCCCCTATATCTAAGTGACACCGTGTCTGATATTCCTATAGTGTCCACATTTCATGTATGCCACCTACCTAAAAATATTTTAACCAGTACTTGAAATTTATTTACTATGCTCCTAGCATTAGTATACATGCAGCAGTTTTTACTTCTAGTAAACCTTGCACAGCCCATGTATTTGCTTGCTCCACAAGAACCCCCCACCCCCAGCAATCTTTAAAATCCCCAATGTCTTGTTTTCCAGACTGCTGCATGTTCCAGTAGAAGCAGTGCAAGAATCACACCTCTGTGTGCAACTGCTGTTAAACTATTAGTCTGTTCCCCTGCCCCAAGCTACGATTTTATATATAGAGGGTTATTCAATTAAAATGCTACCCAGTTTGCAATACAATACAATTTTATTAAAAACAAATAATTTAAAGCTGTTATAGTGTGTGTGCTGGGAATATCCACCTTGCTCGTGTATACGTACATTCACTCTTTTCAGTGTGTGTAACTCTGCAGAATGCAATCATCAGCAGTAAAATGCAGTTCTCATTGTTATGGAATGCTATTACTGAATGTCTCTTTGCATTGCAAAAATGATTTGGAAGCAAAATACACACACACATTCTTCTCAGAAAAATCTCACTACACACAATGCTAATAAACTGCAGTCCCAATGAAACTGCCTTCTTTGATCTATCTAAAAAATCTTCATATCCAGTGATATGTCCTTTCCTGTCAGCTTTAGAAATAAAAAAAATGGAAGACTTTAAACTGAAATCCAGGTTTTGCTGGAGCACTGTCCAAATAGCATTTCCAGACTTGACTTATGGATTAATAATTAATTGATGCATGTTGCATTTTGTAGCATACAGGTAAATTGCTCCTGTCATTGTATTTTAAGTTTATTAGTTTATTGCTTTATTTGTTTATTTAAATTTATATTTTTAATTCTTATGAATTACACAATACTGTATAATACAAAATCTTTATATTTTACAACCTGGTTTAAAGTGACTACTGCACACCATGCCCACTTACATGAATGAATGAATAAACAGTCACTGTTCAACAAATTGAAAGTAACCTAATCTTCTTTCACAAGCAGATTCCAGAAGAAGAGCATTGGCACTAGTAGAGGCATACGATGCAAGAAAGCAAGCTTATGCTATCAGCCAAAAAAAAAAAAAAAAAACCCTCCCATTTCACCCCTCCAATCGTTCCATATGCCTGTCCAACTCAGTCTTAAATTTATTTAGGCTATCAACTTCCACAACAAAAGATGGAAGTCTGTTCCACCAATCAACTACCTGCTGGCTAAAGGCAAATTTCCGCACATCTGTTCGAAGAGGGGAAAGGGGGCAGAAACACTGGTTACCAGTAACAATAGTAGCATATTAAACTGTATCAAAGTTATTAATGCTATAAAGGGTTCTTTTGAGGACTATACTAAGAACAAGACTGATTAGCTGCATTTAGTTAGTTTCATGAGTGAATTTTCTTCTTTTAACTGTAAATTATAAATAAAAATTTCATTGAGTTATTCCAGTTTTCCTAACCTAACCGGATGTAAAAATGTTAAGATATGCTAGGTTAATGAAAGTAAAGAGTGAGGACAAAAGTATTGGATGCTGCCCATTTATTGCTAAAAAAAATCTTCTCCATAATTCTTTTATCGTCAGTACGTATACTAATCACAGCTGACAGCTAGGCATCTCCCATTCTAGGCTTGTAACAAGGGTGCCACTATGAAAAGCTTAGTAGTAATCTCGTGTGATTTTATCTGTCACTGGTTTTGACTAATCATGATTGGCAGTTGGGCATCTTAAGATGGGAGATGATCAAGAACATGATACACTTTGCTGGGAATCCCACTCTTGCCAAAAAAAAAAAATAAATAACAATGATAAAGAAAAACTGAATAGTCTATCACAATAAGGGTCCACGATTCTGAATTTATCGAAGGAATTGTTTGCTGATGAGTTTTCACTTGATTCTTATTTTTCCTAATCTAACTTTTCTTAATGAAACTTGTCTGGTTAGTTTTAAGAAAATGGGGATAAGTTAATAAAATTTTTATTTCTGATTTGCAGTAAAAAGAAGGCAGTGCACTTGTGAAACTCTCAGACATAGCAGCAAACTGCCATTAATCACAGTTTGCCATGCCTGTCATGTTATCGATAAAAAATGCTGGTGAGTGATGTGTTTTGTGTCGTATAGGACATTAAAAGTTAAATCTTTATTGCAACAATCAAATACAGTAAACTCCTTAAAGCACTTCTGAAGGGACCATCCCTACCTGAGTACTGTAAGCATGGACCCCCCCCCCCTCCACAGGATTGAAAATAGGACCAAAAAATAAGGGTATTAAAACTGAGATAGCATTATAAGTGGTAATGTTATAACCGGAGTTTACTGTATATAAACATACCAGTATAGTTAAAAAAATAGTTGCAACTTAGGTTAAACATGAACAGAACCACCTTAATGTCAGCTTTTGTTCATTAAATGTATTGTTAAATTTAGTGAGGCAGAAACTGAAGAAAAAAAAAAACTTGACTAAAAGGTAGAAGGCATGTATAATTCTCTAGAAAAATTTCAACTAAATCTGATGCAGTGTCTGTTATTATAATTACGTTAGCAACACGTTGCTGACCAGTGGTTTGCATAACAAATAGATAACCCTATTATATAAATTGATACTTCTAATAGTGTGTTAAGTCTGAAATCTGTATTCACTTGTTTAGTTATATATTATCTGTTGACTGTTTTATGCCTCCCGTGATAAATTATGAAGGGTTTATTTGAGGAGTCTAATATTGTTACTTTTCCAAATAGTCCCCTTTGGGGTCTATACACTTTTGCCACTGATGCTGCAATGCATTGATTCCAGCTGCAAAGAAAGTTTTCTCTTGGTCCTTAAGCAATGAAACTACAGTCAGTGGGAAAATGGATGCCAGCCAGGTATTTTTTTTTTTTTTTTAATTAGGAAATAGGTGAAAGTCCATGGTACTAGATGTAATGAATATGGGTGTTGGTCCAAGAGGAGTTCAAAGCTGCACTCATGCAGTGCAGCTATAACAATGACTTGTGAGCAGACATTGTCCTGGTGGAACAAGACTCCTTTGCTGAGTTTTCCTTTGTATTTGTGTTTGATGCTTTGGGGCAAATGCCTCACAAAGTCTGTGTAATATGCTTCTGTGGTTGCCTGGCCTTTCTAAAAGTAATCCATCAGCATCTCAAAAAACTCATGGCATCACCTTGCCAGCATTGACTTGACTTTCTTTGGGAAGGAGAGAAGAGCTGTGTTTCCACTGTTTGGACTGCTCCTTTGCCTCTGGCTGAAAATGACAGGAACATGTGTCATCTGTGGTCACAAACTTTACAAGGAAATTTACTTGACCTGCTCGAAACTGATGTAAATGTTCACTCAATTTGAACAAGTGTTGTGCATTATTGATCCGCCCTCAACTTTGGGACCCCATTATGCTGACAGCTTTTTCATATGGTATACACGTCCAGATGAGATGCCCAAGATGCTGGAAATGTAGTAACTGCCACTCGTCGATCGCTCATTGCCAGATCATGGACACTGCAGGTCAACCTCCCAGCTCTTCCTCTCTTATTTAAATTCTGCTGCCCACTCCTTAACCATGGAATAGGAAGGGGCATCCTCCCCAATGTTGTAACCATATTCTCATGAATTGCCTTTTGCATTAGTCCCTTTTTTTCCCCCCAAATACTGGATGACTGTATGGTGACTGATTTTTGTCCATCTTTCCTCATTCACACAACTTAGTTAACTTCAGAACCTGTAATTTAAAAAAATACATTACTGAAGCTGCGTTAAACTTGGTGGGTTACTATTTGAAGCGTTTTACATTAAGTGCAGAAACTTAATAATGTGCCACTACCCTTTCATACTCAAGCCATGAACATCAATTCCTCCCTACCATAATGTAGTAAAGTAAGGAAGGAATGTTTTTACTATTTAATGCCATAAAATATTTTTTTATCACATTATATGATGAACATTTATTAACTCTTGAGGAGAGAGTTAGTAATTCAGTTCAATTCAATTCAGTTTAATTCAATAAGTACATATTAGCTTACTGTTTAAAATTATAATTCATTTTCTAGGTGTATAAGCATGCCAAACGTCTCAGTTATGGTGAACACGACATTTCTGCTGTTTATGTTCGAGCCCGATTCTGACAATGGACACTGAAATTTCTCACAAACCATTACGCATCCATTAATGAATGTATGGATATTCAATGAGATGCCATATGAAAGACTACTCCTAACTACATGAGAAAAGTTGGAGGGGAAAAAAATGACAAGTGGACTCATTGTGTTGTGCAAAAGATGCATATTTAGGAGTGTGCTGAATTTTGTAACAGTTTGCTTCTAATAACTTTACAGAAGCAGATTATTTTCCATTCTGTATGTGTTTGCAAGCACAAATGAGTTGGTCTCACTAAGCATGTTTGGTAGGAAAAGTAAAGAAAATTAGTCCAGAAGAAGGGGGAACCCAAAATTGCTGTCCAACCCTTGTATAACGTTGCCGAGATTAAACAGAATTCCACTTAAAGAAGCTACTGAAAGGACACTTAACATATGAAGAATGAGATTTCAACCATGTTGCATTAAGAGATCAAATTACTTTGCATAGTGACAACATTATTTTCCAAATCAAGTCATGTTGTCCCATCTTCTGCTATAATTATGGTTATAATTTCATGCATAATGTTGATATCACAACTGTTACTTTACAACAAAAAAATAAAATAATTAAAGACAGAGATATTACTTCTAATGCTTTTGAATTCAAACTTTTAAAAAGTGTAATCAAAGGAATTTTTTTAAAAGATTTCTGTCTTTGCCTTTTCTACAGTATCTGCTGGTTCTGTTACTTTTAAGAATTATGTTAATAAGATAATATATTCTGCAGGTTTTTTCAAAATAAGTGATTCCTGGCCAGCTCTCACATGCCCCTTAAACTAGATTTATTATATATTTAAATACAAAACTTTTTTCGGCCTGTTTTTACCTTTAAGACTTAGTATAAAAAATGTGCAACATGGTACCTTGTAAAATAAAGTATGTTTGTGATTTTGTGTATCAGTGAATTGACCACCTCATGCTATTTTTGATCATCATCATCACCATCATAATCATCATCATCATGATGCTCCTAAAGCAATTTTTTATCAGTTTTTATTAGTCATTTAAATAATTTCAGTCATACCTGCATTATATCAGGATCTGTCAAATTTTGTAAAAAAAAAAAGGGGGTGGGATGAAAACAATTTCCCATAGCTTTGGAAGACACCTGCTGTTTTTCTTGATATAGTTATTGCAGAGTGCTTCCATAATGTAATATTACAAAATTGCTTATAGAATAGATAAAATATTTGTTAATAAAAGACATTGGCATATAAACTTTTAATGATGTGCAATATGATTCTTGTAATTCTTAATAAAACCAAAATATTAAATATCATGGTGATGACTTATCTGTGATGCCAACTTTTGTAATAAATTTTGCTATTATAAAATGAAGAAGAAATGAAGTTGAAAGGTAATGAATTCAAGATAACTGCAAGTTTCAATTTTACTGTTTTAGTTATGAATGTAGAAAGACATTTTGAGAACCTCTAAAAAAAAATGTTTTGCAGTGTTATTAGGTATACTTTTTTGTTTGTTTTGATTATATTAAAACAATAAATGATCAATGACCATAGTTATTAAAAACAATGCTGAAATTCAATTTTCTTTATATGAAATTGACATAAGGTCATTACATTCTAGAAATACTGTAAATAAACCTTAGTAGCAGCTTCTTAATAAAATATGCCTTTTTGTTTAAATTGGCAACAAATCTTATAATAATAAATATTGCTTCATTCATTTATGTAGTTTTATCTTTCATTATGTCTGGATGTGTTAGTTTAAAATGTCAGTTGACTGGTGTTTCTGAGTATATTTTAAATTCCTGTTTTCAAAGAGAAACCCTTTTTTTCATATATACATAATTAACAAATTTATTCATTTATGAAATAAATTTTGTACAGATTGCAAAACCAGTAATAGGTGTGCAAAAGTTGAATTCTGTAACCAAAAAAAAAAAAAAAAAAAGAATAAGATCTTTGTAGCCTTTTGTTTTTTAGAATAAATCTGTTGTATTCATTGATGACTGTTTTCTAATCTGATTATTTGGTAATTAAAATTGCCATACAAGTGATTTGGCTATCATCCTTGAAAAGACATTTTCTGTATTCTGTGGCAGTATCACGTGTCACTCAATTGTACAAGAGTTTACTTCTGGAGTGACAATAAAATTTTAACTCATTTATATAAAAAAATTATAATAACAAAAAATTGTACTGTCTTATTTTTGATAACCACTATTTCCTAGTCTGGGGGTATGCTACTAACACACTATTATTAGCAATTATCTTGTAATAATTTATTTGGTGCAAAGAATACTGTAAAATGATTTAATTCCTCCCTTGATCTGGTATATTGATTCATAAAGTCATTATATAATTTTAACTGCAAATTTTAAAAAAAAAAGGAAAACCTTTAAATGGCTACCATAACCCTCAACCAGCATAGCCATCAATTATGAATTTCACATTTTTCCCTTCTCAGTAACATAACAGCATAAATATTTTTTATAAATAAAATATTTTTATTGTTACATCTCATACACAACTACTGCAACAACTTAAAAAAAAAAAAAATTTGCAGCCAATTGGTCCCATGACTTAGATGCCTATCTGCTGTCCCCAACAAACCTTTAGAAATTTAGCAGGACCACCAATAATTTTTCATTCAACAATATATGCACCGTAAAAAAAAAATAATAAATTATTTAAAAACGATTTCATTCTTATTACCCAAGCAGACACCTGGGATGTTTCTCTGCAACAACACTGATATGCAACTTTTCTTATATTTAGAAGTTTATAACATAGTCATAAACTAGATATCTCTCATGGAAGTTAATTTCCAGGCAAAAACACATGGACAAAGGATTTTTGTAACTGTCTTATTTTAAAGTAAATAGTTAAAAAGTGAATCAGAATTTTAATCCTGAATGCAAAGTTAAACCATCTGAAACCATAACTATTACCCTTATTCAAGTCTAGAATTCCTTGTACACACACATATATATAAACAAATTTTCAAGCTTAACGGCAAATAAGACTACTGAAGTTGATGGCATATGACATGACTCAGTTCCAACGAGAGATCACTGTATAAGCTGGAACATAATGGAATCATGAGAAAAATACTTGGATGGATTATAGGATGACCAGTGCAGGAGGCAGAGGGTCATGATTAATGGCTATGCTTCAGATTGGGCTTATGTAAAGAAGTGGGGTTCCTCTGGGATCGTTTCTTGGCGCAGTATAACCTTAGCTGTTTTTGCGCCAATAAACACAAAATCAATCAATCAATCAAACCTCTGGGATCGGTACTAGGACCACTTGTTTTTGATTTTCTTAAATGACATTGACAAGGGGATAGAGCGTGATGTCAAGATCTACAGGTGATATCAAAATTGGTAGAGTAGTTAATGATCGGCACAAAGCACAGCTTCACTTTTCTGACCATCTCTGAATTCTAAGTCAATAAAATTCAGAGATGGTCAGAAAAGTGGTGCTAAGTTTTAATGCAGAAATATGGAGTCTTGCACTTGGAGAATAGCAACTACAAAATAATTTACATACGTTGTGGGCTGAACTAAAAATAGTAGAGGAAGAAAGAGATGGTGTCTTGTAGATGATTTGCATTTGCTTGTAGAGATAGGGAAGCCATAATACCATTTTATAAGGCAACTGTGAGACCACACTTTGAATAGTGTGTCCAGGTATCAAGACTGCACATTAAAAAAAAAAAAAAAGACATCAAGCTTCCTGAAAGGGTCTAAAGACAGGCAGTGTGCCTGGTGAGATCAGCAAAAGGGGATGAGGCAGGACATTGAATATGTGGACTGTAAAGCTTGTAAACTAAATACTTTAGAGGAGATTTGATTTAGGTGTATAAGGCTCTGAGGAGTAAAAGTGAAATGAACAAGGGTGAAATTTTCACTGTTATAAATGATTCCAGAACTAGGAGTCATAAATTCAAATTTTGCACAGAGGTTGAGACTGAATTGCAGAAAGTTTTCTTTTAGCCAGCAAGTTGTTAACTATGGCTTCCTTACACAACATAGCTAAAACTAATATCTTTAGAGGCCATAAAAATAACATTGTGTGTGACTGGATCTATTACATTTGCTTTGTTCTTGGAGGAGCTTTTGAAGCAACTGCACTCCCATAAATTCTGCCTTTGTGGCCTTGCCATATATCAGTGGTAGCTGTAATCAATGCTTGAACTGGGCTAGAATGCCATTCTAGTTGAAAAGTTGATTTGCAAATTAAGTTTAAAATGTTTGTTCCAGCTATGAACTTCCAAAAGAAAAAAAAAAAATTTTCCAAGCTGTTAAGATGTTCACTGCATTACATGTTTTTCAAGCACAATCATGATAAATATTAACATGCCAGTTAATATTTTTCAGTTCAAGTTCTGGTGAGGTTCTGAACATTTGCCAACCCTTCCAACAATTTAGTTGGGTGTTTTCTGATAATTGGGTACATCTTCCAACTAAGTTTAGTTTTTTTAGTGAAGTTCCCCCTTCAATTTACAGTGACTTCTTATTTAACGCATGTTTAAATTACGCAAATTTAAAGAGTGCGTGGCAACCACATTTACAAAAAGCACCAAGAGAGGGGGAATACGTACCCAAACAGATATTCGACCTCAACGAAACAGGTTTATGTTGGTAAAAAAGGGGGGGGGCTTATCGCACTTATATTTCCATTGCTGAAAAAACTGCACCTGTCTTTAAGGCAGTGAAAGACCTGCTAACACTTCTCTCTCTGGTGCTAATATGAAGGGTCATAAACTGAAACCTGTGTGCATTTACCACTATGAAAACCCTTATGCCAGGTTGTGTGTGCTGGTACTCAAACCCTAAAGGGTGGATGACTGCTGTTATTTTCAGAAGTTATCTTGAATCTCAGTCAACACCAGAATTGGAAGTGTATTTGCAAGGCAGAAGGAATTCCATTCAACGTCTTACTTATTCTTGATGATGCCACAAGCCATCTGTCCAGTGTCGTCTGTTCCAAGATCAAGATTGTTTTTTTCCCATCAAATAGAACCTCAATACTCCAGCCTATGGACCAACATGTGATTAAATCTTTTAAGGCCCAAGCGACTGGCCTAAAAAGATTATTTAAAGTGCATTCTGGCTGATATAATTGACAAGACCGACCACAAACAAATGAGTATGCAGCAATATTTGTGAGCCTTCAATATAAAAGATGCTTTAAAATTCATTGGCTGCATGGTGTGAAGTTCCACATAACTGTATTCAAAGTTTGTGGCATAAGGAGGCAGCAGGGGTTAAAGGAGAACAGAGCCTGACAGTGAAAGGAATATCGAAAGCATTAAATCTTATAGGTGAAGGCCTAACTCTATTAGCTGATGAAGACCCAATCTGAGGGAACGGAATCTAACCATGACAATCCCTCATCAATCTGTCTAAGGCCACCCTCTACCCCAATCTCTCTCAATTGTTCATACTGTTGTACTGCATATGTTGGTTATAGTGAACACACTTTCTCTTCCTATACAAATAAAAAAGTAAATCAATAAAGATGAATGAACTCTTTGGTTGCTCATTATTTTCTTTAGAGTGTCCAGTCTTCTAACCAAAGAAAATGAATGGTATGTACCAGTAGAGATAACTTAGCTAGATATGACAGTTACTCTCATAGGCCTATTATCACATTATTTGGCGATTGTTTACCACGTGAATTTAAATTGTGCGAGACATCTGGAACATAACCCTCGAGTAAATTAAGAAGTCACCATATAGACCTACTGAACTTAAAAACATTTAAAACATTACATTTAAAAACCTAACATTAGATGGCTTTGCCCGTGATTAGCCGTAGAATAGCCATATAACATTATGTACCATATTTTCCAGATCATGAAATAAAACCTGTGATAACTTCTCTAGCTGCAGTTAGAGTTTACTGGCCAATTGTTCAGGTTGCCTTAGAACACTAGCTCTTTTAATGTGTTAATGGTCTGGTCTGCATAACATGTAATGGTGACACAAGAAGGACCACTGTTGTAAATAGTTAGCTGTGATTCAAGAAGCAAAATACTGGTATCTTAATTAGCAAATCCTTTAAAGCATCAGTGCAAGGTGTGGCCAAATGGATGGAAGCACTAAATCACCATTTGATAGTAACAAGATGAAGTAACCAACAATTTCACAAGGTGCAAATTGGTGAAAATTTTGTTGGAGTTAATGAAACATGTGACAGCTGCCAAGTCTTTCAAGAAATGTGAATCAGTAATGAATGCCATAAATGACACTGAAGGTAATCAACTCTTTATAGAAACTGAAAGTTCATAATAACAATGAGGTTTTGGTGAGTGGCACAAGTTATTGCAATCAAAATAATGAAATGCACTTCACCTGTATAAAATTTAGAATCTATTACTAAAAGTCTAAACTATCATACATTTTTGCAGACGTTTTCTTCTTCACTTCTTTGATCAAGAGAAGAATCATCATCCAAGAGTTCATTAGTTACAAAAATTTGATGCATTTCTATCAAATTTAGTTATCTCACACAACTACTACAGACTAAAATTTTTGCTCTAACCTATAATATAATATTATATAATATTTGTACTTCTGGCTTTTGGAGTTGACAGTAGTGCAGTTGCATCAAATTTAAAGTAACATAATCTTCTTTCAAAAGAAAATAAAAATTAAACCAACCTAGTCTTCTAACAATAATACACCCAATAATTAATAACAGCAGTGATGTGCTGATCCATCTAAGTTGCTAATGATACTTACAAAAAAAGCAGGCATTGAAATTAAAATATTAAAAGTTAAATCTTTATATTATAAGAATCAGATAAGTAAACAAAGTCAAAACATATGTTATGTATATATATATAACATATATATATAAATATATATATGCAATAAAAAAATTTTCCCTAAAATATGGCATTTACAACATTAAATGAAATATTATATCTGGACTTTGTATAACATATGTTTTGACTTTGTTTACTTATCTGATTCTTATAATAAAGATTTAACTTTCACAGTATTTAACACCAAATACTGTGAACAGTACTCTGTTAAGCTACACATGCAATGATGAGCCGATTCTAAGGATATTATTAATACTGCCACAGAAGTGTGTGTGAGAGAGAGAGATGGTTATGAAATCTCCCATTCCTCCTGTAGTGGTGAGGCTAGTTCTCAGCTTAACAGGAAATTTTATTCTAATTCTTAACTGTTATTCCAAAACACCATTAGGTTCTTTTGGAATAACACTTAATGCAAATCTTACCATAGAACTTTGGTTTCACTGGCTATATGTGAACAATTAACAAAAAATACAGACAATGTTAAGTTGGCCAGATGCCAGAGAGTGCCTAAGTATCAATTACCTTGAAAATTCTGGGGGGGGGGACAATAGAATCTTTGTTATTATTAGTTTATTTTGTTTATTTGCCTGATAATTAATTGGATTTAGCAAATCATAATTAACAGATCACCATTCAGCAAAAAAAGTGAAAAGGGTGTAATTAAAAGTAAGGATTTATCCTGGCAGCCACAAACACATTCATTCCAGTTAAGTATTGGCAAAATAAAAAAATCATGGGACAGTTACAGGCCATCATGTGACTCTACTTCATAGGATACCTTAGCAAATGTGTTAAAAAACACCACTAATGGAATGATATTTGCAAAAACTGGGTATAAAAAATCATTCCTGAAGAGAACTAAAAATGGGGAATTTGCTCAATAGTATTAGTAGCAGCAAATAGTACAAGGAAGCAAGCTTATACAGCATCAGCCAAAAAATTAAAAAATATATTATGAATGAAAAAAAGCCACCATTTCATCAAGCCAGTTGAAATGGTGGCAGGGTTGAACAAGTGTTCTGCAACTACTAAAACTACATTAGTGCCAAGGGAGAATAGTGTAGCCAAAGTTGACCCACTGTAAAGTAACAATGATATGAAAGAAGCACCTACCTGATAAGCTAAGGCTGTGAGTATGTGTCTGTGTAAAGCTCCAAGTGGATGGTATGCATCCAGTTAAATTGATACATTTAAAAATGTGGTGAGTGCATCCAACCATTAGTAATGTTAACACATCTCCCCAATCTGTAAAGGAGCCAAAGAAATGATGGACAATTATAGAACAGCAAATGTGATTTCTGTATTTGGTGTAAAACTGGTGCCATGAACATGTGACTTGGAGCCCTGACAAATGGGATACAGTTCTGTTCTCTGATGATCCCATTTTAGCCTACAAACATCATTTCATCTGGAGATGTGGTACCATCCCTCTAACATCAAAGAAAAGGCCACAGTAGAGGTGTTCTCGTGTGGGGAGCAGAATAATAATTTCTGCACCCCCTTCACATTTTTGATAGCGGTTCTGTAACTGCACAGAGGTACCGAGAATAGATTCTTGAACCCGTGTGCAACTTTTTAGGGGTACCGTTGGCCCAGATTTTCTTTTCATACACAACAATGCCAATGCACAGAGCTCAAGTGGTTGAGGAATATCTTGAAACTGAAGATATCCAATGACTGCCATGGCCAGCATGATCATCAGACTTAAATCTGATTGTGCAATGCGACCTTGGGTGTCGCATTTCATGCTGACAGCCAACTCCTCAGTCACTTGTTGAGCTATGATCTGTGCTGATGGAAGAATGGAATTTGTTGCCACAGAATCTTATAGACATTCTTATATCAAACATGGTTCACTGCTATAAGGTCTGTTTAGCTGTTGGGGGGGATCATATGTCATGTGACCATATTTTTGAGCATCTTGGATCGATTTCTGTAATGTGAAAGAAAACAATTTCTTTTTTTGGTTATCCATTATACCTGTCCGAAGTTTCTCACTGTCTCCTCGTTTCATTATTATTCTATGGTACACTACCATACCAAATTTTGTCCCTCTTCGTCGCAAACTGCACGAACGAGTTACACCTCGTTTTCTACATGTTCTCTTAATTTTGTCCAGCAGTGCATGACAATTATAAAGCAGTTGGGTGCAAGAAGCAAATGACGTTACAGTACTATAAGTGCATTTTTCGAATTTACATCCATTTCAATTCCAAAGTAGTGCTGCTCTGCAACAGTTTTGGAAAATCAAGTTACTGTCAATCCATGTTTCATCTTAAGTACTGTAAATATTTCTTTTGTCCTATCCTTCTACATTGTGCCCAAATATTTATTTTTCCATGTAACAATATCATCTAATAATACCTTTCAATTAAAACTGTTCGCTTGTTGGCACACTTTTGTGAACAGTAATTCATGGAATGCAATATTTTCCTCAAAATTTCTCTTTTCTATGTAAACTATTTTATCTTTCAAAACAGGCAGCAATTTACAAATTGTTGGCACCTCCTTTTGTTTTATATAAAATTCGTTTATAATAACGAATCTATCAAAGTCATTTATATTTTAACTGAGAGAAAAGTGGAGGAGAAATTGTTGAAGTTAAACATAAGAAAAGCACCTTGGGTGGCTGAGATCTATCCAGTTTATATTAAAGGAGATGGAAAAGTAAGCAAACCCTTAGCCATAATTATGAGAGCACCCTTGGACTTAGGGGAAGTCCCCATGAACTGGAGATGTGCGAATGTATCCCCAATTCACAAAGGGTGACACAAGCAATTACAGACCTGTTAGTTTAACTTCTGTTCCGGGGAAAATAATGGAGTCACTGGTTACAGAAGCATTGCGGGATCATCTAGACAAAACTGCAGTAATAATTCAGACACACACAGCATGGGTTTGTTAAGGGAAAGTCTTGTCTGATAAATCTGATTGGATACTATGATGCAATTATAAAGCAACTGGATGCAAAAGATAATTTTTATATCATATACTTAGATTTCAGGAAAGCTTTTGATGCTGTTGCGCATGGAAGACTGCTGTACAAATTGGAGCAGTATGGTATTAAGGACAAGTTGCTACAATGGATAAAAGGGTGGGAGAAGACAGAGTGATAATCAATGAATGTTGCTCTTGATGGAAGTTATTAGTGGAGTCCCCCAGGATTCGGTGTTGGATCCACTGTTGTTTTGTATATTTATCAGTGATACTGACGAAGGTATATCAGGCTTAATGTTCAAGTATGCAGATGATACAAAGGTTGGCAGGGTTGTTAATGACAGTAATGGCAGTGTGCTACTGCAACAGGATCTAGAAAAGTTGGGCAGATGGGCTGAGAAGTAGCAACCGAAGTTCAACATTCACAAATACAAAGTACTGCATATGGGTAGAAGTAACCCCAGAGAAACATACCAACTGTGTGTGGTACATTTCACTTAGGGTGGTAGAAAATGAAAGAGACCTGGGAGTAATTGTGCAGCCAGGAAAGCTTTTGATGCTGTTGTGCATGGAAGACTGCTGTACAAATTGGAGCAGTATGGTATTAAGGACAGATATGAAGCTTTCTGAGCAGTGCAGACAGGCTGCCAGAGCAGGTCATGGGGTTTGTCAATTATATACAGGAATTTTGCTAGTGGGGAAAAAGGAGGTGATTATAAAGAACTGTTTATTGCATACAAAAGGCACATGCCATACACAATACCCTTCATGGCTACAAGCCAGGGATTATCTCTTTGTATAAGGCAATGGTCAGTCCTTGCCTTGAGTACTGCGTACAAGTTGGGAGGCCTCATTTTAGAAAGGATGTAGAGTTGCTTGAGTGAGTACAGAGAAAGGCAGCATGATTGGTGAGGGGAACAAAGGGCTTCCTATTACCAAGAAAGGTAAATTGCAGCATCTGGAGACTAGGCACCTATGAGGTGATCTGATTGAAGTGTATAAGGGCCTTGAATGGGTTGAGCAAGCTCAATTCTGATGGGATTTTTCCGCTTGCTCAGATTACGAACCTGAGTGGACATAAATTCAAACTGAGGAAAGACAGTAATAGAATTGAAGTGCGGAAATTTGCCTTTAGCCAGTGGGTAGTTGATTGCAGGAACAAACTTCCATCTGTCGTGGAAGTTGACAGCTTAAATAAATTCAAGGAGGAACTGGACAAACTTTTAGAGGAAATGAATATGTGAAATTTTTTTGGCTGATGCTACATAAAGTTCATACACCTGCTTTCTTGCATCACTTCCCTTTATTCTCATCAGTTGTTTTATTCCCTTCGTCTTCATTCTCGACGTTTTATTATCTTCAGAGTGGAAAAAGAAAACTCCCGTTGCTGCCGAAGCACGTCGTTTTCTATCTTGGCAGATTGGGAGTTGAAAGCATTGTCGATAACTTCTTTTTCACAAAATATCGTCACGTCGCTAATGATTTTTCATGCTTAGGAATGGGTGGTTTTGCCCTTCTTAAAATACGTAATTACAAAAAAAAAAAACACTTCAAATTGTAGAATGCAAAATAAATCTAAAATAAAACTCGAAAAACGCAAGCAACTAATCCTACTACTGCGAAGTTTTGTTTTCACCACTAGTACGCGTTTACGGCAACCACAGAAGAGTCAATTTTTGTTTTGGTGCTGTTCACATCACCCAAACAAAAATTAACTCTTCTGTTTAACGTTTTCGTGGTGGTTGGACAGTAGGCACAAATCTAGCGAGGGGAAACACATAACTCGGATTCTTCCCATTATTACTTAAGAGGAGGACGGGTATTTTTTTTTTTTTTTTTTTTTTTTTGTTTCTGGGATTCGCTTAATTTGTGTATACAGCAGCTTATATGTTCACTCTAACAATGATTTAAACTTAGTACATATATGGAAATGAAATTTCTCTAAATTTTCTAACTATTGATATTTACATTATTTAAACGAACGTAAATAAATGGCTAGCACTATAAAGCCACGGTTTAACTTTTACACACGGAATATCAAATCCATATTCCAATTTTCTACAACAATTTGAAAATTACCTATACTTTTTTTTAATCACTTCTCGTTAAAAACCTCACGGGACCAAACTTTTCTTTTTTGTTTGTTTGTCTTTCATGCTTCTAATGAATGAGGAAAATAACGTAAAAAGGGGTTCTGAAAAGGCATCCCAAAGGTTCTGCAAATGTTTCATCCTTTTTTTTTTTTTTTTTTTTTTTACATGTATATTCATTTTATTGCTAGATATTATTGTTTTAAAAGACATTAGCGTTCTCTTACCAAAAAGAGTTTGAAAAACCCTGCTTAGATGGCGGAATGAAGTAACCAGCCGTTTCAAGGTGAGTGCTCCTGTTGATCACTCTTTTACGCCTCTCTGGTCACTTCCTGAACTGAGCGTTGCATCTGGACTTCTGTTTCTTCAGCACATAGCCAACTGTCGACATGGGACCGTTTACTTGTTTGTTTGGAGATTTATTAGTCGCATCAGCAACTGTGGCCATAGTGCCAGACTGTTTACTTCCTCAAAATAGCGCGCGCAGATATTTTCCCCACATGGCACCTAACTATTATTCTACCTTGAAACTCTTAACTCCTTCCACGTGCTCTCACGCGTTTCACGCTGATTACTTTTATAAGCCGAAATATGTTTCGGCTTATAAAATTTCTTAGTTACATACAATTTCCTATAATCACAGTAGAGTCTCATGACTTCTGGTGGGTTATAGTTTGTATTACTTGGAGGCGACATCGGCCGAAATGTTCTCGTGTCCCAATTTGTAACCCTAGCCAGTGGAGGAATGCGAAAGCACCGAAATTCTGTCCTCTCCCCTCCTTCCCAACAGAGATTGATAAAAAGATTTCATAGAGGACTAAGAAACGTATAGTAACCTTTTGGGTTAGTTCAGAATTTTAGAGATACAGGACATGTATGGAACATAAGCTACAAATTTAGCATCACAACCTCCATCAATAAACTAAACATTGAATTTACATGGTACACTACCTAAGTTAAAATGATGTTTCGCTTATTGAAAACACTTTAAAAAGCGTTTTCGTTCTTTTGTATCTATCTTTCGGAAAATGTATGGTTTCTGAAAACGAAACGAGAAAGTGATAGTTATAACTTAACAGTAACATCAAAAATACTTAAAAACAATGCTAATTAACAGTAATATAAAATATATAAGTGAGCACTTTTTTTAATGTTTAAAGATTCATTTTGTAGTTTAGGTGATTTTAAGATGCAATATTTAATTCTTCTAGACATTATTCATTTTCTTCATAAAAAAAAAAAAAATGAAGGCGACTCCGTTCATTAGCGTCTCCCCTCCCCAACACACAGAAATGAAGCATTGCTTATTCCAGCTTTTAACGAACAGTGTTCCAACACCCACGAATCTTCTGACAACCAAGAACAGTAAGAAATTAAACTTCACGTAGCAGAAGGGAAAAACGATAAGGTTTGCACTGGTCGAGATTATTTGCGTACCGGCTCACTTAGCAAAAGGACGCTCATGTAATTAATTCTCTCGAAACTAGATTAGTAATAAAAAATCAAGTAAGAATCTTCCTCAAACTAATTAACTTCATTAGTCTTCTAATTAAGATTGTCTATCGTAAATTTTTATTAAACACAGGGGCGGAATTAATATATTAAAAACTACGGCTGAAAATAATGTATGCAATAACTTTATCCCTGGAGTCCGCATATGAACGGCGATATACAAAAGAAAGGGAAAAAAATTAGCCGTACATTTTTCAATTTGAAAACAAGTCACGGTTCGTTAACTTTCCGTAAAATGTTATTAAAAACAAACAAAAAACTTCTTTGTGGAAAATTCTGTTTAAATGTAAAAACAAGGGCATACCACGACTAGCAGCATATTTTAATTAATCTCCACCCTTTCTTTTAAAAAATAATCAAAATAAATATATAAATAAGAGAAGTCAACGTGGAGGACATTGCAGTTGCTTGAGCGTTACAAAAAGGAAGAAACATTTTAATAGTGATAATTGTGAATTCTTAAGGGCCTGCTAATTAAATCAGCCATTATAGCAATTGTGTACCAATCGGACCCATTTCCTACTACACAAATTATTTATTTATTTTTTATTGGTGATGTTCAAACAGCTGATTAATGTAGAATATAAAAAAAATATATTATTTCTACTGTATTTGCAAAGTGTTCGCTCCCACTACTTTCGTGCAATTATCCCTTGCAGTTTCCTAAATGCATTCCGGGCAATTCTCCCTTTTAAGTAGTTACAAAAAGGAAGAAACATTTTAATAGTGATAACTGTGAATTCTTAAAGACCTGCTAATTTCGCGCATATGTATTTTTTTTTTTTTTTTTTATTGGCAACTCCTTAGCTAAACATTTTTTCCTCTTGTATGATGAAAGCAATTTATTGTGGCAACTGAATTGCTTTTATTAATTTTAAGGTTTCATTAAAACCTTTAATTAATTAAGAACATTATGCTATATATTGCAAAACTGCCGACCCCATATGAACGTGGGAAGAAGGCGAGGACAAAGAAGATGATGCTATATATTATTATTATTATTATTATTATTATCATTAGCCATATGGTGCAAGGAAGCCTGAGGCTTTTGCTGCACCAGCCAAAAAAAAAAAATTTTAATTTACCCTAAGAGAGAGAGAGAGAGAAAGAAGTAGAAGGAAATCACCAAAGAAGAGAAGAATGATGATATCCAGCTCAGGACCCTGGGTGTGCCAAGCCCATGCTCACCAGATGTGAGCCCCTGGGGTTATTGCAATGCTTTCCAACATTTTTCGACTGCAGAATCCCTTTACAAACAGACTTTACGTGGAACCCCAACACCGGTAACATATACGTATTTGTATATACACATATATACAAATTAAATTTAAATTACGGAAACCCTGAGATCTCCTTTTGCTGAACTCGATGTTCACAGGTTGAAAACAAGTACAGTACTACAGTCGATAAGATAAAATAGAGCGGAATTTGCGTCAAGGAATGGGAAATCCGAAATACAGCCGCCATAGGGTTCACCTGAATGTTAAAACCCCTTTTAACATCCATCGGGGATAGTTGGGGGGGGGGGGGCGTCTCGCAGTCAGAATATCTAAATGTTCCGAGTGCGTCCCGACAGATTTGAATTTTATGGTACTATATAACCCAAACACTGTATATGGTAGCTTTTAGGACATATCCCATGTGCTTCTCAATTCACTTAGCCTTACCGTGTGGAGGTACGATAGCCTATACCCCAAAATTTTTTGTTTAGACTCTTTTTATTATTATATTTTACCTTCTTTATTATTGTTCGCTTTTATCATTCGTTCCGTTGGTAGTTAATTTTTGTTTTTATTAATACTTTTTTAAAATTTTCCTAACATTTAATAGCTGATCTCTCAAAAAAGCATCACTTTTAGATTCAGAGTATTAATCATTTAGAAAAAAAGTATTTAAAAAATGTAAGGCATGCAAAGCACACAAAGTAAAAAAAATTAAAAGCTTTCTCTACATTCTCATACACATCGCGGTTTACCAGACGACTAGCTGCCTTGGCATTGTGCTATTCCAATGACCAGGTTTTTAGATATATTTTTTAGAACATTTAGATATTCTAACCAGGTTTTGTATAGGTTTTTAGAATAACCGGTTTTTTTTTTTTTTTTTTTTGCATCTTTCGCAATAAGTTGCCTGATTTTGCTCTTCCCTGTCTGAACAGAAAAAAATTTCTCGACGTAGTACTCATAAAATGTCAAAGCAACTCGTTTTAAAAGTGGAGAACCTCCAATTTCAAATAAACAGTACATCAATAAATAATAATAGTGGAACTGCGTGTGGATTAGTTCAACTGCAATTGTGACGGACGCACTCCGACTACAGTAAAAAACATCCACCTGAACTAAGTGGACGCAGTTGGGCTATGAAAATGGTTTATTTTTAACCGCGAGGCTCACTCTGGAGATTCACATGATGTGAAGTACAGAAACAATTAACGCAATGTACAGACGCAGGACGGTGCAGTGGTATGAGAGAATCCCGGTTCACAGTTGGTTTTGGGACCCTCCTTTACTTTTGTTATAGCTACGCTGTTCTGCCACTTTATTAGGTACACCTACCTAGTAGCGTGTTGAGCCTCATTTAGCCTTCAAAACAGCCTGAATCTGTCTAGGCTGGATTGAACAAGATGCTGAAAACGTTATACAGGAATAGAGTACCAAGCAGACATGAGTGTGTCACGCAGTTCCTTGAGATTCGACAGAGGTGCAGGCCTGCAGCGAACAGCCCTTTCCAGCTCATCCCAAAGATGTTCAATAGGATTGAGATCCGCGGACTGAGCAGGCCACTGCAGCAAAGAAAAGTCATTGTCATGTTCCTGGAACCATTCCATAATGATTCGGCCTTTGTTCACCGGCGCATTATCCTGTTGGAAGTAACCATTTTACTGAGGATAAATTGTCAACATGAACGGATGCACTTAGTCAGCAACGATGTTTAGGTTCCATGTGGCATTCAGACGTGAATGTATGGACCCAACGTGTGCCAAGAAAACATTCCCCACACCATAACACTGTCCCCACTACCTTGCACAGTAGTCGTCAGACATGACGGGTCCATGGATTTATGTTGTTTTCGCCAAATTCTGAGCCTTCTGTCAACATGATGCACCAGGAACTTCGACTCTTCAAACCAAGCAACTGTTTTCCAATCCTCGATAGTCCAGTGCTGGTTTTGCTGTGCCCACAGGAGGCGTACTCTCTTGGTCTTCATTCATAACAAAGGTACGCGATGTGGCCGTCGGCTGTTGTAGCCCATTCGCGACAAAGTGTGATTTGTGGTCGTTGCGATATTTTGTTTTGAGCACCAAGGTTGTATTCTGACATGATGTGAAACATTGTGGCCCATCTGTCTGCTTGCACAATTCTAGCCATCCTCCTCTGACCTCTCTCATCAGCAAGCGATTTTCTTCCACAGGAATGCCGTTGGGAGGATGTTTTCAGTTCGTTGCACCGTTCTCGATACACCCTTGAAACTGCGGTGCGTGAAAGATTCAGGAGAACTGCCGTTTCAGAGATGCTTTGTCCAGCACGTCTTGCACCTACTACCATGCCACGTTCGAAGTCCATTAGATCACTCCTTTCCCTCATTCTTACTACGGGCGCCTCCGTAGGCAGGAGCAGCAGTGCGTAGCACACGCTTCTTGATTAGGCCGGGGTTCGAGACCGTGACCACCAAATACGGAGGATGCAGAAAGGTCAGGGAATGACCACCTCATATCCCCGGAGCAATATGGCCTTAGTTGCTAATGCGCCTAAAAACCAAATAACAACAACATTCTTGCTACGGTTTGTACGCTTAACTGATACCAGAAAGGTTCTGCTGAATTTATATCCACAACTGTGCTCATGTGACTTGAACGTTGTGGGACAAGCCATTTGTGTGCACAGCAGGGGTGTACCTAATAAAGTGACAGCACAGTGTATATTACAACCATAAAAAACAGTTTGGGGGCCTGGGCTCATCAGTCATCACAACCACCCCTCATGTGCACGGCCTGTATAGATGTTCAGAAACAATTATAAACAACTAATAATCAGCTATATTTCTCTCACATCAAAGTTTCTGCTTGATTTTACTAAACAGTCCTATCATCATCATTTACTCAATCAATTTACAAAGTCCACAACACTAAATAACTGAAGATTTGATGACAGTGTTCGGAAGTAGTTCAAATTGGAACATTATAAAATTTCGTTTCGATGCACTAGCTGAAAATAAAGCAAATTCTAACATCTATAGTAAAGGAGGTGCCGAGTGGGTAAAGTACCTGCCCGGCAACCCAAAGGTCGCGGGTTCGATTCCCGTCTCGGGCTTGGATCAAAGTACTGCAAAAACCTTGGGAGGTGCAATATGGCCACAGAAGCCGATGCGCCAACAACTACCAAAAAAAAAAAAAAAAAAAAGGAGGTAGAAAAGTAAAATTTTAAAACATTGTAATGGGGCATAAACATAAACCTTTACATTTATCAAAGGACTGCCAAAATGTTAGCATTCGGTTAATTAAAGGAAGTAAACTCATCGAGATCTAGCGTATCAATTAAACTAACTAAAAAAAAAAGGGGGGGATAATAAAAATAAAGCTAAAACGAAAAAGGCAGAATCTGTCTATCATTTGGGAATATCAATTCAGTTAACTCGTTGCAGACCAATCTGTGAATGAATAAAAAACATTCTATCATAAATTCGTCTGACGTACATCCAAATAAGCTAAAATCTGAAACACAGATTAGAATAACCGGAACGATCAAATGTAATGTGATTTCGAAAACAAAAAAAAAATATATATATATATATTAATCTATTCTCAAACATTACAAGGAGATTGTAGTGCAAAATCCAAGCAATGTCGGTGAACTCCATTAATGAGAAGAAAAATTTTTAGAAATTTAATAATAACCTAACCGAAATTCTTGTAGAGTTGGGTCAACACATTTATTTGGCCCCAGGGACTGACGGACACCAAAAACTATCAAAGGAAGGTGAGGTCGGTTATTGCTAACCGACCTCATCTACAGTTAGACCTAGCGATGCGTCTAAGATCGGATGAGGCCATAAATCGCTGTGGGACTTTGATGGCCTCCCTGCTGCTACAAAATATTGTGCATTTAGGTGACCAGAACGTGCAGTTTTTTCAAGATACATATTTTGACAAAAAAATTGTGGAGTCCACTGCAGATGGCTTTCGAAATGCAACTGTTGATGCACTTCAAGACAAACACGATAGGTGCTTGCAGGAAGATTTGATGTGAGCGATTAAACCATTCGTTTGCACATGCACCGACTGGGAAAGATGTACATTTTTTTTTTTTTTTTTTTTTGCAAATGGGGCACATAAACTCACAGCTGACGACAAACTCCAGAGACTATCACTTTGCTTGTCACTGCTTTAGCATCACGATAATGAAACATTTTTAGACAAGTTGCTGACGGGCGACGAAAAATGGCTTATGTGCAGCAACGCAAAATGTTCACATCACTGATTATCATCATGAGAACCTGTGCTGCACACAGTGGCGTATCTACCATGTAGGCAGGCAAGGCAACAGCCTCCGGGCCCTTTTTTAGGGGCCCGGCGTCTTTGGCTGTCTCCTGTTTTTGCAATTTTCATTAATTAAGTAGGGGTCCGAACATGTTCTTTGCCTCCGAGCCCAAATAAGGGTAGCTACGCTAGTGGCTGCACATATCGAAGCTCCTACTTCACCAACGGAAGGTTTTGCATATACAGTACTGTAGACATATATAGTATATGCATAAAGAATAAGTTTTTATTTTTAATAAATAGTAAAGAATAAAGAAAAGTTCAAAGGGATGGTGAGACAATAAAACAAACATCGGTGGCTGCAAAGCATTTCCGCAAGTTTATTATTATTATTATTATTAGCCATATGGTGCAAGGAAGCCTGAGGCTTATGCTGCAAGAGAGAGAGAGAGAGAGAGAGAGAGAGAGAGAGAGAGAGAGAGAGAGAGAGAGAGAGAGAGAGAGAGAGAGAGAAGAATCAGAAGTAGAAGGGAATCACCAAGAAAGAGATGAATGATGATATCCAGCTCAGGACCCTGGGTGTGCCAAGCCCATAGTCACCAGATGTGAGCCCCTGGGGATTGCCAGAATATAATGCAAATAGAATATGTAAGAAAAAAGAAGCGAATACAAAGAAAACCACTAACATAACTGTAACAACAAAAATAAAGGGAAGCTGTTTTAGAAGCATCAGCGACTTAGACCATATTGCACCGTGTGTCTGCACAAATGTGTTCACGGACCGATTTGCATGTTGTGTGCGGACTGAAAAACCCGCAATAACTCACGGAGAAACCCTTCTTCCCCCATCTGAAATCAGCTAATTACAGCCTCGACTGAATAAACCTTTAGAAATTCATCCTATCTACGACGAGACTCGAGCGCAGACCTGTCAAAACGAGTGGCAGGTGGCGAAACCACTATACTGTCACGGATAATTAAGTAAGGGAATAAATTAAGAATAAGGGTGTTGTCAGAGGAAAACGCTCCTAAAATAATTTAGAATAAATGCCAATTAACATGAATTAGAGGCACTTCCTTGATAACATCAAGGCCGAATTGCGTGAAATGTCACTATAAATGGAAACGGAAACTACTTATTTAAAAATAATAATAATATATATACCGTATTTCCCCATGTATAAAATGCACCTTTTTTCGAAAAATTTGGGGTCTAAAAACTGGGTGCGTCTTATACAATGGTTGTCGATTTTTTTTTACTTGCATTTACCGCTTGTCTTTGCGCTCATTGTTTCGCACTTGTTACCGGTATATTAGGTTACATTTTGCCCAGAAATGGCTCAGGAAAGATTTTCGTACAGTGCTGAATTCAAGTTAAAAGTGATCCAGTTTCCAAAAGTGAATGGAAATCGTACTGCTGAACGTAAGTTTGGTCCTCCTCCAACTGAGAAAACAATCCGAGACTGGCTACGGGAAGAAGAACCCCTACTGAAAACGCCACGGCAGAAGGCCATGAGAGGCAAGTCAGCAAAATGGCCTGATTTAGAGACGGAATTGAAGAGCAAAAGGCAACTGGAATTCCTGTGTCCACAAAGATGGTTCAAGCATGAGGCAAGAAGAATTGCTGATGAAAAAGAAGTTAGTTACTAATTTCAAAGGAGGACGCAATTGGTGCTTTAGGTTCGTGAAACGGAATGGACTAAGCATGCGTACACGCACCAGACTTGCCCAAAAGATGCCTGAAAACTATGAGCAGAATGTCCTTGAATTTCATCGTTTTGTCATTCAATGTCGGAAGACACATCAGTTTCAGTTGGGACAGATTGCAAATATGGACAAAGTCCCCCTTCAATTTGATGTCTCAAGTAACAGAACTGTTGATAAGAAGGGAGTGAAACCTGTAACTGTGAAGACAAGTGGACATGAAAAGAGCCATTATACAGTTGTTCTACCTTGTTGTGCCGACGGAACCAAGCTGCCTTCCTATGCTGATTTTCAAACGCAAAACAATGCCAAAAGAAGACATTCCTCAAGGAGTGATTGTCCATGCTCATGACAAGGGTTGGATGGATCAGGATGGGATGAAGATCTGGTTTGGGAAAGTTTGGAGCAGGAGACCAGGTGGGCTCTTACGCAAACCTGCCCTATTGGTGCTTAATCAGTTCAGGGCACACAACAAAAAATACAAAGAAGATTGCTGCAGAGCAAAAAACAAAACTTGCCGTCATACCTGGAGGCTTGACATCCCAGCTCCAACCACTTGATGTCAGCATTAACAAACCCTTCAAAGCTGCCATGAGAGACGAATGGAACCAATGGATGAAGTCTTCTGGGGACAATTTGACACCAGCAGGAAGAGTGAAGAAACCAACCATAGGAAAAGTTTGTACCTGGATGAAAAGATCCTGGGATAATATCAAGATTGAGATCGTTGTCAAATCATTTAAGAAGTGTGGCATTTCAAATGCCATAAATGGAACTGAGGGCGAGGCAATATATGAAGACAGTGATTCGTCACCAGACACAGATGAGAACAAGCTAATGGATGGGAGTTTTGACAGTGATGAGTTGTATGAATTTTATGATGAATAAAACTTGAGTTCAATAACTTTATGTAACACATTTTTTTTTTTTTTTTTTAAATTTCGGGCTCCAAAATTAAGGTGCGTCTTATACATGGGGAAATACGGGTATGTAAACTCCCGAAAAAATGTGCTGGTTTTATCCCCAGTTGCTAGATAATACAAAGTGGCCAAAACAATCATGCGGCTACTACTGTAAGGAACAGAGGGTAAGTGGTTACAGATTGCATCAGAACTGGGTTATTTACATGACGTCTGTGTAGACTGTTGGAAAATTTTATTTAGCGACACTACACTGCCAATTCGGAGATGAACCGGTCTCGTATTTAAACTATGTTGAGCGAGTATACAAGAAGTTGGGAGCACAGTACTCTATTCGCTATTGATACCAACGCTAATTCTAACCTGTGTAGAAGTAGTGAGAACAGACACGATGAGATAATAGAAGAAACTATAACGACAAATAGGCTGCAGATAGTAAATGAAACAGGGCTAAGAACTAACTACAGGAACTCCCCGACTTACGTAATACTCGACTTACACAAATTCGACTTTACGTAAGTTTTTGCCGGCCGGTGCAAATTGAAAAAAATATGAAAACGTGTTTTGCATCTGCAGGGATATGGAGGTATTGTGAAAATATCCTAATGTGAACCAATAACACTTTTTTTTTTTTTTTTTTTTTTTTTTTGTAATTCGTTCCAAGTCCTTGAAAGTTTAAAATTTCGCTATATTACTAAGCTATTTATCTCTCTAAAAGGTAGCCTAGTGGTCAGGCGCGCGGGTGCATAAGTACACGTGCCTTGAGTGACCGGGGTTCAAGCCCGTCACTACTGAATACGGTGCTGTTTCTTGTATTCTGTCTATCTTGTGAACTCCTCTGACCGTTTGGTCGTCCCGGAGTATATTTATTTATAATGGAAATTGCACTACCTTTTCATCCTTATCATATGTTCCCGTTATAAGAATTAATTTTGAACGCCTTTGTGATATTTTTTCTAAAGCACATTTCTGGAGGTCACGACCATAAAACAATTTTCACTTTCCGGTTTATTGGGCTTTTCTGTTAGTGCAAGAAATTATAAATGGGTAGTGAACTCGATCTTATTGCATTTGCGATAATACTGATAACTGCAATTGTGTGGATTTTTACATTATTATGGTGAAATGTGTTCCCCTTCACTGAAATCTTCAATCATATAAAAAAAAAAAATTCAGAATCTTCTCTTCATTCCTATTTACGTATTACAATGATGAAAGGAAAGGGATCAACGGAAAGTGCAAGTGGTGGTAGTACCAGGAAACGAAACAAAATTGATTTAGAAATGAAGATGAAAATGATTAAGAAGTACGAAGTAGGCCAAAGTTTGTCATCTATTGCAAGGGAATTAAGTCTCGCTCCTTCAATGAATACTATTGAATGAATACTATTTTAAAGGACAGTGCGCGTATAAAAGAACATGTCAAAGGATCTACGCACTTAAGATCAACAGTGATCACAAAACAGCGTTCAGTTGCTGTATAGAAGATGGAACAGCTGTTAATAATATGGATCGAAAATCAGATTCAGAAGCGATTTCCCCTGAGTCTAATCACCATTCAAGCAAAAGCAACAAGTATTTATGAAGATATTAAGGATTAACACGGCGAACCCCAACCCAAGTTGGGGTTCGCCGTATTAATCGGCGCCGTAGCCTAGTGGTCATGCGCGCGGGTGCATAAGTACACGTGCCTTGAGTGACCGGGGTTGAAGCCCGTGACTGCTGAATACGGTGCTGTTTTTTGTATTCTGTCTATTTTGTTAACTCCTCTGACTGTTTGGTCGTCCCGGAGTATAAACAGAAAATTTATTTATTTATTTAAGTTCGTGGCAAGCAACGGGTGGTTTACCGGCATCAAGCATCGCGCAGGTTTCCACAACGTTAAAGTATGCGGTGAAGTCGCCAGTGCCGATTCTGAAGCTGCAGAGAAATTTTGTGATGTGTTGAAAAAACATTATTGATGAAGGCGGCTATTCAACGCAGCAAATTTTTAAAGTTGACGAGACTGCTCTGTATTGGAAAAAAATGCCGGATCGTACATACATTGCCAAAGAGGAAAAGACAATGCCAGGTTTCAAGGCTTCGAAAGATAGTGCCACGCTCTTGCTTGGGGCTAATGCAGCGGGAGATTACAGATTAAAACCACTGCTTGTGTACCATTCTGGAAATCCTCGCGCATTTAAGGGCATCAATAAAGCCACCCTACCCGTGCATTTTCGATCGAAACAGAGAGCATGGATAACAATATCTCTCTTTGAGGATTGGTTTAAATGCTGTTCATTCCCGAGGTTGAAAAATATTGTAAAGACAACGACGTTCCTTTCAAGATTTTTGCTTCTATTAGATAATGCTCCTGGACATCCTACGCATCTAGATTATTTCAATTCGAACGATAGAGTCATATCTCTACTTCCAAACACGACTTCACTCATCCAACCTATGGATCAGGGTGTTATTTCGAATTTAAGAGCATACTATTTACGCATATTTGCTCAGGCATTGTCTGCAAAAGATGATGAGAAAAATTTTACATTAAGATACTTTTGGAACTATTACAATACTTACCACGCCATCTTAAACATTAATAAGGCCTGGGCGGAAATTACTAAAAGTTGTTTAAATGGCGCATGGAAGAAAATATGCCCACCGCACGTAAAAGGCTTCGAGGGGTTTGAAAAAGACGAATCATATGAAGAGGTTACAGATAACATTGTAAAAGTTGCATAGCTACTTCAGTTGGAGATTGATGCCAAAGACGTGGAGGAGTTAATAGAGGAAGAAGAGAAGGAATTTCTCTAACGAAAAACTTATTGACCTGCAAGCAGCGAAAGTGAAATAAGAAAATGCTGACGAAGCTCAAGATGAACCAAATGAGGAGCCGAGACGCTTCATCACCAGAGAGATGGCAATGGCATTTCGTAAAATTGCATCGGCAATGGCGAAGTTTGAGAAGATGGATCCTGGCAGCGAACGATTATTAAAAGTTAACAGAGGGGTGAATGATATGCTTGCTTGCTACAAAGAAATCTACGAAGAAAAGAAAAAAGGCCCCGTCCAGTTGTTGTTATTTGGTTTTTAGGAGCATTAGCAACTAAGGCCATATTGCTCCGGGGATATGCGGTGGTCATTCCCTGACCTTTCCGCATCCTCCGTATTTGGTGGTCACGGGCTCGAACCCCGGTCTAATCAAGAAGCGTGTGCTACCACTGCTGCACCGTCCAGTCATCCATAATATGTTCTTTCGTGAGGTTGAGCGGCCGACCCCTTCTAAATCTCCACAGCCCTCAACCTCCACAGCGGCGTACTTATCAGCTGAAGACGTCGATTCTGGTAACGATGCTCGAGAGGTAAAACTTACTGACACATTATGCCTGTTCTCCTCTCTTTTTTTGTATGTTTATAATTTTGAAATTTTTTTTTTTTAAATTGCAAGCTTTTGTAATTTTTCCTGCGCATGAGATAAAAAATTGAATAAATACAATAAATAATTCAATTTACATGATCATCGAACATTTCTTTTTTGATTCAATCAATTCAGCGAGCACAGTTGCGAGTGCTGCACAAGAATAGGGGAAATTCCCCCAGTCGTACAAACAGGGGGAACTGCTTGTACGACTGGCGGGTATTTTCGGACTGGACTTCTAGTGATCACCGGGCTATTTCATTCTACGTTGATAGTGTACAGCCATCCCAGAATGTACAGGATCAAATTCCGGAACTAATTAGATTTTCACTTAAAACAATAACCTGGTCAATGTTTGAGGATTCTGTCTGCATGGATTTTCCGACGCATAAACAACAAGAATTAATAAACCTACCTGCATTGGTTGTAGTTAGGTATATTCAAGATTCTATTTCAAAGGCGGCCTATAAGTCTGCTAGAAAAAAGATAAGTTCTACTAAATCATGTCCGTGTTGGTCTCGAGATTTAGCGTTGCAACGTAGATCTGTACATCGTGCTAGGAGGCAATTTCAGCAGCATCGTCACTGGTCTCCCAGTGAAGTTGCTAGATTACATCAAGAGTACATAGCACTGAGAAATGATTACAGAAGAGCAATAACAATTCGTAAGAGGGAAACATGGAAATTATTCGTCCAAGAGTCGGGGAATTCGAATCCATGGGGTCTGTTGTATAAAATTACAAGAGACAAGTTACACAAGTTGGATGTTTTTAATACTGTGCGTACAAGTTCGAAAGAAACAATAGGATGGGTGGATTCCATGGTAGCTATAATTGATAAACTATTCCCACAAGATGATTCCTTGGAAGATACGGCAAATCAGACTTCACTAAGAGAGAAAATTCTTTACATGCAACTCAGATAACCACGGAGCCATTTACAATTAATGAATTAGCATGCGTAATTGGAAAATTAAATTTTAAGAAATGTCCAGGATATGATTTGATAGAGAATGAATTTATAACACAGTTTTATAAATTGTTTCCGCGGTTGTTACTATTACTATATAACAAATGTCTTGCAGAAGGATATTTTCCACCAGATTGGAAAGTAGCTTTATTGAAGCTAATCAAAAAGCCTAGTAAGCCCCTCTCAGATCTTGGATCCTATCGGCCAATAGCCCTTCTAGCTAACCTTGGCAAGTTACTGGAAAGTTTGATTGTTCTGCGCATTAGGCAGTTAATAGAGCAGCGTGGAATGATTTCAAATAAACAATATGGGTTTACATCTGGAAAGTCAGCAGAGGATGCTTTAGTGGACTTCCGAACACACATCGAGAGTTCTGCTTCAAAGTATGAATTGGCCATTTTTGTGGATTTTCAGGTGCCTTTAACGCAGTATGGTGGGAGGCTGCTCTTGTTCAGTTGAGGATAGCTGGATGTTCTCAAGAATTATATAAATTGTTTGGAAGTTATTTTAGTGACAGATATGTAATTGTTAAATCTAAAACCTTTTATATTAAAAAGCAGGTTTATCGTGGTTGTCCCCAAGGTTCAGTCTTAGGTCCTTTCATATGGAACCTTGTCTTGCAAAATTGTTTAGCTCGCTCTTTTTCCAATTGTAGGACGATAGCCTTTGCTGATGATTTAACAATTATAGTGGCTGGGAGTTCGAGGAGTAGTCTTGAACATAATGCTGATTTTGTATTGACTGATTTGCATCTCTGGGCACAAAACTACAAGTTAACTATTAATCCGCATAAAACTAAAATGATGCTTTTTAAAAGCAAATTGGACCCTGGTCGACCTCCACAAATAAAGTTAAATGGTATTCAGCTACCAATGACATCTGAAGCTAAATATCTGGGAATAGTTATAGATTATAAACTCTCATTTTTTCAACATCTAACATATTTAGGAACTAAAGTGAAAAAGTTCTCTGGAGCTGTTATTCGTGTTTCTAAGTCTGACTGGGGTTTATCCCGCAAGACTCTCTTATTATATTATAAGGCAGTATTTCTCCCCATGACAACATATGCAGCAGGCACTTGGTTTCATCGTGCTGTGTTGGTGAGGTTCCAAGCAAAACTCAAGTTGCTTGGAGTGCGGGACTATTCCTTTGGACTTGTTCCTGATATACCGAGGACCAGTGCTTTTTTTGTAAAAAAAAAAAAAAAAAATAATAAAAAAAAAAATAGGTGCCGGTACTCATTCTTTGCTATCGGGAAAATTAAAAGGATATGAAAAGTACTCTAATCTCCCCCCCCCCCGGATATTGTTACTTTAGTAGTAATTTTTTTTTTTTTTTTTTTTTAAGAATAAAAACAAGAAATTGAGTATATTAACAGTTTATTAAGCATAAATTGATTATTCAAGTATATAAAAAAAATAAGTAAAAATAATTTCATAATAAAGTTTTTGTAGAATATTCCAAATTTTTATTTTTATTAAGTTCTCATCCGACGCCCTATGCTGACTTCTTTTCCTGCTCTTTGTATCGGTTGCTGAATGATGTTTCCGAAGCAGGGCCGACCGGGCTAGCCAGGTGGGAAAAGTGCCTGCCTAGCAACCCAAAGGTCGCGGGTTCGAATCCCGCCTCGGGCTTGGGGCGCCTCCGTAGCCAGGTGGGAAGGGGCAGCAGTGCATAGCACACGCTTCTTGATTAGACCGGGGTTCGAGCCCGTCACCACCAAATACGGAGGATGTGGAAAGGTCAGGGAATGACCACCGCATATCCCGGAGCAATATGGCCTTAGTTGCTAATGCTCCTAAAAACCAAATAACTAACTAACTAACTCGGGCTTGGATCAAAGTACTGCAAAAACCTTGGGAGGTGCACTATGGCCACAGAAGCCGATGCGCCAACAACTACCGAAGCAGCCACGAATCGACATATTTTGCTGGATCGCAGCATGTCAGGGGACGGCCCACAATTAACAGTAGTGAAGAGACTGTTTTTGTTATCAACGAAGCGCTGGTTGGCGATCAGATTTATTTCTGAAAATCCTCGTTCACATTCACTCGGTGAAATTGTTATCGTACTCAGAGCGTTCATCAAATGCTTCAATTCTTCGGAAACCTTCTTATCAATCCACGAATTGCATTTAACTATAATTGACAATTTTCTAACTTCATTTTCACCAAATGCCAACAATTCATGTTTAGAAGATTTAATACCTTCGTTATCCTCGTTTTCCTTCTCTCGTCATCGGTATTGTCACTAGTTCTTAAATTTAATTTTTTTTTTTTTTTTTCTTTTTTCTTTTTTGAAACTGTCCAAAATATCGGTATCATTCGGATATTCAGGTAAAGGAAAGTGTAAACAGAGATAGGGAAAATTTTCGGAAAAATGTGGATAACGCACTTCCGCGAAATAACAGATGATTATTTATGGAGTAAAAGAAAATCACTTTTCTAATTCTCGAACGGGGCGCTTACAGTTGATTCACAGAGGTGTCCAACCTACAACCAGCGAGGAAAGTGAACTAAAACAGCATTTGAAATTTTATTATCAAAAAATTTTTCTCATTAAATGTTTTGTTCAGTAAATGTAATTGTGTATTGTACTTAATTAAATTTTTGAATATTTTCAATTTTACTTTTACATGCAACAAGATATCGAAAATGTAACACACTAAAGAAACTGAATTTTTTTGAATATGGCCCCGGTACTGGAAAAGGTTGTACACCACTGCAGTAGAAGGTGGGCCAGGGCCCATTGGGAATACCCCTTGATCTGCTCACTTGACCAGCGCGACTTCTCCGTATGTGGGACAAGTGGTCGGATAGGTTTTACCAGGTACTGCTAAGTTATACAATACTAATCACTTGAGCTCTCGCGCAGCAGCACTAATTGCCTGAAGGCCAGAAATGCGAACAGTTCGCTATGTGAAAATTTTCTTCCCTCAACCGAAACTATTTTAAATGTGCAATTTGGAATTTAAATGCATTCCTTTTATCACATATGTTTACCGTAACTTTTTCATTTGCGTCTTTTTGTGTAATCTCTAAATCTAGGAAGATGTCGGTGTTGTCCAAATCTAAGAAGATGTCGGTGTTGTCTAAATCTAAAAAGATGTCGGTGTTGTCGCTAGTTTTCTTTAGTGTGGATTTCTTTTTGTATTTCGTCAAAATCGCAGTTGAAAACAGCCAGGATGTCAACGAATCGAAATATATCGGGGGTGAGGAAGCTAATTCCATTATATTCCATATTCTCATCTATATTTTCCTTTATTTGTACATAAATTAGTATCATCATGCCAGAGTCTTTGTTTAGAATGTTCTTATTCACAGAGATTTAATCTAATTACAGTGGTTCTCAATGTCGCTGATTAACGATATTTTGGTTTACAATAAGCCTCTCACTGGATCCCACGCATTTGAATAAAGCAGTTCTTCATGGTCACTTTGTACCTGATGTTCGAGGGGTTTCGGGAGAAGTTGCAGTAACTATTCTAACAGACGAATGTGATACCTCTGTTGCTTTGCTGGCCCCTTTTAACATTTGTTCTTGAGATATAAGCATTCGCAATAATTGTTCTCACCTGATTGGCTATTTAGCAATTTTTCATAGTCGACGCCATTACAGTACAAATGCACGAATAATAGGTAATCCAAACCGCTGCAATTCGCCAAGCGCATTTATCGTGCATGAGTTATTTTCTTGCATCATCTTTCGTGCCAGCAACTGTAAACCTGATCTTACGAAATATGTTATACTTTTATGGAAGTATTCAAGCCACCAGTTATTAAGATATGTTCGCGGTCTCTCTTTCTATGCGCGTGTTTGACTGATCAAAGTTACACAAGGACCGTTTGCAATTTCTGATACTGGCATGATGCAGGATAATCAGATAATGCAGTAAAAAAAAAACGTATAACGTGCTCTCAGCATCTCAACTTTCAAAATTTAACTTTTTTTCTCTTTGTTTTAAAATTTAATTAACTAAATCAATATAATGTTTAAGTCTTTTTTTACCCCAGTTTCAAAATCTGTGTACGGAAATTAAATCTCTTTATAAATGGAGGGCCTTCAACAATTGCGGCTATCATGTTATTATGATTCAACACGCCTGCCATCTTCAAAATTGAAAATTTTTACTGTTGAAAATTTTCTCCTCATCATGCCTGTCTTTTATTTTATATCTAAGTCGGATGAGCTGTGTACGACGGAACCAAATCAACCATTAAAAAATAGTTGGGGAGAAAAACCATTTCAAAACATATCAATTTATGAATAATAAATCATATTACAGTATCTAGAACGAAATGGCGGAGCAATTTGATTGTTTTTGATTGTTTCGCTATCCACCATGTCTGCAAATTTAAGACAGCCAAACAGTCGGTTTTATTTGCACCCTAATGCAAAAAGTTGTGCTATTAAAGCTGAATGATAACATCGGCGTGAATAATTAATGTACAATCTAATTCGTAATGCACGCTGTATAAATTTGAGTCCTTACTGGGAATGTGGGTTACGAGTTGGAAAAGTGGAGTGTTCGAAGCGGACGATAAAGAAAATTACATTTTCAGCAATCGTGCTACTGTTACACTACCCCGAGAAAGTTTCTCTTGAACTTGGTTAGCTGTTTACATCTCAACGACAATTTAATGCTATTCAATGAGCCGAACGGACAGACCTAGTTGATTCCATTCGGGCTTTAAACTGGAAACTCTGACCAGAAAGAAGGCAAACAATTAGAACCCGCTGCTTATTGTATAGGCCAATGGTCTGCAACCATTTTTATTTACGTATCCCACCCCTTCTCACATACTCAGTTCCAAACGTTTTTGAAGACCTTTGATCCTTATAATCAGAGCCGGCTTGTAAAATCGCAGACCCGATACAAAGTGGAAATGCGAGAAATCTTGCAATTCAAAAAAAATAATAAAATAAAAAAATAAATAGTAAAATTTGTCAGAATTAAAAAATATAGCAGAAACTTGAAAGGTTCTAGAAACTTCGAGCTTGAGAGAGAGAGAGAGAGAGAAGGGAGAAAAATACATGATTTAATAATGCATTAGCATTAGCATTAGCATTAGCATTAGTAGAGGCATTTGATGCAAGAAAGCAAGCTTATGCAGCATCAGCCAAAAAAAAAAAAAAAAAAAAAAAAAAGTAACATAAATAAATAAAAATAACCACTTCCACTTCACCCCTCTGTTCGTTCGAAATACCTGTCCAGCTGAGCCTTAAACTTATTTAGGCTATCAACTTCCACGACAAGGGATGGAAGTCTGTTCCACCCACCAACCACCCGCTGGCTAAAGGCAAATTTCCGCACATCTATCCTACATCTGTCTTTCCTCAATTTGAATTTATGCCCTCTCAGGTGATTTTTCTGAGCTAGAGGAAGAATCCCATCAGCATTGAGCATGCTCAAACCATTCAAGGCTTTGTACACCTCTATCAGATCACCCCGCTGGTGCCTAGTTTCCAGACACTGTAATTTGCAAAACTTAAGCCTTTCTTCGTAAGAGAACCCCTTTGTCCCATTCACCAATCTAGTTGCCCTTCTCTGTACTCGTTCCAGCAGCTCTACATCCTTCCTGAAATGAGGCCTCCAGGCCTGTATACAGTACTCTAGGTGTGGCCTGACCATTGCCTTATACAAGGGAATAATCACCTCCTTATCCCTGCTAGAAAAATTTCTATATATCATTGACAATACACCATGAGCTACTCTTGCAGCTCGTCTGCACTGCTCAGAGAACTTCATATCTGCCTGCACCACCACCCCCAGGTCCCTTTCATTCTCTACCACTGTCAGTGTAGTACCACAGAGTTGATACGTTGCTCTGGGGTTGCTGTTTCCCATATGTAGTACTTTACATTTGTCAATGTTAAACTTCATTTGCCACCTCGAAGCCCATCTGCTCAACCTTTCCAAATCCTGTTGCAGCAGCATAGTGTCAGTAGTGTCCTTGACAACCCTGCCAACCTTTGTATCGTCTGCAAACTTGGACATTAAGCCTGATATACCATCATCAATATCATTTATAAATACAGAAAACAATAAAGGCCCCAATACTGAACCCTGAGGGACTCCACTAATAACATTAGTCCACGATGAGCAGTGTCCATTGATTACCACTCTCTGTCTTCTCCCCCTCAACCACCCCTTTATCCATAGCAGCAACTTGCCTCCAATGCCACACTGCTCCAATTTGTGCAGCAGTCTTCCATGTGCAACAGTATCAAAAGCCTTTCTAAGATCCAAGTATATAATATCAAAGTTATTCCCTGCATCCAGTTCTTTTGTGACTGCATCATAGTATCCAATCAAATTGGTCAGGCAAGACTTCCCTTTAACAAAACCATGCTGTGTCCTAGCTATAACTGAAGTCTTGTCTAGATGATCCTGCAGTGCTTCTTTCACCAGTGCCTCCATTAATTTTCCGGGAACAGAAGTTAAACTCACAGGTCTATAATTACTTGTGTCAGCCTTTGATCCCCCTTTGTGAATTGGGGTCACATTTGCACATCTCCAGTCAATGGGTACCTCCCCTGAGTCCAAGGAAGCTCTCATAATTATGGCTAAGGGTTTGCTTACCTCCTTTGCTGCCTCCTTTAATATAACTGGATAGATCCCATCCACCCCAGGTGCCTTTCTTGTGTTTATCTTCAACAATTTCTCCTCCACTTTGCTCTCAGTTATTACAAGATTCTCTAGCTTACTGCTAGAGTTGAATACACCTCTGGCATTCCCCTCGCTGAATAACTCCTCATGTGTGAATGTCGATGCAAAATATTCATTTAGTTTGTTAGCTACCCGAGCAGGGTCATCAACAGTTGACCCATCGATCTCAAGTGGACCAATCTGATTCATCCCCTTCCTTCTAGAGTTTACATAAGTAAAGAACTCTTTGCTGTTTTTCTTCGCATCCCTTGCCAAGGATCTCTCGTAATCTGCCTTCGCCTGCCTAACCTCCTTTGTAACTTGGTTACAGATCAACTTGTATCTATCATAGGCATCCGTGTCACGTGTTAATTTGTATGTATCCCATGCATTTTTCTTCTCTGCCATATGCCTCATTAGTTCATCTGACAACCATTTAGGCCTAAACCTTGAACAATATTTCTTAGTTGGTATGTAAAGCCTAGTAGCTTCCACGATAAGTTCTTTGAATGCTTCCCATTTTGAATTTGCTGTTGGCAATATCATCAGTTGATCCCACTGTATAGAATTTAAATACTGTCTCAGTCCATTGTAGTCGCCTTTACGAAAGCAATACCCCTTCCCTTTACCCCTAATGGTAGTTACCTCTTTGAGTAACTCCCACTTCAGCACACTGTGATCACTGCCACCAAGTGGTTCATTTATCTGCAGATTCTGAATGCATGAAGAATCACTACTGATAATCAAATCAAGAGTATTACTCCCTCTAGTTGCCTCCCGAACATGCTGATGTAGAAAACAATCATCCAATAAATCCACAAAAGCCTTGCTACTGTGTGAGTGACCAGCCCCCAAATTCCAGTCAATATCTGGGAAATTAAAATCCCCCATTATAAGACTCTCTGATTTACTGGCCCACTCTATTTCTCCGAACAGTTTCTTATTATACTCATCAGAGTCATTAGGCCTATAGCACACTCCTACTCTCAATTTTGATCTCCCAATGCTTATGTCACACCAAACTGACTCGACACTGCACTGTCCAGCGATGTCGACTGGCTTCACTTCCTTGGATTTTATGTGTTTCTTAATTAATAGCATAACCCCTCCTCCCTTCCTATCCTGTCTATCCTTTCCGTACACATTGTACTCCCCAAATTCCAGTTCTGCATTTCTTATATCTGTGTGACACCACGTCTCTGAAATCCCCACAATATCTGCCTTTGATGTTTTGAGCAATACCTCAAATTCATCAAATTTATTTACTAAACTCCTAGCATTGGTGTACACACAAGTATACATGCACCTGTTCTTTTTCTTAGCTACCCTAACACAACCCATGTGTTTACTTGTACCCCAATGATTCCCAGCAGTCTCTGAAATATCCTGCATCTTATTTTCCAGGCTGCGGCTCATTCCAATAGAAGCAGTGCAAGAATCACTTTCACCTCTGCCAGTGGCTACTGTTAATCTATTAGTCCTTGTATCCCCCCAATCTAGCAGTTTTCCGACCCACCTAACATTGCCTCGATAGCATCAGCAAACATTCTTGCACCCTTTCTATTTAAGTGTATCCCATCCCTGTAGAAGCAGTCTCTCCTGTTAACAAGTACAGACCAGGCTGAAAAAAATTCTACCCCTTGAGCCCTGCACAATCTTTCCAGGGCCGAATTGATTGACAGGGCTCTCATCATATACTCCCTCCTATCGTGTCTGGGCAGAATTGCAGACACTTTCAATTTCAACCCTAATTCACGGCTTTTTTTCATCAGTGACCTGTACTTGTCAAGTAATTCCGCCGCTTGTCAAGTAATTCAGTACAGTACTTCGAACTGTTTGAGGGCTTAGTGTCGGACAACGTTAACTACAAAATTGCATTTTTGTTTTGAGACAACTTTAGTTTAATTTTATACAAATAACAATGCATATCATGTCATAGAAATGTATTTCTCTAGTAGTTTATAAGTTAGCTTGGGCTATAAGCACATTTCCGGTAAACCAAGAAAATGTCAAATGATATTTTCTTGGTTAATTAGAAAAAGGTTACTGCAAATGATTTTGTAATTAACGTTGTCTGACACTAAACCCTCGTATTCATAATGGATATTCACTAAACTGGAAAGCAGTAAAGTAGTGCAAGGACGGCTGAGGAATTTCTAAACGCTTTATCAGTGTTAAGAAATTCCTCATGAGAAAAAAAAAAGTCAGCCTCAAGCAATTACACTGGATGAAAAGGCGGATTTTAACTTGTGTATGTAGTAAATGATTAACAAGCTGGATGAATTTGAATTACTGGTGAAATCGACAAATGGCAACACCGAGGATCGAGATACTAAATGACAGGAGATGCTATGAAAATGCTTCCTGAAATGCTAAAGAGATAAGCATTTCTTATGGCATATTCCAGGTAATTTAAACTCAAGATTTTGGAAAGGGGCGCATCGAAGTTAACTGAGCCCTATTGCTCAATCTGTTAAAGATAAGAATTAAAGTTAGCTGGAACGAAAGGACACATCTGAACTTGCATTTGACAAAGCTGTGAGGTTCCTTATGCTGTATAGATTGTTGTTTGTGCTATGTGGAATACCACATACTCAGTGGCGGTCCCAGGTAAGGGCTAAAAGAGCTATAGTACCCCCCCCAGCCCCTATCTGGGTCAAATAATGTAGAATTTTTTATTTCCGCATAATGATTAAAGGTTTTTTTTTTTTTTAATGATTAAAGCTTAATCATTCCACGAACACTGCTTTAGAAAACCTTGCATTTAACAGATCTGTGGGACTCCTTGTGCTATATGGCCTGCGGATGTTTTATTTGTGCTATATAGAAACTGACGAAGATGCACTTGAAAGGATCTGTATGGCTGACCTACAATACTAAAGATCGGAATGCTTTTGGTAACCATCAGCACGATACTCAACCTCTATCCTATCCTGGACTGAGACCTTGGACTTTCAGAACTGAGACACCAGCATATAAGTTTGAAGTTCTGTTCTGAACTGAGAGCATAATATGACTTGGGGCTTCTATCCAGAACTGAGACTTTAATGAAATAAGTACGTGATAGCAGAAGGCTCGCTTCAGCAGGGAAAAGACGGTAACCAGTAGAGTGCATACATTGCATCTTGTTGAGATAAGAGGGTGGTCACTCAACATGAACAACATAACCCTACATTTTTCGTCTTCAGGTTCCGTGTTCAATTTGAACGTTGGAGACCAACATTTTCCAGCCAACTCTGCCTCTTGCTTTGTGAAATAGTTCTTGTGTCGTAAGACCCCCTTTCCATTCTTTGATGTTATCAAGCCACTTTTTTATTTGTCTTTCTTTTGCCTTTAATCTTCCCTCGTAGGATTAGTCTCTGCAGGTCATACTGTGGGCCTCTTATAATATTCCCAAAGTAGGCAGTCTTTCTTTTTGCAATTGTAGTGTCCTTGTGGTCCTTGCCCTCTTAAGGACCCGCTCATTGGTGACCCGATCTGTCCACGGAATTTTGATCATTCTTCTGAGCGTCCACATCTCGAAGGCTTCCAGCTTCCTGATTTCCGCAAGACCCAGGTCTCATCCATATAGGAGTGTTCCATGTGTAGCATTTGGCCATTCGATATCTTTTCTGGAAATCCAGTTTCGTGTCACGGAGGAAGTTCTACATTACAATCTTACATTACACCGCACAAACATATGTACAGTACCTTCACAAACACATGACGGGATTGCCATAATTTGACTCGGGACTGCATCCACACAAGAAATTTAAAAAAAAAAAAAAATGTCCATTCCCTCCAAGCTACAAGGGCACACTTGGCTATGGTGAACCTCATTAAAAATATTTCATTAAAACCTTAACATGTGCCATAAGAACTGCCTACCTCATTAATTTCAGGAATGGTCAATCATTTGTCATTTCGTATTGAATTATGCACTTCAGTTACCTATCCATTTGCTAGTTGATGAAATGTATTCAAAATTCCCGTTGCTTTCAACAGTATTTGTCCTACTTTAAAAGGAGGGAACCGCTGAGAAACTAGTGCACGACCCATTGTTGCATCCTGAAATGCAAGTCGCCAGTTGATAAGTTTCCGTCGCCGTCCTATCAAAATACTAACGTATGGAGCTATGCACCTGTACTATCCGCGAGTACAGGGAGCCTATACGAAATTATGCAAAATGTAACCAAAGAGTCGTATTGTTGTTGGAGTAGTGTTTAATGGCGCAAGGGCTACTATGGCCAAATTGGGCCTAATGAGTTGTATTAGCTATAATCATTTTTCTTATTAATCAACGGTTTGATAACTAACCCTGTGACCTACATCTGCAATACTGTTAGTCTGACTTAGTGGTAGCAAAAATCTTAGAGGCAATGATTAAGAGTGAAATCCAGTGAATTTAGACAGAAATGGTATTCTGAACGATAAACAATGGTTTTGTTAAGAGAAAATCATATTTAACTAACCTGGTAAGCTATTTTGGCACAGTTAGTCATAAGCTGGATGTAGGGAACAATTTCGACACAGTTTATTTGGATTTTAGCAACGGCATTTGAATCAGTCCCTCATGAGAGGTTACTGTATAGAGGTACTGAAACATGTTGGGATTACTGGAAAGATTCTAAGCTGGATTGCAGGATGGCTGCAGGGGAGAAGGCAGAGGGCTGTGATTAATTGATATTATTGAGATTGGTGTAACGTCAGAAGTGGGGCCCCCAAGGAGCAGTTCTTGGACCACTGTTGTTTCTGATTTTCATAAACGACATCGACGAAGGGATAAAGGGGCAGCCATGTCAAAATTTGCAGGCGACGTAAAGACTGGGAGAGTTGTTAATGATAAGTGGCAAGCAGCGTTCCTTCAGGATGACTTTAAAAGGGTTTAAGAATGTTCAGAAAAGTTACAACTATATTTTAATGCACTCTGGGAATAGCAACCCAAAAATAACTTTTACACTTTGTTGAATTAAATACAGTGGATGAAGAAAGGAATCTGGGAGTTACGATACGGGCAGATATGAAGTTTTCTGAGCAGTGCAAACAGGCGATCAGGAATGCCCATAGTGTCATACCAATGATTTATCGAATAATATCCTGTAAAGAGAGGGAAGTCATAATCCCACTGTATAAGGCAATTGTAAGCCGGCTTTTATAATACTGTGTCCAAATATGGCGACCTCATCTGAGACATTGAGCTTCTCGAAAGGTTCAAAGACGAGTAATTCGTATAGTGAGATCGGCAAAAGGGCGACCGTATGAGAAAGATTGTGAGCTACAAAGTTTAGCAAACAGACACCTTAGAGGGAACCCGATTGAAGTTTATAAAGCTCTGAGAGGAGTTAGTAAAACGAATAAAGGCGGAATTTTCACTATTAGAAAGATTTCCAGAACTAGCCATAAATTCAAATTACGGGAGAAGAGGTTTAGACAACATTGCAGGAAGTTTTCTTTTAGCCAGCGCGTCGTTGATTACTGGAACAAATTGCCTCCACAAGTATTTGAAGCTGACAGTTTGAAGAAATTCAAAGGTCAACTGGATAGTCACGTACGTGAGGAGGGAAGCACATAATTTTTTTTTGTTATCTACTCTCTCTCTCGGCACGTGCAACAACCTGTGGCTTCCTTGCACTATATGGCTAACTAATGTTATTAGAAATGTAAGTAACGTAATACGTTGGCGCATAATGGCCTATAGCTGCAGTTGCGCCGTAAAACATACAACAACAACAACGTAATACGTTATTGTATCTATTGTTTTTATTTCTGTAGAAAAGTAAAAAATATTTTGCTTCGAAATCTGCAAAAAAGAAAAGAACTGTGTCATTGCAGTGACATCACTGCCCTAAAAATCTAGATAATAAATGCCAGATTTCAATACGTTTAACTGGAAATAAAGTTCAGGGATCTGTCACATTTTTAAAAATGTGGCTTAAATAATAGTGATCGCAGTGATGAAATTTGCTGAGTGATACAGCTATCCTTTTTTCTTTTGAAATGGCAATGCGAAGCGGCATGTTGTGATAAAAATCATAACAGCTGCTCCTGATTGTCATTCATCATCAAGTCCTAATCAAGAACAGATTTAAGAGCGAGTATTTCGGAAGTCCCCAAGTTTCATGAATTCCAAAATGTAAAAAAAAAAAAAAAAAGGGGGGGGGGGGGTTCGGATTTCTTCCTACTTTATCACAATGCAGTCATCAGCAATCTGAGTGCAACCGTAACTTTCGAGAGTCAATCAAGGCTTTCAGTGACATCACACATAAAATGCGGTGTCAAACTTTTCTCCCATATTCGCATTTTGAAAGCAGAAAATTCATTGAGCAACTCCTTGGTTTGTATCATATAAAATGAACATATGCAATAATACTTCTTTTTTCTTCTTTTTTTTTTTTTTTGGTAGTTGTTGGCGCATCGGCTTCTGTGGCCATAATGCACCTCCCAAGGTTTTTGCAGTACTTTGATCCAAGCCCGAGGCGGGATTCGAACCCGCGACCTTTGGGTTGCCCGGCAGGCACTTTACCCACCTGGCTAGCCCGGTCGGCAGTAATAATAATACTTCTGAATATATACCAAAGAACATTTTTCATCATCTCTAATAAATTTTAAGTACAAAATATAACTTTATTGTATTTTCTGAGAAAAATGTTTTTGATATACAAAAATGTGGATTATTGATTGTTTAAACAACAAAAATAAATTTCTAAACACAACCTAATAATTGCTTGTACAATTACCTACTTTTACACCCTGTAGCCCCCTTAAAATATTTTACAAATTTCAGTTCCCTTACTGAACAAGTGCAAATGTACAGATCTGACATAAAACTTAGCTGTGATTATACTTCTATAAATTAATATATGCTGTATTTCAATACATTTAACTAAACTGCTGACGTAGTTTAGTTAAATGTATTTTAAAAATTTTAGTTAAATATTTTTAAAAAAGCAAAGGATTTTTAAAAAAAATTTTGCCCATATTTTGTTAAAAGAGTGCTTCATAAAAACAAGCCCCCCCCCCCCCCAAAAAAAGAAACAACTGCAACCCCTGAGGGCGCATCACACTTTCTGAATCTAATTTATAAACAAGTAAATATGTGCTTGCGTGTATTTTTAGTAATGATAAACGTAACTCATATGAATTGCTAGTCCCCCATGCGGATCCACAGGCTACACATCACATCACAACAGAGGCAAAGCAAGAATCAGATCCACCTCTGCTTATAGCTATCATTAAACTAGTAATCTGTGAAATCAACCCCACGCAAACTAGCAGTTTTTCCCGAACCACCTAACTTTGCCTCGACAATATCAGCAAATATTCTTGCACCCCTTCTATTCAAGCATATTCCATCTCCATAAAAACAGTCCCTTCTATTAACAAGCACTGGCCGTTCTGAGAAAAATTTCATCCCATGGACGTTGCACAGTCTGGCTAGGGACGAACTGATTGAAATTTGAAAGTGACTGTAATTTTGCTAAGGCTCATCATGAACTCCTGCTTTTCATGTATTGGCAAAATTACAGACACTTTCGAACTGAGCCCAAACTCGCGGCTGCTTTTTCTCAACGCCATTACATCATTCTGTTAAGTAAAACCCTCAGACTGCCTATGCTTAAAATCATTAGTACCGAAACGTACAATATCATCTTTTGTGCTATTAAAAGATGAGAACTGTTCTACAATAGTTCTCATTTTTTTCCCCTGCAGATATATCTGGCTGATCCTTATTGCATAATTATTCCCATATTCCTGATATCTTATCACCAAGAAAACCGTATATTCGAGCATAAATCGACCTTCGAAGCACTAAAAAACCATTTAAAATTTTAAGGCCGACTCGATGAATATAAAATCCTATAACTGAATTAAAGGAACGCGTTAGGGTTAGAAAGACGAATTAATACCAATATATTTAAATTTTATTACATATATATCTTTACAGAACTATACATTGTTACTAACTTTGAAACTCAAGAATTGGCTCGTCAACAGAAAACAGTTCATGTAATTGGCTAGGTTAAGTTTTTCAGTTTCCTTTTCGATTTCTCGAAAAGTACACCCGAAATTGTCAATTCCTTCTAGTAGCTTCCACATAAAGGTTTGTAGAAAAACCTATTTTCAGTAGTTAAACAGGCAGCAAGAAATGGCTTAGTTACAAAAATAAAGAGTCCCATTATATATACCATTACTCCAATTATATCTGCACATATGTAATGGCAAGAAAAAAAAAAAAAAAGGAAACACCAAAATTTGCGGAAATTAGGTTTAGACTGAACAGCAACGTCCACTGACGAAGGCATGAAACATGCAAATAACATCCCAGCATGCTCACCGTTATGTCGTTAGGCAAACCAGGCCTAACTGCATGTAATTATTGGTGCCATATTGTCAAGAAAAGGCAGCTATTTCGAAAGGGGCAATTGTTAGGGAATTATGTCCACAGGAGACATACATATGTAGGAGACGTTCCTTGATTCTAGGGAGAACTGCCTTTGGCAATATTCCCTCCTCAACCCATGCATCCTGACTGCTCTGGCACATGTGCTTTGCTGCTCTAGTTCAAGACAATTTCAGATTAAATTAGATCTACAGTACCATACCTGAAAATATTACACTACTACCAATAGCAATATGGGATAACCAGCTATAATAAAATGACTACACTATTCCCAGAAACGAGAGTTTGGGGTAGACTGAGGAATAAAAGATTTCATCCTTGCAAGAATAATTTTGGTGAAGCGATCTGAGGAAATATTAGGATCAGAAGTTTGAAAACAGTAGTCCAACAAAGGAAAAGAGGAGTATAAATTAGAATTAGCATTAGCAGAGGCATTTGATGCAAGAAAGCAAGCTTATGCAGCATCAGCCAAAAAAAAAAAAAAAAAAAAGAAACCACTTCCACTTCACCCCTCTGTTCGTTCAAAATACCTGTCCAGCTGAGCCTTAAACTTATTTAGGCTATCAACTTCCAGGACAAGGGATGGAAGTCTGTTCTACCAACCAACCACCCGCTGGCTAAAGGCAAATTTCCGCACGTCTATCCTACATCTGTCTTTCCTCAATTTGAATTTATGCCCTCTCAGGTGATTATTCTGAGCGAGAGGAAGAATCCCATCAGCATTGAGCATGCTCAAACCATTCAAGGCTTTATACACTTCTATTAGATCACCTCGCTGGTGCCTAGTCTCCAGACACTGTAATTTGCAAAACTTAAGCCTTTCTTCGTAAGAGCACCCCTTTGTTCCATTCACTAATCTTGTTGCCCTTCTCTGTACTCGTTCCAGCAGCTCTACATCCTTCTTGAAATGAGGCCTCCAGACCTCTATACAGTACTCTAGGTGTGGCCTGACCATTGCCTTATACAAGGGAATAATCACCTCCTTATCCCTGCTAGAAAAATTCCTATATATCATTGACAATACACCATGAGCTACTCTTGCAGCCCGTCTGCACTGCTCAGAAAACTTCACATCTGCCTGCACAACCACCCCCAGGTCCCTTTCATTCTCTACCACTGTCAGTGTAGTACCACAGAGTTGATACGTTGCTCTCGGGTTGCTGTTTCCCATGTGTAGTACTTTACATTTGTCAATGTTAAACTTCATTTGCCACCTCTCAGCCCATCTGCTCAACCTTTCCAGATCCTGTTGCAGCAGCATAGTGTCAGTAGCGTCCTTGACAACCCTGCCTACCCTTGTATCGTCTGAAAACTTCGACATTAAGCTTGATATACCATCATCAATATCATTTATGAATACAGAAAACAATAATGGACCCAGCCCTGAGGGACTCCACTAATAACATTAGTCCACGAGGAGCAGTGTCCATTGATTACCACTCTCTGTCTTCTCCCCCTCAGCCACCCCTTTATCCACAGCAGCAATTTGCCTCCAATGTCACACTGCTCCAATTTGTGCAGCAGTCTTCCATGTGCAACAGTATCAAAAGCCTTTCTAAGATCCAAGTATATAATATCAAAGTTATTCCCTGCATCCAGTTCCTTTGTGACTGCATCATAGTATCCAATCAAATTGGTCAGGCAAGACGTCCCCTTAACAAAACCATGCTGTGTCCGAGCTATAACTAAAGTCTTGTCTAAATGATCCTGCACTGCTTCTTTAACCAGTGCCTCCATTAATTTTCCTGGAACAGAAGTTAAACTTACAGGTCTATAATTACTTGTGTCAGCCTTTGATCCTCCTTTGTGAATTGGGGTCACATTTGCACACCTCCAGTCTGTGGGTACTTCCGCTGAGTCCAAGGAAGCTCTCATAATTATGGCTAAGGGTTTGCTTACTTCCTCTGCTGCCTCCTTTAATATAACTGGATAGATCCCATCCACCCCGGGTGCCTTTCTTGTGTTTATCTTCAACAATTTCTCTTCCACTTTACTCTCAGTTATTACAAGATTCTCTAGCTTACTGCTAGAGTTGAATACACCTCTGGCTTTCCCCTCGCTAAATAACTCCTCATGTGTGAATGTCAATGCAAAATATTCATTTAGTTTGTTAGCTACCTGAGCAGGATCATCAACAGTTGACCCATCGATATCAAGTGGACCAATCTGATTCATCCCCTTCCTTCTAGAGTTTACATAAGTAAAGAACTCTTTGCTGTTTTTCTTTGCATCCCTTGCCAAAGATTTCTCGTAATCTGCCTTCGCCTGCCTAACCTCCTTTGTAACTTGGTTACAGATCAACCTGCATCTATCACAGGCTTCTGTATCATGTGTTAATTTGTATGTATCCCATGCATGTTTCTTCTCTGCCATATGCCTCATCAGTTCATCTGACATCCATTTAGGCCTAAACCTTGAACAATATTTCTTGGTTGGTATGTAAAGCCTAGTAGCTTCCAAGATAAGTTCTTTGAATGCTTCCCATTTTGCATTTGCTGTTGGTAACATCATCAGTTGGTCCCACTGTATAGAATTTAGATACTGTCTCAGTCCATCGTAGTCGCCTTTATGAAAGCAATAACCCTTCCCTTTACCCCTAATGGTAGTTACCTCTTTGAGTAAATCCCACTTCAGCACACTGCGATCACTGCCACCTAGTGGTTCATTTATCTGCAGATTCTTAATGCATGAAGAATCACTGCTGATAATCAAATCAAGAGTATTCCTCCCTCTAGTTGCCTCCCGAACATGCTGATGTAGAAAACAATCATCCAATAAATCCACAAAAGCCTTGCTAGTGTGTGAGTGACCAGCTCCCAAATTCCAGTCAATATCTGGGAAATTAAAATCTCCCATTATAAGACTCTCTGATTTACTGGCCCACTCTATTTCCCTGTACAGTTTCTTATTATACTCATCAGAGTCATTAGGCCTATAGCACACTCCTACTCTCAATTTTGATCTCCCAATGCTTATGTCACACCAAACTGGCTCGACACTGCACTGTCCAGCGATGTCCACTGGCTTCACTTCCTTGGATTTTATGTATTTCTTAACTAACAGCATAACCCCTCCTCCCTTCCTATCCAGTCTATCATTTCTGTAGACGTTGTACTCCCCAAGTTCCAGTTCTGCATTCCTTATATCTGTGTGACATCACGTCTCCGATATTCCAACAATATCTGCCTTTGATGTTTTGAGCAATACCTCAAATTCATCAAATTTATTTACTAAACTCCTAGCATTGGTGTACACGCAAGTATACATGCACCTATTTCTATTCTTAGCTGCCCTAACACAACCCATGTGTTTACTTGTACCGCAATGGCTCCCAGCAGTCTCTGAAATATCCTGCATCTTGTTTTTCAGGCTTCTGCTCATTCCAATAGAAGCAGTGCAAGAATCTCTTTCACCTCTGCCAGTGGCTACTGTTAATCTATTCGTCTTTGTCTCCCCCCCCCAAAGCTAGCAGTTTTCCGACCCACCTAACACTGCCTCGATAGCATCAGCAAATATTCTTGCACCCTTTCTACTAAAGTGTATCCCATCCCTGTAGAAGCAATCTCTCCTGTTAACAAGTACAGTCCAGGCTGAAAAAAAATTCTACCCCTTGAGCCTTGCACAATCTTTGATTCTAGGGAGAACTGCCTTTGGCAATATTCCCTCCTCAACCCATGCATCCTGACTGCTCTGGCACATGTGCTTTGCTGCTCTAGTTCAAGACAATTTCAGATTAAATTAGATCTAAAGTACCATACCTGAAAATATTACACTACTACTAATAGCAATATGGGATAACCAGCTATAATAAAATGACTACACTATTCCCAGAAACGAGAGTTTGGGGTAGACTGAGGAATAAAAGATTTCATCCTTGCAAGAATAATTTTGGTGAAGCGATCTGAGGAAATATTAGGATCAGAAGTTTGAAAACAGTAGTCCAACCAAGGAAAAGAGGAGTATAAATAGAGAAGATTATCCTATTGCGCATTCTTATAATGCCAAAGGCTGATAACTGCTATGGGACAGAGGCTTCACTGGAGAAGAGACCAACAAGTTCTGATCTCCGAGTTGCTTATAAGACAACTAACATTAACCATGTCCATACTTTAGTCACTAGCGTAGCTACCCTTTTTCGGACTGGGAGGCAAATAACATGTTCGGGCCCCTATTGAATTAATGAAAATTACAAAAACAGGAGACAGCCAAAGACGCCGGACCCCTAAAGGGCTCGGTCCCGGAGGAAATTGCCTTGCCTGCCTACATGGTAGCTACGCCACTGACTTTAGTGTGTTAGTTTGTTTGGTATTGTAATTGGAAAATTAACAAGTGGTGTAAGGTCATTAGTAAGTATAGTAATAACAAAAGCCTCAGTATCTCCTATCCTGTACAAGTGGAAAATTATAATAATCATTCTATATTATATTTTATTTGTAGTGTATGGTTGTTTTATATTCCATGTTATTTATGATGATTATTAAATTATTAACATAAAAAAGAACACTCTTTCTGACTTCCGTATGAAAAGCTGTATTGTCTTATTATTGTTAGAGAGAATGGGAAGGGACATACTGTACTTCTATATAAAGTTCGAGGTTTCCCCAAAAGGCTTATATCCGCCACCTACTCATAATGTTGATTAATATTTTTAAATCTATGAAAACAAAAAAAATGTTTAGAGAAACCAAACCGCTGAAAGCAATGTGAAGACGAGAAAGGGATATGAACATAGCATTCCCTTACGATACGGCTTTATACCAGTGGTTTTGAACTCAGAACAGCCAGCGGGATGTCACTATTATTTTTTTTTAACATTCGACTTTTTGAGACAAACCAAACTTCTCTGATCCTATATGACCGTCCTGGAGCTTATAAACAGAAGTTTACCCCATTCATGGCAAGCTTACAGATGCTGTTAGATCACTAGATATGTATACAGTACAATTTTCGAAATTCAGTATGGTGCAAGTCAAAAAATTAATAAAAAACAAATATAAATAATAACACCCATGAAGTTACTCGTACCCCACAGTGCAATTAATATAAACGTGACTACCGTTGAAATACAACTAAGGATAATTCGTAATACTGTACTGTAAAATAAAAGTTGACGCCTTCAAATTTTGAAATATCACTACGGTCGAACAGAATATAGTCACGGGTCGCGTGTTTGAGATGCCTCTCTTCAACGAAGCGTGCTCTGCACTTCTAGAGGTAAGGGCTTTCTCCATGAGCGCGTGCATGTGCACCGACAATCGAAAATTTTGCTCATTCTTTTAAAGTACGCTTCCCGTAAGGGAATTCCTGACTGCCGACACTTAGCATAGTTGACCTGACCAGATTCTTCCACAGAAGCCTGAAATAGCCTTTGGAATTCACTTTAGAATTCATTTAAATTTCTTCTATCATTTCTCCGTAACCTTAATAAGGAAAAATTTTTCCTTTTTAAGATGTTTTCTCTGAAATGTATTGAAATCGAAGGCTGGCCACAGCCTGTGGTTCGAGGAGTGGGAGGGCAGATTCGTTTGTTGTGAAAGGCTTCTCGAACCAACCATTCCAGTAGGTGGGGGTGGGGAAGCTATTCCTAAGGTAACCATAACAAAATTATAGTGAAGCACAATTTAATGTTTGTCTATGGGGTAATGTTTTTGTACCTTAATTCCAAGAAAATCTTAAATGGGTATCATGTACGAATAACATACATGACTGTTTACCTTGTTATATTAGTAATAATAATTTGTCATTATTGTCAAAATATGAATATACAGTACAGTGCACAAATACAAATGAGGTCATAAATGGATAAAATGATATTTAAGTGGAATCGCGGCATATCGTGTATGCAAATTTTTTGTGAAGTGAAATCTAAAAAGATTTATATCTTTTTAGTAATTACATAAATTCAAAATACATTTGATAAATTTCAAAATAAACTCATTACTTAAAGTGAATTTAAAAACAAACTCGTGTCTGTCTCTCTCTCTCTCTCTCTCTGATCATATTTCATCTCTTCTTCTTCTTCTGTGCTTCACATATTCTTCCAACGTTTAATAAAACTCTGTTAAGACATAATGATCACAGTTTAAAATGCCATTTATGTTGCATTTATCTTCCTCCATATCTCTTCACTTATTTCTTCTTATTATTGTACTCCCTCCTCATAATCTGAATTGTGAACTGCAGTGGTTAAAATTCAGTCCAACTTTACTGAAACAATATAAAACTGCTTCAGAGGTCGCCGTATCCTACTATGTGTTTATTACATGCAGTTACTGGGGAAGGTTCAACTTAAATTCGGCCTTTCTTTCCAAGACAGCTATAGTCTTTACCAATTCTTTTTGGTACTATATCTAGGGCATCATATGGATGATGCCCTAGTCCAGATGCTTCTTCAGCTTGTTTGGTTTAATTTATAAGAAAGATCCTTCATATTCAGAAATTCTATGCTTGGTGAAGGATCAGACAAAAAAAGCAAAAACTTGTCTACCAGCAGAACCGGTGAGAAACTATATATATATAACCAATAATTAATATAAAAATAAAACATAAGCCAGTAGTATGGCAAAAAACTGTAACGCGAAAGTTAACATAAAAAAAATAAACTCTTGATTTTTTAAGGAGTCCTTATGTGCTGTAATGTAATAACTAGATCGTATGTATAGCTTAGCTTAATTTTCAGCACTCACCTCATAGTAATCCGCTTAGTTGGTGGAGGGTTTTACCACATACATAGTGGTTATAGGATTCTAATACTTTACAGGGATTATGGGTTTAAAATTAAGTTATGGGCTATAAAAAAAAATTTAAGAAAGGAAAGTGCACCTTCCATGGTTGCCTAATTAAATTAAATGAAGAAAAAAAGGAAAATATAAGCTAATAATCGCGCACGAGCCACTTTCGAGTTTCCTCGTCTTCAGTTAGCTATAGTGGATGGGGGGGGGGGGGGAGAGCGCGCTTGTGTTATATACGGGTTGGGTTCCCGAAATGCATTTCAGTGCACGTGGAAACTTAATACGTGCTAAATTCCAAATTAAGCTAAGCTATACATACGATCTAGTTATTACATTACAGCACATAAGGACTCCTTAAAAAATGAAGAGTCAATTTAACACAAATCCTTTAACTATACATTACACCTCTTCCGCACGCCTATCATTTCCACATTTTCCCCAATGCATTCAGATCTACACGATAGGAAACTCCATTTCACAAAACTATTAGTTAAATACTTTTCCGACAAACTCCACATCACATTCTTAAAGAAATGTCTTACATATGACATAATCCCCAATTTCGCTCGTATCTGCACCAAAAACACTGTTAAAAAATACCCTTTTATCAAGCCTCCATTGCCATAATTAAATGGCGCATCCGTAGCCAGGTGGGAAGGAGCAGCAGTGCGTAGCACACACTTCTTGATTAGACCGGGGTTCGAGCCCGTCACCACCAAATAGGGAGCATGCGGAAAGGTCAGGGAATGACCACCGCACCGGAGCAATATGGCCTTAGTTGCTAATGCTCCTAAAAAAAAAAAACCAAACCAAAACCAAACCATAATTAAAGCCGAATTACGGAAAAGATACAGAGAAAAATATCTCCTTTTAGATCAAATACATACCCTTAAATTCAAACTTAAAACAGAACTAACCCCCACGACTTGGTACGATTACGTACAACAGAACAACACACGAATTCAAGCAACTTTAAATCAGATTACCCAAAAGCACTCCAAGAAATGGGATACACTCACTAGGAGACACAAAAAAATCCCCACAAACTCAGTTGTTAACATCTCCACACAAACATTTTCCCCTAACGAACTTGCCAGTCTAGAATACGGATTCAATTTCGCCATTAACAGCAACAACTACCCAGTTAAAGACGCCATGATAGAAATACAAACCAAACTTAATAACCACCCAGATAAATATCGAATCATACATGAAACTAACGCTGTTTTTAACTCCCAATTAACTAGTAAACCTAACATTCCCCAACAACAATTAATCCATATACGAGACTATGAAAACCCCGAACATTATAATACAAAAGGCAGACAAAGGGGATACCATCGCAATCATGGACAAAAACACATATACAAAGTACAAAGAAAATGTTACACATCTTATCAGATTCAACAGATACAGAGCTTGCAACACGTTTAATATTAACAAGCTTAAAAATAAACTTGATGGGATCCTAAGAAGACTCAGAGCCAACAAACAAATTAATTTACATACCCTCCAGCAAATAGGCATACGCAATAACATTCTCCCACACATTTTTGGAATAGTCAAACTCCATAAACAAGATTATCCTTTAAGGCCCATCGTTTCTTATAAACAGTCCGCCTATCCTAACCTATCCATATTCCTCGTCAAAATTATTTCACCTTTAATGAGATTTTTTCGGTTCAGGGTCTACAATACTAAACAAGCACACGAATATATAACTTCCATAACCATATCTGAAAACGATATTCTCGTGTCCTTCGACGTCGTCTCCCTATACACAAACGTGCACATCGAATCCATGCTACTGGCCCTTAAAGAACTATTAATCAAAGACGACACATTAACAAAACGTACCGACTTAAACATTAATGATATTTTAGAACTCACATCACTGTTACTTGACGCCAAACAATTTAAATTCCAAAATAACATCTACGAACAAATTTTCGGCCTTCCCATGGGCCTCGGTATCTCTGCCCCTTTATCCGAGATCTACCTCGCATCTATCGAAGAAAAAATTCTCCAACCCTTTCCCCCAGGAATTAAACTATACATGAGGTATGCAGATGACGTCCTCTTAATAGGTAACAGAACCACCATCGATAGTTTACTGAACACCTTTAACACAACACATGAAAGACTCAAATTTACCCTCGAAGTAGAAAACGATAATAAAATTAATTTTCCAAACCTCACTATATACAAAATAAACACATCTTTAGGCACCAAAATATACAGAAAAAACACACATACAGGTAAATTCTTACATTACCACTCACACCACCCTCTATACATCAAAAAAGCAGTTCTATACAACCAGATATACAACGCTGTAAAATATAGCCACACACAAACAGACCTATCTGTAGAATTACAATACCTCACCAAAAAATTCATCGACAGAAAATACCCACCACAACTAATAAAAGAAACCATCGCCAAAGTTCATAATAACACTAATAACCCAAACAAAATTATTAACCACGTGAACAAGAATAAGATACATAAACCCCTTATTGCGCTCCCATATCATCAACAATACGCTAGAAGACTTCAACAGATTTTTAAAAATACAGATATCAAATTAATATTCACATCTTAACAAATTAAGTTCCAAATTCAATTCATACAAGACAACACATGAGTACGAGACACAAGACAACAACATTATATATTTGATCAGATGCCAATCAGATTGCCAAGCATGTTACATAGGCAGTACAACAGCAAAATTCGGGACAGCAAAAATTTCCAACACGCGTGCATACTACCACTTTAATAGCTTCAAAACTAATTCAGCAAGTACAGAACTAACACAACACTTCCAATCTCAAAATCACAACCCACTCATCGATTCAGCCATCACAGTAATTAAATTAAATTCTAGCTACAAAATCCTTGAAAACGAAGCCCTCGTTATTGAATGGTTTAAGCGCCATACATCACTCAACGTGTTAAACAAAAAGATTCCCGCCAATTTCTCCCCCATTTGGAATTTAGCACGTATTAAGTTTCCACGTGCACTCAAATGCATTTCGGGAACCCAACCCGTATATAACACAAGCGCGCTCTCCCCCCCCCTCCTCCACTATAGCTAACTGAAGACGAGGAAACTCGAAAGTCGCTCGTGCGCGATTATTAACTTATATTTTCCTTTTTTTCTTAATTTAATTTAATTTAATTAGGCAACCATGGAAGGTGCACTTTCCTTTCTTAAAAAAATTTTTTATAGCCCATAACTTAATTTTAAACCCATAATCCCTGTAAAGTATTAGAATCCTATAACCACTATGTATGTGGTAAAACTCTCCACCAGCTAAGCGGATTACTATGAGGTTAGTGCTGAAAATTAAGCTAAGCTATACATACGATCTACATAAAAAATAAATCAACAGGGAGGGAGAAGTAAAGGTAATAAGACAGAAACCGTAGCCGAAAGTCCCCAAATAATTTAGAGCTTTAATTCCAAATAATGCCAAATTATATAATAATTTAGCGGCACCCCCTTGTAAGGTACCAGTTCCGAAAGACGTGAAATATCACCAAAAGGGACTGAAAAGAACTACTAAAAGAAAACAAAATAACAAAATAATAGACTGACCATTATGCCCCATATCGACAGAGGACCACGAGGCCAATAATAGTCATGAAATCGCTGCATTTTATATATATATATATATAAAGCATCTAGGTTTTACATATTTCCAATCATCAAGGATTTTAACTTTTTTTAGTTCCATCTAATTCTGTGGTAAACAAGACCATGGGGCGTTCTTCAAAGGTTGAGTAGTGGATAAGCAGGGCGAGGCGGCCACTCCTGTGAGCAACTGGTATGAAGAGCTCAAAATTACCTTTGTCATCAAATTTCTCTCACTGAAATTAATCGAATTCTCCAGGCGTTGCATTCTTACTATTGGCTGGTTCACGCAAAGAGTGATTTTTTTTTGACTAGATTGTAGAATAGCCCATTCTCATCTGAGTTTAAAGCATCACCCAGACCAGTGCTTCTCATCCTTCGAGAAAAGTTTGGGGATACGCCGACACAACGGATTCTGAAAAACTGAATTGTATGCACAATAAGTTGTATTGTATGTATCAAAACTTTGATATTGAGGATACTTATGTTTTTATTTTATTTTATTATTATTTTATTTATTTTATTTTATTTTATTTTTGAAAAGGTATACATCGCAAAGAAATGTTGAGAAACACTGACCTAAGCTCACACCCTTTCAGGAGAGAATGCAGAAATTATTTCCGGTGGTCAGTAGTTGCTTGGATAACACTTCCAATCTCACCACCAGTGTTGCCATTTTAGCGGTTTTCCCGCTAGATTTAGCGGAATTGCTTCAGGTTTAGCGGAAAAAAATATGAAATAGCGGATAGCGGATTTTTTAGCGGGAAGAGTATAAATGTTTAGCATTTTATATAATTTGGCAATCCAAATTACAATTTTATGTAATTTGGCAATGTAACATTTAAATTAAGAAATATTCATTTAAGAAATATTAAATTAATTGTTCAATTGATTATTTAATTAATAATAAAAATAATTCATAATTGAAATAGTAGGGATATCATATTTCATAGTTTTTTTTTTTATAAAGCGAAGAATCGGTTTTATATTATTCTGGATTTCCCTGAGGAGAACCCCAACAATTTTACGTAGTTACGCTCGCGGTCAAACGACCTGATCATTGGGTCATAGCTTTAAATTGTTGGATCAAATCTAAAAATGTGGAAAAAATTCTAATGACGCCTTTTTTTGAAACCGCGAAGGAATGGCATTGGATAATTTTTCTTCGTCGTATTTGTTTGCCTTCCAAGAAATGCGATCCGAATTACCGACATCTCTTTCAACGTTTCTAATAACCACAGTGTAATAATATCTTAGTATAGTCAGTCCTCGTATAGCACGATAGTTGTATTCCTAGAAACCCTCGTGCAATATAAACAACAGCCCCTATGGGAAAAATTGGGTTAGGTGCCGACCACCCAAGATTGAACACACATTTGTAACCAAAACATTACCAAACACAATAAATAATCGTAATAAAATACTTACGTATTTTATTACGATTATTACGTATTTTTTTATTACGTAAAGGTCGTAATAAAATACTGCTAATGCTTTTGCTTCTATCGTAAGCAAACTTGTTTTTTGTTTGATTTTCTATCCAAACAGATGACAGCCGTTCCATCTCTTCCAATTCTTTGTGTCTTAATCTAATAGATTTTAATTACACTTTTAGTTGTTCCTGCTATCAAAGTTGTTTTTATTTTCTCCGCATTCTTTGTAATTCTCGGCGTTGCCTCATTTAGGTCTGTAGCACGTGCAATATCACATGGTCTTTCATTTCGCTCAAAGCGTTTCACGATTTCATATTTTTTTCTCTATCGATAGAGGCGGACTGGCCATAAACCTTACCTTACGGGATGGCGGACAAAAACAAAACGAAATATACCCAAAATTTTCGGAAGGAATGGTTAGCTTTTCCACAATTCAAAGACTGGTTAATAGAGATTCCAGGACATCCAACTAGAGCAAGATGTAAATATTGCAAGTCTGATTTTACTACTAAAATTTCAGACATTAAAAGTCATTTAAAAATTTTCAAACCTATTAAGTCAGCAGAACCATTTTCACCTAATAGATCAGGCAACCAATCTAAATTAAATTTTCCACCAAGAATTTACAAACAGCGGAAGCTGAAGCAAAGTTAAGTTTGTTTGTTTGTGCTCACTCGTCAATACTGGCAATAGACCACCTTGGTGAATTATGTAAGAATGCATTCCAAGATCAAACAGCCAAAACTTTAAAAATTCATCGAACAAAATGCAGCGGCATTATAAAATATATCCTACACCCCCACTTTCAGAAAGATTTATTGAAGTCAGTGCTCAATGGCTTTTCAAACTATAGTTTGTTACTAGATGAATCAAACGATATTAGTGTAACAAAACTATTAGGTATTGCAATTGTGTATTATGATGAGCAATTCGATAAAAGAGTTTCTACATTCTTAGCTCTTGTAGAATTAGATAAGTGTAACGCTGAAAATATTTCAAATTCAATTAAAATAACGCTGGGAAATTTTAAACTTACTTTAAATAATCTTGTGGGCATTGGGACAGATAATGCTAGCGTTATGATTGGAGTTAATAACAGCGTTTATACACATTTGAAGTCCGATGTACCGAACTTGATATTAATTAAATGCGTATGTCATTCTTTGCAATTAGCAGTATCTCATGCAACCCGCGAAACATTCCCTAGAAGTCTAGAATTCATGATAGCTGAAACTTATAATTGGTTTAGTAAATCCACCAGCCGACAAAATCAATTCAAATATTTATACAGTGCCATAAACGATGGTGCAGATCCGAAAAAGATAGTTCATTCGTGTCAAACAAGGTGGTTATCCATTGAAGTTGCTATAACAAGAATTTTAGAACAGTATATTGAATTAAAAGCCCATTTTGAAATAACTCGTTTGACTGACAAATGTTATACTGCAGAACTTCTTTATTCAATGTTTAAAGATGAAAGTAATTTAGCGTATCTTTTATTTTTAAAACCTATCTTATCTGAAGTACAAAGAGTAAACAAATCTTTTGAATCAAATACTGCCGATCCTACATTATTACTACATGATTTAAACACGCTATTGTCGATGATTGCCATTTTTAACAAATACACATATTGAAAGGATAGAAGAGGACATTAATAATTATTTAGACCCTAAGCCATACCAATTTGAAAGAAAAATAAATGAATTAATAATGAATAAACTTATCACAACAACAGATGAAATGGCAATAAGAGAGAGATGCCGTAATTTCTTGATTGGTTTGTATCAACAATTAAAACAACGCCTTCTAGACAACATAAAAGAATTAGAAAAAATATCATTAATCTCAGTTAACAATATATTAAAGCAAAAGTTTCTGTTAAATTTATTACAAAAACTTAAAATTGTCTGAAGTAGAAATTGAAAAAATTGAGCAACAGTATATAAACATTACTCTCGTTAAATGGGAAAACTTCAACAATACAATGAAGTTTTGAAATATCGATATGCAAGCGGTGAAAATCCATTTAAAGAAATTAGCGAATTTGCATTGGGTATTTTAATTTTGCCATTATCCAATGCAGATGTGGAAAGAATATTCAGCAACTTAAATCTAATAAAAAACAAAACACGCAACAGAATGAGTGTTGGCATGGTTAATGCAATCTTATCAGTACGATACGGGCTCAAAAGAGTTGAAAAGTGTTGTAAAAATTATGTTTTACCTGAAGAAGTGCTTCGCAAAATAGGTACACAAGAAGCATATGATGAGGCGGTATTGAATTTCGAAATTAATTTAGATTTTTAGATATTGATTTTATATTAAAAACAGAAAAATAAATAACTATTTATATGTACTATTTGTTTGTTTGTTTTTATTCACTACAAAGTACAAACAAATGAAAATTTAAAAAATTTGGCGGGTCAAGTGCTAAAAATAGCGGATTTTGAGTATGCGGCTAGCGGGAAATATTATTAAGAGTTGGCAACACTGCTCACCACACATTGTACATATTATTTTGCTTCTTAAATCTACCAAGTCATCTATTTGAGCTTTTAAACTGTTATATTTAAAATCATCCTAACAGCAATTCATCCTTAAATGCAATTTGAGATTCTGCCTTATGAACTGCCCACTTATTACATTTTCTGCTTCTCATCATTGATTCACATGAACTATTTTTATAGTTCATGTGGGGAATTTAATATTCTCTCACTATGGGAACTTTCAAAAATTAATTCAATAAATAATCTATTTTGAAAATATTGAAGTTATTTCACGTCATGTATCTCATTAGAAATTTTCAGCTCTTTTTTCATCAACATCTGAACATGCTACTTCTCCACTGTCATGTATTTTTCATTTAAAAAGGGTTTTGAAAAACAGTAACAATACGACATCGTTCTTCAATGCTTATTTCATAAAAAAAAAAAAGGTAACTTTCAAACTGCTCTTTACCTACGTTTATGAAAACCGAAAAAGTGTACCTAAAATGCAGCTAAAACTTTAAATCGAGACATTAAATCTAGGAAAATAATACGTTAATTAAGTGAAACTCTGTAGTGCCAAAAAAAAGTGTACCTTACATGCGAGAGAACGGTAAATGAGGTTCCATTTTATATTAAAATAGAAAATCTAAACGTTTAAAATCTGCAGAATGTGCCTATAAATGAGCCTATATTCAAAATAATAAATCGCATTCACTACTTTGAATACAGGCTCATCCACAGCCACCAATTTTGACCCTGAAACTAAGGAACGTTTCAAACAGTGGAAACACTTTCAATGTATTTCCCCACCCCCACCACTCTGAGAATGTAAGAGTGCAAAATTGTTGGAAATATGATGAAAAATTACGTCGGTTTTCTGGGATCTGCGATTTCCATCCATTATCTTTAAAAGGTCACTGCCACCACTGGGATATGTTACTCCAAGAGTTTCTTTTGAGTATAGCTGTTAAGGAAAAATCGCGAGGAATGTTTATTAAAGCAGCTGGCCCAGATTTTTGGATCTGTACGCTCGAGGCACTGATGTAATTACTGCCTCCCATAAAGGGATTGGTTCTTTGGTGAGAGTAGAGGATCGTACCCGCCGCCTCCCACACATTTGAAATGGTATATTTTAGTCTATAACTAATAATATTTCATTTTTTAATACAATTTGTAAATAGGATTATTGCTAAAATAATACAGAAAGGATGTGGGCTGTACCTTATTCCACTTTTATTTATTTTTTAACTTCTTTCTTTGTCTTTCCTTCCCCCTATTTTCTCGCGTCGTTCCATAGGCACGTAGGTGAGTACCAACATGCCTATTGGTAAATCCTGGTGTGCATTTGCTCTACGACAATGCCCCTGCCCACAATTTTTTGCGGCCACATGGACGGCACAAAAATGTGGCTTTGAAAATTTTCCGCATACAACATACTCTCCTCTTTTGACCTGTGAAGCCCTTTTTGTGTAGAAAGCGTTTTTGTGATGACGACGCGGTGATTACGACTTAGTCGTGCTAGCAAAGGCAATCAGAGGAATTTTACAAAAAATGACTTCCGAAAAGTGGCAAAAATGTGTCTCTCTAGCTGCTGGTCATGCAGAAGACTAATAAATGCACCTGGTTTCAACCGTCTATAACCAAAAGTTCTAAGTGAATATGATATTTACTGAATCAGATTTGGTATATATCAATTAAAAGCGAATAAGAAATTCACAAAGAATGCACTAATGACGACTGTGGTTTCTAGTAAAGAGAACCCGGTAGCATTGTAAAATAAAAAAAATAACAGAGCATTCTTATGAATTACTTTTTTTTTCTATTCAGTAATTTAAATTTTTAATACTGTACTAAACGTTTGCACGAAGCAATTAACTCCCATAGAGTTGGTGCAAGGAATTTTAAGGCTAATTACATGCTTAAGCTAAGGCGAAAGTAATATAAGTCAGGACATTTTCCTTACTACTCGAGAAATCTAATAGCTAGAAAAGTGTAAGCAGCATGAATTTCATAATAAATAATGCATGATAAAGAAATTTGTAAAAAGACTCAGAAGAGGATACTGGTATTATTATAAAGAGTCAGAGGAGGATACTGGTATTCCCTCTCCAATAGCTGAGCCCAAGACGGGACCTGGAATTTGTATTGACGTGGAGTTAAGTTTATTTCTTTATCTTTGTTATCGAACTTATATAACTGTATAACTTTTGGTAATAAAGATAAAGAAATAAACATTTATCTATTTGTCTGATTTTAATGATATTTGGCATGGCCAGACAAATAGTTTTAAAAGGCTCAAATGTCATGAAAATCCGTCTCACTGAGAGTCGCGGTGTGACTTTCGGAATATGAAGAAGATGATAGACGCTTATACATATCTGTATATACATTCGAACGCGCCTAAATATGTTGCTTGACTATCGGCCATTCTCGCCACATATAAACTAAAACCTACACGTCATTTAATCACTTGCACAATTTCCTAATTAGAAGTTTAATCATGACTAAAGTTTATGTTTATCTCCAATAGTTTACTTAATCACATGCAACACGAACAATAACTCTCTCTTTCCAGTATAACCTTCATCATAATTATTGTTGTGATGATAGGTGACCATGGCGCCATCTAATAGTAAATTAGAATTTCTTCTAAAATGAAGGAAATTTTGTATGGGAATCTACCCACCTGGAGAAATAAAGTAATTAGATGAAATCCATTTTTACGTCACTGGATCTAAGGAGCGAGTATCGCTAAAAATTACTTCAAAGTTAATGGAAAATTGAAAGCAAATTAAAAAAAAAAACTTTTAAAAATTGCTTACAATGAATATTAATCTCTGGTTGCCGTAAGGTGTAACTGAAAGATATGCATTACACTCAATCTAGCAGTTATTAAAAAATTAAAAAAAAGACTCGTCTAAAAAATAAAAACTCGACTGAGGAGAAAGGTAAGCTAGAGTAATGTTACTAAATCAATAGAGAGGTAAGAGCGATTATAAACTGACATGATCAGAGGCTAGAATAATGTGATAAAATTCCTTGTCATCAACACTAAACCCCAAATGCCAGCTTTAAAAAAATTGCCTCTAATTTAGTAAGCCATTTGTCGATAAAATGTTTCCTCAAGAAATTTTTTGTTGTTATTTCTCACGTGCAAAATCACACTCCATTTACCTGACTGCGATAAAAGTAATTAGGAGTTGGTTAACGACGCTGCTTCCGCAAAATATCAAAGAGAAACGACTCAGCATGTTGCCTACGCACAGCTAATAGCATCCGGGAGAGATCTATCACTCTCTGAACCCACTCGTTTCATCCATCCGTGTGTGGGGTGGGGGGGGGGGTTAATATTAAATCCATTGGTGGGTGGCACTTGGAATCTTTGCAGTAGAAACGTTATTTATGCCAAAATCTTCAGTTATGCCAGTGTGTCTTGACTACTGAGCCTTGAGATCTATTTTTGTAACTGTCAAGCGAAAGAGAGCGAGCTAGCAAGAAAGTAAGTTAATAGATAAATTTGTCTGCTGCTATTCGAAGCAATAAAACACAGCTATGAATTGATTTTGACTGGCTGATGCGAATATTGGCGTCTACCCTGGGCAATATTCAAGTCCCCCACGTGAGCATATGGATTATTTAAACTATGACTATTAACGTATGCAGATTTATCTTCGTTATACTGAAATTGCCAGTTCCATATTTCGCCTTAACTCCCTCTAAAACTGCAAGCAGTGTTCACGAATCATGTTTCTCAAGTACCGAATTAAAGAATGCAATTAAGGGAAGTGGATGAAGTTACTTCCCCAACAAGTCATTTTTTATAATGACCTACACAGTTTTTAACCCCATCCCAACCAACCAGTCTTCATTTTCTATTTAGGTACTTAGGTCATTTCATTTTATTGTTACCTATGTAATTTACGTGCTTCCTCATCATACACACTTTATACTTTATCGTCCTAAAACATATATCTATTATACACACATGTACACAAAATCTAAAGCTTTAACTACTCGTGTGGCCACTTAGCCTACCCACCACCATTTAACAGGTGACATCTTGCGGAAGGGTTATCATCCGTGCCGGTAGGCCTCTTCTAACTTGCTTATCATATGCAGAATTTATATATATATATATTATTTTATTGATTTTTTTTAATATTAGTATTCACCATATGGTGCAAGGAAGTCCCGGACGTTTGCTGAATCAACCAAATATATAGATATAAAATAAAATAAAATACCTGTGTTTTCCTCTTCACGTAGATACCTATCCAGCTAACCCTTGAATTTCTCCAAACTCAACAACAGCCTCACCAACTCACGGATCACGTTTCATCCACCCTAACTTATTCCAGTAATTAACAACTCACTTGCTAAAAGAAAACCACTACCTCCATAATTTGAATTTATGCTCCCTGGTTCGAAAATCATTTAAAACTGAAAAATTTAAATTTTACCTTCATTCACTCATTTTACTCATTTAACCCACATTACTCATTTTACCTTCATTCACTTTACTATTCCTTCTCGGAGGAGACAGTAAAATGAATGAAGGAGAAATTTTACTATCTCTGATTATGGTAAGAACACTAACGTGCCTATATACACCACGAAGTCTTTCCTCAGATGGGCACTCTTTTGTATGATCTCACCAGGCAGGCTGCCCGTCTTCGGACCATTTCAGGAAGCCCGATGTCTTTTTTTCAGGTGTGTTCTCCATACTTCGACACGGTAATCCAAGTGCGGATTTATAATTGCCTTGCACAGTGGAATTATAACTTCCCCATCTCTACAAGCAAATATTCACTAAATCATCAATATGACATCATCTCCCCCACACCATTATCAACGTACCAATCTACACTGTAAATTGTATATTTGTAATCTGCACTACACGAAGAGTTTCACGTCCAGCAGTATCATAACCCCAAATCCTTTTCTTTCTTTACGGTTTTTAATTCAACCCCAACAATATAAATTATTTTAGTGTTCTTATTCCTCGAATGCAAGACCTTGCATTTTTGCTGTATGAAAACATAGCTGCCACTTTTCTGACCATACTCGAAGCCGTCCTGAAGGAGCACTGCTTGGTGCTGATCATCAACTACTCACCAAAATTTGAAATCATCTGCAAATTTTGAGTACAAAAAAGTGTACCCAGTACCGATCCTCAGGGGATCCCATCTCTCTCATTAGCCCAATTTGAAGAGTAACCAATAATCACAGCCCTCTACCTCTTGTCCTGAAGCCATGATTCAGGACAAGAGGCAGAGAATAAGCTGTATAAGCTGAAAATGATTCAGCTTATACAGTAATCTCTCATCAAATATTCTGCTAAAATTATCTACAATATAAATTCTAGAAACAATATAAACAATTCAGTATTTACAATGCTCACTATATCTGTTTTAAAATTATATTATGTATTCACAAAAAGATAAATCTATAAAATATAAAAAATCTTGATATACATAAAACTTTGTACATATACTAAGTAAATATATAAACTTTCTTGCTAGAAAGTAGCAAGAGTAGCCTTTATCCGAGGACTTATAATAATAGATAAGATGGATTGATTCCCTTAACCCTCTAGTAGAAATTCTGTTTTTTGTTCTAATTCCGAATAAGCCGCACAGTGGATGGTAATGTGGAACACTGTCTCTATGCTTCCACAAGAGTAACTCATTTTGGCTAATCCCAAGGATTTTAATCTTTTTTTGAAAACTACTGCATACAGCTCATCATACTCACCCATCGCCTTGCTTTGCCACCCTTAGTCAGGTCACCCTTGCAAAATTATCCCACCTGCCAAATGCTCTATATTTCCTTTCCTCTTTCTCTCTTTTTTAACTAGTTGTTTGAAGGAGGGGGGAGAACAAAGGCGGAAAGGGATACTTTTCAATATTGGGATACGCTCCTCTACCCAAGATTTCTTTGGGAGAGGGTTATTTTATTTTATTTTATTATTTTTATTTTGGTAGCGCACTGCAGTTCTCCCTTGATAATAATCAAGATTATTGGAGCTCTTCGACTTATTACTTAAATACCGAGGATCACCTAAACCAGTGGTTCAACATGGGGATCCCAATAAATTTCCTTTCAGTATATCTTAATAACAAACCCTGAATGAAATTTATTTTATCCTACGCTGCTTTTCTACACCAGCTGCCACTAATCACATTTAATGAGTAATATGTGGGACATATATGAAATTAAGTTTGTAGCTTATACAAGAACTTACACTTGTTTGACAGTTACTTCCAGCTGTTGACTTTCAGCAGTTAAAAAATTTCTTTAAGTGTCAATTGTAAAGCTTGCAGTCCGAAGAGTCTTCTGTAATGATATAAATTTAATATTATTAGCAAAATTGTAACATTCCTGACTGAGGACTTATGTTAAAATTTACATTAATGATAAAAACAATACAAACTCCAAAATCATTTTATCCATAAATGGATAAAATGATATTTAAGTGGAATCGCGGCATATTGTATGCAAATTTTTTGTGAAGTGAAATCTGAAAAGATTTATATCTTTTCGGATTTAATGGACTCCAAGTTTATAAAAGCAATATGGACTCAAAACCATAACAGTACGGAATTCCATGATTTATTGTCAAATATTATAACTCTGAATTTCCTTTGGAAAATAATGTGTGTAGTTAGTTTGGCATAGAAATTGAATTCCACATAACTCGACTATGAAAACAAGTGTCGACATTGAGACAAATTTGGGTTATTCTCCATTATCAAAAGTAATAGAAAGTTGGAGATCAACTGCGATTTCAAATATTTTTGAGACATTTGTAATAGAACGTTGGACTGTAATTCCAAAATTTGGGATACTCTGTTTATAAACAGAAATAATGTAGATAATCCTTCATTAAATTCGGATATTTTACAGATCTTCATCTACCGATATACGTCATAACTGACAGAAACATCCCTTGAAGACCACAATAGAAACTGAATCTGGGAAATTGCATTTCAGTTTTTCATTAGCTTTAGTTAATCACGGTGTAATTATTTGCTCTTACAGCCTAATACATCTTTCAGAAAACCTATTCAAGCACTTTTCCTTGGACATTTGTAAATATATCCATCTGATCGTCAACTGCGTCGCTTATGATTTATTAAAAGGCAATTTTGTTTTTATTAATTTGAATTTTTGCATTTTTCCTATTAGAGATATGGCTGAGATGGCACATATCCATGCTGAGCATGCTGCTCTCAGGGGCCTGTGATACTTTCAATCCAGCGCTAAATAAAAGTCATAACAACGGGATCGGTAAACTATCCAATATCTAAAAACAGGTTCGAATCCGTGAAAGCAACCATCCTTCCAATCTGCAGAGATGCAGCTTCAAAAATTGGAAACTACAACTCTGAAGTTTCCATTTTTTTTTTTTTTTTTTATTCTTTTCCATTCTTTTTAATGACTATATGCGTCTAATGAATTTAAAATCCCCCGAAACTGTTCACTATTGAAAGATGTTGAACACAAAACACAGTATTCAGACAATGGGACTGTGAATTTATGTTAAAAACCTTTTTACACGGTACCCTTGATTTAGAATACCATGAATGCGCACTAATGAAACCAAAAGATCTTAATTCAGTCGCTATTTAGAGACAAGTCTATGTTTCGCTTTTAAAGCACATCTACAGCCGTGTGGCCAAGTGCCAGTACAAAGCTATGTATGCCGAAGGTTTGAACTCACAAAATACGATATTATTGTACGCTGATTATCATGTAAACTCTGATCCTATATGGTTCTCTCGAAGTATACACAGAAAATTTTATTTTATTTAAATTAGGTGATTTCTCAGTTGTTATAAAACAAAGCTGTTAAATACAACTTTCAATACCTTACTGAAATAATCATAATTCTCCTGCTGCACTTCATCTCACTGATTGCAAAAGAAGCGAATTATTAATTTCTTAGAAAGTCTATGGCAATGCAAAAAAAAAAAAAAAAATAATGGTATTCACAATGACAGCGTAGATATCCATCTCCCATCTAAAGTAACAGAAAAGTGCTTAAACATCTTTAGCCTTGACACGCAACTCGTTTCTCAGATGTTTGAAATTATGTCAACTCTTTTCGCGACACTTGCTTGAGACAGGCTGACGGAGTCAAACGATATTTTTTTCTGAGCACAAATTGTCTGAACTGCGTCTAACAGACAAGCTTTAATAGACGAGTAAAATTAAAAAAACAGTCTCATCTTAATGCGTCAAACAATGATGGCATGTATAAAATGGTAGGAATGATGTCGTAGGTGAAGGGGAAATAAATAATTAAATGACTATATTTCTTTTATGTTCGGTACAGTCGCAAATTGGACATAAGAGTTTGATTCTTCATTGAAGCTGTTTCTAAGGCAACCAATATCAGGGCTTGGGATCAATAAGGTATCTTGAACTCAGGGCTAAGGGTCAAACTCTACTGCTGTATACAAAATGTACAAGCACTACAATGGAAACAGAAAGGACAGACAGAAGATGAACGGGGATAATAACTCTTTGTAAAAAAAAAACATCAAGATTCATGAACAATGGGATCGCCTTCAACCACACATAAATGTGATTGAAGGTGATCCCATTGATGTCTTAACATACAGCTTCACTATCTTTGGTAGGCGCAATATGGCCAAAGTAGCCCTTGCGCCAGAAACTCCCATAACAACAACATTGATGTCTTGAAGAGTCCTGAATGTATTTCGTACACGCCTTCAGTTTCTTCATAAACTCTTAGTCGGAAAATGCATTGTTCACTTAAGAACCTGCTAATAAAGTTCCTGAGTTGCTATTTTTTTTATCTTAAAATTATTTTAGCACCTTTATGACGGAGTTGATATCTATATATATTATAGTTGCCACCATATGATATATTTTAAAAATTAACAAGTTCTCAATATCCATCCATCTATCACAATTTTTTTACAAGTATATCTCTAAAATAATAATTACACGTAAGACCAATTAAATAATTTTTCTTAATAAAAGGAACAAAGTATACATACGTACTTGTATAACAAAAATTTTATTCTTATTTTAATTTTGTTTACTAAGTTTTAATCACCTAACTGAAAATAAAAAAAATATTTAGTAATATACTTAGTAAAATAAACATATTTAAGAATTGTCATGTGACAGCTTTACACCGAGATTCTGGGCATCACGTAACAGATAATATTACGTATAGAATTTCACAAAAAGTCACACTAAATTATCAACACTTGCGCAAGCCATATGAATACTTTGAATTAACATCGAAGTATTCATAAGTCCACAGATATATTATTACAATGGAATTTAGAGAGGAAAGACCTGCTAGAGAATCATGAGCCTACACACTGGCAAATTTTGTGAGGTCATAATCAAGGGAGTGAACTAGTGGGGGCATGTGCGATTGCGAGAACCGATCAGACAAGTGCAATCGCTGGAGATTAGACAGAGTTCTGTAGATGAGAGCGAGGACTGTGAAATGCGAGATTAACATATATATCAGAAATCTGACGCAGAGATCAATCCAGACATGCGTTTGGTGTCAATGAAAGTTGAGAGACGTACTAGAAGTGAGAGGAATAAAGCAAATGGTTCGTTGCTGGGAAGGTAAATGGTCTTCATAGCTGACCAATTTGAGCAGCCAAAACTCAGATATATAAAGTTGCTCAATTGTGGTGGATGCTGCAGCTGTCCAAATTTCAGAAGCATAGAGCTCTCTATAGAGTAGATTATTTTCGTTATGTATTTTTAAATCGCTGAGATGTCACGAACATAACGGTTCTTCTGCTTTCCCAACCAACATGTCAGAGACACCTTTGTTAGCTCAACGGTTTGGGGTCAAGGGCGAACCTCAAGATCTGTGTGACTGTTAACCACGAGGACTGGGACCTACAGAACACAGGCTGGTTTTGGGCAGACACTAATTTCAGGGAAAACACCATCATCGCCGACTTCAAGGCATTTAAATTCAATCCAAATTCATATAGATAATTTGCTAGCACAAGGAGTTTTTCATTGACTTGGTCGGCTATAGTTTCAGAGTTGTCTTAGTGGGGATTTTCAAATCGTCCGCATAAGCAATGATATCGCTTCTATTACTACTAGCGATAGGCAATGATGATGGAAGACATCTGAGAGAACACCTCGTTTGGTACCGTTGCACAAATGTTTTTGCCTATTCTGAGATAAATCTTGTTAGAAGTAACATGATTAGGGTTGGAATACTAACACTGTCAAAGGTTGCCTCCAGGCCATGATTACCAGGTCTGCTTCGATATTAAAAGTTGTAATGGAATTGGTAACTGTCAGAAGGCTTATAACCGAGCGGCAGCAGTAGAGATTGGTCTCAAATGACTAAGCACTTTAGGTTGCTGGGTATTTGGCAGTGGTTTCACAGAATACCTATTCCACGACGGTTGGAAATAATACCGAGAGAGAAATTTCATTAAAGGTATGGAGCAACAGATCCAAAATAAATTTTATGAGGCTTAACAACGAATTGTGGCACTTTATTCACTCTTGCAATACCAATAGCAGAAATGATATTAACAGCGGCGATCAGTTGTTGTCTAGAGATGCATACTGATAAAAGGAAATATGTCGGAATATCATTTTCAAGAAGTCTCAGTTCCCCCTGTACTGCACATAGGTAAAGGATTCTGGCATGGACCACTCTGTTAGAACAGCGTGGTCCGTGCCACAACTGAATAGGGTGGTCCCTCCCTCTTTCATAAGGGTATCATTTAAATGTGGATTTATTATGCAAGTGCCTTTTATATAATACAAAGCTTAAATAAATAAATGCATATTCATAGAAACATGTTCTAGAATGCAAACGTTTTTTTTTTTTTTTTTCTTTTAACAGACACAAAGGCCATCCAGGGAGAAAGGCTAAAGCCTCCCAATAATATATTGTTTTATATTATATAATTGTACTGTCACGTGTTTGCGCTTGCGAAAGCTCCGTGAAACGTATGAGTTCCCTCTCCACCCAAACAAAATTTATGGGTGCACCGTTGAACAGAGATAATCATGCATTCAAATTGTGCATCGCAAATTGTGTTAAAAAAAAAAAAAAAAAAAAAAAAAAACAAAGAGCGGAGAAGGCGTAAATATACATATATTATCAGAATACTGTTGTTATTATTATTATTATTAGATTTTAGGAGTATCGGCAACTAAGGCCATGTTGCTTCCGTGTATATTGTCTGTAAATTGCGTGTGCTGTGCGGTCGATTTTGCTGGACGAAAAACCCATGCTACCCTCGCCTGAGACCGACTAACTCAGCTACGTTGTGAAAAAGACCCATAAAAATTTCTCCCGTCAGCAACGGGTTTCGAACTCAGGTCTTTTCCACCCGATGTGGGGAGGAAGGCGATCCTACCAACGAGGGCATCAGAATACTGACCTGGAAAGAGAGTAGTCTCGAGACATGATAATTTTCAGTTCTTGAGTCACCTTTCCAGGGACACATTCTAAAAATTAGAAATATTCCGGGGTAAGGTAATGATTTGCGGGGGCATCTGGCAACTAATATACACTTACACTCCACTAAAGTCAGGGGCAGTCCCAGGTAGGGACTAAAGGAATTATAGCATATGATCAAAATAATGTAATTTTTTTACTGCTATATAATATACGATTCCCCAGAACAATGCTTTAGCTCTCCCTTTAGAAAATTCTGGGACTTCCTGCGACTTTAGAAAATCCTGGGACGCCTCTGATTTCAGTCTTGATATTGAACTAACAAAATGGATTCTTTCCCACGAATGGGGCCAATAAGCACAAACTGTTCCTGTAGGAGATGGAGTTCATTAGTTTATATTAACAAAGATATTTAATATAAAATTACTCACTACTTCGAAATTGCACCACGTATTAATAAATAGGAAATGTTTTACGTGTAAAGGACAGAGAACATCTGTGATACAGTACCAAAGTTTTCATACTATTTGTTCGCTCCAAAGAAACAACTTCAAAAGGACCAGGTCAGTTAATTAACTAGCCGATTATACGGTTTCCCTTTTCGTGTGTCGCAGACACTTCATGACGTTTTCCAAAGCAGGTTATCATTTGCACTATCTGTAAGAATTTCTTTCAGAACCTGTTTATCCTTTGTTATCTAAAACCGATTGAGTCCGAGATAATCAGTGACCTTATTCTACAACATAAAATGTAGTATATTAACTTCAATGGGTTTACTGATTCAATTCAATTTAAGACATTTAAACATATTATAATTATACACTGAAGGTCTAATGTACAACTGACTCCTAACTGTTATGAAATAACATTGTACATAACTGTCATCATTGTGCCTTCCTTCTACTCTTTTAAATTCCTATTATGACATTTATCGCTTTCTTCTTCCTTTTCAAATAACACGTTTTCAATCATACATACATGTGTCCTTACAACCTTAAGCTGGGAGATGGTGGTGACATCACTAAATACCTCGGTGCAAGGCGGAAGCCAAAGTCCCTACCCATCCACATATTTCAAGAACGGATAGCCATTGGGTTAGGTTATAGCTAGGTTTAGCGGACTTCCGGATTTACCCGGAAGTATTTGCTGTTAGTGAAACTGCATCCGGGAGGATATTTAAAATTTCACGCGAATGTCTGAAATGCAGCGATATACTATTTTACATGGTAGGGCATATGTCAGTTTACCAAGAAATAACGTATACAATTTACCGTAATTCTTGAAGCCAATTTAACCACGTATTACTTTATTAACAGTAATATTACATTATATTATTTGTGATATTTTAATGAATTATTTAAAATGGGGAATTCCCCCACCACCCCCGCTTTGTTCAATGCATATACGTTATCGCTCCCAACAGAATCACAAATGACATCGGACGCTTATCTTCTAAGCTACTTTATGTAGTTAAAATCAGTTTATTTCAGGGAATACACTGTCTTTTATGATCCCCACACGGAAAAATATGAAGCATGGTCACATGATCTTGCTGGCCAATCAACCGTTCCACGTAGTCCAAACTATTTTTAAAAATTTCTCACCCAGGAACTGTCGCACGTTAAATTCATAGTGTGGAGGTGGCCTTTAAATGTTACAAATTAATGTGGCATTTTCGTATCGTAGACTGTTTTATAATTTGGCCAATGCATCTTTTAACACTTTCATTTTCAGGTACGCAATGTCAGTGACGGTGTTCAAATTACATCTAGTTGATTATTATTATTATTAGCCATATGGTGCAAGGAAGCCTAAGGCTTATGCTGCACCAGCCAAAAAAAATTTCTGAGTACTCAAGTTTCTCACTGAATGTCTTCATTGCAGTTATTTTTACACTATTAGGCATCACTATCGCACTCAAGAGGTTTATTTAACATTTTAGTTATTACTGTATAATCGAAGAAAATCGATTCATCGAGACTAGTTCTTTCAAATCATGTTCAGGTCTTGTCATCAGTTGAAAACTGGTACCAATCTAAAGTGTAACCAGATTTACATGCTTAATGATGGTGTAGGGGAGAATAAAAATATTATTACTTGTCCTTTGTTTTTGTTGCGTTTATTTTGTTTTGACTTCCACGCTACTGAAGTCACAATCCCACCTCACAAACGCAAATCTGACTGCAATTCACAGAAAATTCTAGATTCTAGGGTTTGTAAAAAGGGTGTTCGCAGAACATTAAAGACATATTTTTTCAAGTACGCAATGTCAATTTACAAACCTTTAATGAGAATTATATACAGCACTTACATAAAAAAAAAACAAATAATTACATACAAGCATACCAATTTCCATATATTTGAAACCATACTACAGTACAATACACACTCTCTCTCTCTCTCTCTCTCTCTCTCTCTCTCTCAACTATTCTCAATTTACAAATTATTAACATCAGTTTGTATCAGTTGTATCTTACTTATTATGGATCAATGTTTACTGTATCATTCTCTTCCATTACCAATTTTTATCACTTACATCAGTAAAATTCATTTCAACTCTTTTATTACTCTTTTTGTATATTTGTTTCTAGCCTTTAACACATGAAATGTATTACAACGGGTATCCTCTTACCTCAGTAATGTTCACTATAAATCCCTTATTCTACCTTAATTACTCTCTAGTTATCATCTTGGTCATCCCCTTTACCACCCTTATGTTATTTCATAATCATTAACATTCATAACAAATTATCTCAACCTTAGTAACTGGCCTACCTATTTTATTTTTTTATTTTTTATTTTTTTATGAAAAACCCCCAAACACGAAAGGTATCAAAACCTATAGTACTTAGTACCGTGCATGGGTCGAAGGAGAAGTATGAGGGGAGGGGGATGCCGGAAACTTTGCTCTAAAGACTAAACATGAGTTTCACCACTTCAAGCCTCCAATAAGCAAAGTGGTGGTATTTCACCGGTTGATGAAAGTCATCTACCACCTAATACAACCAGAATGCTCTTTTTTTTAAAAGGACTATCACTCAATTCCTTACAGAGCTAGATTACGAGTCCTTGAGTTCAGGATTCGAGAGAAAAAAAAAAAAAAAAAAACAGGAACAGACTTACGTTCCGAAATGGCCGCTACTTCCAATTCCCTTGCGCTCAGGCTTCCTTCGTGGCAGACAGGCTTTCTTCCATTTCTCGGGCAAACTGCCTTCCGATGCCCGACAAGGCTTTCTTTCTTGCATCTTTACCTTAACCTTAACCACCGCCTTCCGATGCCGGACAAGGCTTTCTTTCTTTCACAGTTTTTTTTTTTTTTTTTTTTTCCCCTTCTTCATCCTGCTACCACGGTAGGATGGAAAAAATCTGCTTCTTCCACTTCAACGCGGAAACCCCCGACCTTCTCCTCTTAGACCACAGAGAAGTCCAATACAGATTGGACACTTGCTCGATTATTCCCCCCCCCCGAACTTTTATTTTTCCCTCAAGTCTGAGAGCTCCCCCAAGGGCTCCAACCAATCCCAATACTGTTTAATTTTTCATTCCTTCCTATTTGCTAAAACATCGGACCACAGTGCACAAATCAACCCTTCTCCAGAATTTTTTTTTTTTTTTTTCACAAGGCAGCATTGACCTTTTCATGTTTGCCAATCACCTCCAAAACACTCAGTTTTGTGTTCACACCTTCTCTGCTAAATATGGCCAACTTGCCAAAATACCAGACACCCTAACTCGTTTTCTTTTGCCGCGAACACTGGACGTCCACTAATTTCCTGTTTACTTCCTAACGGTGGCTTAGATCAAAAGAGACGTTTCATAATCCCATTTTCACGGTCCTATTGTTCTTGCCCTCACAACCCTTTCCTCGCCTGTTCGCAAATGGCACCCCCTCCTGGCTGCTGCCCCTGTTAACTCTCTTGTATCGTTCGAAATTACTTGTTTCCATTTAGCCGCTATTTAACATATAGGTCTATAACTTTCCCATCCCCAAATCCAGTGTTTCTTCAAACTTTAACCTTATTTACATTAAAACTAAATATCCAATCTTAATACTTACTATCTTTAACTTAATACTCGGACATTAATGCTAATTCTCACTTTCCATCGCCCTTCCTGTATTTATTTTAGCAAAACAGATATTTCTATTATATTTGTAAGATCTACATCTTACAATGGATTTATTTATTTATTATAGCTGGCAGTCGCTGCCAAAATCTGGCAACTCCGTCGTATATTTACAATATCATACTTACAATATTACAGATACAGATTTAAAATATCGCACAGAGAATGAGGTACATCCATTCAAAAGTAGGAAACAACGTCTGAAGTCTATGCTGCCGATTCAAAATTAAAAGCAAGCAATAACTTACTGAGTCACACAAATTAGTCCCATGTTCAGTAATGCTATTCTCAGTACAAGAATAAAATTACTACTGTGAAGCTCCAGAATATCAGTTCTAAGACTTCTTAGTCACTCTAAACTCAGATAATACAAATTTTTGCTCGGTCAGGGCTGTTGCATGTAAATTTGGATTGCAACTAGTTCAACAACAATCCAGCAGACTGAGCTGCCTGTTTGCAGAGCTATTTTATTTTCACTTGACCAAAGAAATAAGCAGGTTCAATTACATGCTACCCGCTGCGTGCAGCATGTAATTGTGTATGATCAAATCAAAAACCTAAAACACTATCATTGGCTATATTTTTAATAATTTTTGTGTATTAACAGTAGCAAAAGTAGTAAAACAACTACAACTCAATTTTAGAGTAATAACATCGACTTTTACTCATGTTACACATATACAGTATTTATAAAATAGTTAAGTAAAAATTTATTACCTTTTAATACCTGAATTTAAAAAAAGGAATAATTTTTAAACATTTCATTGTTTTTACGATTCTAATTAGAATTTATCTGCTATATGGCAAAAGTTTCATAACTTACAGTCCACATATTAAAAAATACCTCTGATACAAAAGCCTATTTTAACTGGTTCACATATTTGGCTTCTCGAGGTAATAAAATAGTTGTTCAAGGATATTTTCGTGCTGAAAAGGAATATTTTCTCAGTGAATGAGATGTTGTTAAAGAAAGTCGCAAGTCATATAGTCAGTTCAAACAGAAAATCAACTAAGCCCACGGGATTAGAATGTTTTATAAACCACAATGACGTGGATGGATGAGAGCCAAATTTTTCAACAACGCAGTCACCTTCATGGAAACTAAACCCGCTGTGAATCAGAAAGGCACTTCTTGTTTATTCTACGTTAATTTCCTTCCCTTTCGGCTCTGCCACTGCGGCTGTAAGTTTGTCAAACATCCACCAACACTTTAAAAGGGTTCAAATCCCGTCTATTTACGACCTAACTAGCAGATGTGTAGAGTTTTACCAGAATTTACCATAGTTTTTAACCCTGCAATCAAGAATGCCAGTGTGAGAACAACGCAATTTACAAGAACTGTACTAAGTTATACGGCGTATGACTTAAACAACCATGGACTAATAACTACCTCTTACTTTTCATTATTTATAATTTTTATATTTTTTTATTTTTTATTTTTTGTTGTTGTTGTTGTTATGTCTCCGTAACATTACCTGTAAAAATGATTTTCCACCGGTTTTAAATTGAGCAAAAAAGTTTTTGAAATATATATTTAATATTTTCCCCTCTTCAGATCCGGCTCCTTTTAATTCTTGTTTCCAAAACTAAATTTCTGCACAAAAGAGTAGAGATTATGAAAATTCAGATATCCATTAAGGGATTAAGACTATGAAATATAAGATTATCAAAGGAGATTACAAAACAGATCTAGAAATGCTTCTAACAGCGGCGATGTCACCGGACTCTGTATCGAATCTCAAATGAACTACTGAGGATGCAGCACCTTTTCTATGAAATCATTCCAACTTCAGTTCATGCTGATTATTTATTATTTTTTTCTTTTTTGCCTTCCCTGTCCCTTCTGGTAATGGTAGCCTTCTCAAACCATCGAGTTCGGCTCAACATCTTAATGATAACTTCTTGGGTTACAGTGAACTTCTAGTTCGCATGCAAGACCCTTTAGACTCGATATTCACAATTTTCTCCTTATACAGCCACCTTTCCCCTACAAGTTAGAATCCATTCATTCTAAAATAATTTCTAGTATAAATCTTGTTAAATTTATCAGTGCACACCTAGATTCTAAACGTCTCTATGGTTTTTTTTTTTTTTTTTTTCTTTTAGTTAGTTGTTGGCGCATTGGCTTCTGTGGCCATAATGCACCTCCCAAGGTTTTTGCAGTACTGTGATCCAAGCCTGAGGCGGGATTCGAACCCGCGACCTTTGGGTTGTCAGGCAGGCACTTTACCCACCCGGCTAGCCCGGTCGGCCTTCTCTATGCATTGCACGAAACTTCGCTCTACCATCCTCACATCCTTTTGGTTTATGAAATGTGATCTCACTCTCATAATCCAAACACCATTCTGAAATACTTTGTCATCCATATGCTACCTCATTTCCTCTAGATCTCACTAATTTGGTCTTTCATCTCAAAATCTACCATTCAGCCTATCATACCAATAACTATTTTCTCATCACGTGATTAAATGCCAAGTTTGGACTTTCTATTATGGCACCCTAATATCAACATTACTAACAAATCTAAAACGTGCCTGTTGCTGTTTGTTCACAATACATCGCTACCCAAAGTCCCTTATCTCTAGCTAAAATGACCACCTCGGCATCCGAAATGAAGAATTCCACTCAAAACTATCCACCAGGACCACTCTCTCCTTCCAGCCTAAACTTTACAGAATTAACAGATTTCATATTCTTCAACATTTTAGTCAAGCTGATCACCCCTTTTAATCTTGACCTAATGACCCCGTTGTCCGGCTTCATAAATAGCGTCAAAAAAAAAAAAATAATAATAATAAATTTTAAAAAAAAAAAAAAAAAATATATATATATATATACACTCACACTCATTTTAAACTTCTCAACTTCGGTAGATCTGTTATCTTTAGTTTCAACAACCTTTTCTATTATTATTTTATTTTATTATTATTATTATTATTTTTTCTTTTAGTGTCAAGTGCCTATTTTATACTTTGTTGCTGGCTGTTATAACTCGATGCGGACACCCTCTGGATTGTCTGTACAAGCATATTGCCCCTATCTTTTATGGTTGGTAATAAATGCATATTTTTCAAAAACTGATTCTAATCTTATGTCATCTTATTCAGTTAAGTCTGTTGGCAATACTAAGTGCTCATATTACACTATCTTCTGGCATTAGTATCATCTGGCAAGTTTGCAAATGATAAAGGTTGTCAGGATTGTTAATGACAGTAATAGCAGTGTGCTACTCCAACAGGATCTAGAAAAGTTGGGCAGATGGGCTGAGAAGTAGCAACTGAAGTTTAACATTGACAAATGCAAAGTACTGTATATGGGTAGAAGTAACACCAGAAAAACGCACCAACTGTGTGGTACTACACTTAGGGTGGTAGAAAATGGAAAAGACCTGGGAATAATTATGAAGTCAGATATGAAGTTTTCTGAGCAGTGCAGACAGGCTGCCAGAGCAGATCACGGGGTACTGTCGATGATATACAGGAATTTTGCTAGCAGGGAAAAGGAGGTGATTATCCCTTTGTATAAGGCAATGGTCAGGCCAAACCTTGAGTACTGCATACAGATCTGGAGGCCTCATTTTAGGAAGGATGCAGAGTTGCTTGAGCAAGTACAGTGAAGGGGTACAAGATTGCTGAGGGGAACGAAAAGATCCTCTTACCAAGAAAGGCTTAATTTCTGAAAATTGCAGCGTTTGGAGACTAGTCATCTGCGAGGTGATCTGACTGAGGTGTATAAATCCTTGAATTGTTTGAGCATGCTCAATGCTGATGGGATTCTTCCTCTTGCTCAGATTACGAACCTGAGGAGGCATAAATTCAAATTGAGGAAAGACAGTTGTAGAATAGATATGCGGAAATTTTCTTTTAGCCAGCGGGTAGTTGATTGCTGGAACAAATTTCCATCTGTCTTTCTTTTTTTCTTTTTTCTTTTTTGGGTTGATGCTACAGTTGTCGAACAGATGTGCGGAAGCTTGCGTTCTTCCATCACATGCAGTCAGTTTTCAAGATGGTGTTACCCTTCAATCATGCACCAAGATAGAGATATTCTGTTTATACTCCGGCATGACCACTTGATCAGAAGAGTTTACAAGTAACCATTTTAACAATGAAAACAATCAACAGTATTTAGCAGTCACGCGAGTTAGAACCATGGGCAATTCAAACGCGTGTGTTAGGGCGCTCTCGCGTTTGGAAACTCGGCTACGTCGGACTGCGATCCGTAATCCGATTTTTGAATGTAAAAGGAATAAAACCTGCTGAAATTTATCGCAGAATGTTGGCTCAGTATGGTTAAGCAAGCATGAAATCAACGGCAAATCCATAACGGGGTAAATAAGTTTAAGAACGGTATAGAAAATATTAGTATTCTCGTCGACTGTGGTAAACATATCGTGTGGCGTGATACCAGAAGTAATAGCGGTAGTGGAAGAACTCATATGCAAAAACCGTCGGATTACTATTCAAGAATTACCATGCCATGCAAGATTAGCGTTGATTTTATCGCGAGCAAGGAGTTGCGCTTTCGAAAATTGTGTACGCGATGGATTCCTCAGAGTTTAACATCAGAACTGAAGGAACGACCGATTTTATGTGTGTCTATGCTTGTCGGGTGGTATGAACCCGAAGAAGATGCCTTCTTAGAACGTATAACGAAAAGAGATGATTCCTGGCTACACTACTACACGCTATTTCGAAAGCAAACGCGCGAATTTAGAGTGACGTCATACAAGGCTCACCTCGGCCGAAGAAAATCCATACCGAAGTATCAGCCAAGAAAGTGTTACTCGCTGTATTCTGGGATCATAAAGGAGTGATTCAGAAACATTATCTGGAGAGGGAATAAACTGTGATGAGCAGCAAATATTGTACTGTGCCTCTGAACCATTTAAGGTCAGCAGTTCGGAAGAAACGTCGTGGTTTGCTGTTCTCAGATATGTTCTTGCAGCATGATAACTCCCGTCCTTTACATCTCCCGTTCTACAGTGAATCAGATGCAGCATATGAAGTTTGAGGTATTACAACGTGGTCCGTATTCATCAGAAAACGAACGATGTAAGAATGACTCCGACAAAAAAAAAAAAAAAGAAAAAAAAGAAAAGAAAAGTGGATCCTAGGACTTTAATAGGCTGTTTTCGCGATTTACATAATATGTGTAGCAAAATCAATGTGATGAAAATTAATTCCTAAACATTTATGGTTAAACATTCGGTGGATAAAATTGTTTTATACAGCATATTTATAAAAATTATTTTTATTCGAGTGAACAAAATTAAAGACTTTTGCGATATTATTAACCACTCAGCCAACAAACGAATCGCTTGCTAAAAATGATTGTAGTCTTCCTTTGGAAGAAATCGAGAGTTATTAAACACACTGAATAATTTTTGTCCAGAATTATTTTATATCAACTGCACAAGATAAGGATAAAACAGATGAATGTTAGAAATGTGTGTTAGAAACCATTCCAGTAAACCTTAAAAATAAGACTACCAAGGCGCAAAGTGTATGCGCCAGAGATAGAGCAACTTATAAAAATAATTGAAAACGTCTGTTAGTAAAATAATTGTGCAATCATTAGAGAATGTCACTGATTCCAAGCAGTTTCAATTTAACTACTAGGATACCGTGCACGACAGAATAGACGGCTCCAGACAGACCGTCGTAAAATTACGTTGACCTGTCTACTTTAATCTAGCCTCATCACCGCACACTGCCAAAAACAAGAGTTTCATTAAAAATAGGGAGACCTATAGACGAAAACCATGAAAGCAGAAAAAATTAATTCTTTCAGAGTAAGGAGTAATTCTTTTTATAACAACAGAGTCAAATATTTTTGCAATGAAGTTTATATTGTTCTGAACTCGTATGCCTTCAGGGATATGCACACATAATATAATTAGCAAGTTAAAAAATTTATTAAGCAAGGGGGGGGTAATATCGAGATAGTTTCTTCTCAGACGGACGGTGGAATCGAGTCAGGTTCCCCGAGCTTACTTGAGTATGAAATAAATGAGAACTTATACTAGTGGACAAAATTTAAGGCATAAATAACAAAAGATGCAATATTTTTGGCGTCAACTGATATAAAATAATGAAATTTAGTATTGAAGTATATTATGTTATGATACAACAATACCATTTGTAAAGTCATGGGTAAAGCATATAATTTCTGAAATATGCGAATTAGTTCATATGTACTAACCGGAATGAATATCCAGCAGCGAAGGTTGTAGACCTTAATAGGAGTTTTAATCAACTCCTTACAGCCAAAAAACAACCACAACGGGCTGCCTTATGCTGTTAATCAGAGTTCAAGTACTCTGGTAGTACTGAAGGGCACCCTTCAAACACAAAAACAAGGACTGTCCGATAATGTGCGATTTAATGAATAATTTTTATAGACTATTTTTGATTATTCACCAAGGCCAAGTTGTTAGTGTTAGTGTTGATAATGGAGGGTGAAGTTTCGCCACAACAATTAAGACTATTAAGAGTCAGTGTACTGTCTTTAAAGTGAGTATATTCTAAGGTCGATCTGCCTGTTTTGCGGAATGAAAAACCGATTTTCAGGGAGGGAAAAAAATCACAACCGTCGTCAGAGACCGACTAACTCAGCAATAGCGTGGGAAATGTAAAATAACTACCTCTACCTATAAAACTGAAGGGGTTTTTTTTTTTTTGCTTGTTTGTTTTTTTCTTGCTATACTGTCTCAAACACGATATACTATAGTTGTAAAAAAAAAAAGCGATGGTCATCACAGAAAACAAATAAATCATTCTCAGGCAAATGCGTTTCCAAAAATATATATCTTTTAAAACTAAATGATCACAAGATTGACCATTTATAAGTTAACAAATCAAACAAAACCTTCTGAAAACCTTCGGTAACACGGGAAAATTGGCAATTGGCAGGTACGCATGTTATCAACCAGTGGCGTATCATCATGAGCAAGGGCAGATGCAATTTATTTATTATTATTATTTTTTTTTTTATGTGGGTTTATCATTTCTCTCTTTTCTCTTTAAGCCTTGAGTTGAGAATCCCGTGCAGCTGTACATCCATACACCCCCGCGCACTGTTGTCAACATCCTGAACATTCTATTTCCAAGAGAATATGCACACTGATGGTCATCACACTTAGCAATTTGAAAAGTGTAACGTGTATTATTTTTGTATCTGGAATAAACATGATTTCCTGGGCAAAGATTTGTCATTCTATTATGTTCAATCGAATTACCCGTCGGCAGCGCCTTGGTACATTACAGCCGGAAAGGTCTATTTCCGTTTCCAGGAGAAGTTCTTCCTTCAAAAGAAGGAGCTCTGCACGGTGAACCCACTGTCTCCATTCCCTCGGCTAACTGGCTGCCAGGCTATAATCCATCTCATATTGCGGCAACCGTTTTACCCTATAAAAATAAAAATAAAAAAACAACAACATGTGCCAGAGATTAGATTATTAGACTACTATGGATTCTCCAACGTTTTTAATTCCGTGTTCTGTGAGATACTCTTTAACCAGTTTGCTTCAGGATGATGCATCTGCACAGAGTTGCATTTCCTTGCAGCAAACTGGTTAGAGCCGCAGCACATTGAAGTGCTCCAATGTATGGCATCATTGTAGTTTATAGCTCGTACAAAATAACCAAGTCTCAACACCTGAGATAAGTTTTTCTAGAAATGAATTTGTTTTGGCATAATCGGTTAACTCTCGACAAATCACGCAAGTATTTCTGTTGTTCCTCAGTCAAATATCGAGAAACGATGTGTTCACAAACCCAATGCATGTTCAAATTCAAGATAATGTAGCGTACAATAATAATAAGTAACCTTAATCCTAAGAACTTCTTTGAAATACCTAAAATAATTTGTATACTCTGACCATCATGCTGTTAACTGGCCAGTTAATAGCATGAAAGGCCTGCCGGTCAGACTTCATACACAATTCAGTGTTCCAATATGTGCTAGTGAGCTCACCTTGACATTATAAGGCCGGCTGAGCAGTGCAGGGTTGTTTCTGTGAAGAGTTCCTGTAAGCGACTGGGAGAATGTCAACGGTATCTTGTACACCATGCATTTCCGGATAGCACAAGTTTGTCACATTACAGTTTCGACATATGGGTGTGTCACCTGGCAGATACTGTCATGAGAGTTTTATCCTGTTATATAAGCTTTGTTGAATTATCTCACAATTAAAATTATGTGCTAGTGAGCTGCCGTTTTTATTTCACAACACTGCTTCGCAGATCAATGCTGTTCATACATGTTTTAATAGCCACCATTAAGTCGTGATTGTGGGCAGTGGCGGATCCAGAAAAAAAAAAAAAAAAAAATGACAGGAGGGGGGACCATTTGTGACGGGGGGCACCATTTTGTGCATTAGAATGGCGATCACATTAGCATCAGTGTTGCCAACTATAGTCAGTTGAAAATAGCCGAGACACAATGCAAAAATTGATAAAATCCTATGTTAACAATGGAAAAAAAAAACTTTTTTTGTAGCTAAATTTAAACGATTGGAGTATATTTTCAGAAAAATGACAGGGGGAGGGCATGTTCCCTACACTGAATTCGCCACTGATTGTGAGCGATTTTTTAATACAGTATATACGCTCGCTCGCTCGCTCTCTCTCTCTCACACACACACTCACTCACTCACAGAAGAACTACAGTAGAACTGAAATATTGTATTTCTATTCAAATGGGCACCGACAAGATCACAGTCACTTTGATCAGTGACATTGTTATTCACTTGATCAGTAAACAGATGCAGCCACATATGGGATTAGTGAACGGCGTAATTGTTCATTCTGCAACATAAATAATTCCCTCACGAATGGCTATGGAGAGTGTGTCCAAGGCCGTTAAAGGTAAACCAGCTCTTAAGGAAAGTTGATCAACTGCTTTTTCGACTACAGCCACATTTCGCTGTTAAAGAAAACGTGTTAAGACAAACACACGCACACACTCGTTTGGCGTGCTTAATACTAGGGTACGAACTTTCTACTTCGGGTTTCTAAGAAGGCCTTTTCGTTGAAAGAGTCAGTGACGTTAGGTGCACTGATGGAATTCAACTATAACAGAATAATGTTGATGAAATAATGCTGATTTGGCAGTCACAAGAGATGACAAGTCAGAACACAGTGATGACTTAATATGATGAAATAGAATAATGTCGTAGTATGGTAATATAGACATTATGCAACTGAAAATTTATGCATGTGGAAATTTTTCCAATATTCTTTCCCCAAGAGATTTAAATTTCACATTAAAGGAAAAATATCCCATATGTACTGTAATTAATTTTTAACCCTTACAATGAGGGGGAAAAAAAAAATGGTACTTTTGCTTCAGTAATGGCTTTGTTTCTTAGCACCACAGAAAGTTCACTACAATGAGATCTATAAAAAAAAAAATTAACGTGTGCAAAATTTTTCATTTCATGTATAAAAACACTCGCTCGTCATTAATATGCGAACCCCCCCCCCCTCTACTGTGAATACTCTGTACCAAAACTATAAGAGGGTAATTCATCCAACGCAGGAAGACGTAGCAGCATTGTACGGTATGAAATACAGCAACCAAGGATTGCTCTATGGTTTATCAGACTTCGGAAGAAAGAGAACTTGATCATGGATGCCAGGCGTATAAGTGCTACTTTCATCATGACATTTACAAAGAAGAGAACGAAGGACATCAGCAGATCCACCTTAATGGATCAGGAAAGTGCGGTCTCATACCGCTCTAGGCTTCAAATGAGATAAGAGCCTCAACTTCAGAGTCCCTTCTCCACCATGATAACCAAGATCTTGTGGGATTGTCCACTCTGCGATGTGGACAATCTGACACTATCTAGCAGAAGTACTCAACATGAACGTAGTCACATAATACAACCGATTCTGCTTAACACTTCTCCAATCTCTTATTCGTACACGAACAAATTCTTTGCAGTCGAGCTGGATAATGAGATGGATGGATAGGGTGATGGGAAATCCAATCACCATTCCAGGGATGTACTCTTTTCCAATCTGAACATCATTTTCTTTCTCCGGATATTCTACATAGTATCCAACAACATCCTCTTTGCTGGCTTGTCCTCCATAATAGCACTTTTGCCACCCCTGTCTTGTCACTCATTTGGAGAAGGCCTGGATTCCAATACCATACTAATTGAGAATGGAAAAGTTATTAAAGTTCCCTTCGTAAGAGCTGTAATAAGTTTGCCCCCGTAATTATTCCGAATTTTCCATGCGGCACAACATGAAAATTGGCCCATGAACATGCACTCGTAGAGAGAGACAAGGCAAAACAGTATGAACTATATCGGGGTTTGGCATCGATCACGGTCCTCCGGTAGGCCGCGGAACAACTTGAGTAGCCAGCTAAGATATAATGGCAAGTTATCTAAATTAATGAGGAGTAAATACAATATATATTAGTTATACATAGGCTACCACAGAGAAACCTTAAAGATACAAGAGTGCCATATTAAAAACTCTGTTGACAGCATCTCTGAGATCTAGCAACGTGATATGCACCCAAATTACGTGAAGGTAATAACGAAGAGCAATCCGCAGTTCCAATTAAAAATGGAAGCAGAGCTCATGACAGAAAAGCTACCCAATAGTAACTCAGGGATGAATTTTACCATAAGATCTGGTGCACTATAGCTGAATAGCCAATGCACAAAAAATCCTCAAGCAAAGACTTTATGGTCAAAGCCGGAGTTATTGGGGTGGAGTACTCCAGGGTCACTGCGACCTTATTTTAGAACCTCTTAGAAATCCATCTTTAGAACCCCAGAATACCTAAATCCGGCGCTGCTTGTAGCCCAAATAGTTACAGGAATGACCGATCTTCTAAGTCTAAAGGCTTCACTCTGTCCCAAGAGCAGAATGCAACCAAGAAAACAAACCCCCTTCCAACGCTTGCATTCGATGCTGTGAAATCTTAAATTTTTACCTAGCAAAATAAAGAATAATGAAATTACTACAAGCAAACTTTGTCCCAAAATATCTTAACCACAATACTGAAGAAATGGAAGTACCTCCTACAAAATTACAGCACATATTTAACTAACTTCCTGTTACCGTTATCACCCTGAAAACTTATCAGAATATAATACTCTGCAATGACTGGCTCAAACTTTTATTCAATTTAAAATCCTGTAAAAATCAATTTTTTTTTCATCTATAATACTGTATATTCCGGCGTGTAAGTTGAACTTTGAAACACAAAAAATCGTCTGAAACTTGAGGGTTGATTTATAAGCCGAGTATAAAATCTTAAGCTTAAATTACAGGCAAGTGTTCGGGATTTTAGAAAGACTTGAATTAACACCAATATATTTGCAGTTTATTAAATACTGTATATACTCATATATATATGTGTGTATTTTTTTTTTTTTTTGAACAAATATACATTTTGCTCACTTTTTAAAACCCAAGGATTTGTTCATCTTCTGCATCAGACGAAAACAGTTAATGGAATTAATTGGGGAATTATATTTTTGGGCTTACTTTCCGGGTATTCGAAAAATATTGTCAGTGTGGTACTGTAAATTGGAATTACTGTACTATACAGTAAACTGTTAGCGCTATACTGTAAATTTTTGGAAATTACTGTACTGTACAGTAAATTGTTAATGCTGTATTATGAATTGGAAATTATTGTACTAACAATTGCAGTTTAACTGGCGAGCATTTATGCCTGCAAGTTACACTTTGACAGGATCTGAACCAGATAGAGAGGTGCATTATGGTCTTGTTGCCCTGGCACCATAAACAAACAGAATAAGATATTAGAAAGTGACTATCACCGAGACGGTCATATAGAGTCAGAGGAGTAAGATAAAGAATATAAAACGACATCATGTTTATCAGTTAGGTAGGCTGGAACTATGGTCGATCAAATTCTAAGAATAAACCCGCAATGCTTATCAATTACAAGCCAAATATTAAAACTCCTTTAGAAAAAGGGATCCAAAACAGCTCAAACAAATAAATAAATGCATTATTTTTAATGTGTTGTATATTTTTAAATTTACATTCATTGTTAATTTTATTATTATTTTTTTTTTTTCCTGCTCTCTGGCCAAGTCAGTAAATGAACTCTTAACTTTTTCGTATTTAAATTTGTGGAATAAGCAGAAACCCTATTATTATTATTATTATTATTTTATTAAGTAGTTATTATTAATTAAGAGATAGTCAAAATGAATGAATGACACTGTGAAATTGTGCAACAAATATATTATATGTGTTTAACGCGCAAACAAAACCACTTCTGTTGTAACCAGTGAAATGGTTGGTTTGTTATTGGAAGTTTAACGGCGCATCAGCATCTAAGGCTACCAGTGAAATGAAATCGCACTCTAAACACAGTGACGGGAAGGGGTGGGGAAGGTAGAGGCTGAAGCATCAGAAAGCCTAACAGCGTTCTTCAGATAGCTAAACAACGCTTTGTTCTGACATCACTACCGCAAACCAAATTCGAGAATAGGACAGTGCCTTTCTAAAACCTATTTAAGAATTGACCATAGCTCACTGATATGATCTATGGTTAAGAATTGTAAGCTCTGTGTTACTGCAAGGATATATTAGTTTTCCAATAATATTTAATTTAAAGACCATCGATTTAATTAAAGTTGAAAAGCATGCAGTGATTGCACTTCATTCATGGAATTCTAAAGCGTTTCCCTTTTTTCAGATACGGACCACTCTGATATTTGAAATAGAGGCTACAGACCACAAAAAAATATATATATTAAATTACACGTGCAAGTATTATACACAATATCTATTTTTATTAATTTATATACAATAGCCACTTTTTAATACAATATACAGGGTGATTCATTACCAGTGCGACAAACTTGCAGGAGGTGTAGGGGGCACAAAGACGAATCGGAATCACATAGCATTGCAGGGTCCGAAATGCCTTCGTCATGCGGTAGAGGACGTTGAACGGGAGGTCGCGTGAACAGCGATCCCGCTGGAAGTCAGCATTTGCGAACCGGTTCCCGTGGCAGCAGGATGGATGAGTATTCAAACGTTGAACTGGCCGACATGCACCTCGCGTATGGAGCTGCGGACTGTAACGGGCGCGCCGCTCTGCGCTTGTACCAGGAACGTTTCCCGCACAGGCGTGCTCCTCATCATACGATTTTCGCACGTGTGCACAGAAGGTTACGTGAGACTGGTTGTTTTACGAGAGGTACCATGAATCGAGAGCGAACGACAAGGACGCCAGACAATGAGCAGAATGTCCTACGTCTTGCAGAAGGCAATCCGAGTACGAGTACTCGAGCGATAGGCCAACGATTGGGTATTTCCCAATCCACTGTATGGAGGATACTGTCAACAAACCAAATGAGTTCATACCATCTGCAACGCGTCCAATCATTGGAGCCTGCAGATTATCCACTCCGGAGGACTTTTGCTACTTGGTTTTTTCAACAGAAACGGTTCGCAAATGCTGACTTCCAGCGGGATCGCTGTTCACGCGACCTCCCGTTCAACGTCCTCTACCGCATGACGAAGGCATTTCGGACCCTGCAATGCTATGTGATTCCGATTCGTCCTTGTGCCCCCTACACCTCCCGCAAGTTTATCGCACTGGTAGTGAATCACCCTATATACTCGTATACTTAATATACGTAGTACACGTTAGGTTGTTATAGGCATACCTGTATCTCCCATTACTGTTAATGAGATTGTTGCTTGTCGCAAAACATCTGTTTACTATCAAGTCCTGAGGATCACTTGCATAAGTTACGCAGACCACTGCGTTCGGAAATGCTGAAATACTGTACTGTATAAGCCAAGTCAGGAAATTTTCAGTACAACTTTCTAAGCTGTACTTTCTAAGAGTGTATTGGATCTAATTTATACGAAAAACTTTCATATATCCATTAAAGTACTAGAGTACTGTACTGAAACCCCCATTCAGCCCTTTTTATCTTAAGGAGGGAATCTTAACTGTTTAAGTATATTTATTTTTATAGATAAAATAAAATAAAATAAATTCTACTAATTCTTATTAGAGATATCGGTAGTAAAGATTAAAATCCGAAACATGATACTGTATTCAGTATCAGGTTTCGGATTCCGATTCTGAAGTAAAATGTGACGTGGAATGAAGTGAATCGGAGAGAAATGGATCATATTTATATACGTGGGTAACTCGGATGTGTGTAAGTAAAATACTACGCTTTCTCCTGTTCATTCATAAATTGCACTTTTAAAATGCACTCTCTCTCTCTCTCTCTCTCTCTCTCGGGGTGGGGGGGGATAGCTCTAACTTTCTTTAAGACTTAAGAAATCGATCCCGTAGTCTTGTCTTTCGAGGCACAAATATGCGAGGTATCCTGGGGAGGGGCATGACTCCTAAGAGAAATATTCTCTCCAGGAATATTTCTGTAGAAGTTCATTCACACACATTAGTCATTGTCAGCGCTGACAGAGAAACAAATTTTTAACATTTCTCCTGCCACGTTGGTGATCACAAATGTCATGATGGTATTACGCATATCCTGCAACAACAAACATTCTCTTAAATTCGTGCAATTTTATACAGGGGTCTAAATGGAAAATTTTACGAACCGGAACGAATAAAATATCTTATTTTTATAAAGTAAGTATGTAGATAACATAACCTAAGTGTATGGAACAGCGTTCTGGTGGCGCACACCCATCCATTCCGAGTGGCGTGTTCCTTCCTCAACGAAGGAATCATCGATCGCAACGCCATTGATGAATCCCTCATTGACGAACACACCACTCAAAACTAACAGAACTGGGTTCAATTCAGTCAGTTGATGAAAATATACATATATTTATCCATGCTTTTATACTAGATAATATTACATTTTATTTTTATTGATATCATCATACACAACAAAGCTAATAATAGCGTATGATACAGAGTTCAGAATAACAGAACCTTAAAGTATTAAATAAATATATTAAATTAGTATAAATAATAAACAAGTATAAATTTTTAAAAAACTGGGGGGGGGGGAGAAAAAGAACTCGTAGAATAACATAACGTAAGAGTCCGGAAACGAAGGTACTTCAGACAGCATTTCTGCCTCAACTTCTCATGGAAGTTAGCTAACTCCTGGAACACATCTAAGTCATATTTGCAATACTGATCACTCTGTTAATGAAGCTGTTCTTTATCAGGAAAGTATCTTCAAGAATCATGTTTTCCATAGGAAAACAAGATTTCTTAAAGATATCTTGTTTTAATATATCTTTATTCTTAAAGATATCCCATTTACGTGCTTTTGTCAGTGAGAAAATAAGGTCTATCTTCTCTAGAGGACCAGTAAGGTAAAGTTTCCCCTCAGTATCTGATAAAGCAGTTCAATGTAGCCTTGTTACTGCAAATAGTTAGAGATTGAAGATTAAAAAAATTCTACCAGTGAGTTAGTATTAGCGGTGGCAAATGGTGCATGAAAGCAAGTTTATACAGCATCAGCAAAAAAAAAACAAAAAAAAAAAAAACACGACACCTCCCATTTCACCTATTCATTCCCGCCAATAGTTTGTCTAGTTCTTCCTTGAATTTATTTAAATTATCAACTTCCAGAGCAACAGATGGAAGTTTGTTCCAGCAATCAACCGCCGCCGGCTAAAGGCAAACTTACGCACATCTATTCTGTAACCATCCATCCTCAATTTAAATTTGTGCCCCCCCCTCATGTGTGTGGTCTGAGCAAGAGAAGCAAGAATCCCATTAGCACTGAGCTTGCTCAATCCACTCAAAGCCTTAAACAGCTAAATCAGATCACTTCGCAGGTGCCTAGTCTCCAGACGCTGCAATTTTCAGAACTGAAGCCTTTCTCGGTAAGAATACCCCTTTGTTCCACTTACCAATCTCGTTACCCTTCTCTGTACTCGTTCCAGCAGCTCCACATTCTTTCTAAAATGAGGCCGCCAGACCTGTATGCAGTACTCAAGATGTTGCCTGACCATTGCCTTATACAAAAGGGATAATCACCTCCTTATCCCTGCTAGCAAAGTTTCTGTATATCCCATGGGCTGTCCAAGCAGCCTGTCTGCACTGCTCAAAGAACTTCACAACTGAATGCACATTTACCCTAAGATCTTTTTCATTTTCCACTACCCTGAGTGTAGTACCACGCAGTTGATACATTACTCTGGGGTTACTGCTACTCATATGCAGTAATTTGCATTTATCAATGTTAAACTTCGGTTGCCATTTCTCAGTCCATCTGCATAACTTTTCTAGATCTTGTTGCAGTAGCATACTGTCATTAATCATCCTGCCAACTTTTCACCCATCTGCAAACTTGGACATTAAGCTTGATAAGCCTTCATCAATATTATTGATAAATTAAATATAGAAAACAACCATAAGCCAAACTCCGAACTCTGGGAGAATCCATTAATAATATTAATCCACGAAAAGCAATGTCCATTGATTACTACTCTCTGCCTTCTCCCACTCAACCATCCTTTATCTACAGCAGCATTCTTGTCCTTAATGCCACACTGCTCCAATTTGTACAGCGGTCTTTTATGTGTAACAGTATCAAAAGCTTTCCTGAAAGCTAAGTATATATCATATCAAAATTATTTTTTGCATCCAGTTCCTTTGTGACCACATCGCAGTAACCAAATTGGTCAAACAAGATTCCCCTTAACAAACACATGCTGTGTTTGAAGTATAATTGCGGCCTTGTCTAGATGATCCTGCATTACTTCTTTAACCAGTGACTCCATTAGTTTCCCTGGAACAGAAATTAAACTAACAAGTCTGTAACTACTCGTATCACCCTTTGTGAATTGGGAATATATTCGCACATCTCCAATCCGCGGGGACCTCCCCTGAATCCAAGGATGCTCTCATAATTATGGCTAAGAGTTTGCTTACTTCCTTCGCTGCCTCCCTTAATATAACTGGATAGATCTAATCCACCCCAGATGCCTTTTCTTACCTGTAACTTCAACAATTCACTTGTTGCTGTTGTTACTGGGTTTAATGACACAAGAGCTACTGAGGCCGAACTGTTTCTACAATTTCACTTCCACTTTCCTCTCGGTTATTACAAAATCATTTACAAAATCGAAATCAAATTTCAGAATTGAAAAATATAGAAAAACTTAATTAAGATTATTTTTAACATAAAATAATATAAAAAAGTAAATGCTAAAAAATGGTTTATAATCCATTTTCAGCATTTCGTTATTTTATTACATCTAAAATAATCTTCGTTCCATTCCCATAGTTTGTTTCTAAGATTTCTTCGATAAGAGAAGCGTTCCCAGTTAAAGTAAATATTTAAAAAAAGAAACAGAATCTACATAAAAAGAGAGATAACCCAAGGCATTAAAGCTTTAGACGGACACCAGCAATCAGATATCACCGCTCAAAACGGTGCACAGTTTCAATCATAACTTGTTTGTGTTGTGTAATAGAGTAGCACTAAAGCAAAAATGTTCTCTGCAATTTGAGCAATCTTACAGAAACTAATGGGGATAACTAATGCTGAAGTGATCAAGAAATACATCCTCCGATGTCTCTATCCCAGCGCAGAAACTGTATGGTCCTCTATTCCACACCACATTTCAACAAGTTCCCTAGTCTTGAATACTAACTCCTGAAATGGCTCAACCGGCGGACTGGCAACCAGTACACTATTTCTAGGGACCAACTCTACATCAGTCTCGAAGTCATCCCATGGAAACAACAGATTGTGGCAGTTAACCTGCTTGCGCTGGCCAGACTAATCACAGGACGCCTCGACGCCCCCTGATATCAGAGATCTGATTGACACTCCCAGATTTGCTGGAAGAAGCAAGTAGACCCTAAGCTTCCACTCAGAAAAAGTTTTAAAAACCTCAAAGTCTGAGACGCATGTTTCCTGGAAACACGATAGATTTGATTAATAATCTGGCCATTGATCTAAATATGTAGACCTGAAACTAATTGAAACATACACAAACTTATCGATATGACTTAAAGAATACCAGATGTTAAAGCTACCCATCATAAGATTAATAAAAAAAAATAATAAAATAAAAAATGCAGTTACTAATCTCCACCCTCAGTATCTAAGACATTAAAAGATGTATGGCATAGTAAGCTGAGATTTACATAGAGGAACACAAGTCGCGACAGCCTGTGATGAACTGTTGAGATTCAACCAAAGAAACTCTTTAATGAAACTTTCTTAAAATGTACATTTAACTCACACATTGTTATCAATATTCACATTATACTTCGTTCAATGCATGTTCTCATCTTTAAAATGTCACAATGCTTATACTTTACAGTATATTTTAGACAAAATTAGATATCTAACTGAATCTGTGATTCTCTGATATCCCACAAACTGGAATGACAAGTATATAAATCAAAACTGTAAATATCCTTTAGGTTAAGCATACATGTTGCTCGCTCCATGTAACCCAGGACACATGTCCCTACTTCAACCTTAGAATGAAAACATCACACCCCTAGCTTACTGCTGTACTGGGGAGGGGAGTTGGCTCACGAATAGAGCAATAAACAGCTACTACTACAAATAATAATAACCAAGAGCAGCCAACACCCGAAGCTGACCATAACTCGGAAATAAGGAGGAAGGAGCTTGATAGACCTCATCGAGCAGCAAAAGAAAGTGATAGAGAACCTGAAGGATTACTTAAAAAAAAAAAAAAAAAAAAAACTCTACCAGGACATAAGGAAGATAGACAAGCGGCACACCCCATTCAGCCTAAGCGAGAAGACCCCTCCAACCCAGATGGAACAAATGAAGTTAGAAAGATGGGCGAAGAAGACACTCCATGGCAGACACTACAATGACCTCCAAAAGATCATATCGATAACACTGCTTCCAATGCATGGCTCACTAGAGACCCGAACCCACAAGCTGTACTGGGACCGCGCCATAATAACGGATAAGACCATCCCGCACAACAGACCGGACATAACCCTTGTGGACAAGATGGAAAAGGCTACCTACCTGATTGACATAGCGGTGTCCAACACTAGCAATGTTCAGAAAACCCATGAGGAAAAAATTAGGAAGTACACGAACCTGAGACATGAAGTCAAGGAGTATCGACCATCCCAATCATCGTGTCAACCACCGGTATGGTGCCAAAGACTCTACATAGCAGCCTAGTAGCAATAGGTCTCCCAGAGAACACCTACAAGGAACTCCAGAAAGTCGCAATCCTGAACACCTGTAGGATAGTCAGAGATTTCCTCGACCAAACACCAGACATTACAACCACCCTGTGTACTTGGTAGCAGTACCCGTCACGGAGTGGAATCCTCCAATCAGGGATATTCATGTGTTGTTGTGGCGGATCCCAGGGTTCCCCCCATAAGCCGCTATTGTACTTCTTGTGTTGAAGCCTATGCCAAAACCGGCCAATTGTATGTAGTGTGTTGGACGTGTAAGTGTTATGATGTGTTCTGTTGTTATGTTATCGGCCGGTGCCTGGCTCTTAGCAGGTAAGAAGCAGTAACACCTGGTCACTACGTCTCACCCCCCATCCCCGCCACGTGGAGGCGGCCAGGATCAATTATCTCCTGCTGGGCAAGCCCAGGGCATAACACCTGAAAGTGCCCGAAAAAGAGAAATACAGAGGGAGAAGTTTGGGATCTGGGGAGGTAAATGGATAGAATAGAGGAGAATCAACAGAGGGACTCTCCAATAGTTAGAAGTGAGAAGAAGTAAAGTAAGAATAAAGTAGGAAGAAGTGGACTAACTTCTCTAACCATGAGAACCTATCCCATGGAAAATCCCTTCCTAGGAACTAGGATCAGCAAAACATCTTAATTTACAGTTTGCCTAACCCCTTGTAGGCAGAACGTCTTCAGTTGTTGAAGAAATAATTGATCTTCTAACAAAAAACACAGTGAAAGCAAATTCCACGAATTCTGAAAAGCTCCACAGAAAGACACTATGTGCAATATGTACAATATCCTCTTCTTCAGGAACACAGCAGAATATACACTATGTACAGATTCGTCCAATGTAATGCCAGGGTAATGCCATAACCTGGCCCAAGAAATCCTCCAATCAGGGAGAAATAATATAAGAGCAACAATAATAATAATAATAAACTAGGGGGATTCCGCCCCCTGCTCGTTTCGCTCGCCAACCCCCGCTGATGTAGACTCGAACGAGAAAACGTTCGAGTCTACATCAGTCTCTTTCACTCTTCTAGCTCGTTCCAACAACGCTTTTCCGTCGTCATAAATGTAGATTTGGCCGAATTGTTGAACGTCTGTAACGGACATTAAATTCGTCGTTCCTTTCACCATGGAACTTCCTCGTATTCGCATCGTATAGGGACCGTCGCCACCTTGAAAGTCCGTGTTTTCGGCATTAAAAGACGGGAAGGCGTAAAGATTGTTGTAGACTCAAACGTTTTCTCGGAAGTGTCTCCTTTTTTCGGTGTTGTCAAAAACAAAGTCTTTAAAGCTTCTGGATAAGTATCTGCCGTCGGCAAACATACCTTCCCTCCGTGACAACACGAATGTGCGGCACTTCTGAGATCGCCGTGAAAAGATAATCCACCGCAATGTTGACATTCATCTACAATATCACCTAAATCGCAATATGATACTTTAGTGGTTTCTTCGTTATCAGGATCTTAGTTACGTTTGAGCAGTTTAATGGTTTGCTGACTTGTGGCATGTTTTTCCTCCACATTAGCTACCGGCTTCCTGTAGCGTTGATTTTCCACTTGCTCCACATAATAAGAAAGCTCCATAGAATATTATTCTAATCATAGAATAAGTTCAATGACTCGTTGTCATTGAACTTATTCTATGATTAGTTCATAACATTTGGTATGTTTCTCTCTATATTCACGTGAACTCATAATGGTCGGGGCCTCAAGAACAATTCCTTATCACTAATTAAACATTTTTATAAATACTTTAATATCAATGTTTATTAGAGGGCTCCACCCCCTGCTCGCCAACCCCCACGCATGCTTTTCTACGTAATATGTAGAAGTATGACGGAGTAAGTCAAATCTTTTCTACGTAAAAGACAACTGTCGAAACGCATTGATTGATATCTAATCTAATATATAAAAGAAAATAGGAAGTGTAAGAAAAAAAACATAAAAAGTAAAACTTGTGAATGTCGAGTGAATGAAAGTTATTATTAATTGCATGTTCTATCTTAGCCTCTTCACTGGACAGATTATGGCTATACAGGCCCTCAGGGGCCTCATGGTTACCAAGATGACACCATGCCATAGCTTTTCCTAGCTGGTAAGGTGTGGGATGCTGACAATGGCCATTAGGGTAACCCCCAGGCCAATGTGGGACAGAGCTGCAAAAAGCACACTCCACCATAGGAATCTCTTTCCCTATGTTCTTTTATTCCTAACACATGGGGTGGTGGAAGGTCCTTCCCCCACCCTTGGGTGGCCCCTATCCCCTTTTGTGTGGTGACTCACCCCACCAATCACTTTAAACTCCCACCATCTGGACCAGGGGTCCCCTTACTATCTCCCCTTTTAAATCAGGCCAGTGCCTTAATTACTGCCCTCTCCCCCCTCTGTTCTCTTCCCCTTTTATCTCACCCTCTTCCTATTTCCCCATTATCTCCTGTCCATTTTTTTTTTTTTTTTTTTTTTTTTTTTTTGGCTCTTCTTGGATGCCTAGGCTACACCCGGGTTCACCCCGCCGGAGCTTTCTTCTCTCCTAATGTGTTCTGACCCGCCTCCCAGGGCCGGTGATAGAAACTGTGGGTGTTAGTGGCTCTCCACAGGTCCCCAGGCTAAGTGGCCAGAGGAACAACACAACCCACACTAATACTACACAAAACACACAGTAACACACACCCTGGCCTTATGCAGAGTATTGTATTCTACACATAGTAAAAACGCGGAGTTGGGGAGATCCCCGGTGAAATATTTACACACTATACAAGTATTTAAAATATTTACAGAATACTAAACTACTGTATTTACAAATATACAATATTCATTAATATATAAAAACGTTGCAATGGAACATCAAATGTTAGACAGTGAAGCACGAGGTTGGTGAACGTTATGGTGACAGTTGTCAATAATTAATTGCATTTGTAGTGACGTAATTGCCTCGCTCTCTTCTCCCATTGGCTCCAATAAATATCACTAGGAGGAAAACTTTTTTAATGTATAGAGAGATATTTAGTTTATTTTTATTTATTTATTTTATTTTATTATTATTTTTTTTTTTTTTTACATTTAATATTAAAGTACAAAAATCCAACAATTACACTGGATAACAAATTTTAAGCTTTTGATTTTTTTTTTTTTTTTCCCCTTCCGAAATATAGCACACCTTGTGTATTTTGATGAGTTGAATCCAAATTTGAAGTCAGATATTGCCTAGCTCCCACGAATCTAGAGAGGAATGCAGGTTACGCTTACTGTAAATTTTAATGAAAATTTAAGGGCGTAAAAAGATAATCATTTATCGTTTGCTTTTTCTTTTGTAGTGATCCTCTCTGATCAATATCCAGGAATAGTCTGGAAGACCACTAATCACCAGATAACTTTCCTTATAGGTGAACACAGAAAAAATCGTTTTACACGTAACTATTTAAGAAACTATCTGGAGGCCTTCCCCCTTCTCTGTAGGGGCCAGGTAAAACGCATCCAGTACACCCCACCTCGTTTTGCCCGGTCCTGACTGGACGATACACATTTTATGCACATAAACAAATGAAAAACGCATACATCAAATATTAATAATATTTAAAAAAGAATGGTTTCAGAATCGGAGAGCATGTTTAATGCAAAAATAAACTTACATGTATTTATACAGTCGGTCGAACCTCCCAACATCGGCAATCTAATATTCCAGCACCACCCACTTTCCGGCTATGTTTAAAAAAATGGGAGAATCTGTAAATTATAGTAATTATTTTAGTTTTGCATTTTTTGTAAGTTCTCTTAATACGACGTGTGGCATTTGAAAAACCGATCATACGTTATACTGAATTCACTTTTCTTAATGTTATGTAATAAATATGTTATTATAATATTAACTTCACGTTTTATTAATTTTATGCCAAAAAAGGAATCCAGATTGCGATGAGTTAACAGTTTTATCCAGTTAGGCAATTGACAGTGGTTTTAAACCACTGTCAATTGGATAATCTAGACATTCTCACTAATTTCAATTTACGTTCGAAAGACTATAATAACAATACAATCTCCCATATCTTTAGCGTTTTAAAGCATGATTAAACAATTTATATGAAACATTGCCATCTGACATTTTCAATAAATACAAACAAGTAATTCTCCAATATTTGAATATCAGTATACAAACTCTGCCCCTTCACTCAAATAAGAAACGAGATTATCATATTCTCCGCAAATGTTACAGCCTGCTGCTTCTAAACTCTGAAAGGGTTTGGTTTATTTTTAAAATAATTATTTTTAATTATTTTAACAATAAACAAAATGAACAATTTTAACACAATAGCAATTAATTAAAATATAAAAGGCAGCAAAAACAGTTACCGAGGTTAGAAATAAAAAAAAAAAAAAAAAAATGCAGAAGCCAAAAAGACTAGGTGTATGTGATCGTCACAGGTTAAATCGGTGTTTCCCAACGTGGGTCCCACGCCCCACATGGGGGAAATTTGATTGTTCAGGGGGGCAATTCAAAAATTGCTCGTCTAGAGTTTAAAACAACCGCCTACTATGACTTAACTTGTACAAAAGAAGAATTGTTGGTAAAGTCTCTGTTTATTGCTCATACTGCAACTGTCAATCGTACTCTTGAGGCTAGTTATGAAATTTCTTTACTCATTGCTAAATCTGGGAAAAATCATACTATAGAAGAGAATTTAATCAAACCATCAATATCAGCATTTCTTAAAACAGTTCTGGAAAAAGATGACAAAGTCGTGAAAGCTAAGCCACTCAATAACAATACTGTTAGCGGAAGAATAGATGAAATGAGGGAAGATATTGAAATACAACTTGTTGGAAAGCTGAAAACAAGAAATTGTGGGGGGTGGAATTTAAGTGTTATCTATGTGTATCTTCTCTTTTGTATTGTATTAATTTATATTTATTTATTTATTTATTATAGATAAATATTTATATATCCCCTTATAAACCCCTCCCACTTTAACACCTGACTTGATTGATCTCAGAAAATCCCAGACTCAAGGGGACCTCAATTATATTAGGTATTCTTACACTGGACTGGCTGAGTTTCGGAATGACAGACACACACACATGAATGTAGAATATAACATTGTTTATTAACATATCATATATAAGAAAACTTGCAATAACATTTAACGGAATACAGTATTTAGTTGGAGACTTGTTATCTTACTAACGTTTAAATGTGTACATATCGTGATATCAAATAAATCATTTCACCAACAATTATCCAATTCTAATACATATTCTTATATATTATAACATTGTGTCTCTTCATGTTCTACATAGGCTTCGATGGGTCATGGTATTCACCTCAAACAATCCCGCTCTCTCTACTCCTAAACAGTCCGTATAAATGAACTACCAACTATCAGCCAATGAGCTGGCTAACAAAGTCATCAAGAGTTCGTTTTCAAAAATTGTAAGGAAAATACATTTATTCAATCAAACATTTCCTTATAGCCAGGTTAACAGTCAACATTAATCAACCAAATTAAATAGTACCCTTCCAATCAATTAATCCACAACTAGCCTACCTGTTTAATCAATTCCTACTTCAATCAGATATATTCACCTTAACTCAACATTAACAATAATTCCAAATTCAACTTTTAACTTTACACTAGTTAGGAAACCTTTACCCAATCGCTAACAATTCTTAATTACTTAATAGGTCATTTCTTTCTATCAAACATTAATACAGAACTTCACTTCCAATTATATACTACTTACACCTTAATTACATTACTCTTATGCCACCCTCTAGTCTGATTATCTTTCTTTATGTATTACATTAGTACAGTACACTTATATATATTTATCACTTATTAAACATCCTTCCATAACTATATAGCATTCTCCTATAGTCCTGCCCTTACTAATTTAGGTTCATTTATTCTCAGAAAACTTCCTAACACTTACGTGATTTTCTGGGCTTTTTTCCTTGCTCCGTTTACTTTCCTATCTGCCTTAGGCGTGGACTGGAATGCAGAAGGTCGTCCATCCGGGGATCAAGGTAATCTTTCTGATGTTTCCCTACCGGATACTACGCGGCTGGATTTAATTCAGGATCCTATATTCTTTCCTAGCCTGCATTTTTTTTCCGTGGACTGAGGTGCTTTCCAAGTAGGCCAGTCGCTCGACAGCTCATTTGATTAAACTTTACCTCTAGAATTCTTAGAGTGTATATCTCCCTTCTCCCTCCATACTGCTTCAATATCTACAAGTGAACATTCCTTCCTACCCTAGTCTTACCTAGAGTTCTTATCACAATTCTCCCGCTACTACTTCCATCTGCCCCAGGACTGCATCCACCACCCAAACTAGATCACGACTCTTTCCGAATCACCCCAAAACTCCACTCCTCGAATCTCCCAGTATCAATCTTTTTTCAGACCGTTCTCTCCGTTCTCTCAAAATTCCCTCCGCTTTCTTCCTGGCCAATCGTTGACTTCCACATCCTTTCCTTCATGATTCTTATTCGTCTCCTTTCATTTCCGTGGGCGTGTTTTTTTCATCCTTTATGTCCGAACTTCCGTTGGACTAGAAATTACGAGATCATTCTAGAAGGTAAAACGTAAGTTCCGGTCAACTAAGCAAGTTTCATGCCTTCTTTGTGACCTCACATTCACATCCATTACTACGTCGCCCACACCTGCTAGAGTCGCACCGTGAAATTTTTAAGAGGGCCACTCCCGCACTCAGTGCCCTTTCTATAGAGTATATGCTCCTGTCTTAAGTGGGATTTGTTTCGGTCTATTACTTTTACTGACTCGCTTAAGGAATCCTTTACAAACAAGATATAACTAGAGCTAGGCGTGGCTGGAATAAACTTCCAAATTTCAGTGGTTCCTAACACATATTATTTGAGCTGAAAACTAACTATTTACACTACAATTAATTCTCCCAATATTTAACAAAACTTTATTAAATTATTGTAAGGATGGGTCCTTACAAAAATTCTCAGTGCAAATGGATGACCCAACTTTGAGAGACAGTGAAGCCGTACTGATAACTTATGTAAGATATATTGATAAAGGTAATTTTGCTGAAGAAATGTTATTCTGTAAATCGTTAGAGAGCACCATTACCTCCAAAGATATATATAATAAGCTAAAAAATTACTTAGATGACAATAATATATCAATGAAAAATATAACATCTTGCGCTGCAGATGGTGCTCCTAATAATTTAAATTCTATACAGTGGGACCAACTGATGATGTTACCGACAGCAAATTCAAAATGGCTTTACATACCAATTAAGAAATATTGTTCAAGGTTTAGGCCTAAGTGGATGTCAGATGAACTAATGAGACATATGGCAGAGAAGAAAAATGCATGGGATACTGTACTTACAAATTAACACATGACACAGAAGCCTATGATAGATACAAGTTGATATGCAACCAAGTTACAAAGGAGGTTAGGCAGGCGAAGGCAGATTACGAGAAATCCTTGGCAAGGGATGCAAAGAAAAACAGCAAAGATTTCTTTACTTATGTAAACTCTAGAAGGAAGGGGATGAATCAGATTGGTCCACTTGATATTGATGGGTCAACTGTTGATGATCCTGCTCAGGCAGCTAACAAACTAAATGAATATTTTGCATCGACATTCACACATGAGGAGTTATTCAGCGAGGGGAATGCCAGAGGTGTATTCAACTCTAGCAGTAAGCTACAGAATCTTGAAATAACTGGGAGTAAAGTGGAGGAGAAACTGTTGAAGATAAACACAAGAAAGGCACCCGGAGTGGATGGGATCTATCCAGTTATATTAAAGGAGGCAGCAAAGGAAGTAAGCAAACCCTTAGCCATAATTATGAGAGCTTCCTTGGACTCAGGGGAGGTACCCATAGACTGGAAATGTGCAAATGTGACCCCAATTCACAAAGGAGGATCAAAGGCTGACACAAGTAATTATAGACCTGTGAGCTTAACTTCTGTTCCAGGAAAATTAATGGAGGCACTGGTTAAAGAAGCACTGCAGGATCATTTAGACAAGACTTCAGTTATAGCTCGGACACAGCATGGTTTTGTTAAGGGGAAGTCTTGCCTGACCAATTTGATTGGATACTATGATGCAGTCACAAAATAAGTGGATGCAGGGAATAGCTTTGATATTATATACTTGGATCTTAGAAAGGCTTTTGATACTGTTGCACATGGAAGACTGCTACACAAATTGGAGCAGTGTGACATTGGAGGCAAATTGCTGCTATGGATAAAGGGATGGTTGAGTGGCAGAAGACAGAGAGTGGTAATCAATGGACACTGCTCATCGTGGACTAATGTTATTAGTGGAGTCCCTCAGGGCTCAGTGTTGGGTCCATTATTGTTTTCTGTATTTATAAATGATATTGATGATGGTATATCAAGCTTAATGTCCAAGTTTGCAGACGATACAAAGGTTGGCAGGGTTGTCAAGGACACTACTGACACTATGCTGCTGCAACAGGATCTGGAAAGGTTGAGCAGATGGGCTGAGAGGTGGCAAATGAAGTTTTAACATTGACAAATGTAAAGTACTACACATGGGAAACAGCAACCCGATAGCAACGTATCAACTCTGTGGTACTACACTGACAGTGGTAGAGAATGAAAGGGACTTGGGGGTGGTTGTGCAGGCAGATATGAAGTTCTCTGAGCAGTGCAGACGGGCTGCAAGAGTAGCTCATGGAGTATTGTCAATGATATACAGGAATTTTTCCAGCAGGGATAAGGAGGTGATTATTCCCTTGTATAAGGCAATGGTCAGGCCACACCTAGAGTACTGTATACAGGTCTGGAGGCCTCATTTCAAGAAGGATGTAGAGCTGCTGGAACGAGTACAGAGAAGGGCAACAAGATTAGTGAATGGAACAAAGGGGTGCTCTTACGAAGAAAGGCTTAAGTTTTGCAAATTACAGTGTCTGGAGACTAGGCACCAGCGAGGTGATCTGATAGAGGTGTATAAAGTCTTGAATGGTTTGAGCATGCTCAACGCTGATGGGATTCTTCCTCTAGCTCAGAATAATCACCTGAGAGGGCATAAATTCAAATTGAGGAAAGACATGTAGGATAGACGTGCGGAAATTTGCCTTTAGCCAGCGGGTGGTTGGTTGGTGGAACAGACTTCCAACCCTTGTCGTGGAGGTTGATAGCCTAAATAAGTTTAAGGCTCAGCTGGACAGGTATTTTGAACGAACAGAGGGGTAAAGTGGAAGTGGTTTTTTTTTTTTGGCTGATGCTGCATAAGCTTGCTTTCTTGCATCAAATGCCTCTACTAATGCTAATGCTAATGCTAATATGATGGGCAAGAAAAATGGCTGCTTAAAATTGATGAAAGATGAGAATCCAGAAATGCTTCTTGTGCATTGTGTTATTCATAGGGAAAACTTGTGTCTCTTCAAGCTTTTTTGTGAAGAACAAAATGAAGACCATGTGAGACTTTTACTTCACACTGAAGTAAGGTGGCTCTCGAAAGGGAACTGCTTGAAAAGATTTATGGAACTATTTGATACTATTAGTGACTTTTTAAGTGACAAACCTAAAATGAAGCATCTGTTAACGGTCGATGGTAAAGCATTTGTGAGTTATTTAGCCGATATCTTTGAAAAACTAAATATATTAAATAAACAACTTCAAGGAACAAATAAAACTCTCGTCGATGCAAAAGCGAAGACATTTGGTTTCATTACATTTATTAAATTATGTCAAAAATATATTTTTTAAAAAAATTTGAACAGTTTCGTTGTCTGCAAAAATGTGAAGTGACTGATACCGCTGTATTTGTTATTGTTGATCATCTGAAAATTCTGTCCGATGATTTAAAAGAAAGGTTTTTTGATTTAAAACAAATTGATTTTCCAACCTGGATGATGCAACCAATGTTAGTGGATTTGTCTGATGTATCAATGCAGTACCAAGAAGAATTCTCAGAAATGCAAAATGATGAGTCAGTTAAAACTTTATTCAATATAAAAGAAGCGATGGCATGGCTTTGTGATGAAACAGAAATTAAATACCCAAATTCAACCAACTTTGCAAGAGAGCTATTGTTACCGTTTCCATCTTCATATTTAGCTGAATGTGGATTTAGTGTCATAAATGATTTGTTACTAAAGAAAAGAAATCGACTGGATATCACAATGTCTATTATATGTTTTGAAAATTTACTTACTATTTTTTTATTAATAATTTCCTAATGATTTCTTCCTAAAATCTAAGTCTCGTGTCCTGAACAAGTTGTAATTAGGCTTCATTTAGGGAATAATTCAATTTTTGAATATAAAAAATATGTATATCGGTGTTTCCCAACGTTACATAGGGGGCATCAGAATTTTAGAAAGACTTAGGTGGGGCATGGTAAAGAAAAGGTTGGGAAACACCGGGTTAAATAGTTGGTAACAGTTCTTGAGGCAATCCTTTCTGTAGCGCTTGTCCTCACAGAACTTATCAGGGTTGATGCCCAGTTTATTGTAGATTTGGAGGCAGTTGGCCGGAAACATGCCCCTAAGGGAATCAATGTTTGTAAGTGTAAACAGCAGAGGGTGGCAGGAGTGGCAGCGTTCACCTCTTGTTCTCTTTCGACCAGAGATTAAAGGGGATACAGATGGAGCATCTATTCGGCCTGTGATAAGCCGCACTAGCGTGAGTGCATTTCTTGTCGTAATGAGATGTCTCCAGGGAGCGGTTCCTAGATTAGCTTGGAGGATCCATCTGAGCAACCAATATTGCAGACTGAGGTACTTTTTAGGTGGGAGGCAGGAGCAGATGACCAATTTTCAGATGGGTAGAGAGGGTTAGGGGTAATGCACCTCGGGATGTACCGACAAAGCAGCACTGGCTGATGCACACCGACGAGTTCCTGACGCACTGCCCAAAGTGCCGCATACGTCTTCTGTCTCATCCTGACAAAGTGAAGCTGGAAGGTGAGTCCAACATCCCAGGTGAGGCTTAGGTCTGTGTGGGAAGTTACCCTTTGCACCCTTCCCAGCCAACGAATATTTGAACATAATTTTTAGCTTTTTTTTTTTTTTTTTTGTTATCGTTAGTTGAGCAGATTTGGAAGGGTTCAGATGCAACCCAATTATGGCTAGATAGTTTTCCAGTTTCATTATCTGTGTAGAGGCCTGTTGGTTAATATCAAGGATCTGATCAGGATGGTTTGAACTCGCGTAGAACTTAAGATCATCGGCATAAGAGACAAAGTTAGAATTACATGCTACGAAAGGTTCCAAAACTGCTGCGAATAGGACTGTTGAAAGCACTCCCTTGCAGGATGCGTCGTGTGACGCCGAAAGTTACCTGGAATTCGTCTGAGAAGTAGGATGGACTTAAAGATTTGTAGCGAGGTATCTGCCATACCGAAGTAGTGCTTCAGACTGGTAGGTATATTCTATTCGTATGCCGATTTAATGTCCAGGAAGCTGATGTTAATCTGAGATTTGTTATTTTTTTTTTTTTATGAAAAACCCAAACACGAAAGGTATCAAAACCTATAGTACTTAGTACCGTGCATGGGTTAAAGGAGAAGTATGGGGGAATGGGGATGCCGGAAACTTTGCTCTAGAGCAGGGGTGGGCAACAGCCGGCCCGCGACGATGTTGAATCCGGCCACCTCGGTAAATGCATAAATATAGAAAATCCATACCTGACTACACTCGCCGTAAACGTTCGGCTTAATTCGGTTCAATCGGGAATCGCGGCCAGTACAACAGTAACCAAGTGATTCTACGCAGCGTCAAACAGTTATTTCCTAATTATTATTGTAGCATCGATCGAACGAAGTTCCTTTGGGTTTGACTTCTTATTGAAAAAAATAATATTGGTGCGAGATATTTTATGTTTTATGCCTTTTCTAATTATTACAATTTTTAATTTAATATAATTTATAGCCCATAAAATGAGCCAATTAAAAAAAAAAAAAAAGAAAAATTTATGCCGAATGCCGCATTTTCAATGATAATTGGACATTCAGATATTTTTTTTAAAAATACATTAATAATTTGGTAATTCAAGTAATATAACATTTTTTAGTTTCTGATTTTTTTTATTAAATCGTTCAATCTATTCCGGCCCGCATCATGATGCGAAAATTTCATTCGGCCCGCATCATGATACGAAAATTTCATTCGGCCCGCTGACGAAAAAAGTTGCCCTCCCCTGCTCTAGAGACTAAACATGGGTTTCACCACTTCAAGCCTCCAATAAGCAAAGTGGTGGTATTTCACCGGTTGATGAAAGTCATCTACCACCTATGATTGATGGCCTGTTGGATTCTGAAGAGGGTATCTAGAAGATTAGTAGTTGTTGATCTCTTGTGCAGAACAGTATGAAGGTACTCAGGCCTGTGACCAAAGCAGTGATGAGCAATTGCTGGCTGAATCGCTTTTTCAAAGATTTTAATTAAAGAGCAACTGATGGAAATTGGTCGCAGATCTTTCGGAGATTTACGTTTCCTAATCTTTGAAATAGACTTGACATGGTAAGATCTCCAAATTGATGGAACTCCTCCAGATTGTAAGATTCGTCTGAAAATGTGGAGTAGAAGGTCAACAATGTATGTGCTGCATATTTTTACTATGAATAATGGGAAACCGTCTAGTCCTACAGTAGCTTTGTTAGGTAATTTATTGATGACATCAATCAGGCTCTCCCTAGATATTTCTATGTCGCTCATCTGTGCCCTAGGTAACCAGTCCTCCTATGAGGGAGAGGAATCTGGATAATCTGCCTGCAGGAGGTTGCACTGCAGGCAGTTGCTGGACAAGCTTTTGATCAATGATATGATGGTTTGTCTAGTGTGATAGAATCCTTCTACCCCTCTTCAACCTATCAAGAACAGCTTGGTTTAGGACTTGTCTTTTCCTTTTTTGGAAGTAAGCTCTTTCTTTCTTAAATATAGTGAGGTCTGAGGAAAGTTGAGATTTCTGCCATTTCCGGTAGGCCTTCTGCTTCCTGATGAAGGCCAACTTGGTTTCCTTATTAAAACACCGATTCGAATTGCTACAAATCCTAATTTTCTTAGATGCACCACGGAGTGCAATTAACTTCAATTGTTTGGATAAGGCCATAGTGGCATCTTCTATCGACTCAGAATAGAGGCAACCCCAGTAAAATTCGCTCAAGTACTGTAAAATGATGTCCGGCTTGGTATATTTAGTAGAGAAGGCAACCCTAGGCAGTTCAGCAGCATACTCATAAGGTAACACAGGGGAGTTGCCATGAATGAATAAATGGCATGCAATTGGCAGGTGATCAGATTGAAATTGGAAATTGCTAGGCAGGAGCTTGATGTCTGGTAGGTTATGAAATGCCCTAGGCAGTTCAGCAGCATACTCATAAGGTAACACAGGGGAGTTGCCATGAATGAATAACTGGCATGCAATTGGCAGGTGATCCGATTGAATTTGGAAATTGCTAGGCAGGAGCTTGATGTCTGGTAGGTTATGGAATATTAGGTCGAGTGCTTGGCCTCCTCTAGTAGCCAGCGCTAAGAACCGTGTAAGGTCAAAGGTCCGAAGAGTGACCTCAAGGTCATTCTTTGGTTCTTACACGGTTTGGACCTTCAAGGCCCACAAGAGCATCTTCGTGCTTAGGAATCGGCAAGTTTTTTTTTTTTTTTTTTAATTCTGATGTCTATTGCTATAAACTTTGTTTTTATTTCAAGCGTATGTAAGTGCAATTATGTAAATATCTCGGGTCGAGCACGCATGTACTCTTGTACATGTGGTTCCTCACACCTCAATATGTAAATCTCTCACCCTCCTGGCACACCTGCCGTCCCGGGGTGACCCACAGTTTCTTGTGGTTAATAAACGGATAATAATAATAATAATAATAAATATTTCTCCGCTATGATTGGATGTTTTAGTAGTACTCAATATTTGTTATTCTCTTCTCCCATTGGCTCAAATAAATATCATTAGGAGGAAAACTTTTTTAATGTATAGAGAGATATATTACTACCTTAGTGAGTATTAAAAACAATGCATGACTGTTATCCATATTCTCATTCGTGCTCGTTTACTTGTATGTTCATAACATCACTTTAATCACATATTTTGCTGTGAAAAGCTGTAGTACGGTATATAAACAAATGAGGAAGAGCTGTTTCAAAAAAATAATAATAATAATAAATCGCATTATGTAATGCGTCGGACATTTTCCCTGTCATAAAACTACGAATATACACTAGCACGAGGTAATAAAGGGAGAAGAAAAAAAGAGTTAAGACTTCTGGAATACGAGTAGTCTAGATAACTCTGTAAAAATTGAAATACTGTACTTTATGTCAGCGAAAGGGCAGAGGGAGGGTTTTGAGACCTCCTGAAAAGAGTAGGTTGGCAACCCGTCCCACTTAACCAGCTCATTGTATGTGGATTTACGTGTTATTTATTACTTAATGATTTATGAATCTTCTATGTAATAAATATCAATTAACCTAAAAATGCGCCCCGGTCTCACATTTATTGCTGAGAACATATTACAGACAGCACTTGTACTATAATAATATTACAATTTTTCATTAAGAAAGTATAACTTACATAATGGTTAACTACACACCTCGATGTACATTATCTAGCAATTTTACTAAGTAAAAATAAATTATCAACATCAGCTGTAGGCAGTTCCTTATCCTTAATTATCAAATGCAATCAACAGGGAAAACCATCTCTCTCATGGAAAAACGATGTACGCAAACTAAAGGAACTTTTAAGCACTGGCCGTTGAAGCCTCGAGTTGAATAACTACAGTTATTTCTCACTGTGAGCACTGAAAATCAAGAACACGAAAAAAAATACAGTATTACTGTATACATTATGTGAACACTGATATACAGTCTTCTCAAAATTAGTGAATAGTCACACAGCATTCAAAAGGAGAGCAACGAAAGGGAACGTTCAGGTGCCTCTCCATGTGAGCCACGTGTTTCCCCATATACATTAAAGTCGATGAGGGTATTGTATTCAGAGAAAGCGTCATTTACTGAGTGGCCCCATATCCTTTTGTTT